>NC_064630.1:629132722-629768793 GCF_023864275.1 Schistocerca cancellata
ATTTGGGTGGTGGCATTTCTTCATTACCATTTCAGATGTGTGAAGAATATCGTAAGTGGAAGTTATCGATATCTAAGAGAGAGTTGTTGTTATCGAAGAGAGAAATGCCCAATGAAGACAGAGCACATGTATCATTTGACTTACTGCTGTTCTTAGTTCGCCATTACCAGAACATAAAGTTAAACATAATTGCATCCAAAATAAATGACCACACATATTAATATGAACATTCCCGGTAATAAAATTTAAATAAACTGTTTCTGCCTAATACATAAAGCATTATGAGGTCAGTAGGATGGTAGTGATTTTTATGTAAGGCATTCAAAGAACTGACCAGTTATGTATCGATACATTTGTAAATAAACTTGCACCTTCTTCGACATACTATATATATATATATATATATATATATATATATATATATATATATATATATATATATATATATATATAAACCAGACTGGTTGTCTGTACAGGATTTCATTCTGTTTGTTTCAAAGAATTTTTGTTTCCGTGAGCAGAAAGGCAATGTGTTTACGCCCCGTAAACTGCGAGTGAGCGTGTTTTACACGTTCAGTTAAATTAATAAGATTTCATTTTTAAGCGGATCCGTGGTATACGCAATAAGTATTATCCACAAAGAGTTAACGGAAGCGTGAATTACCGCTAAATAAATGAGTGTGCCACCGCGGTGCCCGCTGGGTAATTTCATTGCGCAGACAGAGCAGGGCACGCCGGAATGTAAATCACATCGTCCACACCTCGCACACGTGTGCTCGCAACTGACGTGCGCATGTGCACACACCACCCAGCCACCCACCTACCCTCACACAGACAGACATACTCACCAGGACGCATACGGAGCGCCCACAGAACCACAGCGGTGCTCGATGGAAGTTGTTACCTCTAAGCACAATCCTTCTACCAAAATGGTTACCAGTTGACGTAGGTCATATCCTGACAAGAAGCAACTGTTTCCTTGGACTTTTCACTAGCCGAGAAATATGTGACTATACGGTCTACAAATGTAACACCTGCCAGGAGGCCGGCCGCAGTGGCCGAGCGGTTCTAGGCGCTTCAGTCTGGAACCGCGCGACCGCTACGGTCGCAGGTTCGAATCCTGCCTATGGATGTGTGTGATGTCCTTAGGTTAGTTAGGTTTAAGTATTTCTAAGTTCTAGGGGACTGATGACCTCAGCTGTTAAGTCCCATTGTGCTCATAGCCATTTGAACCATTTTTTGAACCTGCCAGGAACACAATAAACAGCTTTATTTATTCCTCACTGTGCATTAGTTTTCGTTGTTCTCTTTGAAATTTTCTTCTTACGTCTGATGAATATGATGGCGTGCTGAAAAGTAATGCATCCCAATGTATAATGTGAAAGCTCTTAAAGCTCTTTAGATAAAAAAAACTTTAACTCTACATGTTCATTCTTCTTATTTCTCGCCAGTCACCCTGGAGAGAAATATATTTCACCCAACGAGAGACCAGCGACTGACATTGTTGACGAAGAAACCACAATCTCACCTCTGCTTGCACGATCCATCACTATCGAAGTGCAATCCTCAAAAGTGTTTTTTAGGTTTCGGAAACAGATGAAAGTCGGATTGAGTCAAGTCGGGACCAATGACAGTGAACCTAAGGTTTCGCATTGTTATAGATGTCAGAGCGCTGATGTATGGTCTGGTATTGTCATGATGAAGGAGATGGCACTCCATTTGTGGGAGATATCTTCGTATTTGAAATTCGATTAGAACACGCTGTTTCTCATGTACCGACACAGCTAAGTTACACACCGTCAAGATACACGACGCAATTCGGATTAGTTGCAGAGGGTTGCATCTTTCTTCAGCGAAGTCAACATAGTAATTTGCGTGACGTGTAATACCGCAACACCAGAGAATGAAAAATTCGGAGGTATTATTTTTCAGCACGCGCTCACAGCGTAGCCTATGTCATTCGGTTACATGACCGTTATGTATGGAAATTGTTAAATGCTGCCTAGCTGTCGAATATGGGGTGTCTAGGAAACCTGCTTTCTCGGATCGCTTGGCAACATTCAGACGAATCCCATTAATGAGTTTTATTACAAAATGAAAAATTACAATACTTATCTCTGTGTTGCATAGATGTGTTGGAAACAAAGGGTGACCTACGAAATAAACAAGCCAACAAGACTCTTCGGTATAACAATGCTAATACAAGCGAAGTAATGAGCTTTGATGCTTGTATTCGCGTCGCTAGTCTTGAAGCTTCTGGGGCGCAGGGCTTATGTTCTCTTCGAGTAGAGGCCGCTACTGTCGCGTTGTCGTCCTGGAGAGGAGTCGGTCAGCGTGCAGTTGGCTGACGTCTTCTTCACAGTCCTCTCTGCTCTCTCGTTCCCGCATGTCGTGCTGGCGCTTGAATTTACGCCATAATAGAAATAGACTTTCCCCAGCCGTCGATGTCAGGTAGTTGATAGCAATTACGATGCTAATTATGTTACTACATTACTCAATTAATACATTATCAGGCAAGAGGTACTGGTTAATTAATGGAAGTTCTGTTTTAATTTTTATGAAATGTATACTTTATTACAAAGAGTGTGAACCGAAGACATGACATGTCAAGTACACCAATATTGAGATATCGACAAATTTTTTTTGTATGACGTGCAACATTGTTGTTTATTCATTTAATTGCATAATACCCTTCAAATGGGACACAGTCTAAGAGTTCCTCTTAAAAAATTCTCAGTCATAAAGTTTATCATAAGCGATCTAAGGTGTATAAAATAAAGGTTGCTTGTAAGATAAGCTCAGACAGTAAAATTAATGGAGCAGTATTATTTTTATCGAATTCATTTGTACAGCATTGCTTAGTTGAAATAATTCTTATTGTTGAAAGTAGATTTAAGAAGAAAATAGAGGAGTACATATACTGGCCTATGGCTGCTAATGTGAGACATATCAGAAGTAGCCAAGAGACTCAGTAATATCCTTTCAAATTTAGTGTAATATCAGGGAAATAATTAAAGTTTCAGAACCACTCTTCAGATTGTTTCATGCACTTAACTGGCTGAGAAATCCGAAGTTCCCCCGTTATATACAGGGTGATCAAAATGTCAGTATAAATTTGAAAACTTAATAAACCACGGAATAATGTAGATAGAGAGGTAAAAATTGACACACATGCTTGGAATGATATGGGATTTTATTAGAACAAAAAAAAAAAAACAAAGTTCACAAAATGTCCGACAGGTGGCGCTGGACAGCAAAACTGCTACCGTGACGGGTGAGAGGTATGCCGATATGTTACAGAATCGCATCATCGCCAGCCTGGCTGATAAGCACCTGCTGGAACGTACGATGTTTATGCAGGATGGTGCTCCACCCCATATTGCTAGACGCGTGAAAGATCTCTTGCGCGCGTCATTTGGTGATGATCGTGTGCTCAGCCGCCACTTTCGTCATGCCTGGCCTCCCAGGTCCCCAGAGCTCATTCCGTGCAATTATTGGCTTTGGGGTTACCTGAAGTCGCAAGTGTATCGTGATCGACCGACATCTCTAGGAATGCTGAAAGACAACTTCCAACGTCAATGTCTCACCATAACTCCAGACATGCTTTACAGTGCTGTTCACAACATTATTCCTCGACTACAGCTATTGTTGAGGAATGATGGTGGACATATTGAGCATTTCCTGCAAAGAACATCATCTTTGCTTTGTCTTACTTTGTTATGCTAATTATTGCTATTCTGATCAGATGAAGCGCCATCTGTCGGAAATTTTCTGAACTTTTGTATTTTTTCGGTTCTAATAAAATCTCATGTCATTCCAAGCATGTATGTCAATTTGTACCTCTCTATCTACATTATTCCGTGATTTATTCTGTTTTCAAATTTATACTGACTTTTTGATCACCTGGTATGTATTTGAATCTTCTATCTGTCTAACTCCTTTCTCTATCCGTTTCTTCCTGTTCCCTCTCTCCTCTCTGTCTACTTCCTCTGCTCCTTCCCTTAGTCCATCTTCTCCCTCGCCCCCTCTTTGTCAACATTCTCTTCCCTCATCTCTCCTCCCATCCCCTCCTCCCCCTCATATCCGTCCATCTACTCTTTCTCTTTATCCATCTCCTTCGTCGTATCTGTCCAACTCCTCATTCGCCTTCTTTCTGTGCACTTCCTCCTCCCCCCATTCTCTGTCCACCACGCCGTCACCAAACCCAATTCCATCTCAATGGGAGGTTGCTGCTTATACAATCTCATGATGAGGACGCTGTGGACGCGCCCTTGTCCCAGGATAACAACAACCGTGTTCACAGAACTGACTGCAAACGCTACAGCATTGACGAACACTGGGGCACCTATCGCACCGCGACTGTACCGCTGAATCAGCTGATCCTAATGTCTGAGACCATTTGTCACAGCGGATGACACGTAGCTGTCAACATCCCCGAAGTCCGGTATGTCTATGGAACTTAATCATCAATGAACCGATTCAGATGGATATGGTGTACCTGTACCTGAAGAAGTTTGTGTAGTCTCTTCTTCGCCCAACTGAGGCCATGACCACGGCTAGAGGGAGTGTTAGTGTTATAGGGTATTAGCGTCATGTCAGCTGGCGACGACAAATCTCCGTCTGGTGAACTTTTACTTTTAAATATCACCATTTCAGACGATTTCTCTTTGAAGTCGTCAATATGTGCTAGGCATCTGTGTCATGGTTTGTTGTATCTGATCGTTGTTACATGGGGAAGTTTACAATCTGCCATAACGGTCATGAGGCAATAGATTGGTGTGTCTGGGAAGAACAACACAAGACCCGCAAAAGAACTGCAGTGCCACCGTACATAGTAAACGAAACTGAGATGAAGTGCTGCATTTGACTATCTTCAAAGTGTAGGTCCTTCAGTTGGAAACCTGTTAGCTACAAGACTCTTAGCACTATAACACTACCATTGCCACACATGGTATGGACGAACATATGAAAACACCGCCACAAGTGTATGCTTGAACATAAACGCAGATGATAGCCAAGCCTACAAGTGGAGCAGATGTCTTTGACCGCTTCTGTCCAGTGCGCTCAATACGTCACTAGTGCCAGTCGTGGTCAGAACAATATTTTGTGTAGTTGTGATTACGTTATGTCGAAGCTAAGTGTATTCTGTCGTGGAAAATTGATGGTATTCGTATGGTGGATGTTTCCGTAATTGAGGTAGCCGAAGTGTGAAGTTTCAAGAGGCATCACATCGAAGCTTTGTAGCGCATACTATCAAAGCGAAGAAACAACATCCGCTAAGTCACAGCCCGTTGAATGATCTTCATGGTTGGTCATTGAAGAGGTCTGTGACGAAAAATAAGAGGTCGACAGCTGTATAAGGAACTGCACAATTGAATGCCGCATTCACGAAACTGCCAGCATAAAAATAACACGAAGAGAGCTCAATTAGAATAGAATTGCGGGGCAAACTGGAATTCGAAAACGACCCATCAGAGGTGCAGATTCCTTTATCAGGAAATGGTGGTGTCGAAGCCATATAACTTGGATCGTGGATCAATGGGAGCAAATCATTTGGAAGGGTGAGTCTTGTTTGACACTGTTTCCAACGTGCAGTCATGTTTACGTCTGGAGTAGGCCGGCCCAAGCCTACGATGCCGATTAATAAGTGTGAAAGATGGCAGCGGTTCGGTGATATGTTGGGCAGCACATCGTGATATTTCATGACTCCCATGGTACTTATGAAAAATCGCATTAATCCAAGGACTATGTGACCATTTTGGCTGATGAGTGGCCATTCCGTGATACAATGTTATTTTTTCGATGGTGTTTCCGTTTTCCAAGACCCCAGGTCCCCTGTTCACTGAGCTCGCACCATTCAACACTGGTTTTGTATGAGAGAATGTGAACTGTCGTATCTGCCCTGGCAATCACACTCATCAACTTTCAATATTGTTGAACCTCTGTGGTCTACTTTGGAGAGAAATGTGCGTGATCGCTGTCAACCTCTATTGCCGTTACATGATCCTGCCATTATTTTGCTGGAATCCGTTCCGAGGCGACTGAAAGCTGTTTTGAACGCCAGCCGTTTTCCTACACTGTATCAAGCTCGGTAACGTGTTGTCTTTTTGGTGCTTCTATATTTTCTTCCACCTACCGCGGGCATAACGGCCAGAGCGATCGAAACTGCTATTTGAATGTGTAAGTCCGTACAGTGTTGCAACCGGATGGCAAGTACGTGGCGGTGTCGCTCGAATCTCCACAATCACTCTTAGTCGTTTGAAGCAGTCGGGATATCAGATTGTGTCGTAGTCACGTCTGGTACGATTTTGAGACCTTCTGATCAAAGACCAATTCTCACTTCATATCAGTGCATGTTATTCGAAGATAATTCTGTTGAAACTGTGATTACTTAACGACAAATTCCCATGCCTCATGATGCCATCATCGATGACGTTCGTCAACTAGCAGTTCTTGTGGAACGGTCTCTGCGTGTGTACAGAGCATGGCTGGAGGCCCCTATGTTCGCTTCCGTGGCCAGTATACGAGCCTTGAACAGAAATATTTTTCCTTCTGTTCTTCCTGTTATTTATGTGTTAAAATATAAAATTTAACTACAACAAACAATGTTTCACAATAAATTGTTCAAATGGCTCTGAGCACTATGGGACTTACCATCTGAGGTCATCAGTCCCCTAGAACTTAGAACCACTTAAACCTAACTAACCTAAGGACACCACACACACCATGCCCGAGGTAGGATTCGAACCTGCGACCGTAGCTGTCGCGCGATTCCAGACCGAAGCGCCGAGAACCGCATGGCCACCCCGGCCGGCACAATAAACAGTAATAAAAATAATAATTATTAATAAGGTAACCATAATAATAATAACAATAATGATAATAATAAATGTTTTCCGCACAGTGCAGCTATAGGCATACATGTGGAAAGTAGACAGTGAGTCATGAGATCCGTGTGACGTCGAGTGAGCAATACCGACAGTGAAGGATGGCATGACTTTCAAAACTGCTGCAGCCAGTTACGGAGTTTCGAGGAATACTTTCAAGAAGGCCAATTTGAAGAAATTTCTACGTGATACTGACAACGAGAAAGTGTTTTTGGGTTATCAGTCAGTTTTTGCCCCAAAAGAAGGAAAAGAAAATTACGACCATATACTGCTATAGGTGACAAGACTTTCCGGCATGATGGTTAATGATCTACGACGTGCAGAATTTGATTTAGCTCGGAGGAATAAGCTTCTTCATTTTAAGAAGACCAGAGTAACGCAAGTGCCCAGGATAAGCAATATGCTCCGACGAACAGTGTGTGGTTATTTGTGAGGACAAAAACGACTATTTTTTCGGAAACTTCCACTAAAATATTTTGAATTATGTCACTTTATCTCGACAGTAACAATGAATTTTTTCTTGAAGAAAATGCTATTGTATTACATTACTCTTTACACAGGAACAGATCGTTCTGTCTTATACACGACTTCTGCTTCAAAAGCTGTTGATCAGGGTGCTACTTAATGTCAGTGTAAATTTAGTGCTCCTATTTTATTTCCTTGTTATAGGCGTCCAGTTACGTTGTTTTGAGGACGAGCCGGCTGCACAAGTGCTCGAGCTTCCGAATAAATCACGTCCGAACTGAATGCTCAGCATATGACGAGTCTCTTGGCCCGTTCCTCGCGCTGCAGCCTGAATGTAATCTCACACTGGCGACTTCAATATGCGCCTGGTTGAAGATTATTTGCTAGACGCAAATTATGACGGAAAACGTTTGTCTAGTGATTAGTAGCTGACAGATCACATTGTGTCACTTCTGGTGTTCAGCAAACTTCAAGCTATAAATCAGAAGTGTAGATAGTGAACGACATCATCAGGAGTCTACAAGGCAATGAATATATTAGGAGCCCTCTCATCTATGACGTAAGACCAGGGCGGTTAACCCCCAGCGTTAACGTGACTGCTTCTACAACGGGGAGGTACGCTGGCCTCGAATCTAAGCCGCCCGGCGGATTAACGACGAGGGGCGGTGTCATGGCCAGCACGGACGTGGTTTTAGGCTGTTTCCCTCATCCCACTAGGTGAATACTGGGATGGTTCCTGTCTTATGCCTCAGATACATGCTACAAAAACCTCTAGAACAGTGGGGTTTGGTCTCAAAATCAATTCGAATAGGAATCTGATGTAAGGTCGTTTAAAAACTATTCTCCCTCTCGATAACTTCCTCTGAATTTTTTATGTGGAATTAATTGGATTGATAGGCCCCGATTATCGTTTCTTCCGAAAAAAGATTTTGTTGCCTGCTTTCCGCTTTCTTCGAGATCCCTGGAATTTGTCTTTTACATTCAGAATTCTCTTGCTAGCCTTTTACGACGATTTTCAAATGTCTTTGCTTTTGTATGCGTGATGTGCACTAAGCTTTGAGTCGTCTTCATACTCATCGTAGGTTTATGGTGAAATCCGTTCTCTATTCATTGGTCACTGAACAGCACCGGCCATTGTGTTTAAATCCATTTAAAGAGAAGCTTCCCTTGCAGAACACTTGTCTCACAATAGAACACGGAGCTTAAGACGTGCCACTAAGATGCTTTTGGTTGTGCGTTGATCTGCTCAACGTGTTTGCTGTGTAATTCGGTCGTTGTTCTGTAGGCAGCTATTCTTGTTCACTATCGATTTACTTCAGAACATCCCCCTGCGTCGACTTAAATGTTTAATGACGAAGTGGGAACGCACCCGTTAAAATGATGTGGGTAAGGAGAAATGATGTTGATCTGTAAAAGAGAGCTGTGAAAATATTAATTGTGCTCACCTTATGACAAAGTTTTTATGTAAGTCTGTTGCAATATAGAAAAAGTCATCGTTTCCAAAGATCGGCTTCCGTGAAAAACCACCAACCATGATCGCCATCGCAATGAAAATTATATCAAGTGAATCATAAACAGAAGACTTCACTCAAAAAACAGTCAGAGGTTGCTCAATAGTTTCCTGTAAAGGCAGATTTTTCTGACCTGCATCTTGGACTATAAATAATCAACAATTGGCGCGATTAATTGAACAGATATTTAGACAGCTTCTTGATTAATCAGCTACACTAATTATTTGTATGTAGCAATTTCAACATAACAAAAGCGTTAAATCACGAAGTTAATTAGTTTGATTGTTTTTGGTATGAGTCAATGAATCGCGAAACTATACTTGGCTCCATTATATATAAATGCTCACACCACAGGTTCTCAACAAAAGACTAGTTAGACCTAAATGAATATTCCGAAGAGCCTACAGGAGTATGCTATTGAGATCTGATGGAGCATAAAGCACTACCTCTGTGGAAGTTACTGGCATAATAGAAGGCTACGCCCCTTAGAACCTATATTTAGAAATAAGGAATTAATGTATGCATTATGGAGATAACACTCAGAAATACTTAGACATTAGAGCAGTAAACTGAAAGATGAAATTACTCTACCCATAATGCCAAAGTGGAGGTGGAACTGGATGCTAGTGCAATAGAGAAATTGCCTTATGATTCCTCAATATAGAGAGAAGTCTTCAAATAGAGTACATTCTCCCCCTTAGGCGTATTATGTATCTTTTTTCGGTAACCCACGTATCTGACTAAAAGATAAGGCCAAATACGGATTAATTATTATGTGTAAGGCAAGACATCACCAACAACAGACAAAGTTTCACTTATAAATTTTTCATGAGAACATCTAAATCAGAATTTTCTCTCAGGAATGCGTTAACGAAAGGGCGTGTGAACCAAAACCTTGTTTGAGCTGATGTTTTGTTCTAGTAAAATCTCACTACATCCAAACTTCTTTAACAAGTGAATATCTCACACGCTTCATTGTTGTTACGAAAATGATATTAGTGACTATTCACAAAGAATTTCATTGGAATATTTCGTAACTGCATGTACGGAAAAAGCACTTAAACGGCCGCAGAATCGGAAAATTACTCAAGCATGCCTCGAGTTCTGAACCACATTCACTGAATGTTGTCTCCAGTATGCTGAACAGTTGTGTGCTTGCATAGCATAATGGTAAGGTGACTTCTTTCAAACTGCAGGAAATACAGGTTCGAGACCTGGCTCAAATTTATGTTGTAAATAGATCGGATTGATTTCATGTTTACGGAGCTCAGAAATGCGACTGCAACCCCAGTCTGTCATATTCGTACGTTGAAATATCTGGAAAATTACAAGCTGGGTTAAAAAAGGGGTTGTAATGAACGTTGTTCGTCTCGGAGGAGGACGTCAATGGAACCAAACACGATCCCCTTTCACTACCCTCGGGGGCAAGAGGTACTCACGATTGAAATCATAAATAGGTTCCCACAGTTTTTGTTACGGTTTCGGATTCTCCGGGGAAAATTACATAACATTTGTGTTTGACATTTCTTTTTTTCGTGACCCATAAACCATTAATCAACAAAAATGATTAAAAGCCACTGAAAAATGTTAAATAACTCAAGAAATACACATCAGATCAGGATCCCAGGAGGTGAGCAAGGTAGTTATTCTAAAATCTTCAATGAGAAACCGTTTCTGTGTAGGAAAAAATATATTAGTTCTCAGCAAACTATACAATGTTCAGGAATCCCTGCATGGGGCCTCCTTTCAAAACAGCTTGAACTTTTCTAATTGTGTACAACATCCACTAGCAGATAATGAAGATTTCATTTCACAGATACTTTTCTCTTATGAATCAACATTTACGAATCGTTGGCAATGGAATCTGCATAGTATAGTGTTGGTCAGTGAAGAATCCCTATTGTTTCGGCAAGCCCATTATTATATGTGAAATAAATTGCTTCAGTAATGAGGACAAAGTAATTTTTTGTGTTCTAGATAATCAAGATTTCTTTTGTAAGAACGAGTTTCTCATTAAAGGGACTAGAATAATTGCCTTTTTAAACTCCTGGGATCTTTATGTGACCTGCATTTCTTGAAATACACGTATTATAATTTTTCACCGGTTTTTAACCATTTTAATTTTCTTCATTTAGGGCCATCTATGAAGCAACTAAATAAATGATAAATACAAAAGTTAACTTCTTGTATTTTACCTACTTGTATCATTTCCCAAAGAACACAATTCCGCAATAATAAAGAGCTAAATGAAAGGAGGAGAAGATATGACTGGAATGTTTTAAAGCTCTTTTACAGTTTTTGAAAACGATAACATCCTCTTGGACGTTTCATGTGTTATATCTTCATATTTTATGTAATATATCAATCCATAGAGAGCAATTTCGAGTGCTACAAACAATAGACTAGATAGGATCCTCATAAAAAAATATTTTATAAATGCTTTGATCAGTTGTTTTATAAAGTTCTTTTAGAACATTTGAACGGTATTAAATTTCATATCAGTGATTCATGCTATACTTGGGAGTATTTCTTAATAATTACATGAGTCCACTTTCTACAAATAGAGGGCGCTTTTCAGCGACATGGATGTCGCATCAGTTAGGCTTCTTAAAAAAATTGTATATAAAGCCGCAGCGGGCTGGTGTATTGCTACTATGACAGTGAACTTTCAGTTCCAAATGTGACAGGTTGCTCTGTAACTGTAACAAATTGTATGCTTCACAAATTCTTATTATAACTAATTTCTTAAGACTTTTGAAGCTTTATAAACTTAAATTATAAAACATTTGTTACTTGAACCAACTGTAAAGATAAAGTAATTTTTGTATTAGATCTGCAGATGGGCACCTGCCCCGAAAAAAGTAATATTAAAATAAAGTTATCTGGACACTCAAGTAGGACACTTTTTCATAAGATTTTAGATTACTAATTTGACTCGTTCCGTTGGAGTTGGGCAGCGGCGTGGACTTTGGTGTCATTCTACACTGAGGTGACAAGTCATGGGGAAGCGATATGCACATATACAGATGGCGATAGTACCGCTTACACTAGGTGTAAAGGGACAGTCCATTAAGTGACTCCGGAACGCCCTATACTTGCAATGTTAAAATAACGCTTATAAATTACATCTTTCCTCACAAAGTATTTGAGGTAGGAAGTTGAACTTTTTACAGATTATTTATTGGAATATGGGCTACAACTTAAAACAGGGATTTTACAAAATTTTAGTTCAGTTATTAAAGATGATTTTTTTTCAATTGCAATGAAAATTCACAACATTTTTTGCAATTTTTTATTTATATATTCCAAAATATACAGTTTTTTGGAAAAAGGCTGTGTTAAATTATGCAAAAGGTACTGTGTAACATTTACTGAAAGTTTGAAACAAATATGTTTGGAAGATCCTTAGAAAACATGTAATTAGTATGAGAAAATAAAAGTTTTGGGAATCGAGCGACAAAGATTGGATTAACTTTTTAGTGCATTCCAGGTCCATAGGATGGATTATCTTCATCCTCTGCAAACTCCTCCTCCAGCTTCCTCTTATTCCTCCTCCTGTTTACTCTTGCTTGTATTTCTAGACTCTTTACAACCCTGTCTGCAGCCCGAGGGCGTTCCTTGTCTAAAGCAAGCATCGCTCGCACCATGTTAGGACCTATCTTCATTCCCATATTTCTAAATACCTTGCACCTTACAATGTTGCCATCATTGAAAGTCGCAACAGCAACTTTACTTTTACTCATTATTATACTTCAACAAAACAAAGACTCAAGAAACAGAATTAATTACGAATATTTTCGAGATAACGACAGAGTAAATAAACATGAAACAATCGACAATCACACCAGCGACATATATTGAACCATCACAGGTTAGCCACAACACATACTTCAACTCACATCATTAAAATGTACCTGATGAACACGGACATTAATAATAACACTATTTGACAGCAGATTAACAGCGCCACAGTGGGTCACGCCCATGTAGAACACATTTCAAAAAAAAATTTAAAAATAGTTGTAGTCTTCGGAATTGAATAAATTATATATCTATTAAAAGGTAATAGTCTGCAGATTCAGAAAACGCAAAAAAGTAAAAATTGAACTTTTCATGAGTTTGAGCCTTTCCGGAGCCCCTTAACAGAACTGCCGTTTGTACTCAGCTGTTTCACGAGAAAAGGTTTCCCGCCTGTTTGTGGTCGCACGATGCGAATTACCAGACTTTGAACGCGGAGTGGTAGTTGAAGCCGGACGCATGGGGCATTCTATTTCGGAAATGGTTAGAGGATTCAGTATTCTGAGATGCTTCCAGTGTCAGGAGTGTGCCGAGAGTACCAAATTTCACGCTTGCCTTTGATCATGGACAACGCAGTGACCGACAGCCTTCATTTGACGACAGAAAGGAGTTTCCGTAGAGTTGTTAATGCTAAAAGACAAGCTACGCCGCCTAAAATAACGGCAAACATGAACGTGACACGTACAACGAACGTGTCCATAAGGACAGTATGGTGAAATTTGGCGTTAATGGGTTAGTCAGCAGACGACCGACGCGAGTGCCATTGCTAAGAGCACATCATCGCCAGCAGCGCTCCTGGGCTCGTGACTCTAGACGACTGGAAAGCCGTGGCTAGTCAAATGAGACCCGAAATCAGATGGTAAGCGCTGAGGTGGCGCAGACCCCACGAAGCAAAGGTCCCAAGTTCTCAACAAGGCATGTTGGTGGGTGCTGCATAATGGTGTAGGCTGTGTTTACATCGAATAGAGGGGGTCCTCTGGTCCTAGAGAACCAATAGTTGACTGTAAATGGTTATGTTCCGCTACTTGGAGACCATATTCAGCCATTCGCGGACTTCAAGTTCCCAAATAATGATGGAAGTTTCGTGGATGACACTCTGGAAAATTCGAGCGAATGATTTTGGCTCTCAGGTCATCCAAAATGAATCATATCGAGTATTTATTGGGCGCAATAGAGAGGTCAGGTCATGCAACAGTTCATGCACAGAATCCTGCACAGGCATTACTTCAGCATATTAAGGACGGCTGTATAGGCAGCATTGGTCAATATTTCTGCTGTGGATTTCGAACGACTTGTTGAGCCGATGCAATGTTGAGTTGCTGTTCTATGACAGGCAAAAGGAGATCCTGTTCGATATTAGGAGGCATCGCATGACTTTTGTCTGCTCAGTGTATGTCCCTCTTCGAGACGAACAACCTTTGATCCAACCCTTTTGAACCGTGAGTTTACTTTCAAAATCTTTTCTTAAAGAATTTACTTTATTTACTAGCGATTCATTAAGAACATTAACACATTTAATCACACTAGATGAGCGTGGAAGTAGTTGCCTGGAAGTAACTGATGAAAATGAAATTACCTTTAACAAATGAGAATTTGATTCATAAAAGCCTTTTAAAAAACAGATTTAAAATTTATAAGCAGAAAAGCACCCTCGAAATATCAAGTTACAATTTTATTTAGAGGCAGAAATAACAATACTGACAGTATAAGCCTTCGGGCTGAGAAGCTTGCCGCTCCGCTCCCTTCCAACACGGCCGTAGTCACGACCGCTCACAAAAACCTCTGAAAGACTACAGTGGTGCAAATCTGCAACACACCAGATTACTTTAAACTAAAAATTTTAACAACTCACACAAACAGATTAACTATGCACCCTGTAAGAGGGATGGAAATGGTACAAAGACTCGCACTAAGAAATTATTTGTCACCCAAAGTGCAATTTGTTTTTAAAAGGGATCTTACGGTGGAAGGGTGGCAACTTTATAAAAATGACTATTTAAATATAACCCATTAAATTCAGACTTACATAAAATGTACAACATGCTCTACATTATTCATATACCGCCTCGGAAGATGATAGGCAAGATAAAAACATATAAGGAATTCGGCCTTTACACCTTAATTCTATAAATTCGTTAACACCGAATCCGAGAAACATGACGGAGGCAGCTATTAATGTACGGCAGACCGACAGACAGACAGACAGACAGACACTAACTGCCCAACAACTGCGGACGAGAGACAGACGAGCAAGCTCGGCACGGGAGACTGACCAAGAAAACAAGTAAAATTTAACAAGTAAATGAACAGCATATCTCCAGTCACTTAACTTCTAATAAACTGCGATATCTGGAGAGAAGACCGGGCGCAGCACCCTCGAAACGCTCTCCGAACCGTCCGCTGCCAGTCGCTGCAACGGACGCAGGAAGGCGCGCCGATCTCCCGTCTCACGGCGTCGCAGCTCGCCCCGGCCAGTCCGATGTCGTGGGTTGGCTCCTGTTGCTCTCGTGTCGGCCACGAAGCCACTACTCCTCGCTATACGGCGCGGTCCACTGGACGGACGTGGCGACCTCACATGCGCTGAAGTTCCAGGCGGACAAGCATCTTGTGTCTCAGTGCACGACCGACCAACCGATCGATCCAACCGGCCTTAAGGTCGATCCGAACGACAGACATCCTGGCACTCCAGACGGCAGACCGACATTGACTAAGCGATCACTCGGTCGGACTCACCCCTGCAGAGGAAACATGCCCTCAGGCTACCCGAAATCCCTGCCCTGGGAAGAGACCGACCTACCGATCAATCCATCCGCCAATGTCCATCGCCTGAACAAACTCGAGCAGACTGGAGGCCTAACACACACTAGCACTCAGGACGACAGACCGACACTGACTGCCATACACTGACCCGGCTGACCAAGTGACCGACTCGCCGAGACTCACAGACTGCCCCCAGACTCACTCAGACTGACTCACTGCCGACCTCATATCGTCCCTTAAATGCACGTAATCAGGCGACCTTTTCCCTTTTCCACCAGAAGGAGACACCAAAGCTGCAATTTCCACAGCTACGCCACCGACAGAAACGGAGAGCGACTGCTTTTACACTACGCGCTGCGGCGCACTCTTCAAAACAGCAAAATTTTACCACGGCTCACCTTCATTAATCTGATCTGTAGTTTTCCAGATATTTTCCAAAAACAAAATGTCTTACCCATTATACTCAGGTATAACACAGAGATTTGTAGGCAAGCTTGGTGTTTCCGAGCTGATAAATAAATCTTCATGACCATATCGGAGCCAGCGTTCATGGAGACTATTGTGCACAACTGTCCAGCCCCCAATGTACACAACAACTGGTGAAACCCTGTCGATTACACGGTTCGTGCCTCCCACACGTCGCAACCCAATCGGTGAGGCTATATGAGCTGAGCTCATCGCAGGCAATGACAGGCGTGGGCCCGGCTGTCTCGACAGGAAGAGCGACGCGCGTGGGCGTTGCCGTAGAGGAGGGAGGGGTGGGGGCGGTCTGTTTCCCGCGAGCTAATTAATTAGCGCGCAAAGAGAGTCCCACCCCACAAACACCACAGCACCGCGCCGGCAAATACAAGTCCCCGGTGGGAGGGCGCGCTGCAGCGCGCCTTGTAATTGGTACAGACCTCAGTACACAGCGCGCCTAACACGTCGGCAAACACGCCGCACGCCCGGGCCCTGACCTCGTAAAGCTGCGTCGCGCTGCGTGTGTCCGCCTTTACGTCGGAGGTCGGGCTCGGCTCTGTTTTCCCGCGTGGCTGTGGGATCCCGCATCTGTGTACAACGGGTAACAAAGTAGTTGAACTGGACGAAAACCGTCATAGCTAAAGTTGCCGGTTAATTAAGGGGCAGGCCGTTGTGAACCCTGTGTTGACAAATGATTCATCGGAGTTTGGATAAGGCCCGATTCGACGCCAAATGGAAACCACTGTCAAAATCTGATGAAGCTATGCACAGACGTGTTTGGCAGTGTGACGTCGCACTTTTCAGTTCTGAGCGCATAGTGAACACGTAGAGATGCCTAGAACAACTGTGTCTCCCGCCAATTATGAGGGTCTGGTTAGAGATTTCCCCTGAAGCTTTGCAGCCCACATAACAGAAATGTCATGCGTTTCTTTTTTCAAGACAGTTTTCAGCCGCATTCTGCAGGGGCAATGAAGATGCTCCTGCAGCGATTTCGATGGGAAGTATTTGATCACAACACAGGCCTTAATTGGCACCCTACCATGTTCATCTCTGCTCACATGAACCACTGGTTATGAAGGCAAAATCTTGGCATAAACAACAAAAGGCAGACCAGCGTAGACAATAGGCGGAAAGCACAGGCTTCTGCTTTCTGTGACGAGGGAACTAGGAAGGCTGTATAACGCCACGACAAATGTCACACTCGGGGCGGCGACTATCTATGGGGCTATCTATAAAGTGTGGCTGACAGTTGCGAATAAAAATTTTTCATTTTCACTGTGGTCTGCATTTCGCGACCGATCGGACCTCACTTTCTGAACAGGCCTCGTACATCACAAACTACTTCATACAAAACAATGAGTGATACACTGTGTGGAAAAGTATATTTTAAAGTTCCTTACACATCTGATAGATGCTGTACTTGTGCTACAAGAGAAATATCTATGCTTCAGTCAAGTTCGACCCACAAATATTCGAGCATGTCTCTGCCAATGTTTGCCAGCGCAGCAGTAATGCGATCCTGGAGTTCAGTCAAAGATATCGACAAAGTGATACTAAACGATATCGGTCTCGTATCCCTGAAGAGGAAAATCACAAATGTCAGAAGGCCTTAGGGCAGCCTGAAGAGTGACAGATCATCATGAGACAAGTCCATCAGTTTAGGACTTCCTCTTTCAGAACGCGACACACTACTCTATGCCAATGAGGCGGAGCTTCTTGTTGTTGCAATACTAGGATATCAAATATTACTCTAGGAAACAAAAACTCTTGCAACATATGTAGGTCTACCGTAGGTGTACCAATTTCCCAAGGAAAAAAGTGGTTCGCATGTGAAGTATGGATATTATTTTGCTCACACTGTGATTTCTGCTTCTTCGGTAAATATCGATATGAATAGCACACACGGGATAAAACCTTGTACCTGAGTAATCACTGAGTATTGCTGCAATATCTTTGTGTTGCTACGCCACCTCTACCTGAGAGCGCTAGCAAAGATGAGCAGTGTTAAGTAGTGGAAGTATTTTGAAGAATGGTTACCAAATTTTCTTTATAAGTGTGATAAGAGATTTACGGAACTGGAGTATGAATATTTTTGAAGCAGTTATGTAGAGAGCAGCTAAGGGAATTATATTTTCTTGAATGTTTAGAGACTGAGGTAAGCATGCAAGCGAGTAGCATTGTTTTTTGTTGCAGTAATAAAGTTCACATATTGGATTGTTATACGGATTGCTCTGATAAGATGTATTCCCCTTGCTTAAAGTTAACGTCGAGTAATGTAAATATTATTGTGAAGATTTAGTTGATTTTTTAAAGAAATACTTTTGAAAATAAAGTTTCATTTAAATTTTATCAGAATTCATTTCTTAACAGTTAAAATTCCTATCGTTCATTCGGTTTATTATGTACGTGCACACATAGCACTTTGTGATATATAATTTTCATTCGTACTTTCTTAATATAGTTTTGCAGCTGTATGCTGTGCGTTGATTTCGAGAAATCTGAAAACATGTCAAGACACAATGTAAATGAAAATACGGTTTAGGGCCATGGAATTCTTTGTGAGTTCAGTCGCGGATTTATTTCGAGGTCAGGTTACATTCAGGACTTTCATAAAAGCACTTTCTTTCAGTTTGTAGACAGTGCTGAGCAAATCATATTAAGTCTTTTTGTACTAGTAATTCAGTATATTCAGTTTTGCACTGTACATGATCTTAAGTTAGGAATTAGTTTGTTTGGTAATCATTGTTGAGAACTTTTGGTAGGCAGTTTTAGGAAGATTCATTCGGTTAGAGAGAAACAGACAAGGAGTTATGTTACACCCACACGCTTTGGTAAGTGAAACAGGTCGGAAGACATACACCTTTAGAAAATCTATTTCAGTCATTACTGCAACATGGGATTTGATGCGCCTCATAAGTGGATGTTGTGAAGATTCGCTTTATAGTTTATGTAGAACATCGCCTCATCCCTGAACACTGGTCAGGGTGTACTTTCGTCGTCTCCCAATTCTTCCAGGAAAAGTTCACAAAGTTGGTGTCTGACGGCAGGTTCGCTTGGCCATAAACGTTGCTGCAGCTGTGTGTCATATAGTTTCCTATGCTATCACTTGTAAAGAATCCCTCACAGTTGGCCGGCCGGTGTTGCCGAGCGGTTCTGGGCGCTACAGTCTGGAACCGCGCCACCGCTCCAGTCGCAGGTTCGAATCCTGCCTCGGGCATGGATGTATGTGATGTCCTTAGGTTAGTTAGATTTAAGTAGTTCTAAGTATAGGGGACTGATGACCTCGGATGTTAAGTCCCATAGTGCTTGCAATCATTTGAACTATTTGTTACCCACACCTGGGCCGTATAGTTGTGCCCACCAGAGGAGGACAGATCGACTGCCGAAAAGGTTAAAGTTTTGCGTTTGTTCCCATTTTTGTTCCGTTGTTTTGTGGCTCTAACTCCGTTTCTTTTCTGCTCTCGAACACCACACATCTCCTGACAACGAGAGAAAAAAAACATATTGTGGTTCTTCAGTGTGTTTTTTACCCATTTCTAGAGTGATTTTCATGTCATTTTCATTTCCTTTGTCACCATGTGGCTTTCATTTCCCGGCTCATACTGCTCTCGATGTGACTCCCTCGCCCAATGTGAACAATTTCGTGTGTGTGTCTTTTTGTTACTCTGAATTCTACTTTGTTTGGGACACCAGCGTTTGTGTTGGTTGTGTTGTATTGTGGGTCCGCTCCGATATGTTTACTGCAGCGGAACAGACACCCACCTTCTCCTTAATCTGCGACAGCTGCCATCTGCAATGCTGCCTTTTGGATTTGATGTCTAGTTATCACACGACGTCGGAACAGCCTAGCGTAGTCGCTTTCCTGACATCACTGTAGTAGGCGGTTCCTGACACAGCACCTTATCTGAGGATAAGCGCATTCGTGACCCTGGAAGCACGTGGCCGCTGCGCTAGGTGCACCGCCAGGACCGCAGGCCTCCTCCAGCTACGACCACATCCGGTGTTGACTCTCGATGCTTGTGCGGCACCGGACGTCACGGATGCAGTGCCTATTTCGATTGCTTCCCGTGGTCGTCACTGTTACTCCGTCGGGGTCTGTCGCCGTCGGACAGCACCAACGCCGTCTGGACGCAGTGCCTCCATCTTCGTCTGCTTCTATCCTTCCTGGCAGATCTTCCGCTACTTAATACTGATATGCGCGCCTGGCCCAGTCACTTCTTATTTCACGTAGGGGAACTCGGGGCGGAACGGGATACATAATGTTTAACAATTTCTATAAAATAACGGAACAGAAGGAAACACTTCTTAAAGTGATAAAAAACACCTTGTAGTGTAACCTAATGTACCTTATTTTAAAATCACTTAAAACAATACATTTTGCCTTTTTTACAATTTTTCAAAGAAAGTCTTGCATATTT
Organism: Schistocerca cancellata; assembly: GCF_023864275.1. Taxonomy (NCBI): domain Eukaryota; kingdom Metazoa; phylum Arthropoda; class Insecta; order Orthoptera; family Acrididae; genus Schistocerca; species Schistocerca cancellata. The sequence goes on from NC_064630.1 coordinate 629,153,021, forward strand.
CCTGTTCCGCCCCACCCACGTGACAGAATGGGATAAGGTTATTTTTTGTTGAATTATTGCAAAAACCTTGAATTTGAGTTACGTAAACTGTAACAAAATGTTGTATAACAGGCAATTCAAACTAAGGAATGTGTAATTTAAAGCATTAAAAGTCATTCTTCAAAAGAAGAAAATATTTTAATGTCATTCTGAAAAATGTACAATGCTTAATAACCACCAAACCACTAACTACTAGAATTTTCGACAATAGTCACAAATCAGTATTTCCTCTTCATCTTCACTGTCTATGCCAGCACATGAATTGTGCGCCCACTCTGGCATGCGACCCAGCCGTCATTAGAAACGGAGTAGAAGTCCCCACAGTAGACACACTCAGAATCTTCTCTCTCTGATTCTCTCTTCTCAATCATCTTCTTCCTTTAATTTTCTTAAGGTCTTTGTTGTCCTTTGTTTTGGTTTTTTTGGGTGTACAGTTTGATATTTTTCGGTTAAGTTGAATTGGACCTGACGTCTCTGTCCTGACATTGTTTATATTTGTGCACCCTCCTCCTTTCTGTAGGTCTACTTTACGTGCGACAGCATTCTGCAGTTCCTTCTTATAAGGAGAATCTTTTAATACGACGGTTTTTCCTTTTCGTCTTGTAGTCCGCCGAATATTTTGACAGATTAGTGGGACTGGAATGACAGCCTCGGGCGATATCTGGAAAACTGAGTTGTTCGGCTAACATAGCTGGTTCGGAGAATCTGGCACCCATGAGCATCCAGTCTGGGTTTGCTTTCTACTTGCATCAAAATACGACGGGGCAGAACGGGACACTATCCCATTCTGCACAGTCCGTTCTCCCCACCCAAGAGCACTTTTGAGGTTAACAATTTTTGTGGAGTGTAATGGCTGACGTATTTAAACGCCTTTAATAACTAAAGTATAACAAATGCCATGCACTTTAAGGGAATGTGTCATTTTAAGGCATACAATTGACAACTTACATAGCGTTGAAATTCACCCGCCGGCCGTTGTGGCCATGCGGTTCTAGGCGCTTCAGTCTGGAACCGCGCGACCGCTACGGTCGCAGGTTTGAATCCTGCCTGGGGCATGGATGTGTGTGATGTCCTTAGGTTAGTTAGGTTTAAGTAGTTCTAAGTTCGAGGGGACTGATGACCTCAGTTGTTAAGTCCCATATTGCTCAGAGCCATTTTTTTTTTTAAATTCACCAAACGTTCGTAAAACGCAAGGGGTAACGAGACGGACAACAATTCACTTAGACCTCGCACTTCAAACTAAATCAGAATGGCTGCCATCACTTCCCTTCCATTCGGAGAAATAATGCACATACAACAGGTTGCAACACTGTCCGGTCTACAAGAGAGCAATTTCCCCACATTGTGCCCCGCTATCTCGTTCTGCCCTCGGTTCCACTACATACTTTCTGTGCCAGTTTTATGCAATCAGTGACCTAATATCTCCCTAGTGGTTACACACTACAAATTTCCGTCTCCTGTGCTTTCCTACTGGACGTTTCCCTTCATCTTGCTTCGGCAGGACACGATTTTATCCTACGCACCTACCTACGACGAATTGTCGTCCCTAGTGATTTCGCATCCTTTTCATGTGTTTCCTTGCATTTTTTTCCACATTTTTCTGGCCTCTGCGTCCAGCATAAAGAGAAGCCGGTGGTCCGCAATAATGTTGACATATTCCACTGATTATTGCATTACTAGAGCAGGTCCCATGCAATTCCAGGTGAATGACCCGTAGCATTATACTGTCCCATTCAACCTACGTCCTAGGCACGCTTCACGTTTAGTGCAGCCGTTTGCCTGGGTGACGGCGTAACACGACCTCACGAAACGACCTCACACGTGCCGCAAAATGGTTCATCCAAACAGGTGACACGTTTACACTGATCCATGGTCAAGTCTCTGTTGTCACTAAGTCCACTAATTGTGACTTAACGACGAGACGTCGATGCGTCAACATGGCAAACAGAGGTCTCCTCTGCTTCAGAGCTTCACCTTCAACCATGTGCGCCGAACAGTGTGCTCCCAAACGCTTGTACCTGTAGATGTGCACCGTACTCTGTCGCCACATCTACACATCGCTGCCTATCACACTTTACGGAGCGATTAAACCTCCAACCTCTACATTCTATGATGAGGATGTCCACTACCTGTGAAGCGGTTTTCCATTATCTTGTCGCCTACTAGTGGTTTCTCCGTCCTGCAACGACTTTGCACAAGTGCTCACAACAATAGTACGCGAAGAATGGATCAGCTTCATCGTTACCTAAATACTTGTTCGCAGGCTCCTAGCCAATGCAGTCTGCTCTTGTTCAAAATCGTTTATGTCGAGTTCCCCTTTGTGAACCTGCCGAGGCTATAATGATTCCCCAGTCCTCTAAACAAAAATTTTTGTACTTTCCTTACTGCAGCACCAGAGTTCATTCAATCTCGCGGTAGGCATTAACCAAAAAGTTTTGGCTCACATGTGAATCTCGACGTCGGGAACTAAAATTACGCGTACTTGGATTCCATAAAGCTGTATCTATTTTCTAGAATATGTACTTGAATCACATCTCTTTTTTCTGCATATCGTCGAGTGAAAGTGTCTGCTCTGATTATTGCTGATTGTGCGCTTAACGGTGATTCCTCAGTAGGATTCGCTGTGAGTTTGGCAATCTGTTTTAGCTGTGTATTCACTCATTCTCTCCGTTCTAGTTGACTTACAGTTCTTCTAGATATTTGAGAATTGTTTGTCAAAACATTTTAGGTGAGTTATACAGCAGTACAGAAGAGCCGGGCAAAGTGGACATGCTAAGATTTTCCTATGATCGTATGGCATTGTTTACTGGGATGTCCCATTCGGGTTCGGCAGCCAAGCGCAAGTGTTTCATTCGGCGCCACATTGGGCGACTAGCGGCCGATGATGGGGATGAAATGACGATGAGGATAACGCAACACCCAGTCCAGGAGCGGAGAAAATCTCCGACCCGGCCAGGACTCGAACCCGGTCCCAGTGCAGGGGAGGGAAGCGCGTTACCACCCAGGTAAGCAGGCGATTAGCAGTAGACGGAAATGCATGGGAATCAGTGGTTATGATCTGCAACTATTGAAGTATAATATCGAACAATTTCGTTACCTTAGGATTAAATAAAGTACTTGAAACAATACAATTTTAACAAAGTGGCGAAATTGTCACTTTCGCCCGAGATGAGCGGGCAAAGTGGCCATTTAGTTTCATACTCCACAATTAGGGATAAAAATCTGTATGGCCAAATACGTAAATACGAGCTTGTTTTATTGTTAAACATCATTCGGGTTAAGTTATTTAAACTTTTCATAAACAAACGGAGCACCATTGGCACTAAATCTACTTCTCTTCTGACCCTGAACCTGAAATTTTTTTTCGCAGTACGTCCGCTCTCTGTCTTCATCTTTATCACCAAAAGAGCTCTTCTGGTGTCCGCTTTCTCCTTTTCACACTCTTCTGTTTACCAGCTTTCTTCGCTTCTGCTGTTATCCGTTTCTCCATTTTTTTTACTTTCTTTTTCACCTCTGTCCCTACTTGCCGCCAAAGGTCACTCTTATGAAGACCTACAAAGCGTATCGGCGCGAAGCCGTATTTTTGGCGCTATTGTCGCATTTCCCCCCTACACAAATTGCCCATAAGCCATCGCCGCTATCGTCGCTTTGCCATCACTGACGCCGTTGCACAAAAGCTGTGTACCCGCTAATAGCATAACCGAAATTTCAACAAGTAACATCGATTATGGAGTCAAAATATAACACTTCCGACATAGTTTCAATAAAGAGACGTAAGTCACATTTGCTCTCCACACTGAATACCAAAATTTAAACTCACCTTACATCCTGGTAACTAAAATCCAAAAAAAATATTATACCTTCTTGGGGCGACTGGGTCCTCCAAGGACAGTAAGTTAAAGCATTTCACGCCCACGCCAACACCTTATAGCTTCCAAGACCTCAGCAGCCACTTTTCCCACCATGGACACTTTGGCCGACTGTCATCTGTCAGTTTCTGGGCGTCCTTGTGACAAACAGGGAATCAGTAGTTGCATGGTCACTTTCAAAATCTTTCTTCTAACAGTATCCAATAACGTATGGATCCAATTACGACGCTGGCTTTAGATTACATTATGGTGCCGATGTAGTAGTTTATGCTGCATCACTAACTTTCGCGAGAATATCTTCCCATTCATCCTGTTGATCATCACATCTGATTGGATAGAATATTCAGTTAATTGTTGTGCTTATTGCTCTACACTTACACTGTATTAATTGTTGTGCTTATTGCTCTACACTGTACGCAGTTGTTCCAATGACTGCTAGCAAATATTCGTGTGCACGCTGGAGGGACCTTACGGCAAAAGCGAATCGCCAGGGCACTTTGTTTTGTAGCGTTGCAAGTTTAACACTGCGCTGTGTTTTGGTTCTTTCATATTTCTACGCAACGCGGACTTGCGGCTGTTTATTGCCTGTATTTCTTCGGTTAAAATGATGATCATGGACGTAGAATTCCAGACAATGGAAATTTCTGTGAATTTATGATTTCTTTCACTACCTCTTCTTGTTTGAAAGTACTACACGAAACGTGTATTTATTCGACGCTACAATCACACCCATCGAGAATTTAGGAAAGCAAAAGAATTTTCGAGAATAAAAGCACAGAATGTCGTTCGATGTTTATTTAACTTGCAAGCTTTCAGCTTGCTGGATAATCCTCAGTCAATAAAAGATTCTTGCCAGTAAAGGCGATTACTCGAACAACTGTAGAAAATGTTAAAGGTTAAATACATACAGCTCCTACAGGGCTGTAAGCTTCTCTCAAATATTACAGTTTATTTGCGTATGGCGTCTGAATAACTGAGGGCTTATAGGTCAATGGTACGTGATACAAGGTAGCGGCTATGACAGTTCCGTTTTTTCGTATTCCCAAAGAATATGAGTGCTGGTACCCGGAATACAGCCTGTCGGGATATACCAGTAAAACTTAATACACTCCTGGAAATGGAAAAAAGAACACATTGACACCGGTGTGTCAGACCCACCATACTTGCTCCGGACACTGCGAGAGGGCTGTACAAGCAATGATCACACGCACGGCACAGCGGACACACCAGGAACCGCGGTGTTGGCCGTCGAATGGCGCTAGCTGCGCTGCATTTGTGCACCGCCGCCGTCAGTGTCAGACAGTTTGCCGTGGCATACGGAGCTCCATCGCAGTCTTTAACACTGGTAGCATGCCGCAACAGCGTGGACGTGAACCGTATGTGCAGTTGACGGACTTTGAGCGAGGGCGTATAGTGGGCATGCGGGAGGCCGGGTGGACGTACCGCCGAATTGCTGAACACGTGGGGCGTGAGGTCTCCACAGTACATCGATGTTGTCGCCAGTGGTCGGCGGAAGGTGCACGTGCCCGTCGACCTGGGACCGGACCGCAGCGACGCACGGATGCACGCCAAGACCGTAGGATCCTACGCAGTGCCGTAGGGGACCGCACCGCCACTTCCCAGCAAATTAGGGACACTGTTGCTCCTGGGGTATCGGCGAGGACCATTCGCAACCGTCTCCATGAAGCTGGGCTACGGTCCCGCACACCGTTAGGCCGTCTTCCGCTCACGCCCCAACATCGTGCAGCCCGCCTCCAGTGGTGTCGCGACAGGCGTGAATGGAGGGACGAATGGAGACGTGTCGTCTTCAGCGATGAGAGTCGCTTCTGCCTTGGTGCCAATGATGGTCGTATGCGTGTTTGGCGCCGTGCAGGTGAGCGCCACAATCAGGACTGCATACGACCGAGGCACACAGGGCCAACACCCGGCATCATGGTGTGGGGAGCGATCTCCTACACTGGCCCTACACCACTGGTGATCGTCGAGGGGACACTGAATAGTGCACGGTACATCCAAACCGTCATCGAACCCATCGTTCTACCATTCCTAGACCGACAAGGGAACTTGCTGTTCCAACAGGACAATGCACGTCCGCATGTATCCCGTGCCACCCAACGTGCTCTAGAAGGTGTAAGTCAACTACCCTGGCCAGCAAGATCTCCGGATCTGTCCGCCATTGAGCATGTATGGGACTGGATGAAGCGTCGTCTCACGCGGTCTGCGCGTCCAGCACGAACGCTGGTCCAACTGAGGCGCCAGGTGGAAATGGCATGGCAAGCCGTTCCACAGGACTACATCCAGCATCTCTTCGATCGCCTCCATGGGAGAATAGCAGCCTGCATTGCTGGGAAAGGTGGATATACACTGTACTAGTGGCGACATTGTGCATGCTCTGTTGCCTGTGTCTATGTGCCTGTGGTTGTGTCAGTGTGATCATGTGATGTATCTGACCCCAGGAATGTGTCAATAAAGTTTCCCCTTCCTGGGACAATGAATTCACGGTGTTCTTATTTCAATTTCCAGGAGTGTATTTGACGAAAGCTTACACCGCCGAAAGAACAATACTTTACATGAATTTAAGCTATATAATTCTCAGTTACTCTTGAGTCTACAATACACTGAGAATTTTGAAAAATTTATTTCTGGCTGAAAGTACCGTTATGTTGCCAAACTCAAACAGAAAGCTGCTTTCACTTACATAGTTCTACAATCGCACAGCAGGAAACAGTTATAATGTAGGCGGCGATTATCTGATAGAACTGGCAACGAGGATTGTGAGCAGGAGGAGGATAACAGATCTTTCGGATATCCTCTCGTTTGAGAAAACATTATGACAGGAAAAATCCGTTCACAGGTACTGGCGAGGTCATCGGTAACCAACAACTGCCGTGTCACCATCTGCCGTTGGCGTAATTGGATTGGCCTCTCTCCCAGCCACTGTCAGTTTTCGTGATCTGAAGCCGCTACTACTCGGTCATGTAATTCCTAAGCTGACATCACTGCGTCACGAAACTAAATGTACCCCGTACCAGTTTCCTCACACAGGCAAAAGTCCTGGCAGCACGAGGAATCGAACTCGGGTCCTTCGCATGTCAGATAGCCTTACCAGTCAACTGAGGATGCAGACATTTTCAAATGAATATCAACAGAACAGTAATAGTAGGGTACTGTGGGTGCCGGTACAATTTTGATATTAAACTGAAATCAAATTGATAAGTAAATTGATAGATTAATTATCTCCTAACCACGCCCATCCACCCCATCCACACACTAAACCCCATGAGACGTCATGTGTTTTCCTCATCCTGCAGGTGGTTCCCCGCACGCTCCCCCTCCCCACCAATCCTCCTCCCTTTCCACAATCTACCCTATTGGCGGGAAATTCGAATTTTGACGGGAATTTCGAATTTTGGCGGTAATTTCATTGTCCCAGGGAATTGGTGGGAGATTAAAAATGGCGGTGTCCTTTCCGGGACATGAAACCTGAACCTTCTAGACAGAAAACCCAACGAACCCCAAAAACACTGAAATTGCCCGGATGCATGAGAGGACTGTTAGGTTAGTGTAATTTATTTATTTTTATAGGGAAACAAAGGTAAATATGGGTTCTAATTACTTATTTAATCATTCACAACTATATGCATGCAACTATATGCACAGCACAAGGAGTGCCTAAAATCGTAATAAAGATTAAAAATTTACGATTTCATACATCTGGTATTATCGTAGTGGGGAAAAATTTCGGATTACCACTCGAAACAAGTGACAGGCAAGCTCAAACTTCGCTCTTCACCTACAAGCTGGGGAGAAAAGGGCAGGGGTGTATGGTACTATCTTACTTTTTTGGTGGAAAATGTATTCAACTGATGAGATACTGCTGTTGGATAGAGAGGAGTTCAGTAAGTATTATCTGTAAGCATACAGCTGAGGACTGTATCTATTGCAGTTTGGCGTCAGAGTTCGCAACAGACGCCTCCTCGACAATCACTCTGCGGCCCATTGGATCAAAGTTAATACACTCTGCCGTAATTGAAGGAAAATGCATCACTGCTCTAATAAACCATCTAAATTGTCATGAAAAAAAAAAAACAGCACTCGTAATGAATAAGTCAAAACGCAACACATCTACTGGGGAATGGGAAAAACTCATACTAATAACACAACTATCACAAAAACCGACCCCAGAACATTGCCGATGGTCAGCAATTGCAGCTGTGTTCTGCACGATAGGCACATACAAACTAAGAAACTAACGAACTTGGAGGTAACCTTAACCCCTCCTCCCCTTCCAACATTCATCTCCCTCTCCCTCCCTCGCCGGCTGCGGTGGCCGAGTGATTCTAGGCACTTCAACTCGGAACCGCGCGACTGCTACGGTCGCAGGTACGAATCCTGCCTGGGGCATGGATGTGTGTGCTGTCCTTAGGTTAGTTAGGTTTAAGTAGTTCTAAGTTCTAGGGGACTGATGACCTAAGATGTTAAGTCCCATAGTGCTTAGAGCCAGTGGTCCACAAAGAGATCTTTCAGATGGCATTGATACACTGTCACAGACAGACAAAAGGAAATAATATAACGCTTCTTACAATCCGTTAAATAAACTTCAGGGTAAGACAGGACCCCTCTGAATATCCAGAGGACCCTCCAGATCGCTCTTCCAGTCGGCTAGCTGCTGCTGCCACCCCCAACTTTTTGGTGTATGGCCCTTCCAGTGTGGCACCAGCTTGCAGCAGTCGCTGATTGCTTTGATGTGACTGTCCTTCGTCAACACAAAAACATGTACAGCTAAACAATAGGAGGTGAATGGAAGGCCGTTCCAAGTGCAACTTCTTCGTATAAAATATAGCAACATAACCCCGCCTCCAAACTCTGCACCCCTGGACAGGTTGCAGCTGCATCAGCGACCTCACACACAGACTAGGCATGCCTCCGACGCTTCCAATAAGGCCCTCGTTATGTGATGAAGAATTCCTTTAATTAATCTCAATGCTTCTCTTATAACCAAGCATCTATTAAAAAGGAAAACACAATCGCGACGATAATAAATGTCCTTTTTCCACGAAAATAGGTGCAGTCCATTCTCCTTTACTTTTATCAGCAAAGACGGTACAGTATTTACGTTCGACTGCAGTGTACAATTCACATCTCATTATTTTGCGACATCCGACTAAGTGCACCAGCAGCAATTACATTCAGAGATCAGCCGATACATCCCCAATACACATCCACCCTCTGTAAATTGGAAAAAAAACTTCCACCAGTTTGCTCTGAAAATTGCCAATCGCCACAGAATATTTTAGTTATTTCGAAACCGTCAACAGAGTAAAGAAAAAGCGATAATTTAAACTCCAAAGAAGAAACATCTGTGTTGAGCAATTTTTTTGAACTTGATGAACAAATTACTCAACCCGAGAGCGTCTTTCACGTTCAAATCAGTTTCTGTAAATACACTGACATTCATGTGTGCCCTACAAATATTTCAGACAAGTGAAATAACATTAAAGAATATAATGTTTCACACCATTGGCTCACATGTTGGAAGAAACACGATCATTTTACGTTCAACGACAACGTGCTATAATTCAAGAGGACGTTGCTGTTGTGTACCCTATGGCAAGTCTCAATTTACTGATGTGAAGCTCTATCACATCTGCATTTATGGAACCAATAGCGGGAGTCTGACTTGTAGCAAAACCTCCTATAAGATTTTACTGCGTCCCTCTCTCTCTCTCTCTCTCTCTCTCGTCCATTATATCGAAACCAATTACCGTCTGCATGCTTACATTTGATATTTTTGATCCACAACTCCCCTCCAGCAATATTTTTGTAAACATTTTATCATAAAGTAGATTCTTGTGTTCTACTTTTGTATGCAATTCGATCATCACAGCCTGTTTCACGCTATCTACTTCCATGTCGGGAAAAAAACACTATCACTTATATGTTCCACAATGAGCTGTAATTCAAGTGGTGTCTATAATTAGAGTTTACGAATTATGAAATGGCAGAGGACTTCCGGTAACAACTATCTGTAAACACACAGTCTTGACGATAATAATAGAAAGAGTCATGATACCACGAGAATAGATACATCCGATTTCTATTAGTTTTACGAGCAATTCTGGTGCAGTTTTTAGAGAACTATCTGCACCCATTCTTTAACCAGTTATACCACGTCTCACAATAGAATCTCCTATAAGATTTTGCCGCATCTCTCAATTGCGATATGTGGAAAAAACAGATACCACCTGTGTTTTGAATCCAGAGTATTACGTATAAACGTATCGCCCCATTGGAACTCGAGGAGAGTGCTCGAAGTCGCTTGCACAGATCTGCGTTACATTATGTCGACTGTACTAGAAGAAGACCATATCCTGCAGACTGTCAATCACAAGAGAGGGCAAAATTCAATCTTCAAGCATCTAAAATAATGCATCTCGGATCTTACAGTAGTGCAATAGGAGCGCACTGGTTGGAGGATATATCTGAAGAGAGACTCCAACTCGGATTGTGGTTAAGGGCGAATCCCAAGCTCATGGTTATGAACATCTGGTCGTTATTAGCTGTTTAATACATTGATTTTCTGACTGTAATACATCAAAACAGGGTATGACTACAGTTTTGTAAACTGCCATACACTTTGTTTTTCTACGATGACTTCAAGGACTATGTCAGGTGCTAAAACGATATTAAAACGTTTCGATCGTTTGGCTCTCACGGAAAGCTAATGTAAACCCACACAGGTCGGTAGAAATAAAACACAAAGACGATGTATCTCACTGAAAAAAATGTGAAAGACATCGCAACGTATGGAAACTGGAAGAATTTGCAGCATCGTAGATGATTTCCAACAGCTATCCAAAGATGATGATCTATACAGTTAATTTCATCTTCCACAGCGATGGGGTAGGGGATGTCTCGGTATTCCGTTTCCATGACAATTGTTTCCTCATTTTTCTGTCATGTACGTGATTACCGTTCCGTTTTTGATCATCGCCGGAAGGTACCTTTCACGACACGCACGATGTACTTGAAGCAATAGAGGTATAATCCTGACTACGTAATTGACAAATCTTACTCGTCCAAAAAGAAACATGTGGAGGGAATCACAGCATATGGAAATAGGAGAGACTACAGCTTTCAGAACTACTGTCTGAAAGTGCTTACCTCTACACTTAATCCCAAACTAAACTGTGACAAGTACTACATATGCAGCGTTCCGCCAATGCTTCATAATATCTGCGTCATTTGCTCAATCACATCCCCATTACTTTGGTAGTACCATATACTGCATGGCATCAATTGTGAAGCATTATTCCGCTTTCTGGAGGCAGTACCAGGAAGGTACCAGCATGAGAGAAGTGATCGTAGAGCATAAACACAGACTCCTATGATTACGTGGTTCTGCACCTAAAAGTGCTATATTGTTAATGCCATACGGTTTCCTAAGTATTAGTAGTGCGGAATGCAACGCTCGTAATGCTATAACGCATATATATTTGGCCAACACCGGACATACAACCATCCTGCAAGTTTTCTACAGTAACAGATTTTAAAATGATGAAACTACTTCCTTCTATACTTTTATGGTGTCCGAGGATATTATCGTCAGTGCATATCCATCGCTCGAGCTTCTTATAAACCAAGTAGAATGGAGTCCGAAGACTGCTGTTATGTCTCTTAGGAAACTAATCGATTTTATACGTCTTTTTAAGTCATTCACACTTCCCGCATCAGTCGTGCTTATAATTAGTCGTATTATCGGTTTTGGTGGATATGGCTATGTCTCACTAGGAAATAGAACGAAGACAAAACGAATGAATATTTTCAATAGCTGATACACTGAGGTACCACCCACATGCTACTGCTCGAAAATACTCACGAAGAAGCAGCACAATCAGCAGCCAAAGGGGACGTAGTAGTCTTGGTCAGGAGAAGGGCTGACGGCACCCTAGGTCGTGGGGTGTATCGGAAGACAACGCACACTGATCTGTATTTGCAGACAGCTGCCACCACCCTTCACAGAGGAACGGGGTACTTAAAACTCTAGTACATAGGGCGCGCACTATCTCTGACGCAGAGAGTCTACCCCAGGACTTGGAACACCTGAGAACTGTATTTCGAAAAAATGGGTACTCAGAGTGGCAGATTCAACGTGCTCTCCACCCAACCACTGCAGCACAACCTGTTGAGATGGATGAAGCCACGAGGGAGGAGGTAGGCACTGCATTTATTCCATACACAGGCGCACTCTCGGAGAAAATCGCCCGCATTCTGAAGAAACAGGTCGGAACTGTGTTTTGTCCTCCAAATAAAACTCGTGCACTGGTGGGGAGCGCCAAAGATGACCTCGGTTTGAGGAAGGCCGGCGTGTATCAGATTCCGTGTCAATGTGGCAAGTCGTATATTGGTCAGACGATGCGTACCGTCGAGGTTCGATGCCGTGAACACCAGAGGCACACTCGACTGATGTATCCGAGCAAGTTCGCGGTCGCTGAACATTGTTTGTCGGAAAATCACGCCATGGAGTATGACCGCACGAGGATTCTGGTACAGACGTCGAGATACTGGGACAGCGTTGTTAGAGAGGCCATCGAAATTCGCACCAATGACGACCTCATAAACCGTGACTGTGGCTATAATCTTAGCAAGGCTTGGGAACCAGCGATTGGGTTAATCAAGAGTAAATCGAGCAAACGTATAGTTGTGACGATCACGGCGGACAGAGCCATCACACCGACGTCATCTCAGACGCCGTCGCAATCTGTTCCACCGCGCGACCGTGGCGCGGGGCGCGGACGGCGGAGGGAGCGCGCCGCGGGCGGAGGGTATTTAAATCGGCCGCCGCCGCGACCGAACCCAGTTCCCTCTGAGCAGCCATAGCGTACGGATCTCCGTGCCGGCACGTTCACAGGAGCTCAGTCCGTCAGTTCACCTGATGATGGCGACATGTATGATCGCCGAAATATTGTGCCCGTTGGACACTATAGACCGGCAGCACACCCGTGGATATTTCGATTATCAAATACGCCGGGAGAAACTCAAGAATCACAGTCATATTGCTGTTTACAGTAGCATCAATTGCAGTACTATACCGTCTGACTAATGTGCTGTTCTGTACCGTACATGGGAATAAAAATGACGAAGGACTGGCTCCATCCTTCTCACGGACATCTTGCACAAAATATAGTGGAATTGTGTTGATGATCTGCGATTATCGTGGATTTTTAAGAGTATAAAAGGAAGCGTAACAGGCGCAACAGGATGTCTTGGTTTGTAGTTATTACTGGACAATATCGATAATATAACGCATCGAAGATACTATGCTCTTTAGCAGAATGAATTTAAATGTGCTTACATCTCCTACAGAATCGTTTGGCGACGAGTTTTTTGCTCTTTGTGGACCTGTTGCACAGTCCAAAATAACATACGAGCGGTTGAAATCGAGAATTCGCGAATGGTGATATGCATGCATAGTTGTATGTGTGTAGAGCTGTCAGCGACGGACGATTGCGGCTCTAATGCATAACTTGCTACATTTTCGTGTACAAATTTCGTAGCCTGAGCTACGGGCACTCTGTAGGTGAGAGACAGGGAAACTCACGTTCCAGGATGGTCAGTGCTGTCGACACACTGTCAGTTAATGAATAACTTATTACTAAGATAAAAAAATACCCGGAATATACAGTCTGTAGATGTCCTGAAATGGTAGTGGGGCGTATCAGAGTTAGAAGGTACAAACAAAAGTTGTGAATCTCATCTGGCAAGCAATAAGAGCATATACTCGTGGGAAAAGGTATCAGAGCGGCAGCAGAAATCAACGCTGTACATATATCGACTCACTGTTGCAGATGCCTACACGGTAGAGTGGAAGTCAGGTATGCCAGACTTTGAGTTTGCACCAAGTGCATCGTCACATGAGTATGCAGACAAACTCTCTGATGTGTCGTAGCAGTACACAGATTTGTTTCCAGACGAGTTTCCAATCCGAGCCACTCGCTGAGCCTCATATAGGTACGAGGCGAGTGTTAATATACTTTTCATGATCTCCCTATCCAAAATGCATGCATGCAGATCATCTGGAAGAGGTGAACTCGGAATTGTTTAGTAGATTGGTGTATAGGATACGCAAAACTCCTTGTATAAAATCAAAAAACGCATTGGTAGGCCCACAATATGACCATATACATACGAAAAAATAACACGAAAATACGTAAAAATCGGTAAAATCGATGAAAACTTGGTATAATTACGACAAATTGATGGAAAATACGTGCAATTGAGGGAAATACGAATAAATACGTAAAATTGAGAAAAAACTTGCAAAATTAAGTGAAATAAGAAAAGAGAAAATTAGAAAAAGGTACGACGGTATACGAGGAACTGAGATGGGTTTGGGGTAGCGGACACTTAAGGCCGAGAAAAGCTTTAAAAATTATGACTCTGGCTGCATTCAGTTTTAAGCCTCTCCCTCCCCCTGTAAATTGCGTGGGTTTTCGTAACACATACCCCAACAAAGGCGATGTAAGTATTACACAGAGGTGTTATGTTAAAGCATGCCAAATATAACATTCCAATCCAAAGCTGTGTTCTCACACATAGAGTCGCATATAAATATTACCGAATTATAGCCGGTTCTCACGAACAATGTTATTCCTTAAGTACCAAGGAGAAGAATCAGTGCTTTTACCAGACTTAAACCATTCCCTTGAGTATTCTGTAGGAGAGCAGACTGATGACACGTGTATCACCTTAAACAGTGTGAGGGGGGAGTACTTTAAAGATGTGGTGTTACGACGAAATTGCTATATTATCCTACACACGAGCAAAACTACCTAAAATCAGACCAAGACTTCTTTGTCCAAGAGCAATGCTACCAGAGCTGTGGTGATGCTACTGTAAACAGCAATAAGACGGTTACATCTCCTTTGGCTACTGATTGTGCTGCTTCTTCGTGTATATTTTCGTGCAGCAGCTTATGGATGGTACCTCAATGAATCAGCTATCGAAAATATTCATGTCGGTTTTTCTTCGCTTTATTTCCTAGTGTGAAATAGCGGCTTCCGTCAACCGATACCACTACTAATTATTAGCACGACTGATGGGGGAAGTGTGATTTAGAGTACGTACGTTTCTGACTTGAAAAGACGTATAAAATCCATAAGTTTTCTAAGAGAAAGTAGTCTCCGGACTCTGTTCTGTTTGGTTTATTGAGCAGCTCGAGCGGTGGATACACTGACGATGCCATCCTACAACACCTGAACAGAGTAGAAGAAAGTAGTTCTATCCTTTTAAAGTTTGTCACCGTAGTGATTGGGGTAGGAAACTTGCAGGGTAGTTGTATATACGATGTTGGACAAATATAGAGTGCGTTAGAGCATTACGAGCGTTGCATTCCGCACTACCACTAGTTTGCAAATCGTACGGGTTTAACAAAATAGCATTTTTAGGTGCGGAACCATGTAACGATAGGATGGTGTGTTTATGCCCTATGATCATTTCTCTCATGCTGGTACCTTCCTGGTAGTGACAGTGGAATAATGCTTCAGAATTGATGGCACGCTAGATTTACATGAAATGATTCAAACTCCATCTGTCTGGAGCTTCATCATATATAAACCATACATTTCTTCTTAACCGTCTGTTGTATCACAGCAACGTTCTCTTGTCTACAGTACACCGATAAGAGGCGCTACTGTCCTCGACACGTAGGCATCTGGAGAGTCTGGATGAATGTCTTGGGTAAGATTGGTGCTGCAGGGATGATTGGTGTAGGACAATGTGAGAGGGGTCTGTCAATCTCTGACCTTATCCGACGAATGAGAGAATACTCTGCGACGCTCATCCACACAGGGAAAGATGGCCAGTCGTAAGACTAAGTTCTGCACTGTCATCGTTGTGCTGGAAATATGTAGATAACCTGATTGCATCAGTATAGAACGCTGCATTCGCCATCAAGTATATTGTAGCTGCAAAGTAGTGGAGGGGTGATTTAGCGATGATACAGAAATTGGGGAGAATTCTACTATATCATTGGCTGCCGTTGGAACTACGTAACAACTGGTATACTTTGATGTATATGGTCGAATGGATGTATTCCACAGTCGTGTAGCTGCTTTGGCAATCTCGTATATGGTACTTGCAAAGTAGTGGAGTGGCGATTTAGCAACGATGCAGAAATTGGGAAGCATTCTGCTGTGTCACTGGCCGGCGTTGAAATTACAGGACAACTGGTAAAACTGATAAAATTGATCGCGCGATCACGTGCGGTGTGCATTACAGTACATTGTTCCGTATCAACAGTGTCTTTCCCGTCCCGTCATCTACAGGTATGCTGTTAATTACCGTATAATGAGATCCCTTGGTAGAGATGGAGGGAGCCTTGGCGGAACGCCGGATATCTGATACTTGTCACAGTGGAGTTTGGGATTAAATGTAGAGGGCAGCCCCTTCAGACAGTAGTCCTCAATGCTGCAGACTCTCCTGTACCCATATGCTGTTATGTCCTAGAAATTTTATTTTTTCACCAATAAGATGACCGAACCTCTTTTTATTTCGACTACCTCCAGCGCGTTGTGACTGGTACCTTCCGGCGATGAACAACAGTGTAACAGTAATCATGTACATGACTGCAAAATGAGGAAACAATGGTCATCGGAACATTTAACGTCGAGACATCCCGTATCCCATAGCTGTGGAAGAGGAGAGATGGAGGGAGCCTTGGCGGACCGCCGGATGTCTGCTACTTGTCACAGTGGAGTTTGGGATTAAACGTAGAGGGCAGCCGCTTGACACACCACCTTCGGAAAACAGCTCTAAAATGCTGCACGTTCTTCCAGTTTCCATATGTTGCGATGTCTTCCACATTTCTGTCAATGAAATTCATCGCCTTTGTGTTTTATATCTACCGACCTGTGTGTTGTGGGACCTGCATACTTCACAGTTTACATCAAGCGAAAAAAAAAAAAAAGCAATGTGTTAACCTGCTTATGAAGGACCGATACAGGAACCGTCTCTTGTGATGGATAGTCTGCTGGATATGGTCTTCCTCCAGTACAGTCGACAAAACGTAATGGATCTGTGCAAGCGACTTCGAGCACTGGTCTCGTTTTCCAACGGGGTGATGCGTGTATATGTAATATACTCTATGTCAACACACAGACGGTATCTGTTTTTTCGATATATCGGAATTTAGAGATGCGGTAAAATCACGCAGACTGTATTTGGTTTCCATCTAATGGAAGAGAGAGAGAGAGAGAGAGAGAGATGCAGTTAAATCTCATAGGAGGTTTTATTACAAGAGAGACTCTCACTATTTGTTCTGCAAACGCAGATGTGATACAGCTTCACATTGATAAAACGAGACTTACCACAGTGTACAAAAAAGCAGTGTCCTCTTGTTTTAAAGCACATTGTTGTCGAGCGTAAAATGATTTTGTTTACCCAACATGGGAGCCAGTGATGTGAAATATTTTATTCTCTAATGCTATTTCACTTGTTTGCAATGTTTGTAAGTCACGCATGCATGACAGTGTATTTACACACACTGATTTGAACGTGATAGACGGATTTTTGGTGCTAGGTCTCGCAAACGTTTTAGAGACAGTAACTGGCTACAACAAGTTTCTTCTTGTTGTTCTAACGATTTCATACTGTCTCAGGACGACACAGAAGGTTCCTACTGAAAGGATCTTTTTTCCACATGAGAACCTTTCTCGTCATTGCAAGCGTCTTGGCCATCGTGTACACTGTAAATGATATCGTCGCAGGTCAATACTTGATAGCTACCACCATCAACTTCTCATTCGAACCTCTCCTGAATATTTTAGCTTTCTTCAGCTCCGGAAAATTATTAATCAGCTGTCAGCGCAGGCAGTTTTGGTAGAAACTGCCTGTTGTGTGGCACTTCAGGTGAAGTTGTAGACGTCTGAACATACGAACGTATGGCAACTTTTCTACAGTGCATAAATTCTCGTTTTCTGTCGTTTTTATCTTTTATGTGTGCAAGCTTCCATCTTCAATGTCAACAAAAAGTTTTATAATGGCATCACAGTTCCTTCCGTCCACCTCGATTTAAGCCACACCAAGAACAAAGTGTTAATATTTAGTTGTCATTGCAAACGGCTCAACAACAGGACGATCTGTGACGTCGAGGCGTTAATACAGAACAGCAACAATGACGATTGGCCAGGAGGGGAAGATCACCGAACTAACCATCCCACTACCAGACGAACTTCCATATGACGTACGCGCGAGTTTTTTTTGGGGATGCTTTCGGTTAACCGATGTTTTTCTTGATAGGTATTCTGATATTTACTGTTCCACTGTAGAGAAAGACTTATAGATCAGCCAACATATCACAGTAAAATAAAGTAAATAATATTAAAAAATTGAAATTATTTGAATAACAAATAAAGAATTAAGTAGTTGCGTGATTTAACAAACAGAAAACGCACTATTTGTGAGGGAAGGGACAGCTGGTGTGAGAACATTGGAGAAATGATTGGCGGGACCGTATGAAATTCAGGAAATATTTTAACATGAATATGAAAATCAGTTTGCAAACATGAGAAGTTCATTTATTGACTAAATGGAACAAATATATACCTGACAACGTCTCATATTTTCCAGCGTGGAAAAAAGCTTTTGTAACTCTGGTAGTAGGTGCTAGAAGTAAACTGATCTTAAGGGCTAAATGAAGGTTCGGTTTTTACCACTGCAAAATTTTTGGTTCAAAAGTAAGAGATTATTTTGGAATGTAGGCATAAGGTTGGAAGGAAGTGGTAACAACTGTAATACAGAAGCTAATTACAGTAATTTTTTCACTGGAAAACTATGTAAAACAGTATTCATTAGTAATTTCTTCAGAAATGTTCATAGGAAAACATTTGGCCCCAAGAACACGAACTGCCGAAGCATCATGAGTATAAGGGGAAATTATGTTGATGAAGGATAATGGAGGCTTAAGCCTAATTTTCGCCAGTATGTTCTACGTCCGATCGCATCAGAGCTAATTATTAAAATACGATTAACGTCCACGCGTGCCTTTGAAAGTGTTCACAAACACGCCCTGTAATCGATCCGCTGCCGCTCTCGACATATAATTGGGTAAACGAAGTGACCGCACAGTGTTAAATGTCGAATGAGCGGATACTGGTAACGAAATTATGTGGGTCGTTTAATTAAAGCGGAGTCCGTTAGAGTTGCGGGTTTCCTGGTGGGCGCGGCGCGTCGGTGTCAGCTGCGGCCGCGGCTGTGCTGTGGCTATGGTGGTGAGCAGGCCGGCTGTGGTCGGGGCAGAGCGGCTGTGGTCGTGACGACGGCAGTGGCGCCGCTGATCGGGAAGGAAGAGCGCGGAATGCGCTCCCTGCTGCCGGAAAGCGCCGCGCGGAATTTATCGACGTGGTCCAGACGACGCCTGCTCATATCCTGCCACCTGCAATATGCAGACACAGTCACCAGTTGATTCTTGCTCATACATCTCCGGTTGATCTCTGGCCGATCTTTATCTCGCTGTGTATGCGGCAGATCACGAGCATGGAGAAGAAAATCCCGTATTCATGAACTACTGGTCATACATTTTCCGTTCTTTGTAATAGATGACAGTCTGAAACAACCGGTGCTCAGTTTCCAGTCTTACGGTTCAAATGGAACTGAGCACTAAGGGACTTAACATCTATGGTCATCAGTCCCCTAGAACTTAGAACTACTTAAACCTAACTAACCTATGGACAGCACACAACACCCAGTCATCACGAGGCAGAGAAAATCCCTGACCCCGCCGGGAATCGAACCCGGGAACCCGGGCGTGGGAAGCGAGAACGCTACCGCACGACCACGAGCTGTGGACTCCAGTCTTACGATATTTCGGACCGATAGCAGGTTTACTCATGTTTCACGCACGATATGTTGCTGACGTATCACCAGATAACTCGTGGTTACTACGCTGCCTGTAGATTTCGTCCAGTATGGTGTTTACATCCATAAGCAATGTAGCAAAGGTGATTACCTCCCTGTATCGTTTGCTTCTTTAGCACTGTGAGTGTATACTGTGAGTGTTCAAATGGCTCCGAGCACAAGGGACTTAAGATCTGAGGTCATCAGTCACCAGTCACCTAGAACATAGAACTACTTAAACCTAACCAACCTAAGGACATCACACACATCCATGCCCGAGGCAGGATTCGAACCTGCGACCATAGTGGCCGCGCTGTTCCAGACTGTAGCGCCTAGAAACGCTCGGCCACACCGGCCGACATACTGTGAGTGTATTTTTGTATTTTCAAATAGTGACCAATCTCTTCTTCTACATCTACATCTACATCCATACTCCGCAAGCCACCTGACGGTGTGTGGCGGAGGGTACCTTCAGTACCTCTATCGGTTCTCCCTTCTATTCCAGTCTCGTATTGTTCGTGGAAAGAAGGATTGTCGGTATGCCTCTGTGTGGGCTCTAATCTCTCTGATTTTATCCTCATGGTCTCTTCGCGAGATATACGTAGGAGGGAGCAATATACTGCTTGACTCTTCGGTGAAGGTATGTTCTCGAAACTTTGACAAAAGCCCGTACCGAGCTACTGAGCGTCTCTCCTGCAGAGTCTTCCACTGGAGTTTATCTATCATCTCCGTAACGCTTTCGCGATTACTAAATGATCCTGTAACGAAGCGCGCTGCTCTCCGTTGGATCTTCTCTATGTCTTGTATCAACCCTATCTGGTACGGATCCCACACTGCTGAGCAGTATTCAAGCAGTGGGCGAACAAGCGTACTGTAACCTACTTCCTTTGTTTTCGGATTGCATTTCCTTAGGATTCTTCCAATGAATCTCAGTCTGGCATCTGCTTTACCGACAATCAACATTATATGATCATTCCATTTTAAATCACTCCTAATGCGTACTCCCAGATAATTTATGGTATTAACTGCTTCCAGTTGCTGACCTGCTATTTTGTAGCTAAATGATAAAGGATGTATCTTTCTGTGTATTCGCAGCACATTACACTTGTCTACATTGAGATTCAGTTGCCATTCCCTGCACCATCCGTCAATTCGCTGCAGATCCTCCTGCATTTCAGTACAATTTTCCATTGTTACAACCTCTCGATACACCACAGCATCATCTGCAAAAAGCCTCAGTGAACTTCCGATGTCATCCACCAGGTCATTTATGTATATTGTGAGTAGCAACGGTCCTATGACACTCCCCTGCGGCACACCTGAAATTACTCTTACTTCGGAAGACTTCTCTCCATTGAGAATAACATGCTGCGTCCTGTTATCTAGGAACTCCTCAATCCAATCACACAATTGGTCTGATAGTCCATATGCTCTTACTTTGTTCAATAAACGACTGTGGGGAACTGTATCGAACGCCTTGCGGAAGTCAAGAAACACGGCATCTACCTGTGAACCCGTGTCTATGGCCCTCTGAGTCTCGTGGACGAATAGCGCGAGCTGGGTTTCACATGACCGTCTTTTTCGAAACCCATGCTGATTCCTACAGAGTAGATTTCTAGTCTCCAGAAAAGTCATTATACTCGAACACAATACGTGTTCCAAAATTCTACAACTGATCGACGTTAGAGATATAGGTCTATAGTTCTGCACATCTGTTCGACGTCCCTTCTTGAAAACGGGGATGACCTGTGCCCTTTTCCAATCCTTTGGAACGCTACGCTCTTCTAGAGACCTACGGTACACCGCTGCAAGAAGGGGGGCAAGTTCCTTCGCGTACTCTGTGTAAAATTGAACTGGTATCCCATCAGGTCCAGAGGCCTTTCCTCTTTTGAGCGATTTTAATTGTTTCTCTATCCCTCTGTCGCCTATTTCGATATCTACCATTTTGTCATCTGTGCGACAATCTAGAGAAGGAACTACAGTGCAATCTTCCTCTGTGAAACAACTTTGGAAAAAGACATTTAGTATCTCGGCCTTTAGTCTGTCATCCTCTGTTTCAGTACCATTTTGGTCACAGAGTGTCTGGACATTTTGTTTTGATCCACCTACCGCTTTGACATAAGACAAAAATTTCTTAGGATTTTCTGCCAAGTCAGTACATAGAATTTTACTTTCGAATTCATTGAACGCCTCTCGCATAGCTCTCTTCACACTACATTTCGCTTCGCGTAATTTTTGTTTGTCTGCAAGGCTTTGGCTATGTTTATGTTTGCTGTGAAGTTCCCTTTGCTTCCGCAGCAGTTTTCTAACTCGGTTGTTGAACCACGGTGGCTCTTTTCCATCTCTTACGATCTTGCTTGGCACATACTCATCTAACGCATATTGTACGATGGTTTTGAACTTTGTCCACTGATCCTCAACACTATCAGTACTTGAGACAAAACTTTTGTGTTGAGCCAACAGGTACTCTGAAATCTGCTTTTTGTCACTTTTTCTAAACAGAAAAATCTTCCTACCCTTTTTAATATTCCTATTTACGGCTGAAATCATCGATGCCGTAACCGCTTTATGATCACTGATTCCCTGTTCTGCGTTAACTTTTTCAAATTGTTCGGGTCTGTTTGTCACCAGAAGGTTCTCTCTTTAACTGCTCAAGGTAGTTTTCAGATAAAGCACTTATAAAAATTTCACTGGATTCTTTGTCCCTGCCACCCGTTATGAACGTCTGAGTCTCCCAGTCTATATCCGGCAAATTAAAATCTCCACCCAGAACTATAACATGGTGGGGAAATCTACTCGAAATATTTTCCAAATTATCCTTCAGGTGCTCAGCCACAACAGCTGCTGAGCCAGGGGGCCTATAGAGGCATCCAATTACCATGTCTGAGCCTGCTTTAACCGCGACCTTCACCCAAATCATTTCACATTTCGGATCTCCGTCAATTTCCTTCGATACTATTGCACTTCTTACCGCTATAAACACGCCTCCCCCTTCACTGTTCAGCCTGTCTCTGCGGTATACATTCCAATCTGAGTTTAGGATTTCGTTACTGTTTACGTCTGGTTTTAGCCAACTTTCTGTCCCTAGTACTATATGGGCGTTGTGATCGTTTATTAATGAGAGCAGTTCTGGGACCTTTCTATAGACGCTCCTGCAGTTTACTATTAGCACATTAATATTGTTATTCCCTGTTGCATTTTGCCTACTCCTATCTTGCCGCGTCTCAGGAGGCGTCTTGTCGGGCCTAGGGAGGGGATTCTCTAACCTAAAAAACCCCCATGTGCACTCCACACGTACTCCGCTACCCTTGTAGCCGCTTCCGGCGTGTAGTGCACGCCTGACCTATTCAGGGGGACCCTACATTTCTCCACCCGATAGCGGAGGTCGAGAAATTTGCACCCCAGATCTCCGCAGAATCGTCTGAGCCTCTGGTTTAAGCCTTCCACTCGGCTCCAAACCAGAGGACCGCGATCGGTTCTGGGAACGATACTACAAATAGTTAGCTCTGATTCCACCCCGCGAGCGAGGCTTTCCGCCTTCACCAATTCCGCCAACCGCCTGTACGAACTGAGGATGACCTCTGAACCCAGACGGCAGGAGTCATTGGTGCCGACATGAGCAACAATTTGCAGTCGGGTGCACCCAGTGCTCTCTATCGCCGCCGGTAGGGCCTCCTCCACATCTCGGATGAGACCCCCCGGCAAGCAGACAGAGTGAACACTGGCCTTCTTCCCCGACCTTCTCGCTATTTCCCTAAGGGGCTCCATCACCCGCCTAACGTTGGAGCTCCCAATAACTAATAAACCACTCCCCCCGTGTGCCTGCTCGGACCTTGCTGAAGGAGCAGCCACATGTCCCCTCACAGGCAGAGCGGGCGATGCCACACGGCCAGCCTCCACACTGACCTTCCGCCTCGTTCGCCGCTGAACCTGCCACTCCCCTTGGGGAGAGGGTGGCCCAACCGCGCCCGGTACCCGCGAAGATGTCTCGACAGCAGGGACAGTGGGTGAAGCATGTAACACCTGGGGTGTACCTTGCGACGCACCAGACTCCCCACTGCTTCTTGAAGTTCGTCACACTTTTACAGATGGCCCTGTTCAGAAAACGAAAGGAAATGAACGATTCCGAAATTCTTTCGGAGGTTTTGTTTTGCCGATGATTATTCGCAAGTACCTAGTGGAAACGAAGTTTCGCAAGACTGTTATAAGGTATTTATTTACAGTTCGAAGAACGAATCCAGTGATAACGACATTTCTAGACCTGTAAAAAAGCGTCAAGTGATAGTGTTATCAAGTGATTCCGAAAATAACTATGAATGTGGATTTGTTTGAATGATAACAGTGTTTGGTGTGCAACTAACATTCAACCACACTTGCAATCATTGAAGATCATCCTGGGGTTATTGCATTTCCAACGTAGTGTTTGTTACTTTGTAGCCTCTTTAATTATCCTGATGTCTGGTGAAGACTTGTTTCAAATGTTCTGTAAGGGGTTGTGCACATATCTTGCGCAAACCTCGAGAAAACGTAAAACGTTGTCTAGAGTGTTCAAGTGGTCTCGTGTTATACAAACGACACGGAGAAATTGCGTGCTCCAATTCTTCTAATGAGACAAACGAGGAGAGGTAGAAAGATTCCTGGTCAGCAGATTCTCTAATAACTGCCGCAATATTTTCACGGTTGTGAGCCACAATAAATTTGAACGAACTCGAACAATAGATCTGGGGAATGTTCAAAGTTCACACTGTGCTTGATACAAGTTTGTTGGTTGGAGACCAAAGTTAGTTATAATTTTCAGTGGTCCATCTTGGTGTTTGAGCATCCCTTTTTAAACAGCCCTTTACTGTTCTCACAAGGGTCCTTAATTTGCCTGCTGATCATAGAGAAATGGAGCTTTTCTTGTTACATGCTGTACATTTCCTAGGCTTTGAGTGAATGGGCTGAAGTTTACTGTTTGCATGAGGATTCTTTTGCAAACGATTTACGGTCTCATTTTCAAATGAGACGTTCCCGTTACGTATGGAGGACAAAACAGCAGCCACTAAAACTATGTCTGCTGCTAAATAACTTTCCACGACCTCTACACGAAACTACGTAATTGTGATCTGCTCCATCTAGAGCATACTGAAGCATAATGAACGCATTTGTAATGCATCGCCAGCATTTATTGTTATTTCTCTTTCTAGCCTAGTCTTACTTAGTTCTATAAAAACGACCCACAATGTTCATTCTAGAATTATAATCTTTCGATAGCAGAGGGAAATTATTTGCGTGTTTCATATGTTAGGCTACTGAACGTTTGGGCAACTCGTTCCACACCCCTTGCGCGAGGTTGGCCGATCTTCATGCGACAGAGAAGCCGCGAGGCTGAATTGGTGTCGAAGTTTGTGACAGGTACATCTCTAATGTGCTCAACAAAGGTGCGTGGGTGGCACAGAGGGTGTCGCAGAACTGAGGAGTCTTAGAGGGCGTCTCAGAGGGACTCTTTGCCGTTTTATTTACGCACCTAAATGTTGTACCGCCCCTGTAATCACGCCACAGAAGAGACCAAACCAGGAGTGCTGAAAACCAGAAACACCCTCTGCTGCATCGTATCACGTACGAATTTCGTCAAATGGTTTTCAACGATCCCTAGTCGTTCCATTCTGCACACAGACAAAAACTGCTGTCGCACTACAATCCAAGTGGGCGTGGTCAAATTCAATGGGGTTCAGCCTCCCCATTGTCCTTAGAGTTCTGTTCCGCATCGCACTGCGAACTATCATTTTCGACCGTTAAATGCGTTGGAAGAAACTTCCCAAGTGAAGAGGTGGTTTCATTGACGCCCTTTATGCCATTACTTGAGGTGCCATCCCGTGAGGCCTCTTCCCGTCGATTTGAGCGGCGTTATGTCTTCCTCCTCTACTCATTAAAAACTACGTGATTTCAGCGCTGGGTGTCGCGGCTCTGACCTCAATTTCAGAGGCGTTAAAAGAAAGGGTGAAATGCTTGCCAGGGAATGTGACAACCATTCGATCGTGTGGCATGTCCACGGTGGTGTGGAACTGCGGTGAAATCTGGTGCCTTAAATGTCGCATGAATTTCTGAACTGTAACATTTTCTTCTCTTGTGTGGACCCCTTGCTGTCCGATGCTTCGCCGAGTTCGAGGGTGACGTCACAGATCGCCACGCTTTTGCTGCACTGCATACGAAGAAATCACAGACGTCGGTTGTAGGTACCTTTGAGCCACATTTCAAACTTATACATTGAAATTGGAGTCAATTGCTGTGTTTAGAAAAAGCGATCCATTGATTTTGCTCCGCAGTGTAAATGCCAGAGTCCATCAAGTGCAGTGACTGGCGAATAGTAGCGTTGAGGTGTCTTGGTCTCTCGTAACAGATGTTTACAGTGGGTGAGATATCTGATGTCGTTCTGGCAAGACGACACCTGAACACAGTCCGTATCAAGGTGGATGAGAAGAGCGCTGGCAATATTTGGTCTTCCATTATCTTGTTAAAAGTTAACGTCACGGGCAGTTCAAAGATAGATCAGTGTGCACATATGTAAACTTTCTGATTCTGTGAGGATGGGTGATGTATTACGACTTTTATTTTGGGATAATATACATCATTGTTTCATTCGACTCTACAACAAAGTATCCCACTCACACAAATTGAAACGATCTGGCAGTTGTACGTTAGTCAATGTTATAATATGAACATGGTTTGTAGGTAACCCGTAACAAGAGATCAATAAAACTATGTTTTCGATCTTGACAATTAATTGTTTTTTCTGAACCCACAGACTGAACACAACAGATCGCCTGTCTCCAAATCTGACCACGTCAAATAATTGTGTTGTGTGCCACATGAAGCACTATACCATCAAAACACTTTCTGCCACCATTTGATAATGACCAACGTAGTCTTTCAAAAGTCCCGACAACAAAACAGTCACAAACTGTGATTTCAGGCGGCAGGGCGTTCTTTTGCAATTAAAAATTCTTTACTGCTATGCGTAAGTTAAAATTCCAAAGTCACCATCTTATTCCATATTGAAGATATAGTCTTGTCAAATCAAATGAACGTTTTTGTAAAACCCTGTGCGCTATCACTTTTTCATTATAGCCGAGCGAGGTACCCGCGCGGTCTGAGGCGCCTTATCACGGTCCGTGCGGATCTCCCTGTCGGAGGTTCGAGTCCTCCCTCGGGCATGGGTGTGTGTGTTGTCCACAGCGTAAGATAGTTTAAATCAGAGTAAGTAGTGTGTAGGCTTAGGGAGCGATTACCTCTGCAGTTTGGTCCCGTAAGACCTTACCACAAATTTCCAATTCACCTCGTAGCAGCACGTATCAGGAGCATCCATCGTTGCTGGATTTCATCCTAATACCTCGTTCTAGCCGACCCACCAAACCTGCGAAACAGTTGTATCAACTTCTGGCGTGATGATACCCCAGATACAAACGTCGCGTCCTCGGGATCTTTCAATATTACTAACAGTGCTCCAACGTTTACCAAGGGCGCGAATCGTTCTCTAGGTTAAATCGTGTACAGGACTCCATTACACTACTTCTGGTTACTCTCATCCCAGTATCAATGTTGTATGTTATCGATCTGGCTTGTACTATCTCCTGAAATATTCTGCACATCGTTGAAATTACCTTTAGGTGACATACGACTACCGTTCAACCATGCAGCAACGATTCCTGACGTAATGGGAGTAAACTTCGGTCAAAGATAATTTTTTTCCATGCTGCAACAAGCATTAACGCATGGCCTCTGTTCGCATCTAGTGTTAATCATATACCCAGCTGTCTCGTGCTAAATTACATCAATCTCGATGATTCCTCAATTGATGGCTTGAATTTATCTCCAGAATAAACCTTCAAAACGTGAGTGGTATTCTGTAAATTCTGGCAGGTAAAAGATGTGTGTATGACCCACACTTCAACACAAAGCCTTGCATTTTGCAAGCAGTGCTCTTACCGACTGGGCTACCAAGGCACGACTCAACATTGACTCTCGTTCGAGTAGCTGTACTTTCTCCAGTTCTTCTCTCGTACCTACCAGTCGTTCTGCTGCAAACCCTTCTGCACTATCGTTCCTTCCACCATTGTTAGTCTAGGTGAGTTTCTTTATAGTTTTGGAATGTAGGAGACATGTGCTGGAGGAAGAAAAAGTTGTGACAATGGGTCGGGAGATGCGCCCAGATAGCTTAATTTGTAAGAGAATTGCCTGCAAAAGTCAGCGTTCCAATCACAAGTTCTGGCCCAACATACATTTTAACTTACCTCTGTTTCGCGAATGTAGCAGGAAATGACATGCCTTAGCTTCATGTACATACTGCCATTATATGAAGTATAAGCCGATACTAGTTGATGATGATGACAATGTTTGGTTTGTGGGGCGCTCAACTACTCATTTATCAGCGACCATTGAAATTCCCAAACTTTGCTCAGTCCAATCTCGTCACTTTTATGAATGATGATGAAAGGACGAGGACAACAAAAACACGCAGTCATCTCGAGGCAGGTGAAAATCCCTGACCCCGTTGGGAATCGAACTCAGGACCCCGTGCTACGGAAGTGAGAAAGCGACTGCGAGACCACGAGCTGCGGACGATACAAGTTGAGACGTTTGAAATTTAGTATATCAGTTTGAAGAGACAATCCGTCTTTATAATGATTCTCGAAAAATATGTGTTATCTATAACTGAATATTCTCTGAATATAATGAAAATGCTTTAAATATGCCTGGGACATGATTATATGAAATGGAGCATTGGAAAGGCGTCGTAATTAACCTCTAGAATGTCCTAAAACACAAATTATCCCTACCTAAGGGTTAGCTATACCCCCCTAAATAAATCCTCAGTATATATTCATGTAGGTCATGGACGACCAAGAATTCCGCACGCGTTCAGTGCCCTTACTTAGGGGCAGAGTTTCGTCACGTGGCTGCACACTTCCTCACTGTCGCGCCACGCTGTCAAACGGGGAAGAGAGGGGAAAAGGCGAAAAAGCCGCATTTTGATACCAGTGCAATCCCGCAAGGAACACCGAAAGCCTTGAATGTGGCTCCGTTTCATATTTCATAACAACATAGATCACAAACAAAGAAAATTTTTCAGTATTATTTAATTACTTCTGTCATGCTGAAGACATAATAAAATTATATCTGGTACAAGCTGTTATCACACATACAGACGCAGACAGTTTTATAGATTTTTGTTCTCTTGGATTGTCATGTAATCACGAGTCAGTTAGTTTCATAATCGAAATAATCCTTTCACGCAGATATCTTGTTCCAGGCATCGTATCACGTTTGCAACCTCAGATTGGAAACGTGAAAACTCTACCGAAGAAAAACAATGTACAACTCACTGACACTTTTATCGTGAATGAATTTGTATTTTAAACGGCAAACACATTGCAGATTGCTCTGGCCCCAGGGCACATACAGAACAGCACTTCAGCTGAAACGGCAAACGGTCTCGAAGAAAGCTCAAAAACAGATGTAAGACTGGCAGTACCCTGAAAACGTTTACACAACTGTTCCAGTAATTCTTTCAGTGTCACAATGAATTATTCACGTTTTCTTTCACGCCAGACCAGGAAAATGCACGGCTTTTTTATTTTGTCAGAAGTGATTTTCATTCAAGGGCAGCCCCACCAAGTAAGTTGTTTCTTACCTTGAAACATCTTACTGCGAGTTGTAGGCACTCAAGTCCACTTGAAGTGAAAGAAGTGCAACGCATCCTGGATGTTCTAAGTCCTCATTTCCTTTTCCCTCCAGAAAATCAATATCATCTTATTTTCCACAACGCTTACTACCATAGGGTGAGGTGCAGGGGATTATTTTATACCACAAAAAAAAGAAAAAAGTTCGTTAATTTTTGTTAACTTATATTAACAACAACAGTTTCAAATACTGGAGTCTAAGTAGGATCCGGAACCTGAATATACCTTTTAGCACAACTTGAGCAGTGCTAACGCAATTCCTGTAATGTGCTCACAGAGAGGAGGGATACCTGATGACCACCACAGAAAAAGTTAATAAAAATCAGCTTTCGTTGATTTTCGTTTAGTTTAATTCACAAAACACATTTTAAAGGTATATAAGTGCTAAGAGGCGTTCAAAACTTGAAAATAGGAATATGACGTTCGTTGTGAAAACTCAGATTTGCTACTAAGACTTAAAATCTTTGGTTGCATTTTACAGAAAAAAATTCACAACATTTACTGAATCTCCTGTAAGAAATAATTAACAACAGAAAAAATGTTTTAGAAAATTTAAATTGTATAGTACATGATTAGATGAAAGTACTTGCATAAAAATGTGGGCTTAAAGTCCCTCTCCTTGCTTGATATTGCGAGGGTTAAATCAAAGAATAGTTTAGAGCATCTTGCTGTAACCAACGTTCTTCGCATTAACTTTTAACGTCTCCATACTCTTTCTTGACTTCCATCAAAAGCTTTGCAACTTATAACGTAATAATTTTCTGCGAGTATTTGCACCACCAATTTTATTATGTTCTCCATGCCTGCTAACATAGCATAAAATGCTTCTTGATGTACAGAACAATGAATCTTATGCAAATAGTGTGTTGATCGTAGTGATTTCTTGCTCCTTCATAGTCAACTAAATATTTTAATTCTTTCTGCCGTTCCATGGCAAATTTGCGTTATCCGTTGATTATGTAGCTGCATAGTAGGTAACTGAAATTCTCATCCTGCATGTCTGTCAATCCCATTCATTTTTAAAAGTTGGTACATTGCAAGAGTGCCTCTTTTTTGTATAAACAACCACTGGACCTATGAACTTCCCTTATACCACGAACAAGTAGTGAAATGTAAACAACCCTGACACCACGACTGTGCAGAAACGATTTAAGTCGTATCGACTACAAAGCGCCGGAAGAAACAATCTTGCATCGCACTGCTAAAAGAAATGTCGCACTGTACTGAGTAGTTCCGAGGAGCACAGAGAAAAGATGAGACGGGCTGAGCCTTAGGCCAAACATGTGCAGCACATCATGCAAGCGTGAAGGCCGGCCGAAGTGGCCGAGCGGTTCTAAGCGCTACAGTCTGAAACCGCGGGACCGCTACGGTCGCAGGTTCGAATCCTGCCTCGGGCATGGATGTGTGTGATGTCCTTAGGTTAGTCAGGTTTAAGTAGTTCTAAGTTCTAGGGGACTGATGACTACAGATGTTAAGTCCCATAGTGCTCAGAGCCATTTGAACCATTTGCACCAATCGTGAAATTTTGGAAGCTTTGACTGACCCTTATATAGCTGGTAGACGATTCCGCTAATAATATCGTGATTGTCAAGTGAATCACATAATGTTATCTATGATACTAGAATACGATTACCTGATTCAATTGGACTACAAAAAATACACAATAGTGGCTCTGAGCACTATGGGACTTAGCTTCTAAGGTCATCAGTCCCCTAGAACTTAGAACTACTTAAAGCTAACTAACCTAAGGACATCACACACATCCATGCCCGAGGAAGGATTCGAACCTGCGACCGTAGCGGCCGCGCGGTTCCAGACTGTAGCGCCTTTAACCGCTTGGCCACCGCGGCCGTCCAATACACAATAAGGCGAGTTTCGAACGACATATCAAAAATATGCTTGGAGTACTAACGGAAACATCTAGGAGTTAGCGAAGAGGATGTAGATGGATATACATTTTAGTAGGTGAATTAGCTAAAGCTCTTTCAGGACTATGAGAAGTCTAAAGCTTGGAAAAATCGATACAAGAGAAAGGAATGCTTCAACATCTGATATAAAGTACTGAAATCTCGTGAAACAGAACAACGCCAACTCTAGGAATCCAGAGAAGAAGAAACAGAAAACTATAGCCTCTGGCAGCAGATGTAACAAGCACACAATATATCTGCTGTCTCAGTTGTGTCAATATTTGTGAGTTAATACAATTACCGACAAAACTGTAACAGCTTTCGTCCGTATTCACAACTTCTCTTCTTTGGCGACGAAGCAACCGGTTTTACGAGCTGTGACTGGGCTCACAATCGTAGTATGTATATTAAAAAATTAATAAGCTCGGGACTATACACCAACGTATGGGACGGTAAAGGACCATAGGCAACAGCAGATAGAAAAAAAACTGTGAAACAAATGAAACAGTGGCAGTGTCATATATGAAACGTGACATTTTGAGGGAAGAAGCTGACGTAGCAGAAACCAAAAGAAGTTAAGAGTAAATTACGAGATTTTGTAGAGCCTGGATGAAACAGGATTCAAATACACACGAACATATCTCAGCTTGTGTTACGCATTATCTAATTTTAAATGAATACTGAGAGACATTTGCCACTGTGTATCTGCGATACGTGCTCGTGTAACAGAGGAATACTATGACTCATTAAACGAAGTCAGCCAAATCACCGAAGACAAAAAAAAAAAAAAAAAAAAAGCGAAAGAAGTCTTCGACTCCTTATCGTACTGTTTGTAAACGAAGGTGGTAACGAGAGATATGATATATGAATGTCGCTGAACCGTCTACTTGCTCTTACAAGTGTCTCAGGCATTAGTCGTGTATTACCTTACGTGGTTCACAGGATCACTGTTGAATACGCATATTGTGTGAAATTTCCATGTCATTTTATATTTACATTTCGTTACTTCAGTTCTACTGCGTGAGCAATCTGATTGCCATTTGGCGTTTTGTTTTTGCAGTTTTTCAGCTCATCAGCGGAGTATCCGATTATTGTATAACAAAATTCCATCCTAATTGAATTTTTAATTGATGAGCAAACGAACGCGCTTTTAAAACGTAATCACTGTGAATACTGGAATCATGTAGTTCCCGTGCACTAGAAACACAGCACGATACAACTAAATATTTTCTGCACAGGAGAAGTATGGACATTGCGATTATTTATAGCTTGTCTGTGTTCAGGAACAAGTCGGAACAAGTACCTGTACACAGAATTTGTGCAGGCCGTTATGTCGTCATGCTTTTTATACCGTTTTTCAGTCATAGTCATCTTCAGATCAAAATAGCGTAGGTTTCCTGTATCACTGTAATGGACATTACAGTACACGAGTGTCTTCCGGCCCTTTAAGAATCGTCTAACCTATGTAGTAAACGAAGAGCGTCTCAAATTTTTCTTAGCTTCTGCCACTGTATCGTGAAGTGGAACTCTACGAAGTCGTCTTCTATAACAAGAAGGCGTATTTTACAAACAATTTCATAAAAACCGCGCATTTCATCTGCTTTGCTCTATTCGCGTTGTAATAGACATCATTTTATTGGGATCTGTTAATGTGGAAGTACCGCAGCAGCCTTCTCTCCTTGTCAGAAGCGCAGCGTTACAGAACTCACGAGGAGAACACGGCTAGTGCCATAAACCGATTTCTCAGTAACTTCGCCCAGCGGAAGGAGGAGTCAAAAGAAGTGAGTACGTGCTCGCCTTATCCGTAGATATCAGACCGTCTCTTAGAAAACGACCGTGAAAGTTTTCGGCGTGATTTGGATTGCTTTTAGTACGCAGCCAGCTCTGCCCAACTGGTGGTATAGTGGCTATCTTTGCGGATACTCACTTTGGCGTCCCGTGTTCGAAACCCGGTTTTGCTTTTACTTATTTTATTTTATTTTTTTCACTTATCTACCCATGTCCATAGAAGGGTACTCCATGAATGATTCTTATCAAGCTAAGGTATACAAAGGCGTTTTACTAATTGTGAAAATACAGCTGTGTTTCACATCCAGTGTCATACATTTATTATCTAGTATAGGTATGTATGATATTTTTAAGTGCTGCAACATTTTTAAATTCTCAGCCTCTAGATTTTCA
This sequence comes from Schistocerca cancellata, assembly GCF_023864275.1. Classification (NCBI taxonomy): domain Eukaryota; kingdom Metazoa; phylum Arthropoda; class Insecta; order Orthoptera; family Acrididae; genus Schistocerca; species Schistocerca cancellata. The sequence continues at coordinate 629,186,630 of NC_064630.1, forward strand.
TTCTCATAACAATTCTTACTTATTATATTTTTTTCTTATGTTTCTTCTTCAGGAAGATTTGGTGTATTCATCGTAGAAACATACGAAGTATAGAAATTCCGAGCATCAGAAGTATCACGCGAAAGCACGTTTGTCATAGCGACATTTCTTGGTTTGAATCTCACTCGGGAGAGGAACTCATTAACATTGGTAAAGATTCCACGCCCCGGCAATAACTTTGTCCCAAACCACGCATGACTGGTCACTTTTCCGAAAACTGACGCTTGCAGTTGTTTATGAATCAAGGTACAAAAATGGCTCTGAGCACTATGGGACTCAACTGCTGTGGTCATCAGTCCCCTAGAACTTAGAACTACTTAAACCTAACTAACCTAAGGACATCACACACATCCATGCCCGAGGCAGGAATCGAACCTGCTACCGTAGAGGTCACGCGGTTCCAGACTGCAGCGCCTAGAACCGCACGGCCACTCCGGCCGGCAATCAAGGTACACTACAGTTACTTCACCGAAAGCAATTTCAAATCATTCTTCCGTTCATTTGTCCTGACTTTTTTTTTTGCTTTAATTCATTCACGATACATACAATTAGCACACGAATATGGAAAACGTTACTTCAATATACATGGAAATCATTCATGTATAAATCTTCTACGTACACAGAAATATAAATGAAAAACAGAAACAAACAAAAATAGTAGTCGGGTTTCGAACATGGGGCACAAAAGCATGAAGCCACGATGCTGGCCACTGCGCCACAAGCATTTCTTTTTATTTATTCATTTCTATACTTTATTATTTATTGTTTTTTTTACCGCGTGCTTAGGAAATTAAGCGCTTTCTCACTAATTTTTTTTTAAAAAAAATCATTGCTTAGGTGGGCTTAGGGGCAAAGTGGACGGGGTTGACAACCCAAGCCCTGGCCACGATATCCCATTCTCCCCTCAGAACTGAGAACGGTGGAAAGCATACGAGCCAAGGCAGGCCGCTGTGGCCGACCGGTTCTAGGCGCTTCAGGCCGGAACTGCGCTGCTGCTACGGTCGCAGGTTCGAATCCTGCCTCGGGTATGGATGTGTGTGATGTCCTGTAAGGTGTCAGGCAAATCCAACACCTTCCATGAAAACCCTGACATGATAAGCAAATCCAGTAGTATGTCACATAGCCCCGAATAAATCGTGACATTAAATTAACCAAAGTAACGAGTGAGCAAATGGAATACCACAGACTAACACAAGAATGCCTAAATGCATGTCATACCTTCCCACCGTGAGACAGGCGCAATTCCGAGGGGAGAAACGAGAACAGAAGCCGAGAGCAGAACCATGTTAAGCTAGATGGCCCTACGATAAGGGACAGACACCCACGTCACCAGCTAACCGCCAGGACCACCCCCCAGCACATGTTAAAAGCTAGAGCCATCCAGAAGAACAGTATAGATCTTTCGATAACACTAAAAGGGCCACACCAGCCGCAAGTTCTAGCTTGAGACTTTTTCGCGTCTCTGTTACGTTGCAAACGTTAAAAACATTGCCCCACCAGGAAAAGTAACCACCAGGACCACCCCCCAGCCCATGGTAAAAGATAGAGTCCTCCAGAAGAACAGTATAGATCTTACGATAACACTAAAAGGGCCACACCAGCTGCAACTTTTAGCGTGAGACTTTTTTGCGTCTCTGTTACGTTGCGAACTTTAAAAACATTGCCCCACCACGAAAAGTATAACGTTTCTCATTGGCTAAATGGCTCTGAGCACTATGGGACTTAACATCTATGGTCATCAGTCCCCTAGAACTTAGAACTACTAAAACCTAACTAACCTAAGGACATCACACAACACCCAGCCATCACGAGGCAGAGAAAATCCCTGACCCCGCCGGGAGTCGAACCCGGGAACCCGGTTTCTCATTGGATAGACATAATTTTTGTAGGTGGAGCTTAAGGTTAACATTGAGGCCCTGATTTATCAGATGAAAACACAGCCAGATAGTTTTTTAAACCAACTTCGGTAAATTATAGTAAGGAGAAGTTAGGAGAGAGTTGCTTCCGAGACGGCGAGCTGTATGGAGCTGCGTCGCCCGCCGCCCTCTGACGCTGCATAACCAACGACAAGGTAATGAACGCACGCGATGCCGAATTTTTGAGCACATAAAGCTTCACTCAGAACTGCAGAAGTCTCATCTGTTACATCCCCGTTTTGCGTAATACTAGTGTCGATCGTCAACTAAAGCTCATGGTATTCACATTTGCTTCGTGGAGTAAAAATCTGAAATGCGATGATTTTTCTGTTACATAATTATTGAGAAACTACATCAGCCACTGTACTTTACGACACGTTAAATAAGTAATTAAAGATAATTGAGGGTCACTGTAGACCATTTTGATAGTTTTCTCTTTTATGAAACTTAACTTAAATCTAGATTATATATGTGATATGGCATAGGTCATCCTTCGATCCATTGTAGAACTTGGAAACCCATTCAGGGAATATTCGTTCACATTTTTGTTGAACACAGTTGGTTTTTATCATCCTGTATTAAAATATTTCCTTTTATCAATAGTGCAATTTATAAACAATTTTTTGAGAGTAGAATAAAAATTCCAATGGTAAACTTAACTGCTTTTTCGACGTTATTTTACCAGCTAACTAAAAATAGGAAAGCCTTGAACCCCTTCCACTAAATTTAGTTAGTATTAAGATTCTGTTACAGGGAGTGCAGTGGAGCTGCCGCTGAAATCATTAAGGATTTGATTATATCATCGCTAGTCTCACTGAACTCTTCTGAGCTCTACATGTCATGTGTGGTCTGGCGTCTCCTTACCAGCAACAGGTCCCAGGTTCAAACTAGTCAATTCCCTAAAAAACACGCTCAGAGCGTCGTTGCGCGAAAGTGGTAGGGAGACACGACTTAGAACAAACAGAAACCACACAGGATGATGATGAGAGGAGACATGTAGGTGTCTGTCAGTACTGTTTGGGTCCTTACATGTGGCTCAATTTATCATTAGGCTTTCTGTAAACTTGCACATCAAGGAAAGGCAGCACCCAACTACAAAATCTTAAGCCCGTTTGTGGTGCTAATGGTTATGAGACGAAACTAATAGATAAAACTTTGACGACAAAGAATGAATGCAACAGAGGAGAGCAGTAGGAATTACAAAACAACGCTATATTACCATATGTTCAAGGTGTCACTGAACGAACGGGAAATATTCTCCGCCGAACAGGCATCAAGCCAATTTTCCGAAGCAGCAACAGAATAAAAGATATCCTTGACACAACGAAAGATACAGCTGACAAACTACAAGCAGCTGTAGTTAACGACATCAGATGCAAATGTGGATTAGTGTATGTGGACGAGACGGGACGACCCATCAGCACACGGATATCTGCACATGAAAGATATAACTGACTAAGACAACACACCAGAGCACCAGGACGAGTGCGGCAAACAGATTCACTTTGCTGAAGCTCGCGTACTGGCGAAACAGCCCCTTACTTTCAGGAGGAAGATAAGAGAGGCAATAGAAATAGACAAGCGTCCGTCGAACATGAACAGAGAAACTTTCTTCAGTATCGGGTTCTTCGCCCGACGTTCATCTAATGATTTTACTGACGTTTCGCTAGCACGAGTGTCTGGCATTGTCAAAGCTTCACCCTCCATTGCCGATGGTGAACTGGAGCCGAGCTCGCGGCCGCAGACTATATGTACCTGGCGCGCCGACGTCCGAGGGCTTCTCCTCGGTCATTTCCTGTGCGGTTCTCCTCTTGCTAACTGCGACGGTCGTTCGCTACAGTACGGGAAGCCAGGATCCGTTTACCTTAAGGCTTTCCTCTTTCTTGTTAAAACTATTCGCGTGTTTTTGTATTTCTACAGCTTCTCTGACAAGCGCTTGTGACAGTGCTTCTCTACAGCCAGAACTTCCGTGTTGGCGAATTTTATTACGTGGTCGGTCTCACTCAGTGCGTGCTCTGCGACGGCTGATTTCTCCATCTGCCACAACCTGCAGTATCGCTTATGTTCTCTGATCCTGGTGTTGATTGATCGTCCAGTCATTCCGACATAAACATTTCCTCATGTGCGTGGTATACGGTATATTCCCGACATTGCAAGTGGGTCCCTTTTCTCCTTTGCCGATCTAAGACACTGTTTGATCTTCCTTGTCGGCTTGAAAATCGTCTTTACGCCGTGTTTGCGCAATATACGGGCGATTCTGTCCGTCACTTTGGGAATGTATAGGCCGTGCCCGACATTTCTTTTTATGATTCCTTACTTCGCCGAGTGTTTGGCTCTGTTACACTTCTAATATAACTTGTGGTGTACCCATTGGCCCTCAGAACACTTTCCAGGTGTTGCCTTTCGCGTCTGAGGTGCTGCGGCTCACATATTCGTCCTGCTAGCGTTACGAGCGTATTAATCGTGCCTCTTTTCTGGTTCGGGTGGGTCATTTGATAGTTTGTGCAGGTATCGGTGCGTCTGCGTCGGTTTTCGATACACGCTGTGTCCCAGGTTTTCACCATCCCTTGTGACCAGCACATCTAGAAATGGCAGTTTTTTGTCATTTTCTACTTATATGGTAAATTTTATGTTGGCACGCAGGATGATTAAGTGTCTTAGGAAGTCACCGAGCTGTTCTTTACCATGGTTCCACACAACGAAAGTATCATCGAAGTACTTGTACCACACTTTAGGTTTGCAAGTCGCCAAGTCCAGTGCCTGTGCTTCGAATTGTTCCATGAAGAAGTTGGCCACAACTGGGCGAAGAGGACTACCCATGGCAACGCCTTCCAGCTGTTCGTAGAAATCGCCATTCCACGTGAAATAGCTCGTGGTGAGACAGTCATGGAAGAGCTTTGTGATGTCTTGCGGGAAAAAATAACCGATGTGCTCCAGAGCGTCACTGAGTGGCACTTTTGTAAACAGAGAAACAACATCGAAGCTGACCAGGATGTCGTTCGGTGAAAGTTTCAGTTTCTTCAGCTTCTCAATGAAATGTCCTGAGTCCTTTATGTATGTGCCGGTCTTCCCCACGTGTGGCTGGAGCAGAGAGGCCAAGTGTTTTGCCAGTTTATACGTCGGTGAGTCAGGAGCGGTAACAATCGGTCATAGTGGAACGTTGTTCTTATGGATCTTGGGTAATCCGTACAGCCGAGGTGGTAGGACTTCTGTGTTGAGCAAGTTTCTCTTTATGTCCGCCGGCAGAGAAGACGCTTTGATTAATCAATTCGTATTCCGTGTGATACGCTGCGTCGGAATTGCGCCTAGTTTTCGGTACGTCGTCGGATCTAATAGGTCTCGGATCTTTTGCTCATAATCTTCGGTCTTCATTACGACGGTCGCCTTCCCCTTATCGGCAGGCAGTACCAATATACTTTTGTCGGCGTTGAGATTCTTAATGGCTTGTAGCTCTTCTGTCCTCAGGTTGCAAGCTGGTGGTTTTGCTCGGCGCAGTATCCTGGTTGTTTCAGTGCGTATTTCCTCTGCCCTTTCACAAGGAAGAGTCCGAATGGCTGCTTCGGTGTTGGCAATGATGTCCATAGATATAATTCTCGGGATGATAGCGAAATTCCCTCCTTTTTGAAGAACAGTCACTTCCTCTTCGGTCAACTGACGTTCAGTGAGGTTGACCACTGTGTGTGACATGTCGGGAATGGACTTCTCGATCTGCTTCCAGCATCTTTCAAACTTTTTCTTCTGTCGCTAGGTGCAGCGCTCGAGTTCGTTTTGCATGCTCCCGTGAGTGATGCTGCCGATCTTGTCCCAGTCGTCTCGATGCATTCTACTACTTACTTGACGGAAAATGTCCAAAAGTTCTTGATCCGTTCTTGCCAAGTCTCTCCGTGTTGTATGAATTAGCTCACGAAGAAAGGCTCGTCCCATTCTGTCGTAGGTTCGATGTGCTTGGGCAGTGCTGAACAGGCGCTTACATTTCAAGAACTTCGGTGTAGCACCTTCATCTCGGCACCGTGACAGAAAGGCGAGAGAAGACCTCAATCGCCCTTTCTTCTTCCGTCGTTGGTCAAGGCGTCGGTACAATCTGCAAATCTCCTCCCCGTAGAGGCGTAATGCAAAATTGTTAAGGCTTTCGTGGCCACTTGTTTGTCAACAAGTGGCCACGAAAGCCTTAACAATTTTGTATGAACAGAGAAGACGGGTATCGAGTTCTGACGTCTTGGCTGCCTGCAATAACAGCGGGACGCGAGCTCATGTGAAGCAATATACACAGGCAGGGGGGGACCGCAGCGGCCGCAGGGACCCAGAGTATAGGCGCGCCTCAGTCGGCCTTGGAAAGCAGGAAAACAAAGCCACGTTACAACTGCAGCCTGGTTTTCCATTCGCTAATTTCCAACAACCACAAGCACTAATGCAAACACCAATCAAAACGTTGGGCTTCCACCAACGAAAAGAAATAAAAAAACACCCGTAAAGAACTAACATCCTTCTCCTTCAACCTTAACAGCCTATCAGAATTAGATAACAGCCACTTCTGCAGGTCTATAAGAAACAAAATTTTCTCATTCAGCATTAAACAAAAACACGCTGAACTATGTCACTTGCAATAGTGACCGAAACGTCGGTAGTTTTACATATTAACAATGCGGTTACAAACCCAGAAAATATTTATTGATTCTGACAATGGCCGCGCAAGCCTCCGTTTATATTTAGCACGTATAATGTTCACGAATATGAAACAGACTTCGTGTGTCAGAGTGCCAGCTCTGGGGAACACTTGCACTATATTACCAACATTTGTACTATACTACAAAATTATCCAGACGGTCGTGTACCTTCGTATCCTGTAAGGTCATTTTATATTTAAGTGTAGAGATACACGGTGTTTCCTCTAGCGTAATATCACGGGAAGTTAATTTGCGGTAAGAATGCCTAGAACTACCCCAATATTTGGGAATATTAATCAATACCACTGCAAGTTTTATTCAAGTTCAGATTTTAGCCAATGTCGTGGTTAACTGAGAAGTACAAAACAACGGCACTAGCTAGCATAGGCAAGAGAAAAGGCAACGCCTTGTTGAATTTACCACTTCGAGAAGTGTCGAGCGTCGTTAGGAAAATCTCTAAATATTAAATCTGTATTACTAGATACCGGTTTTATTTCCAGTTAAAATCTCAGAGTAACTGAAATTACGGAATGTTCAACTACTACGTTAGCTAGAATACCCATTCCTCAACTTCTCTAGATACCAAATAGCTGTAGACAAACCGAGACAATATTTGAAAACGCGTGAGGAACTTCGCATTTTAGTAGCTCTGACATGAGTAGTTACCAGTATCAAATATATTTAGAATTTAGAGTTCATTTTACGTTCAGAGACGGGTAGGTACTTATTAACTTCCAGTTATGAATAACCTTACAAATGAAACTTCCGATCGCCGTATGTCAAATGGGATATATGACATACTTGGTCGTCCCCTTCAAAACGTTGATAATTACTGATTCCAGAGACATGGGTAACAGAAAGATTCCGACAGTAACTTCCTAACTAATTATGAGATAAGTTCATTTTTTCAGCTCCACATCAGTGTCATATTCCAAAGGTTATATCAGTGCGGAAGCAAACTGGATGCATCATGTGCAAAAATATTATTCACTGTAATCTTGCACACTGTAGAAATGTGTAATGTTGTTCAAATGGTTCAAATGGCTTTGAGCACTATGGGACTGAACTACTGAGGTCATCAGTCCCCTAGAACTTAGAACTACTTAAACCTAACTAACCTAAGGACATGACACACATCCATGCTAGAGGCAGGATTCGAACCTGCGACCGTAGCGGTCCCGCGGTTCCAGACTGTAACACCTTGAACCGCTCGGCCACTGCGGCATGTCTTTACATGGCCGAAGATGTCTAATGTCTTGTTATTTCACAGATATTCAGGAACCTAACCCACACACATTTCGAAAAATGCTACACTACGTACAAGGAAGTTTTGTGTTGACTCTCCTGTAACGTAATTTCGCTTTAGCATCGACTCTTGTCCATTCACTGACGTACAGAATCATTAATGAATTTGCAGTATAGTAAGACGAATAGTATGTTCACATTTTACTGCGAAAAAGTTTACTATTCGACATGTGATTTCAGGTGTGCCGCAGGGGAGTGTCATAGGACCGTTGCTATTCACAATATACATAAATGACCTGGTGGATGACATCGGAAGTTCACTGAGGCTTTTTGCAGATGATGCTGTGGTGTATCGAGAGGTTGTAACAATGGAAAATTGTACTGAAATGCAGGAGGATCTGCAGCGAATTGACGCATGGTGCAGGGAATGGCAATTGAATCTCAATGTAGACAAGTGTAATGTGCTGCGAATATACAGAAAGATAGATCCTTTATCATTTAGCTACAAAATAGCAGGTCAGCAACTGGTAGCCGTTAATACCATAAATTATCTGGGAGTACGCATTAGAAGTGGTTTAAAATGGAATGATCATATAATGTTGATCGTCAGTAAGGCAGATGCCAGACTGAGATTCATTGGAAGAATCCTAAGGAAATGCAATCCGAAAACAAAGGAAGTAGGTTACAGTACGCTTGTTCGCCCACTGCTTGAATACTGCTCAGCAGTGTGGGATCCGTACCAGATAGGGTTGATAGAAGATATAGAGAAGATCCAACGGAGAGCAGCGCGCTTCGTTACAGGATCATTTAGTAATCGCGAAAGCGTTACGGAGATGATAGATAAACTCCAGTGGAAGACTCTGCAGGAGAGACGCTCAGTAGCGCGGTACGGGCTTTTGTCAAAGTTTCGAGAACTTACCTTCACCGAAGAGTCAAGCAGTATATTGCTCCCTCCTACGTATATCTCGCGAAGACACCATGAGGATAAAATCAGAGAGATTAGAGCCCACACAGAGGCATACCGACAATCCTTCTTTCCACGAACAATACGAGACTGGAATAGAAGGGAGAACCGATAGAGGTACTCAAGGTACCCTCCGCCACACACCGTCAGGTGGCTTGCGGAGTATGGATGTAGATGTAGATGTAGATCACATTGAATTCCAGGCACCCAGAGATTTGTTTCAGGTTTCAAATCACAGCATCTACAAAGCGCCTCCTCTGAAAATTACACGACGTTTAAGTACTACATTCGATCCAAAGGAAGTAAGTTTCTTGGTGGAATGGTAAGACAATATATTTCCTCGTACGCAGTTGAACTGTAACAACATACTATAAATTAGCAACGAGCTAAACTGAATAATAAGAGCACTTGACATGTGTACTATCTTTGCAAAACAAAGTGTTCGCGCAGTGTGCGCCATTGTTTCGTCGGCAGGTGCAGAGAGAAATATCAGAAATGCATTACAAATCATTTAATAATATTTTTCTCGATGTGCGTCCACGTCATGAGACGATTACAGTGTGAACGTTTTTCCTATTTTTTTCAGGTAGCCTTAGTCAATATGACTGGAACAGAACTGTACAAATGCTGAATTGGTCACTTAGTGAAACGTCATCGGTTTATGAGTGAATGACTTTAATATTACGCTTTTCGGGATAACTCGCAATCAAATATTAGATACATTAGTTTGTACAGATCAACTTAAGTTACATGTTACGCGCATAACTGTCAGACACAGACTGCTTGTATGTAACACATACAAACTCGATTTATCTTATATCTCATGATGGATTATCCCGGAACGCTAACATTAAAGGGGTTCATTGACCAGCCGGTGATGTTTTGCGAAATGACCTATTCAACATTTGTGCACTACTGTTCTCAATAAAAATATGGTCACATGTTTATTGTGCGACTTCTTAGCGCATCGCCAATTAATCTGGATGACTATAGTACTCATCATCTTGAAGACTGTCAGCGATAAGTCGGTAATACTATTATGTCACTGCCATAACATGTCACGATAACACAACTGGAAGAAACTTGTTGATATGAATTCTGCCACCGAAACCATACCAACTTACTCCGCATTTAATCCTTAACCGCAAACTATTCCACTTATAAAGAAAATCGTCATTTCAACTTTAAAAACACTTTTTTTCCATTATGGAATAGAATAACGCCACTGTGATAAATAATTATATTTGGAAATCATTGCATCCAGTGGCGTTTCTTGATAACAGAATTTGTGTTTTCCGAGTACCAGTTTCATGTTGCTTAGCAAATAATCATCAGGAATGATCGAATGTGATCAGATAACTGTGTTCAACTATCCCCACAAACCTATGAACAATTACCAAGAAGCGAACATAGCGATTTGATAAAATAAAAATTTTACCACCATGAAAATAGCTTGGTTGGAGTCGTTTCTGACAAACTTCACTAATACCTGTTTTTACTTCGAACGTGTACGTTTTTGTTTAAGATTATTTTCGTAATATTCGACTTGTGGTTGAAAATTCCCTTTATGTTCATGTTGCATTTAAATATATAATTATGAAAACCGGATTCTGCTTCGATCAAACACAGTTTTCTTCTTTAACACCCATACATGTTTCCTCGAAGTTTCACCAACGGCAGGTGCTTGTTAGTTTCAATAAAATGACGGGCTTCGTAAAATATACAATTTTTGGATTCTGTTAGTTATACTCTTAACATTATGAACGAAATATATACCTAACGTGTAATTGTGTAGGTGGCATTTCAGTGTAGCAGATGTTTTGCTACAACTTGTTATACGAATCTAGTAAGGATTACTCAGTATTACGTTACGCATATTTACCTATACACCTAAAATGAAACTATTGCGGTTTTCCTCTGTGTTAATGTTAGATTATAACACTACTGTTATGTTACATTCTGCTGCCAACACTGACTGTTGAATCTTCCCACAACTATCATTTGCTTCGTTTATGTAGTAGCTGTCGATAATATTTTTAGGACATGATACATCTAATGGGGTTTGTAAATTGGCAGCTGGTGGGGGAGGAGGAGAGGTACGTAATTTGTATTTGATCGAAGTGAAAAGCTATTTTCATAATTATATAGTTCTGTAATGCTTGTCGCTGAATATACACATAACTTAATCGTAGTTGAATACATGTGGCCAAAATGATAATTTGGATTATACATTTCAAATTTAGTTAATGAAGTACCTACGAACATGAGCATTCGTTCACAGGTAGTGCAGTCTCGTGCTTGTAGTGTACCATCCCAGGCATAGAATCCTTTTTTCTTGCGTTTCGAGAGAAGCATTGCTTTTTTACCCTTTTGAAAGTCGACCAAACGTATGGGTGGATCTCCAGGTGGAGGTCCTGGCTTGCATAGCAATGATGTTAAATTTGTGTTGAGCATTTCATAAAGCGCACGTTCATATTCGTGGCATAAAGGCAACCGAACTGCTACGTGTGCCGACGTGAAAGAATTTGAAACAAGTACGACGGTGGGAGGAGAGCATTGTTTTGAAAACAGGACGCCCTTTGCGCGCCCGCCACTTGGTGCCCGGCCGCGGCGCCCACAAAAGGACGGCGCTCGCTTTTTCCCTTGTAAATGCAGGCGGCCCTTTGTTGCGGGGTGTACTGTTACCCGTGCCGTTGTCTGCTGCCAGCGCCGCCTGCGCCTGCTAGGGGCGCCGCACGCTGCCCGCCACACTCCACACCACTCCAGCAGGCATCGCGTTGCGAGCGCTGCAAGGTGGTCCCGCTCTCAGGTCAGATCGCCGTGTCGCGCCACACCGACACAAGCGTTTCCTCTCCAATACCACTGTCTGTGTCTATGCTTAAAATTAAGTTTCTTTTACATCTACATCTCTGCAGACCATTATGAACTGCATACCAGAGTGTCTGTCTCATTGTACCATTTATTAGTGCTTTCTCCTGTTCCATTCACGTAGGGATCGCAGGAAGAATGATGGCTTAAATCCTTGTGTGCTTGTTGCAGTTATTCTAATCATGTCTACACAATTTCTATGAGAGCGATAAGTAGGGAGGTGTTATATACACTACTGGCTATTAAAATTGCTACACCACGAAGACGACGTGCTACAGACGCGAAATTTAACCGACAGGACGAAGATGCTGTGATATGCAAATCATTAGCTTTTCAGAGGATTCACACAAGGTTGGCGCCGGTGGCGACACCTACAACGTGTTGACATGAGAAAAGTTTCAAACCGATTTCTCATACACAAACAGCAGTTGACCGGAGTTGCCTGGTGAAACGTTGTTGTGATGCCTCGTGTAGAGAGGAGAAATGCGTACCATCACGTTTCCGACTTTGATAAAGGTCGGATTGTACCCTATCGCGATTGCGGTTTATCGTAACGCGACATTGCTGCTCGCGTTGGTCGAGATCCAATGACTGTTAGCAGAATATGGAATCGGTGGGTTCAGGAGGGTAGTACGGAACGCGGTGCTGGATTCCAACGGCCTCGAATCACTAGCAGTCGAGATAACAGACATCTTATCCACATAGCTGAAGCGGATCGTGCAGCCACGTCTCGATCCCTGAGTTAACAGATGGGGACGTCTGCAAGACAACAACCATCTGCACGAACAGTTCGACGACGTTTGCCCCAGCACGGACTATCAGCTCGGAGACTATGGCTGCGGTTACCCTTGACTCTGCATCACAGACGGGAGCGCCTGCGATGGTGTTCTCAACGACGAACCTGGGTGCACGAATGGCATAACGTCATTTTTTCGGATGAATCCAGGTTCTGTTTACAGCATCATGATGGTCGCATCCGCGTTAGGTGACTTCGCGGTGAGCGCACATTGGAAGTGTGTATTCGTCATCGCCATACTGGCGTATCCCCCGGCGTGAGGGTGTGGGGTACCATTGGTTACACGTCTCGGTCACATCTTGTTCGTATTGGCGGCACTTTGAACAGTGGACGTTACATTTCAGATGTGTTACGACACGCGGCTCTACCCTTCATTCGATCCCAGAGAAACCCTATATTTCAACAGGATAATACACGACCGCATGTTGCAGGTCCTGTACGGGCCTTTCTGGATACAGAAAATGTTCGACTGCTGCCCTGGCCAGCACATTCTCCATCTCGAGAGAGAACTGAAAACGTCTGGACAATGGTGACCGAGCAACTGTCTCGTCACAATACGCCAGTCACTACTCTTGATGAACTGTGGTATTGAGTTGAAGCTGCATGGGCACCTGTACCAGTACACGCCATCCAAGCTCTGTTTGACTCAATGGCCAGGCGTACCAAGGCCGTTATTACGGCCATAGGTGGTTGTTCTGGGTACTGATTTCTCAGGATCTATGCACCCAAATTCCGTGAAAATGTAATCACATGTCAGTTCTAGTATAATATATTTGTCCAATGAATACCCGTTTATCATCTGCATTTCTTCTTGGTGTAGCAATTTTAATGGCCAGTAGTGTATTTCTGGAGTCATCTCTTAAATTTAGTTATAGAAGTACGTTTCCAGAGGGTGCAGAGGCTGAAAATACCGCTTCAGTTGTAAGGATCTTTATATTTTTCAGTACTTAAGCACAGCCGGTTTCGGGCTCTTAGACGTCCATCAACAGGTGTTATAACTTTGTGCTATGACCCCGAGCGTCGTGATGGACGAGTACAGGACGCGATGTATCATTCCTCGCTCTGCGCCTACTGGTGGTATACAGCATCCTGTATTTGTCCATCACGGCGCTCGGTGTGATGGCAGAAAGTTATAACACTTGATGATGCTAATGTTAAGAGTCCGAAACCGCGCGTGTTTCAGAATTGGATAATACAAAGAGCCTTAAAACTGAAACGATATTTTCAAGCTCTGCGGATGTTCCTCCAGCATGATTGTTTGTTCACGGGATACTTTGCATCTATCTTCAAGTGTTTTCCAGCTGAGTTTTTTTCAGAATATTCGTGCAACACTCTCATCTGTCAAAGAAACTTGTGGTGAGCTGGTCTTCTTGGTATTTTCTCAATATCCCCTGTTAGACCGATTTGGTATGGGGTCCACATATTTGAGCAATATACTAGTATTGGTCACCTGAGTGTTTTGTATGCAGTAACTTATTTCCTATTGTGAAGTGCACAATTTCACATTTCTGAACATTTGAAGCAAGTCGCCAAAATACCACTCTGAAATATAATCGATATCTGAATATTTGAAAAGCTCGGAAATCGAAAATAATTTTTCGGCAGAATTGTACTTATCTTGTCACCCCCACATATACACTGGAACCAGCTTTGTTATTTGTAAGGTTTCTCGTAATACTGTCCCTATGCCTCAATGGGTCGGAATATCGGGGAGGACACATCCATTGATACTAGAATACATGGTAGGGGCCACGCACAGGCCGACTGTGAGATGTGACGTCACCGTAAACCCTGCTGGCACGCCGCACTGCGTTGAAGCTTATAGTCACACGGCGCACACGCAGGTATGAATGTAACCGAAATTTTACGTGTTTTATTATCTTCGTTATTATTATTATTATTAAGCTTTACATTAGTTAGACTATTTTTATGGTGAGTTAAATGCTGGTGTGAAGCCTCCGACGGACGTCGAACTCTGCATCATCACAGAGAGCACTGCTTTTTTTTTTCCTCGGGGAAGAGGCTCACACGGTCTTTAAGGATACAGACCTGCAGTAAGGAGAAACCGATAATCGTATTTCAAACAGCCCAAGTATAGTTTAACAGGCTTTTTTTTAGCCTGAAAATTTATGCTGCAATTTTTTTTTCATTTTTAAGATTTTGTTTGCAGTCGTTGTCAGTTCACTTAAGAATTTTGAATTTTCTTCCTTGTTGACAACTTTCATTCTGATGAAAGTGAGTGTCCTTATGAAACACATTATCTCAAGGTCCTCCATTCGTGGATACTTTATTCTTAAAATATGTTTAGGCACGATCAGTGAAGCTGACGAGGAATTGTCGAAATTCTCTTTCTATTTTCAAAGCGAATTCCATAAAACTTCCAGCTGGCTTCAGTAAAGATCTTCTTGAAATTGTTTGAAGCCAATTCATCCTGCAATCATCGTTAACAGATCAACATTTTCCTTCAAATTTGGAACATTTTCCCCTTTGTCTTCGGTGCACTTCTCAAAAATTACTCCCCCCTCTCAAACAATTGCTTTAACTTCCTTGTTGTCGCTTTCACATTCCTGCGGACAAAATGGTTCAAATGGCTCTGAGCACTATGGGACTTAACATCTGAGGTCATCAGTCCCCTAGAACTTAGAACTACTTAAACCTAACTAACCTAAGGACATCACACACATCCGTGCCCGAGGCAGGATTCGAACCTGCGACCGTTGCGGTCGCGCGGTTCCAGACTGAAGCGCCTAGAGCCGCTCGGCCACCAGCGGCCTGCTCCTGCGGACAATAAGTGTTTTGCTTCTCGGGAGATGACGGTCCTACAGTCGCCTCTCGAGTTTCTGCCAGTACATTAGCACTTGAAGTATTAAATTTTATCTCATTCTTGCATGTACCTCATGACAGGATTTCGCGTATTGCGGCTGAAAATCAAATAATTAATTCTTTGGGAGCTGCGGTAGACAAACGGCGGCCACAGAATCTTCCCAGTCCCTTCACTTTGCGTCGTGAGAACATGACGTATTTGTTTGCTATGGTTAGTACAATTGGTGGTGGCGTAGAAGCAAATCATTATTTTTCGCTTAAACCTTACTCAAAACAGGAAGCCACGATACACTGCATCGATTATGGTGTAACTCTGTATTCAATCACTAGTCACTAATAAAAATTCACGCTGTCGTAAACAACTTCGTTTTCCCTCGTAAACACAATTACGACGCAGCACGTGGTGATAGTTGAGGGCTATTAAGCACTGGTTGGATGCACTCCGAAGTCAGCGGCTTGCTGCTGCGTGTACGTCTCGTGATCCATACCGTGTATTCTGCTGTCTGTGGATACCTCTCTCCAGACTGTCATAGCTAACACGAGTATCATTCCTTAAGTGAGATTAATAGTTATATAAAAAGGCAACATTGTCACATTCCATTGTTAATTTCTTTAATAAAGTCCAAGACTGGAACTTTTGTGTTAAGCATTTTTCGAGGGGATTACCGTGAACGTATTCCATGTAAAGAAATGTGTAAATTCGCATCCAGACACTCCATTGTGTTCAAAACTACGCCTAACAAAGTTGTTGTGAAGTGGTGGTACATGGAACGCGTTAAGCACATTCTTCACTATTGCTGGACTAAAGAATAAATTACAGAGACAAATTGACTCACAAGTGTGTCGTACAAAAGATGGCAAAGTAATGATAAGAAAACATGTACTGTGGTGAAAGAGCTACCATTTTCCTATTTCTAGTTATACAGTCATTGCCAGATCTCGCGGCAAACGGAACAAGCGAATTACTTGAAACTGTACTGCTAGTCATTCATTGGTATGTAAAACTGTATGGTTACTTGTATTTTGGTATGACTGAAAAGAAAAAAGGTGTGTGCAGTCTAACGAATGGCGTTGAAAAATGACTCTGTGTGTGAAAATTTCGTAACCACTAAATTACACTTCGTGCTGTGTATTTTGGCTGAAGGGGGTTTGGAATGGTTGACCAAAAGAAGCGTTATTCGATAGTTTTGCCACCAGCCGTTTAATACAATTTTGTGAACCCTCATGAGAAGACTTCTTGACAAACCATTTTCTCTTCTTCCCCGGGAAGTTCCTTCCATCATCAACCGCAAACATCGAAATGGATAGGATCAATATTTGTTCTGGAAATGTAAAGAAAACAGGCGAGGTATTGAGGTCTGGGCAATGATCGTCATTTTACACGGGAGATCCCCTGAAGCGTGAAACTGTCGTCCTTAAAATTGTTGCAAAAGCACTACGGCAGCACAAGCAGTAAATTAGCCCTAGAATAATACTGATCATAAAACCAAACACATGCGTTAAATAAACTGCATAATTATTAGAAATAAAAATTACGATTTCGGCTCCGTCCTATTTCTTCCGTTCACCTTCCACTGGAAACTATTTATATAAATAGGATATATATACAACAGAAATACATGTGAATTATGAGCAGAGGGCAAAAAAAAGTTCAAAATATTTTTGAGTGCTCTTTTAATCCATTAAAAAATACTTGTTACGAGTGAGGAATACTGTACACATTAATATGTCGACAAAAGACTCAGCTGTATGTGATGGATACTACGAAGCTTACTGTTAACTATGTAAGTATGCTGTTTATGTTTTCTTATCGGCAACGTTACGTAGAGCTCGGTATGAAAATCACTGGCTGTGCTGTGTGCAGTCTGTAGCTAGTTTGCATTGTTGTCTGCCATTGTAGTGTTGGGCAGCGGCAGCTGGATGTGAACAGCGCGTAGCGTTGCGCAGTTGGAGGTGAGCCGCCAGCGGGGGTGGATGTGGGGAGAGAAATGGCGGAGTTTTGATATTTCTAAGAAGGGATGTTATGAACTGCTATATATATTATGACTATTAAGGTAAATACATTGTTTGTTCTCTATTAAAATCTTTCATTTGCTAACTATCCCTATCAGTAGATAGTGCCTTC
Organism: Schistocerca cancellata; assembly: GCF_023864275.1. NCBI lineage: Eukaryota > Metazoa > Arthropoda > Insecta > Orthoptera > Acrididae > Schistocerca > Schistocerca cancellata. Next base: position 629,204,070 of record NC_064630.1, read on the forward strand.
AGTAGTTTGAATCTTTTATTTAGCTGGCAGTAGTGGCGCTCGCTGTATTGCAGTAGTTCGAGTAACGAAGATTTTTGGTGAGGTAAGTGATTTGTGAAAGGTATAGGTTAATGTTAGTCAGGGCCATTCTTTTGTAGGGATTTTTGAAAGTCAGATTGCGTTGCGCTAAAAATATTGTGTCAGTTCAAGCACAGTCATGTATATTCTTTTGTAGGAATTTTTGAAAGTCAGATTGCGTTGCGCTAAAAATATTGTGTGTCAGTTTAAGCACAGTCTTGTACAATTTTTCAAAGGGGACGTTTCAACTACTTCACTGCGCATAAAAATATAGATACTACGTTTTTGTAAAATTCAAAGATGCTGCAATGTAGCCGAAAGGAATCTATATAACTATTTCCTTAGATCATGGCATACTTCTCAAGTATGAATACACATTACTGAAATGAAATATCATTATTACGTATTTCAAAACAAGCTAGATGAAAACAGCTAGATTTAATCTGAATCGAAATTATTTAGTTTCTTAGGGGAAGAAAAACTTCTTAGCCAAAATCGTAATAAAACACTGTATTGTGGATAATCGGTTTCGGTAAACTATATTAAGATCCTCAGATCATCGTAAAGGTTATTATAAAACCTGACAGGTACACAGTTGGTAAAATAGTTTACCAAAACCTGTTACACATAATACAGGGTTTCACTGCGATCTTGGCAAAGAAGTTTTTCTTCTCCTAAGAAAGTAAAATACAGATCGCCCCTTCATACTCGATATGAGTAAACTAATGAAATTATTTACCGCTGAAACATGTAAATGGACAGGTGAACCAAGATAGCACATCTGCTCTGAAGAGGATTTCTAGGTGGTTTATTTAGCTGTAACGAACTAGTACACTGTCCATTCACATCTCTAAGTAACCACCCAATAATCGCAGGTGGCAGCACTAGCAGTGGAGGGTATATATAGCTTGCCTTGGGGCACAGAAAACAGTACAGTCGTCATCGTAATGTGGAAAGAGAGCGGCTTATATGAGGTCCAGAAGTGGGCGATCATTGGCTTTCGAGCCAAGGGTGGAAGCATTTCAGAAACGGCCAACTGGCGACAGACTGTTTATGTGCACGGAGTGAAATGTCTGAAAGAAGACACCATGCAACAATCTTCGGAAGAGTCCAGGCCGGAGAAAGGATCTGGGGTACGTTTTCGTGGCAGTCCCTGGGTGATCTCCTCATTCTGAAAGGCACAATAAATCAACACAAGTATGCATGCATCGTTGGGGATCATCTCCACACCTACATGCAATTTATTTTTCCTCGGCACGATGACATCTACTAGCAGGATAATGCAACGTGTCAAATAGCTCTCAGATCAAGTGCGTAGTTTGAAGGGCACCAAGATGAGTTTATTGTACTCTTTGACGTACTCCCTTGGCCACAAAACTCGCCAGATTTAAACGAAATTGAGAACCTATGGGTCCACCTCGATCGAGCTGTTCATGTCATAAATCATCAACACAGAAACCTAGCGCAGCTGGTAACGGCTGTGGCTTCACATCTCTGTCAGTACCTCCCACAAGAATACTGATTCTCTCCTGCACGCTTAGCAGCGGTCCGCTCTACAAAAGGTGGTTATTCAGACGCGGCTGGACAGTGTAGAAGCAAGTATACGGACAGACCGAACCGAACCATGGTTACAATATAGGCGCACTGCTCCATATTTCGAAAGTCACTGACTTAAACCAAAAATGATTGCTCTCCTCAACGTCTATATTCCTAAATTTGCAACCAGAGCTAACTGGATGGTTCTCGGCAGGTCGAAAAATCACGACGCAGAGTAGACTTAGCCATACTTCGTTCAATAACAGACTGAGCAGTAACTTTATAATACATATAGTAAAAAGTTGTGATTGAGATGGTGTTTGTTTGCTTATTGCAATACATGATTACAGCAAAAGTTATGAAGATCTAAAATTATGCGCCAGTGAAAACAGAATGTATTGCCCCTTGAACGTCTCGAAGTAAAGCTACCAAACTTTCACTTCAGTTTTCTAATGCCTAAGGGATATGTTCATTAACATTTCATCCATATTCCTACAGAGAAAAAGCATTCCGTCAGTTGGAGCAGAAATCTGGCGTTCGACGGTTATTCGGTGTGTCTAACGTTCACGAACTTTTCCTGTGGAGATTGCAGGACTGAGTGTCCAAAAGGTGTGCGTCAGCAGCTTGTTGCCGTCTTCCGTACTCTGAGATACTTGGGAGGTATCAGAGCATCTCATCCACAAATTTCTATAGTGCAATGACTGAAGGACGAGATAATGAGAGGGACTCAGGACCCTGTGGTTAGAGGATTATGAACGGATCCAATCTGAACGACCATTCCACAAGTTGATCGAAGAACTGTTCGACTGACTCTGACGAACTGACGAATGACAGCTGCTGAAATCCGATCAGAGGTTACAGGCAGCCTTCGGGAACGTAGTATACCGCATAACTAGTTGAGATTTCAGGTTGCCTTGCCTATTTCACTGCTGACAGCATATCGCAAACGTAAGAGCCGCATGACGTAGAGTGACATTCTGTGGTGTTCAGAGACGACTATCTCTTTTTTTTTTCTGGCGATCACATCCGTAGGTGATTCATGGGTGATCCATGGAAGGGTCACGGCAAGCAGCATTCCTCAAGACCCGTAGCTCTCCATCTTCTGATACGGAGGTGTTGGGAGCTATTGGACATACAACAGGATTAATATACCAACGGTCGAAGAGCTATTCATCATCATCATCATCATCATCATCATCATCATTTAAGAATGATTATGTCTTTCAGCGTTCAGTCTGGAGCATAGCCCCTCTTATACAGTTCCCCCACGATCCCCTATTCAGTGCTAACATTGGTGCCTCTTCTGATGTTAAACCTATTACTTCAAAATCATTCTTAACCGAATCCAGGTACCTTCTCCTCGGTCTGCCCCGACTGATCCTACCCTCTACTGTTGAATCCATGAGTCTCTTGGGTAACCTTGCTTCTCCCATGCGTGTAACATGACCCCACCATCTAAGCCTGTTCGCCCTGACTGCTACATCTATAGAGTTCATTCCCAGTTTTTCTTTGATTTCCTCATTGTGGACACCCTCCTGCCATAGTTTCCATCTACTAGTACCTGCAATCATCCTAGCTACTTTCATATCCGTAACCTCAACCTTGTTGATAAGGTAACCTGAATCCACCCAGCTTTCGCTCCCATACAACAAAGTTGGTCGAAAGATTGAACGGTGCACAGATAACTTAGTCTTGGTACTGACTTCCTTCTTGCAGAAGAGAGTAGATCGTAGCTGAGCGCTCACTGCATTAGCTTTGCTACACCTCGCTTCCAGTTCTTTCACTATGTTGCCATCCTGTGAGAATATGCATCCTAAGTACTTGAAACCGTCCACCTGTTCTAACTTTGTTCCTCCTATTTGGCACTCAATCCGTTTATATTTCTTTCCCACTGACATTACTTTCGTTTTGGAGATGCTAATCTTCATACCATAGTCCTTACATTTCTGATCTAGCTCTGAAATATTACTTTGCAAACTTTCAATCGAATCTGCCATCACAACTAAGTCATCCGCATATGCAAGACTGCTTATTTTGTGTTCACATATCTTAATCTCACCCAGCCAGTCAATTGTTTTCAACATATGATCCATAAATAATATGAACAACAGTGGAGACAGGTTGCAGCCTTGTTTTACCCCTGAAACTACTCTGAACCATGAACTCAATTTACCGTCAACTCTAACTGCTGCCTGACTATCCATGTAAAGACCTTTAATTGCTTGCAAAAGTTTGCCTCCTATTCCATAATCTTGTAGAACAGACAATAACTTCCTCCTAGGAACCCGGTCATATGCCTTTTCTAGATCTATAAAGCATAGATACAATTCCCTGTTCCACTCATAACACTTCTCCATCATTTGCCGTAAGCTAAAGATTTGGTCCTGACAACCTCTAAGAGGCCTAAACCCACACTGATTTTCATCCAATTGGTCCTCAACTAATACTCGCACTTTCCTTTCAACAATACCTGAGAAGATTTTACCCACAACGCTGATTAAAGAGATACCTCTGTAGTTGTTACAATCTTTTCTGTTTCCATGTTTGAAGATTGGTGTGATTACTGCTTTTGTCCAGTCTGATGGAACCTGTCCCGACTCCCGGGCCATTTCAATTATCCTGTGTAGCCATTTAAGACCTGACATTCCACTGTATTTGATGAGTTCCGACTTAATTTCATCCACCCCAGCCGCTTTATTGCACTGCAATCTATTGACCATTTTTTCCACTTCCTCAAATGTGATCCTATTTCCACCATCATTCCTATCCCATTCTACCTCGAAATCTGAATCATTACTGATCGCATTTTCACCTACATTGAGCAACTCTTCAAAATACTCCCTCCATCTGCCCAAGGCATCCACAGGATTCACCAGCAGTTTTCCAGACCTGTCCAAAATACTTGTCATTTCCTTCTTACCTCCCTTTCGAAGACAGCTAATTATACTCCAGAATGGTTTTCCAGCAGCTTGACCCATAGAGCTATTGTCCTATCATTTACGACAAGGACATTAAATGGCATATAATGCTGCCTTGAGCAGTATACTGACCCTTCACTGGTCTCTCTGGTCTTGGAAGCGTTGGGAAGCCGTATAGTTACATAGCAGCTTCTAGCATCCAATCGTGACACAGCATGTGTTTTAGGCATAATAAGAGATTCCTCAAGATGCCCTTCAGATGCTAGCAGATATCATGCCACAGTGAATGGGAAAGTATTTTTCTCCGTGAGCGTTACACTTCAGACTGAAGCTGATGATGGGCTTCACTTCTGAAAAGTCTTGGAGTCCAATCATTTAATTTCCGTTCAGGGATTTGTGAAGTTTGATATATATCGGACTAATACTTCAAGCAAGTAGGGGATCAGTACGAGCTTAGATAAAGTTCTTATCTCAAGGAGACGATAGGATGACTTAAAAATGGCGAGAATTCAACTTACTCCCTCTCAGTCTTCCCTCTTTCGCCCTCAGCTCCTCCCGCCTAAGCCGATAAGACATTCTATATCCTTTTGCCCAGTCTCTCTTGGTAGTTTGACCTTCATCTCTGCATTTCCCTCTCACTGCTATTGTCTATATAATATTTCTCTCCGTCTCCCTTTTCTCCAATTGATGTACAGTGTCTTCCACTGCTACTGTCTCTTTTCTCACACTCTTTCTTGTTTCCCATTACCACTGTCTCCACCATACATCGGCAGCTCGGAAAGTTTGGGTGGTTCAACTTACTTTTCCCCACACTCACGTGTTAAAATTACGGTCTAAAATTCGCCCTTCGCTGTACCCAAGCGTGAAAGTTTTCCGGTGTGGGTGGGTACAGATCCCCACAAGCCTACAGATTTATCTGTACTTTTCATTTCCACTGTCTCCTCTATGTTCCTCACACTGTTTCTATCTCCACCTATCTCTTTTTCTCTTTTACAGACACTACTCTCATTGACCATCAATATCTCCCCTCTCTTAAGCTCCCACTGTTAAGCTTAATCCATCTCCCTTCCTCTCTCACTGCATCTTTCTTTCTCCTCTCTCTTTCTATCCAACTGGCTTTGTCTTGTATATCTTCTACCGTCACTGACTCTCTACTACTCTCTTCCAACACAACAGAGCGAGAATATGTTCTCCTGTCAAAATTCTTGGTGAGTAACGCAGAATGGGGATTGGGGCAGATGGCTCCCTACTTCTCTACCACAGTTTTTTAAAGAGTAACATCCTCGCCTTTGTTGGGGCCCAACAGCAGCATTTCTCCGATAATTTCTTTCCATTCCCTGCTACAGTAGGGAGTTCTCCTTATATAAAACGAATTATGCAGGTCAGTAAAGCTTTAATCGTGTATTTATATATTTCGATCCATTTGCATATTTTAACACTTACAGCAACCAGACAAGTACGCATGACGTAATGTTAAGTCTAAATCGTTTACTTTACCCTTTTTTCTGGATACTTCTCTCACCGATCGAAATTAATCGAAAACCGCCGGTTTATGATTTGTATCTTAAAAGAGTAAAACTTTTAGAAGAAATATTTTAAGATATTTGCAGCTTTTCCAGTTTTACATAACTTGGCATTCACTTTATGTTTTCTTCACGCATTTTAAGACGCTTTTAGGCCAATTTTTGTCGCTGCAGTATCATTTAGCACGTGATATCGGATATTAAACGTATAAGTACACTAACATTAATGTCCGTAAAGGGTAAAGATATCGAAAACAGAAAGTTTCTTGAGAAATGTCGATCATCTGCCGTGAATAGATATTATGGAAATGGTCACCCCAACAGTTGGTACTTTTCGTATCCAAAAGGTGGGGCTTCGGGAGGTTTTCTCAGTAACTGCCAATGACCAAATCCCAAAAAATGTAGGGTCACAGGGTTTTTCAAGAACTGCCAATGAAGAAATGAACAAACGGTGCTTTTAAAAGCCGCCTAAAGACCATTGTGGAGCGCACCTAATGCAAAAGAATCAAGCGATTTGCTCAATTTGCCTGGTCTGGACGAAGTATATAATGTTTAAATTTTGAGCTTGTTTTGTAGAATAGCTACAGTATGGCCCGTGCTTCCAACAGCTAAAAAAATGGGCGTTAGACCAAGAGCTATATAAAACAATTGACCCCTTTTCTCTGTGATAAATAGAACCGGAGACATTAACATCTGAAATATCACATTTTTGTGCGCGCCATTTTGGGAGATATTGTTACCGTACACCGTGATGCACGGACTGATTTTCTTCTTCATCTTTTTTCTTTTTTTTAAATTTTTCTATCATTTATTTCTGAAAGTGAGAGCTGACCTTCGCGCTCTTACTGTTATGTGTTTTAACCGTCAATCGTAGTCGTCAACAAATAGTGTTTGGTAATCTAGTAGCACAGGAGGCATTTGACTACCGGACTTTGCATATAAGTTTGAATATTTTTACATAACAGACACCATGGTCTGATAGCATTACATTTACATCACTGTATTGGGGATTCGGAATCATTACCACTACGTTGAACCCACGATCTGAGGTGAAGCCTGGAACCAAACGTACACTACCACTCATGTTGTAGAGAATAACCTCACTTTACTAGGCGTGGTAGTCCGTGGTAGTGGTCAAAGAACGGTGCGATTTTGCCGATGATAGGAATTCATAATCCGGGAACAGCAGACACCCCGTCGCTGTCCTGCTACTGATGCCGTTGGGGAGAGTCGAACGGTTGATCCGAAAAATCAGGTTGGCCAACTGTAGGCTGCTGCTGAGGTGGTGCAGAGAGTAGAAACTCTAACTCCAGCCAGTGTTGACTCCCGACCACTGCATAATGGATGATCCTAAGTAAAACACATATGTGTTCTGTACACTGTAAGACACAACTGAAGAAAAGTCTTACGAAATATCTTTACAGACCTTCACTATAATCTTCTCATTGGTATCGCAGTGCACTGGCTATCATTATCGAGGAAAATGAGGACACCAGCCGCAAACGTGTCTGGCCTTCTTGCCGAATTTTCGGGGGCAAAACATTTTCCAGGAACTGCTTTAGTACGTGTCTGTTACAGACGTCCCCTGGGATAGTCTATTCGTAGCTATGACGCCATTCACGCCATACGCAAAGATCATCATCAGTTTCACCTTTCGGTCTAAGGCGCTAAAGTCATGGACTGTGCGGCTGGTCCCGGCGGTGGTTCGAGTCCTCCCTCAGGCATGGGTCTGTGTGTTTGACCTTGGGATAATTTAGGTTAAGTAGTGTGTAGGCTTAGGGACTGATGACCTTAGCAGTTAAGTCCCATAAGATTTCGCACACATTTTTGAACAGTTTCACCTTTGATTTTTGGCGGCGGAATGTTTTCGGGTACAGAGACTTGGGTTTTTCATTGTGACAACTGAGACTCCAGTTCTGGCTCAAAATCTCGTATCCAGGTTTCATCAGACGCAACAAACCTTTCCAGGAACTGTTCTCCTTTCCTTCGGTAACGTTGAGTCAGTTTTGCGACCCGCTTTCTGCTCTTCAATGAGATACGGAATCAATCTGGCAGCAAATTTTCTCATTTTAGCTTTTCATTTATGTTTCTGTAAACTCCAGCGACAGACCTTCTAGCCTTATAGGCGGTTTCCTTCCTTGTTTTTCGTCGATACTCTCTCTAAACGTCATCAACAGTAAACTGAGAGACGTAGTCTGTTGCAAATGATGACCTTCCAGTTCTTGAGTAGTCCTCAGTACTTCTCCGACGTTCACGCAGACGAGTAGACCACTGTGATACTGTGCTACGTTTCACCACACTATTCCCACATATCACTCTCAAAGCGTTGTAATTTTCCGTTGGTTCTTTCTACGTAGGTATTAGATTTTTATATAGAAACGCTGGTCACTACGTGTAATTCGACCTGACTCGGTTTCATCTCCCAATGTAAAACTGAATTCCTCTCTACACAGCGACATGAAGCGGAAAACATGGACCATAACACGTAAAGTCTCGCATGCGCAGTGAACAGGACTTTTGAAATGACCCTTGTAGAACATATTAATAAATGAATAACAATCAGAGAGTGGGTGGAGAAATACTTACTCTCGAATGTGGCAGTCGTCTTATTATGACCGAAGGCAGCGGCTAATCCCTACTGGCGATTCATGACGAGAATCCTTCCACTATGGTGTTCAGACGAGTCTCACAAAATTTGAATATAAGAAAAGTGGGAGGTGGAGGCGTGGAACTTGATTTTCCGCAATTTTTGTTGACTTACGTCAACGGGTGACCTTGAAAGTGAGCTCTTAATGGTACAGCATATGGGTGACCTCCATTTTTCCCTGGTGGGACATCTATTCAGACGTCAGAGGATTCTAGAGAGTGCTGAGGGTAGAAACTGTATGGAAAGACAAAGATTGGAATATATCCAGCAAATAATGAAGGGCATAGTTTGCAGTTGCTACTTTGAGACGAAAAGTTTGGCGTGGCAGAGGAGTTCACGACGGGCAGTATCAAAGCAGTCAAAAGATTGATTACTCATAAAAAAAATCACAAATTTGGCCGATTTGTATCACGTTACTTGGATACACCACAGGCAGTTGCTCCAGAGGCATATGCAGTATAACAGGTTACATCGTGGCCTTGAGATCAGATCGTTATCCGAGGTCGTACTGATACTGACCTCCTACTCTTGGTTTGACACCTTCTATTTCTATCACTGTCAGTTTCATTCTATTTAACTTCAGTACTTACAAATAAAACTGTTATTCTTTATACATGCTTCCATGCTGATACATTGGAAAACAAATGACAACGCAAAGCTTTAAAATCCCTAGTTCACTAGTTCTCCACGAAATGCACTTCTTCTTCGGGTATGTCACACATGCACAATTTACACATTCTATCAAGAAGTTTACAATTACAGAGTATAATCGGTACTGTGCATTAATTTGCTGTTTTATTTCTTGCTGTGTCACAACTTCAAACGAGAACAAAGCGTGAAACATAAAGGTTGGACGCCTGTCTGTATGTGAAAAAGTCTGGATGAGAGTAAATTCGTGTTCTTCCTTCTGATCCTCTTGGGACTCGCTGCCGTGCCCGCAGCATATCTTGAGGCCTGTCAGCGGGTTTCCCTCTTCCACCTGGTGGCAAATCTCGGTGACATCGGCCAATCCCCTGAGGCCGCCCCTTCCACTCTCGTGTTATGTAGATTTGGCTTTCAGTATGCAGAAGGGGATGGGCAGGCAGATGGGGCTCAGTGTGCCCCATGCCTCTAACGACCTTACTGCTGACAGACGTGAGCCATTGCCCCTATGCTATGTTGTCGAAGCACACAAATAGGTAAAAGTTTTTGCATTAAATTGTGACAGAGTGCGACCACTTACGAATTATTTCAGAATAAAAAAGCCTCAGTGACGTTATTCATCCTTTTTGGGCGTCGTCAGATTGCGTAAAAGTAGCTGAATATGTAACCCATAAGTCATAAGGCCATATACAATGGAAAATGGACGCAACAGTATCTGGATATGTTGCATTTTATATGTTTTATGGCCGATGTATTATACAGGGTGAGTCACCTAACGTAACCGCTGGATATATTTCGTAAACCACATCAAAAACTGACGAACCGATTCCACAGACCGAACGTGAGGAGAGGGGCTAGTGTAATTGTTTAATACAAACCATACAAAAATGCACGGAAGTATGCTTTTTTAACATAAACCAACGTTTTTTAAATGGAACCACGTTAGTTTTGTTAGCACATCTGAACATATAAACAAATACGTAATCAGTGCCGTTTGTTGCATTGTAAAATGTTAATTACATCCGGAGATATTGTAACCTAAAATTGACGCTTGAGTACTACTCCTCCGCTGTTGGATCGTGTGTATCGGAGAGCACGGCAACATACATCGCGTTTCTACAGAATGATCTGCCAACGTTGCTCGAAAATGTCCCACTGGAAACGCGTCGACGTATGTGGTATCAGCATGATGGTGCACCTGCGCATTCCGCAATTAACACTAGGCTGACCCTTGACAGGATGTTCGACGGGCGTTTCGTAGGACGTGGAGGACGCATAAATTGGCCAGCCCGTTCTCCTGATCTTACACCTCTGGACTTCTTTCTGTGGGGTACGTTAAAGGAGAATGTGTACCGTGATGTGCCTACAACCCCAGAGGATATGAAACAACGTATTGTGGCAGCCTGCGGTGACATTACACCAGATGTACTGCGGCGTGTACGACATTCATTACGCCAGAGATTGCAATTGTGTGCAGCAAATGATGGCCACCACATTGAACATCTATTGGCCTGACATGTCGGGACACACTCTATTCCACTGCGTAATTGAAAACGGAAACCACGTGTGTACGTGTACCTCACCCCTCATGGTAATGTACATGTGCGTCAGTGAAAAAGACCAATAAAAAGGTGTTAGCATGTGGACGTAATGTGCTGTTCCAGTCTCTTCTGTACCTAAGGTCCATCACCGTTCCCTTTGGATCCCTACGTAATTCGGTGCTCTCCGATACACACGATCGAACAGCGGAGGAGTGGTACTCAAGCGTCAACTTTAGGTTACAATATCTCCGGATGTAATTAAGATTTTACAATGCAACAAACGGCACTGATTACGTATTTGTTTATATGTTCAGATGTGCTAACAAAACTAACGTGGTTCCATTTAAAAAACATAGGTTTGTGTTAAAAAAGCATACTTCCGTGCATTTTTGTATGGTTTGTATTAACCAATTACACTAGCCCCTCTCCTGACGTTCAGTCTGTGGAATCGGTTCGTCAGTATTTGATGTGGATGACGAAATACATCCAGCGGTAACGTTAGGTGACTCACCGTGTATATCCAGTTACTGCTGCGTCCATTTTTTATTTTATGCCGCTTTATAACGGATTGGTCAAATTCGTATATCCAGCTGCTTCTATACTACATGGTAATGCACAAAATGGCTGAAACGCGTCATTCATGTTGTATAACTTCGCAACCAAGATTGTTTTTGTTTTGAAACTAGCAAAGGTATTTGTTATTTGTTACGATACTACTAACACAGTACACTTAAATGTAGTTGCTATCGAAAAGCACGGAATGAAACGGCATCACAACTGTACACTCACACAGAATATCAGTAGATAACTAAACGAAGCGGACCATATTTCTCAAAACAGTACTGATCGAGTGTAATATAGCTACAAAGGAGATCACTTCGAAGCAGTTTCTGCAGGAAAGTGTAATTTATTGAAATAACAAACAAACAAAGGCCGGCCGCTGTGGCAGAGCGGTTCTAGGCGCTTCAGTCCGGAACCGCGCTGCTGTTACGGTCGCGGGTTCAAATCCTGCTTCGGGCATGGACGTGTATGATGTCCTTAGGTTAGTTAGGTTTAAGTAGTTCTAAGATTTAGGGGATTTATGACCTCAGAAGTTAAGTCCCATAGTGCTCAGAGCCATTTGAACCGTTTTGAACCAACCGATTTCTCATACACAAACAGCAGTTGACCGGCGTTGCCTGGTGAAACGTTGTTGTGATGCGTACCATCACGTTTCCGACTTTGATAAAGGTCGCCTATCGCGATTTCAGTTTATCGTATCGCGACATTACTGCCCGCGTTGGTCGAGATCCAATGACTGTTAGTAGAATATGGAATCGGTGGGTTCAGGAGGGTAATACGGAACGCCGTGCTGGATCCCAACGGCCTCGTATCACTAGCAGTCGAGATGACAGGCATCTTATCCGCATAGCTGTAACGGATCGTGCAGCCACGTCTCGATCCCTGAGTCAACAGATGGGGACGTTTGCAAGACAACAACCATCTTCGACGGTTTTTGCAGCATGGACCATCAGCTCGGAGACCATGCATGACTGCGGTTACCCTAGACGCTGCATCACAGACAGGAGCGCCTTCGATGGTGTACTCAACGACGAACCTGGGTGTACGAATGGCAAAACGTCATTTATTCGGATAAATGCAGGTTCTGTTTACAGCATGATGATGGTCGCATCCGTGTTTGGTGACATCGCAGTGAACGCACATTGGAAGCGTGTATTCGACATCGCCATACTGCCGTATCACTCGGCGTGATGGTATGGGGTGCCATTGGTTCCACGTCTCGGTCACCTCTTGTTCGCATTGACGGCGCTTTCAACACTGGACGTTACATTTCAGATGTGATACTACCTGTGACTCTACCCATCATTCGATCCCTGCGAAACCCTACATTTCAGCAGGATAATGCACGACCGCATGTTGCAGGTCCTGTACGGGCCTTTCTGGATACAGAAAATGTTCGACTGCTGCCCTGGCACATTCTCCAGATCCTTCACCAATTGAAAACATCTAGCCAATGGTGGCCGAGCAACTGGCTCGTCACAATACGCCAGTCAGTAGTCTTGATGAATTGTGGTATCGTGGTGAAGCTGCATGGGTAGCTGTACCTGTACACACCATCCAAGCTCTGTTTGAGTCAATGCCCAGGCGTATCAAGGCCGTTATTACGGCCAGAGGTCGTTGTTCTGGGTACTGATTTCTCAGGATCTGTGCACCCAAATTGCGTGAAAATGTATTCACATGTCAGATCTAGTATAATATATTTGTCCAATGAATAGCCGTTTATCGTCTGCATTTCTTCTTAGTGTAGCACTTTTATTGGTCAGTAATGTATGTTGAAAATTAGGTGGACTGATAAGATCAGGAATGAGGAGGTTCTGTACAGAATCGGAGAGGAAAAGGAAAGCATGGGAAACACTGACGTGAGGGAGGGAGAGGATGGTAGAACATTTGTCAAGACATCGCAGAATAACTTCCGTGGTAATAGACGGAACTCTAATCGATGTACCAATGATTGAGGGTGTACGTTGGCTCAGGAAAGAAATTCGTGGTGCGCCGCATCAAACCAGTCAGAAGGTAGATGATCCAAAAAAAGAAGGTGGCGACTTTTTTTCTGGTTACTGTGACCACGATGCAGAGAAGTAGGCGCTAAGTGAAATGCGGAAGAGTCAGACCATATCGGAAAGCCGGTGGGTATCGATTGCTGTACTCGCGTCTGGGATAGGCGCGGCCGTGTGTTATAGGGGTCCGCAGTGCGCCCGCACGGTCCGAGAGTTATGGCGGGCAGTTGCAGATGTGGTATGCTAAAGGAAGCGCTCCGGTCGATAGCAACGCGCCGCGCGGTGAGAAAGTTAACTGGCGCAGGCGGCGGTGGCGGCGGCCGGCGCTTTAATAACCTTACAGCGGAGACAAACGCGGAAAGGCCGCAGACTGCGCCCGCCGGCGAATTACCGACCAGACGGAGCCGCTGACGCCGAATGCGGGAAATATTTCAAGGACAGCTTCTGCCGTCGCTCCGGATTGTTCTTGACACGGGCACAGGGGCGTCCGTGACGCCGAGGGGCGGCTGGCAGGCGACCTTTGACAGTGCGCCGAAGCGGCGGCAACCACGCAGCTGGGAGCGTATTCCACGCGAGCCACGCCACACATGTACGAAACTAGGGCTCCCAGGGCCGCAACAGTAGGATCTCTGACTTGGGAAGGCCAGATGGAAGCGTAAGGCTGTTTCTCCAAGAGACGGTAAACCGAAACTACCGGGTGATCAAAAAGTCAGTATAAATTTGAAAACTTAGTAAACCACGGAATAATGTAGATAGAGAGGTAAAAATTGACACACATGCTTGGAATAACATGGGGTTTTGTTAGAACAAAAAAAATTCACAAAATGTACGACAGATGGCGCTGGACAGCAAAACGTCATTGCTACGGTGATGCGTGAGAGGTACGCTGATATGTTGCAGTGTCGCATCATCCCCAGCCTGGCTGATACACACCTGCTGGAACGTACGATGTTTATGCAGGATGGCGCTCCACCCCATATTGCTAGACGCGTGAAAGATCTCTTGCTCGCGTCGTTTGGTGATGATCATGTGCTCAGCCGTCACTTTCGTCATGCTTGGCCTCCCAGGTCCCCAGACCTCAGTCCGTGCGATTATTGGCTTTGGGTTTACCTGAAGTCGCAAGTGTATCGTGATCGACCGACATGTCTAGGGTTGCTGAAAGACAACGTCCGACGCCAATGCCTCACCATAACTCCGGACATGCTTTACAGTGCTGTTCACAACATTATTCCTCCACTACAGCTATTGTTGAGGAATGATGGTGGACATATTGAGCATTTCCTATAAAGAACTTCATCTTTGCTTTGTCTTACTTTGTTATGCTAATTACTGCTATTCTGATCAGATGAAGCGCCATCTGTCGGAGGTTTTTTGAACTTCTGAATTTTTTTGGTTCTAATAAAACCTCATGTTATTCCAAGCATGTGTGTCAATTTGTACCTCTCTATCTACATTATTCCGTGATTTATTCGGTTTTCAAATTTATACTGACTTTTTGATCACCCGGTATATTCCGCGCCGTATGACTGAAGGCGTGGGTGACGTCAGAGCTCCGCATCTACAATCACTATCTGGTAGGTAAGTTACTCCCTCCAGCTATACACTTCTAACACCGGTAACGTGGGGGTGATCTGTAGTATTATGAACACTGAACAAATTTACAACTGCCAAGATCGCTAAAACATTTATTCATACAGATGACTGGTTTCGACAATTCACTTTTACAGTCTTCGGATCTGCAAAACATGGGACCGAAAATGCTAGGACACGGCTACTGATGTAACATCACACATTATTATTTGCAAAATTTACAATATATGGAACAGCAATATACAAATGTTATTACACCATTATACAATTTTCTTCTTCAGCTCAGCATGTAGTGCTATGCAATGTAGGTCCATGTTGATATCGTGGCTTATGCTGGAGGTCAGCATGTTAATTTTAAAATAACAGCTATGTAGACACTCTATACAGGGTGGTCCATTGATAGTGACAGGGCAAAATATCTCACGAAATAAGCATCAAACGAAAAACTGCAAAGAACGAAACTCCTCTAGCTTGAAGGGGGAAACCAGATGGCGCTATGGTTGGCCCGCTAGATGGCGCTGACATAGGTCAAACGGATGTCATTGCGTTTTTTTAAATAGGTAACCCCATTTTTAATTGCATTTTCGTGTAGTACGTAAAGAAATAGGAATATTTTAGTTGGACCACTTTTTTCGCTTTGTGATAGATAGCGCTTTAATAGTCACAAACGTATAAGTACGTGGTATCACGTAACATTCCGCCAGTGCGGACGGTATTTTCTTCGTGATACATTACCCGCCCTAAAAATGGACCGTTTACCAACTGTGGAAAATGTCGTTACACGTATTGCCAAACGCAATGAGGTTGACGGACATCATTTTGAGCATTTATTGCATTAATGTGGTATTTACAGGTAATCACGCTGTAACAGCATGCGTTCTCAGAAATGACAAGTTCACAAAGGTACATGTACAACATTGGAACAACAGAAATAAAACGTTCAAACGTACCTATGTTCTGTATTTTAATTTACAAAACTTACCTGTTACCAACTGTTCGTCTAAAATTGTGATCCATCTGTTTGTGTCTATTACAGCGCCATCTATCACAAAGCGAAAAAAAGTGGCCCAACTAAAACATTCATATTTCTTAACGTAGAACACGAATATATAATAACAATGGGGGTTCCTATTTAAAAAAACGCACTTGATATCCGTTTGACCTATGGTACCGCCATCTAGCGGGCCAACCATAGCGCCATCTGGTTTCCCCCTTCAAGCTAGGCAAGTTTCGTTCTATCTAGTTTTTTCGTTTGACGCTTATTTCGTGAGATATTTGGCCCGGTCACGATCAATGGAGCACCCTGTATTATGCCCATTACAAAAGCTCATATTCTGACAGATCCCAGAGTAAACATTCTTGGTATTACTATTTAAAAAAATAGTCGTAGGTCGCACAATGTTCTACGACTGTTTTTAGACAGTAGCAATAGGAGGTTGCTGTACCACCTCGCCAAGATGGATGATACATGAGTACACCAGATAGCCTAGTGGTAGTTCAAAACGAGGCTATCATCACACATTACATTAAGGCATGGATCTGCTATTCTTTGGCTTATATTTTGTGATAATAATCTAGGTATCTGTAATTATATGAAATATTATATCCATGACTTAATTTAATGTGAGATGATAGTATCTATTTGTACTACCACTGCGCCATCTGACCTACGTATCACTACTCTGGGACCTATCAGTTGTAAGGCAGTGATGACTGTGACACTTGTAATCGGCGCATAAATATGTGTGTTCATAGCTGTTATTTCAAAACTGACATGCCGATTTGTAGTACAAATCACGATATCGACTTGGACATACATTGTGGACTATCTCTTACTGTACTAAAGGAGAAGATGTATAATGATGTACACATAGGTATGTGTGATGAGAAAGAAGTCTTTCGCGACGGCACTGTTGTATAAAACATTTTCGGACTTATTGCCGCGTAAATTCAGTGTATGTTGCTATTCCATGTGTTGTAAATTTTGGATATAATTATGTGTGCTGTTAAGTTAGTTGCTGTATCACACATTTAGAAAATCCGAAAATGGGAACAGAGAATTGTCGAAACCGGTCATCTACATGAATAAATATTTTGTAGCGATCTTAGCAGTTGAAAATTTACTCAGTGTTGATTCTTCCAGTTCTCCATCAACTTCATAGTGATAATCGCCTTAATCACTTTCACTGTCAGTAACTACCACCACTAAAGGTATTATCATTTTATCTATTGTATCGTCGAAAGAGGTTTCTTGCTGCATGTATTCTCGCTCAGTTTTTAACATGTTTTCACCAATCTTCTTTAGTTATTGAATTAAATTTCTCCTCCCTCAATTGCTTCACATGTTGTACGTTGCCAAGGACGTCCCTAAAAAGTCCCAACCTTTCAAAATAGATCAAATATTTTCTATTGGATTTAATTCCAGGTAAAGCAACGTGACCATTAGTTTGTAGAATCGTATCGGCGAAATACTCGACGATGCATGGGTTGGTTCTTGGAACAAGCTCGTGTGGAACAGATTTCAGCATTTCATCCGAGAATGGGATACGTTCCTTTTTCAGCCACTTTCTGACATTGTCTTTAGTAAAATTAGACGTCGAGTATTTTGTACAGAGTTAAGTTTTAAATTGGGAATCAACTTTCCTATCAACCACTTTTCAAAATTTTGTTGGCTAGTGTGGTTGTGGTAATCTTCCGTTGCTTGATTCGACTTTCGCATGACTAGAGAATTAGGAATAAAGCCATTTTCACTGCCTGCGTGAGTTATTATTAGGCGTTGTCTCTTTGACATTGGTTTGAGAAGACTGTCAGTTGTATTATGGCTCCATGATTTCCCACTTGAGTGCAACGATAAAACGAAATTTTCATCAACGTAAATAGTGTGCCCGTTTTCTTCCCTAAGCTTTTACTACCTCAAGTATGCAATTATTTTTTCTTGGATGTTTCTCTCCTCGAACAATATAACCAGGACTGATTTTGTTTTTCTTTTCCAGCGCAAACCTAATTTCCTTAATAAGCGCCAGTGTTGCTACCTTGAACGTCTATAGTTTCTTTCAACTTCTGTTTGATTCCCTCCACTGTACGAATCGTTTCACGGTCAGATAAAAATTATAAACAGTTCTGCTAACTACGGTCTCTTCAGAACTATCAAAATCTGTAACAGTTTTGCTGTTAAGTTTTTTATCTGGAATTACAAATTTCATTCCTCCGCCAGGCACAGGTAGCCTGTTTTCTATTTTAATTTTTCGAGTAGTGCTACGCGAAACGCCTTTGGCCACTCGGGCTCTCAGCTGAACTTGCTGCACTGGAATGTTCCTTCACTGACTAGATTCATCTGCTGTAAACATTAAAACGTTACGTACAGTTTTCTGAGAGTGACTGTTCTCGCCTTTCCACTCTGAGGTACTAATAGGCGTCATAACTTCACCGTGCACCAGTAATACAAACATGGAAAAACAAAGAGCGGACACACGTGGCAAACTGAAGGCAGCTAAATGTATTAGCGCTGAACAGTACCTCTCTGCGCATGCGCAGTGGCCACCAGGCACTTAAACTGTAACGGTCGCGAAGTAAGGGTTGCAAAGCTTTCAGCTACCTGTTGCGGAGTGTAAGTTCAACATTCGTCGAAAAGGACATGATTTTAACAGACCCTTATTTCATCCATTGTAGGGTGTTTTTTCTTGCAGAGCTGTAGAGGAACACTATCATCTTATGACTCTTGCGGTTGTAAATCGGAGGTGACACCGCTTTCAAGCAACAACTCAGTTTTTTAAAAGAGATCATATTTGCCGTAGACTGCAGATATTATCTATATACTACTGCAGTTTCAGCCTCTGAGACATTTTCACGTGGTGTTTCAGAAGCTAAAAGTGTACAAAGATGAAGCAGAAAGCGTAAATACAGAACTGCACAAACGTATCGTCTAGATGTAGACAATAGTACTCTATGAAAATGGTGAAAATATTCCATCACTTACAATTTGATCCAGCACGTGTTAGGTTTCGAAATCCTCAGAAATGTATACGTGTCACCCTTTCTGTCCTTTATTCTTACTTCGTCCACTTCGCTCCATATAGGTGGGGGTCAGCCGCGCAAGGTATCCGCGTGGTCTCGGACGTCTTGACCCGGTTCGTGCGGCTCCCCCCCCCCCCTCCCTCCCCCCCCCCCCCCCCCCGGCGGAAGTTTCTAGTCCTGCCTCGGGCATGGGTGTGTGTGTTGTCCTTACCGCAAGTTAGTTTAAGTTAGATTATGTATTGTGTAAGCTTAGGGACCGATGACCTCAGCATTTTGGTCCCATGAGTCCTTACCAGAAATTTCTAATTTTGGGCGGGAGTCGGAGCTGCCAGATGTACGATATACTGTTCTTCAGCGTAAAGTGTTTACAAACATTAACGAAGAAATGAAATATTATACACATGGATGCAAAAATTAAAGCATTTTAAAATAAAATGTAAAAGTGATATGTAAATATATACATGGGTTTTCTTCTTTCGAAATTTAAAAAGGAAGATTAAAAGTTAGACAGGTAATGATAAAAAGACAAAAACGGACATTTAAAACAATAAAACGAAGCACTGGACTTTCACTAAAGAGATCAGGGATCTGACTGGGTGAAGAAGTGCGGGACGATTAAACGTTTGGATGATGGGAGGTATAAATTTAGAAGCCATTCGGTGGTATATATGGAAAGAGGGTGGTCGGTAATGCGGGTACTGGGAAAGACAGAGTCAGTTACCTAGACAGGACGGTCGTAAATGGTAAGGCAGACGTCATGAGGCAGAAGGTTTGGGTAGTTCGTTATATAATTATTGCCTAGACTTTGCAGGGTTGACCGTGAGCAGAGAGAGTTTAGTGGGTGGCCATGGTATTAGGAATGGAAGGTGGTGGTGGTGGTGGTTAGTGTTTAACGTCCCGTCGACAACGAGGTCATTAGAGATGGAGCGCAAGCTCGGGTTAGGGAAGGATTGGGAAGGAAATCGGCCGTGCCCTTTCAAAGGAACCATCCCAGCATTTGCCTGAAACGATTTAGGGAAATCACGGAAAACCTAAATCAGGATGGCTGGAGACGGGATTGAACCGTCGTCCTCCCGAATGCGAGTCCAGTGTGCTAACCACTGCGCCACCTCGCTCGGTTTAGGAATGGAAGGAAAGCCCCCGTACGCGCTCGAATCTCTCTAGTTTTACATTCGTGATCTCCTCGGGAGGTATATGTAGGGGGAAGCAATATATTCGATACTTCATCCAGAAACCCACCCTCTCGAAATGGAGGAGGGAGGGGGAGCCCTCACGTGGAGTGGAAATGAGTGGGAAGAACTTTCGCTGATAGGATGGAAACATGTAGGAGCGGATTTCTTATCGGGAGAGGCATTTGGTCGAAGCTGCGTTGGGGTAGGATGTGGAAAGTGTGTGTAGGTGTAGGAACCGTGGCAAGTGTTTGTGAAGGTGCGGAACCATACCAGCGTCTGCGATCAGAGATGAGATACTGGGGGTTATTGGAGTTTGCGGATAGCATAGGACATGCGGAGGTGTTCGATGTGGGTGGTGGGTGAGGAGGGGGTCAGAATGTGGTGAGCTTGAGCTGCTAGAAGGGTCCATGTGGGGGAAGGGTAAACGGACGCAGAAATCAAGACAGAGTCTACATCTACAGTTATACTCCGCAAGCCACCCAACGGTGTGTGGCGGAGGGCACTTTACGTGCCACTGTCATTACCTCCCTTTCCTGTTCCAGTCGCGTATGATTCGCGGGAAGAACGACTGCCGGAAAGCCCCCGTACGCGCTCGAATCTCTCTAGTTTTACATTCGTGATCTCCTCGGGAGGTATAAGTAGGGGGAAGCAATATATTCGATACTTCATCCAGAAACGCACCCTCTCGAAACCTGTACAGCAAGCTACACCACGATACAGAGAGCCTCTCTTGCAGAGTCTGCCTCTTGAGTTTGCTTAACATCTCCGTAACGCTATCACGCTTACCAAATAACCCTGTGACGAAACGCGCCGCTCTTCTTTGGATCTTCTCTATCTCCTCTGTGAACACGACCTGGTACGGATCCCACACGATGAGATATACTCAAGTATAGGTCGAACAGGTGATTTGGAAGCCACCTCCTTTGTTGATGGACTACATTTTCTAAGGACTCTCCCAATGAATCTCAACCTGGCACCCGCCTTTCCAACAATTAATTTTATATGATCATTCCACTTCAGATCGTTGCGTACGCATAATCCCAGATATTTTACAGAAGTAACTGCTACTGGTGTTTGTTCCGTTATCATATAATCATAGAATAAAGGATCCTTCGTTCTATGTATTCGCAGTACATTACATTTGTCTATGTTAAGGGTCAGTTGCCACTCCCTGCACCAAGTGCCTATCCGCTGCAAACTTTCCTCTATTTCGCTCAATTTTTCGACAATTTGGGGGGACTTATAGAACTTTGGCGGGGCAGCGATACATGCAAGGCCGGCCAGTGTGGCCGAGCGGTTCTAGGCGCTTCAGTCTCGAACCGAGCGACCGCTACGGTCGCAGGTTCGAATCCTGCCTCGGGCATGGATGTGTGTGATATCCTTAGGTTAGTTAGGTTTAAGTAGTTCTAAGTTCTAGGGGACTGATGACCTCAGATGTTAAGTCCCTTAGTGCTCAGAGCCATTTGAACCATTTTGATACATGCAACATTTGCATCGTTGAGGATGGTTTGGATCAGGTTTTAGTAGGTTGGAGAATAGTGGAGAGGTTTAATCCCTAAATTAGGCGTGTCAGTAGTTTTGGTCTACTGTGGACTTTGGTGGGGTTTCCACGTTAGTTGTCGGTCTAGGGTGGGTCCAAAATATTTAAGTGTGTTAGTTAACTAGACCGAATGGTCGTACGAGTAAATGGTGAGGTACAGTCATGGAAGCAGAATATGTGGGTGGTTTGTCGCATAATTATTGTCTAGATTTTGCAGGGGTTGATCTGAGGAGCCAGTGATTACACCAGGTATAAACTGACTGAGTCGGATTTGGAGGTATCGTTGTGATTTCTGGTGCGCAATCTGTCCTTGCCAAAAATAAGCATTTGCACAGTAGAAATACAGTAACATCAAACGAGTGCGAAGCTGTGTACATCGTGAAATTATGTAAATTACGTGAACTGTTACCAGTTTAACATCCTTCATATAAATCGCCACAAATAAATGTTCTAACGCAGTGTTTACATGGCGGACCACTGTGGCCGAGCGGTTCTGGGCGCTTCAGTGTGGAACCGCGCGACCGCTACGGTCGCAGGTTCCAATCCTGTCTCGGGCTTGGAGGTGCGTGATGTCCTTAGGTTAGTTAGGTTTAAGAAGTTCGAAGTTCTACGGACTGATGACCTCAAATGTTAAGTCCCATAGTGCTCAGAGCCATTTGAACCATTTGTTTACATGTTAACTAAGGTAGTCGGTATGAAAATACATTCACGAGTCAGAGTGTCTGTGTACTTATCAGATATCGTACATTCTAGAGATTACAATTCCTAGCTGCTTATCATAACATCTTTTTTTCATGTGTTGATGATATACAGCTTTCTATGTGATGATATAGCCTAGGAGAACAGGAGTAGCGTAAAAATGTATATACACGTGTTGTTTGTTCATAAAGTCTCACACTAACTTGGGTACTCATACAGAACATGGTAACAGATATATTCCATATTACTTTGTTTGCGTGTACATTGCACCTACATCTAGACACTTTCAGTATCCTATTCCAACACAACTTCAACCATCTCTCCTCCAGACAGTGAGATCCGCCCTGATATTCCTACCAACTTAAACTCTTCCTCACCTATCCCGGTCCACATTAGATCTCCTCTCTCCGTTTGCCTCTCCATGCATCCCCCTCCATTTCCTCTTGTTACCATTACCCTCCTCACACACAAGATTCCTCCTCTGTCTTTCCCATCTTCTGTATTCTCAATATCCACCCCAACCCCGTTCTATATCTCCATAGTCTTCCTACCTAAATGACCTTCGTCTTTTCTACCCAGGTAAAACAACCCTACGGAACATATGGAAATAATTCTCACACATTGGAGGTCCTTCAGATTTTAAATGAAAGTACAGTGCGTCATTGTGTGTTCTCAAAAGAATTTAATGATTCTGCGAAGCGTTAAGCGTTTTTTTAAATTTTTAACTTTATATTTTTAGCGGTCTATCCTTGATTTTTAATTTATAATAGAAAAACATTCCTACTGATTTTCCTGATTCTTGTTATACTTTTTTAATTCTAACGGCTAAAGAGCGGAGTATTGTACCGCTGACAGCACAACCGCCTCCCGTAAGTAGCAGGGGAGGGGGGGGGGGTAAAATAACAATAAAGGGGAAAAATAGTATACATTACAAAGTGATGAGAAATCATAGAAGGCACAAATACTCGCCAATGATAGAGACAACAGTACCATACAACTGATTTGGACAATACATCACAAGACTCTACCTTGTAAATATAGGATATGTCTTTATATCTAGTCCTAATCTCGGGAATGCAGTTATGAAAAAACGTATGTACACATGACAATAAATTCTAAAGTGCATAAAATGCTGTCGAGAAAAGAAGACAAGGAGCACGATATAATAAAATGATTTGTTGAGGTTAAAATTGATTTACAAAATTAAAGCGACTAAAACAACCGCGCTTAGGTTCTTAATGAGAAAGGAACTGCCGCAGGTAACCTACAGTCAGTCTCAGTTGGAACAGTAATTCTCTTTTATTAGGCCATGGTAATTTCAACATTAAAACAACTATAACAATCAATTTGGGTCTTCGTTTGCTAGGAACATTTACAGGACTGCTGGATTCCTAGAATGTCTTTCTGATATAATATCATCCCATTTCTCTTAATAAGAGATTTGGGGGCAGACCGTAGTCTGTGTTACCTCCCCACGACCAGGATCCGGAATTGTAAACAAGCGGTCGCTAAAGAACTGTTGTATGGCATCGGCGTCGTGCTGCAAGAAATCGGTACCCGCGGTTACAAACTGTAAATGATGCTATAAGAGCTAGCGAAATATTAGAGATTTCGATTACGAAATAACCTGTCTGAAGATGAGAATTAAATGTGGTTAACATGATAAACGCCTAGTTCTATGGAATCCATGCTTCAGGAAAGATACTGGCAAAGCCTTTCGGGGGAAACATGGAGGCGATCAAATATAAAGTTCTTAACATTACTATAGTATTGGCGGTAGATGTTAAATTACCAACTATAGTCTAGGAAACGAAAGTGATTATTACGGTTCGTGGAACGGACATGAAGACGTCTCATGTTATTCCAAATTCCTCTCCCGGAATTTACATTGAGCAGTTAGAGAACCGAAAACAGCAGCGTATTATATCTTCAAGTTGCAAACAGGGCCTTTCTTCCTGATTCTTTTAACGTGGAGCAGTAAATCAGTGATCACAAGGCCGCGAAACGATCCTGACTACGGGGTCGCAATAGGAAAGTGAGGAAATGTGGGAAGACACTTCTGCACAGCAAATACAGCAAAAAACATACAGAAACTGGCATAGGCATGGATATTCAAATACAGAGATATTTAAACAGGCAACGCCTATATAAGACGACAAGTGTCTGGCGCAATTGTTAGATCAGTTGTCAAGATTTAAGTGAATTTGAACGAGGTATTACAGTCGCCGCACGAGCGATGGTAGATAGCATCTCTGTGGTAGCGATGATGGGATTTTCCCGTATGAAGAGTGTACCGTGAGTATCAGGAATCCGGTAAACCATCAAATCTCCGACATCGCTGCGGCCGGAAAAAATTATGCAAGAACGGGACCACCGACGACTGAAGAGAATCGTCAACGTGACAGAAGTGCTACCCTTCCACAGATTGCTGCTGATTTCAATGCTGGGCCATCAACAAGTATCAGCGTGCGAACCATTCAACGAAACATCGTCGATATTTGCTTTCGCTGCGGAGGGCCCACTCGTATACCCTTGATGACAGCAAGACACAAAGTTTTACTCCCGCCTGGACCCGTTAACACAGACATTGCGCTATTGATGAGTGGAAACATGTTGCCTGGTCGGACGAGTCTTGTTTCAAATTGTGTCCGAGCGGATGGACGTGTACGGGTATGGAAAAAGCCTCATGAACCCAGGGACCCTGCATGTCAGCAGGGGACTATTCAAGCTGTTGGAGGCTCTGTAATGGTGTGGGGCGTGTGCAGTTTGAGTGATATGTGACCCCTGATAAGTCTAGACACGATTCTGACAGGTAACACGTACGTAAGCATCCTGTTTGATCACCTGCATCCATTCACGTCCATTTTGCATTCCGACGGACTAGAGCAATTCCAGGAATACAATGCGACACCCCACAGGTCCAGAATTGCCACAGAGTGGCTCCAGGAACACTCGAACACTCTTCTGAGTTTAAATAGTTCCACTGGCCACCAGACTCCCCAGACATGAACATTACTGAGCATATCTTGGATGCCTGCAACGTGCGCTCAGAAGAGATCTCTACCCCCTCGTTCTCTTACGGATTAATGTACAGCCTGCAGTGTTAATGGTGTCAGTTCTGTCCAGCACTACTTCAGACATTTTTCGAGTCCATGCGCCCGCATCTCGTGGTCGTGCGGTAGCGTTCTCGCTTCCCACGCCCGGGTTCCCGGGTTCGATTCCCGGCGGGGTCAGGGATTTTCTCTGCCTCGTGATGGCTGGGTGTTGTATGCTGTCCTTAGGTTAGTTAGGTTTAAGTAGTTCTAAGTTCTAGGGGACTGATGACCATAGATGTTAAGCCCCATAGTGCTCAGAGCCATTTGAACCGTTTTCGAGTCCATGCCAAGTCGTGTTACGGCACTTCTGCGTGCTTTAGGGGGCCCTACACGATATTTGGAAGGTGTACCAGTTTCTTAGGCTCTTTCCTATGTATGACACTACCTGAGCAATGAAAGTCAAAAATCCATAACTGGGACTAAAAATGTTGGTAGACGCGTAATCCGTAACCAACAAACGGTCGAAGAGAGGTCCAGTAATTCTGAATTCAACGAATTAGTTTTCGGATAAAAGAGAGCCTACATCTGGGCAGACGAGTTCTTTATGCTTAGGAAACTGCCAAACGGGAGCTAGGGTTTTCCTTTTCGCTCAAACTTTTTCTTTGAATCTTCTGACTCCAAGATTTACATTTTTGAGTAACTTGAGACGCATATAGACGGACGCTTACATTCGGGTAAGTAGGTGTAATTTCGGATCCAGTTCCTTGCCAAAATACTTCATCCAGAGTGAAATAGAGCAACTCTTGCATGATGATACTGTATTTTTTAGACCTTGTTTTCTACAAAGCTTAAACGTTAGCTTAAAATGCAATATAAGGGAATTTGTTAAATGTTTTTAAACCCTTTTTGTTGATTTGGATATTTAAGATAGTGGTTACCTATTTATAATATGGTGATGGAACGTACGTGAACTCTGACTTAACATTGTTACACTCTTCCGTTATGGCTTCCTGATGTGCTATGAGGAGTAGCCAAGAGCAAGTCAGATGTTTGCTGCTAGTTGAGGAGTTCAGGTAGTGGTGGTAAGAAAAAGTTTGAAGAAATTGTGGAATTCTCATGCTCAGAAGGTAAAAGTTGTGCGGTTCGTGTGAGACGAAAAATATAAAGTATAAACAAAGTTCATGAGTATTATTCAATGTGCATCAGACAAGTCTGTGTTAGTCAATGTTGCGATCGACGGGAAAGACCTGCCAGTGTTCAACATATGCGTTCGTAGCTGCGCCGAAAGAATAACACTGCACTCAAAAGCTGAATGAAGTCAAAATGGACTGAGGAGAGGGTCCCATGAAGCGTTAGAAGAAATCGAAATTACATTAACTTCACCGATCAGATATTAAGGTCCTAAGTTCTTTCGTTAAGTTTGTTGTAACTGCGAGAGGAATTGTCGTGGGTTGTCGCTAACGAAACCGCGGTGGGACCACGGGAGCGGCCTATGAACAAACAAGACGGACGAACGGGAATGGAAGGGCAAGCACGATGACAGACAACCGAGCAAGACACCAAGATCAGCAACAAAGTACTAAGCTAATGGGTCACAAGAGACAACCTCACGAAATCAAAACAACGCTCGCTCGTAAACGGGAAGCAAGCAGACGCAACGTAAACACGATGTCTCTACGCGAGATGTCAACTAAATCTACGCGAATACCAGACTGCCTCGCTGAGTTTTTTTTTATTTTTTCTTTATTGTAATTTCACACCTTACATAAGGTGGACTGGCAGCAGCACAGTACGCCGCTGTTCACCCACTGGTATGACAAGAGAAGAAACAATGGAGACACAGAATGAACATAATATAATGGGGGACAAAAAACAGTAGACACAATAACGAAAAAACACGAAGCCGTTCACACGCGAAGAAAACCAAAGAAATTGTTAGCATTGAACACGGACACTGATGATGGAGATGACACGTGAACGATGGAGCGTGGGCGGCGAAAAACACTGAGGCACAAACACGGCGGCACACACACAAAACTGATGGCGATGATCTATGGCGCGCGAATGTCCACTTAACGTGACGAGTCCTGTGACCTGCCAAGAGGGGGCGGGGGAGGGAGAGGGGGGAGCATAGATGCCAATGGCAGGAGATGGGGGGAGGAATGAAATAAGGGGGGTAGGGGAAGCCCGGGAGGAGGAGGGGGGAGGAGGGGAGGAGGGAAAGAAGGGAGAGAGAAGGGAGAGAGGGTGCCCTGAGGAAATAAAAACAAAGGAAGTGGGAGAGGAGGATCAAAGTTGATAGGAGGGGTAGGTGGAGCGTAGGAGGGCATCATCAGGGAGGGGGAGCTGGCGGAAGACACCTTGGGAGAGGGTAAGGAGACTGGAGAAATGGAGAGCAGGTGGGACGTGGAAATACAGGCGCTGCAGCGGACGGGGGTGGGAGAGGATGGGAGAGACAAGCTGGTGAGGGGAATCAAGTTTTTGGGAGGTGTAGAGGATCCGTATGCGTTCGAGGAAAAGGAGGAGGTGGGGAAACGGAATAAGGTCATACAGAATCCGCGTGGGGGAGGGGAGACAGATGCGATAGGCGAGGTGGAGAGCATGGCGTTCGAGGATTTCAAGGGATTTGTAAAATGTAGGAGTGGCGGAGATCCAGTCAGGGTAGGCGTAGCAGAGGATACGGCAGATGAGGGATTTATAGGTGTGTTGGATGGTGGAGGGGTCCAGACCCCAAGTGCAGCCAGAAAGGAGCTTGAGGAGACAGAGCCGGGAGCGTGCCTTGGATTGTCCGGAGATGGGGGGTCCAGGATAGGCGACGGTCAAGGGTTAGGCCAAGGTACTTAAGGGTGGGGGTGAGGGCGATAGGACGGCCGTAGATGATGACATAGAAGTCGAGGAGACGGAAGGAAGGGGTGGTTTTGCCTACAGTGATCGCCTGGGTCTTGGAAGGATTGACCTTGAGCAACCACTGGTTGAACCAAGCGGTGAACCGGTTGAGATAGGGTTGGAGAAGGTGGTGGGAACGCTGCAGGGTGGGGGCAAGGGCAAGGAAGGCGGTGTCATCGGCGTACTGGAGAAGGTGGATGGCGGGTGAAGGCAGCGGCATGTCCGCCGTATACAAAAGGTACAGAAGAGGGGAGAGCACGGAACCTTGGGGCACACCGGCGGAGGGGAAAAAGGTGTAGGGATCCGTGTTATGGATGGTGACGTAGGTACGACGTTGGGAAAGAAAGGACCCGATCAGATGGACGTAGTTAATAGGAAGGGCGAAGGTTTGGAGCTTGAAGAGGAGACCAGAATGCCACACACGGTCATAGGCGCGTTCGAGGGAGAGGAAGATAGCGGAGCGACCGGAATTGAGCTGTTCGGAGAGGAGATGAGTGAAGTAAAGGAGAAAGTCATTGGTAGAGAAGGACGGCCGAAAGCCACACTGGGTAACGAGAAGGAGGCGGTGCTGGCGGAGATGCTGTTGGATGCGTCGGGTAAGGATGGATTCCAGGACCTTGCTGAAGACCGAGGTAAGGCTGATGGGACGGTAGGAGGAGACAGCAGACGGCGATTTGTCGGGCTTAAGGAACATCAGGATACGGGAGATTTTCCACAGGTCGGGGTAGTAGCCAGAGGACAGGACCACATTATGGAGCCTGTCCGAGCTGGAGAGGAAGGAGGCAGGAGCTTCACGAAGGTGGCGATAGGTGGCACGATCGTGACCGGGAGCTGTGTTGCGTTTCGTGCGGAGTGTAGCGAAGATATCCTGAGTGACGATGGGGGCATTGAGATCGTTGTGTGCAATGTTGTCCAAGTACTGGAAACCGGAAGAGAGGGGAGGGACAGAGGTGTCAGTTCGATCACGGAAATCCGGGAAGAGGGAGTAATTGAACTGGGGATCGTCTGGGATGGTAAAGACATCGGAGAGGTAGGAGGCAAAGTGATTGGACTTACTAAGGTTGTCAGGGAAGGGTTGGTTATCATGAAGGAGAGGGTAGTAAGGGGGGAGGGGGTCGCTGAGTGAAATGCAGCAGCCTAAATACGCCGCAGGGTATGTCGCTAATGGCCGCTGGGACCACGTGCTCCACAGAGGTGCCCTCACGTTTAGACTCGGGGCCAGGAGCACGCGCAGCCACGACTTACGGCGCGATTGGTGCAGCGACCTCTAGTGGTCATGGAGTTCCATGCCGTCTGGCGCGGATTCGAAACCCGCGGCGCTCGGTACCAGAAAATTAGTAAATAGATCAAAGATATCTAGCCATTACCTCTGTGACCATAATGGCACTGAAATGATGAGTTCAGAAATAGTTACACGAAGACGGCACTGCAGTTTTATTTTTTTCCCATCATCGCATGCAATGAAATCTTCGCGTAAAGGCGCGTGCAACTATGGTAGCAGATATTCCAATGGAGGAATTGTGCCACACGTTGTGAAGTGTACGTTACCAAAAGAATCAACCAGTATGTTGAGAGTGACGATGGTACACTTAGTACGCTCCTCAACACATTGTAAGGTGCCTTTCAGTATTTTGAATAAAACGTAGAAGTTCTCCTGCAGGCTAGAATAACATTTCTACCAACCATGATATTCACTCAATGATCTTAATAACCATCTGAACGTTGCTTGCACTGTTGGTAGCAAGTTCTGTTTACCGAAGATCAGTATCAACTTACGATATAGTAACCCACAACTACATTCTGTTCCTATCCCAACATTGGCATTCCGCTTCTATGTAATCTTAGTATCTGCCATATTTTTTAGTGTGTTAGCACGTACTAAGCAGCGACCATTACTTCCGTAGGTACGTACAAGTTGGGGTCGAAATCTATCTCACGAAGCTACAAACGGCACTTTTTCATTTGGCCTCAAAACTGTTTCTCATTGTTTCAAACAGAATGGAGCTACGTTAGAAGGATGATTAAATATTGTAATTATTGTTAGCTAATGAAGACTCTGAATCACGGGTGTCTTCTCAAGATACAGCCAAGTTTCGTAACAATGAATCACAAATATCTGATCATGAAACAAAGTCAGATGGAGGGCGATAAAGAGGCAGAAGAAGAGAGCGTGTGCAAAGAAAATCAAGAAATCGTAAGAAACTTTAAAAAATTTTACGTTTTTATAAAACAAAACGGCGTGTTACTCATCAAATACACTAAAATGAATTCCAAGCGGACTGAAATGAACAAAATTCCTTGCAGAAATTTTTAATATTGTAGCACAGTGGACGAATCTGCTGAGAGTCGGCCAAAAGACTCAAAGGTGTCTCTATGCCATCTATGTACACGCCAAAAAAAAGGTTCCAAATATAAAAAAATTTGCAAAGAGCGTTCTGTTGACTGTGATGAATGAAAATAACTGCTGTTTTGGTTCTTTCATCTACAGCACTACTGTTGTTTATTTTATTTAAAGTCATTTTTATTTTTTTCTTCATAGTTTACTTAAATGTTCATTATTTCATGTCAAAACATGTTTTTTGAACATTGTTGAAGTATATATTGCTTGTTTCTTAGGTTAATTCTAGACACTCGGTTTAAATGGCCATTGTTAATGTACGGACCTTAATTATTGGTAAGAGGCCATTTTATTTTTTAATAAAGATTGAGTTTTCATAATTGAAAGCCGTTCTTTATTCATTCTTTAACAATTTCGAAAAACATAGAAGCAAATCAGTTTCATATGGTTTTTGTTTTTGGAGTCGAACACTACCCCACGAAGTGTCTAACGTCAGACTAAACATAGAGTGTCTTCGAAACAAAGGACTAACACTAATAGTTGCTTTTAATATGTGTGCTGCCGGACGAAGTGGCCGAGCGGTTCTAGGCGCTACAGTCGGAACCGCGTGTCGCTACGGTCGCAGGTTCGAATCCTGCCTCGGGCATGGATGTGTGTGATGTCCTTAGGTTAGTTAGGTTTAAGTAGTTCTAAGTTCTAGGGGACTGATGACCTGAGAAGTTAAGTCCCATAGTGCTGAGAGCCATTTGGACCAATATGTGTGCTGCGGTTTTTCCTACTGCCTGGTTATGTTTTATGGAATATCTATGAACTGGATGTATAGTAACTGTACGTGTTAGTGCAATTTGTAGTGCGAAATTATTTAGTGAGTGCTTTAAATTTGTTTCGTTATTCCTGTAATGACGTACACTGAAGTAACGTACACAGAAATAACTTCAACCAATCGATTTTCGTTGTGGTACAGTTTTTATTTTTCCATTACCACTATCAGCTCGATGGGCACAGTTCTTTGTAATTGTTCATAGGGTTGTGGGGTTAGTCGAGCATAGTAGGTACGATTACTCCTGACGATCAGTTGCTAAGAAACTGGAAACTGGTATTGAGAAAATACAGTGACGGGAAAAAAAATCGCAACACGAAGAAGGAGCTGTGCAACATACACCAGCTTTTCTACATCCGGAAAAAGATCCCTATTCAAATTTCGGGCCAGTCGAATAAGAGTAGTTGTAGCAGCGCAACTATGAGAGTGCAAATTACACTCCTGGAAATTGAAATAAGAACACCGTGAATTCATTGTCCCAGGAAGGGGAAACTTTATTGACACATTCCTGGGGTCAGATACATCACATGATCACACTGACAGAACCACAGGCACATAGACACAGGCAACAGAGCATGCACAATGTCGGCACTAGTACAGTGTATATCCACCTTTCGCAGCAATGCAGGCTGCTATTCTCCCATGGAGACGATCGTAGAGATGCTGGTCGAAGTCCTGTGGAACGGCTTGCCATGCCATTTCCACCTGGCGCCTCAGTTGGACCAGCGTTCGTGCTGGACGTGCAGACCGCATGAGACGACGCTTTATCCAGTCCCAAACATGCTCAATGGGGGACAGATCCGGAGATCTTGCTGGCCAGGGTAGTTGACTTACACCTTCTAGAGCACGTTGGGTGGCACGGGATACATGCGGACGTGCATTGTCCTGTTGGAACAGCAAGTTCCCTTGCCGGTCTAGGAATGGTAGAACGATGGGTTCGATGACGGTTTGGATGTACCGTGCACTATTCAGTGTCCCCTCGACGATCACCAGTGGTGTACGGCCAGTGTAGGAGATCGCTCCCCACACCATGATGCCGGGTGTCGGCCCTGTGTGCCTCGGTCGTATGCAGTCCTGATTGTGGCGCTCACCTGCACGGCGCCAAGCACGCATACGACCATCATTGGCACCAAGGCAGAAGCGACTCTCATCGCTGAAGACGACACGTCTCCATTCGTCCCTCCATTCACGCCTGTCACGACACCACTGGAGGCGGGCTGCACGATGTTGGGGCGTGAGCGGAAGACGGCCTAACGGTGTGCGGGACCGTAGCCCAGCTTCATGGAGACGGTTGCGAATGGTCCTCGCCGATACCCCAGGAGCAACAGTGTCCCTAATTTGCTGGGAAGTGGCGGTGCGGTCCCCTACGGCACTGCGTAGGATCCTACGGTCTTGGCGTGCATCCGTGCGTCGCTGCGGTCAGGTCCCAGGTCGACGGGCACGTTCACCTTCCGCCGACCACTGGCGACAACATCGATGTACTGCGGAGACCTCACGCCCCACGTGTTGAGCAATTCGGCGGTACGTCCACCCGGCCTCCCGCATGCCCACTATACGCCCTCGCTCAAAGTCCGTCAACTGCACATACGGTTCACGTCCACGCTGTCGCGGCATGCTACCAGTGTTAAAGACTGCGATGGAGCTCCGTATGCCACGGCAAACTGGCTGACACTGACGGCGGCGGTGCACAAATGCTGCGCAGCTAGCGCCATTCGACGGCCAACACCGCGGTTCCTGGTGTGTCAGCTGTGCCGTGCGTGTGATCATTGCTTGTACAGTCCTCTCGCAGTGTCCGGAGCAAGTATGGTGGGTCTGACACACCGGTGTCAATGTGTTCTTTTTTCCATTTCCAGGAGTGTATGTTTAGTTTAAAAACACGCTGTAACGGTCGTGAGCGTTCGTCAACTTTGAGATTGAACGTGATGAGTTGTGTAAGCCAAAAGTGTCTTTCAGTCGACAAAGATGCCATTATCAAGACCTGCCGAGTATCAATGAGCTCGCGTATTAGGGTTTCGAGGAGCTGGATGTTCCTATTGCGACACTGCAGAAAGACTTGACAGGAGTGGAGCCACTGTACACGACTGCGGGCAGCGGTGGCCACGAGAATGTCCGGCTGCAAGAACATCAGGCTCCGGGAGGCCACGTAGCACTAACGGCGGGGAGGACAATCGTGTCCGGCGTATCGTTCTGGCGCATTGTACTGCATCTGTGTCAGCAATCAGAGCAGCAGTTGAACTGTTACAAATAGTTTACTTCGAGGACAACACTGAGCCATGCTCTGTAGCGTGCAGTTCACTGACCCCAAACCACCGCCATTTGCGACTCCAGTGGTGGCAAGCGAGAGCTCATCGGAGGACACGCTGGAAGTCGTGAGTTTTATGATGAAAGCTTGTTCTGCGTCCGAGCCAATGATGGCCTTATGTTGGTTAGAAGAAGGACACTTGAGCACCTACAACCAACCAGTCTGCGTGCCAGGAGCGCCGGATCTAAACCTGGAGTTATTATCTGGAGTGCGATTTTGAGTGACAGCAGCATCACTCTTGGCTATCCCGTGCACCTTGATTGCAAATTATACGTCAGTCTCGTGATTCGACCTGCTGTGCTACCTTTCATGAACAGCATTCCAGGGGGTGTTTTCCAACAGAATAACGCTCGCCCTCATACCGCTGTTGTAACCCAATATGCTCTACAGGGTATTGACATGTAGTCTTGGCCTGCTCGATCACCAGATCTGTCTCCAATCGTGCATATATCGTTGGATAACGCCAGTGTTATACAAAACCACCATTAATAGTCAAAGTGCAACATGCATAAACTCCATCGTACAAACAGACACCCAGTACCTGCACAAGACAATGCATGCACCTTTGAATATTGAACAAGCTGGCCGTTACACCCGTAATTAATGTACCAGCATTTCACATTTGCAATTACTTATCCCGCGCTTGCATTAACCTGTGATCTCCCAATATTAATCACTTAAATACGTTACTTGGACAAATGTATTTCCGAAATTACATTACTCTATATTAATTATTATTTGGTGTTGCGATTTTCTTCCGTAATGTATATATTTCTTACTTGAAAATGGAGATGTGAAGACACTGGACATGTTATTATTTTAGTAACGGCACTACATCTCTGTTAATACTATTTTCAGATTTAATGTTTATAATCATACTGTACGCTTGCCTGTGGCCGATAATCGACTGTTCTGCTTGATGTACCGTATCCATTGAAATCCACTCTTTCTCTTGTTAATTGCTGTTGTTTTTTGTGTTACGACCGGCCGCGGTGGTCTAGCGGTTCTGGCGCTGCAGTCCGGAACCGCGGGACTGCTACGGTCGCAGGTTCGAATCCTGCCTCGGGCATGGGTGTGTGTGGTGTCCTTAGGTTAGTTAGGTTTAAGTAGTTCTAAGTTCTAGGGGACTTATGGCCTAAGATGTTGAGTCCCATAGTGCTCAGAGCCATTTGAACCATTTTGTGTTACGTGTAGTTATATGCAAATGTGTGTGGCCGTCCTCATTGGTTATTTGTATTTGTTGGCTTTCTGTATTATTGTGTTATTGTATTCACAAGGTACATATTAGAAGAAGTAATGCTTATTTTTGTTTTATATAAAGAGGTAGAATCTGGTCCCACTTGCCGTTCTGAAATCAGTTTTTTTTGGAAATTTGTGGTAATGTCTTATGGTACCAAAAACTTACGCTAAGGACGACACAACGTTGCGAGATCAGGTTTGCTTTTTTGAGCATCAGACAAGCAGAGGGAGACTATTAGGTGCTAATATTCGATGTTGATGAAAATTATGCTTACTAGATGGCCGTATAATTTCTAATAATTTATTATTTGTATGATCAGATGCGTTATTCACATTTCACCATGATATGCACAACTATCCTGGCTGCGTGGAGACAAGTGTAGAGATTTCGTTATAATCTGTCTTCTCTACTGACTTATGAATAAAGTTCTCCCTCATAGCTCTCCTATGCCTTAACGCTCTTGTCGGAACATCACTTGCCGCGCAGGATTAGCCGAACGGTCTTGGGCGCTGCAGTCATGGACTGTGCGGCTGGTCCCGGCGGAAGTTCGAGTCCTCCCACGGGCATGGGTGTGTGTGTGTGCGTGTGTGTGTGTGTGTGTGTGTGTGTGTGTGTGTGTGTGTGTGTGTGTGTGTGTGTGTGTCCTTAGGATAATTTAGGTTAAGTAGTGTGTAAGCTTAGGGACTGATGACCTTAGCAGTTAAGTACCATAAAATTTCACACACATTTGAACATTTTTTGGAACAACACTTCACAAACACCCGTTCTCACCAGAGGAAAATATTTTCCCTCACACTCCATTATTCAGGCACCATCTCAGAGTTTTTGTCAGTGGTAGCAACCCGGCTCTGGAACAATCTCGCGCGTTACATTAGACAACTATATAACATCTCCAGCTTCGGAATACAGGTAATGACATATATATTAAACCAACACGAGAGATTACCATTGTCCCTTCATGCACCTTTACCTTTGTACATTCCTCTTTCCAGCTTTCCAACCTGATCTTCCTGACTGCTCACTGTTCTTGGTAGGTGCAGCCTCCTTAAATTTTGTTTCCCCAGAACTCGTTATATCAGACAACGTATATCATGTACACCCATAAATTCCTCTTATACCTGATACTATCGCTGTTGTTGTCAATGACATAGTTATTGACCTTATTATTACTGTAAGTGTGTACTGGTACTTGAATTACGTAACCAATGCGGCACGTCACCTCAACCTCTCGATACCAGCAATATTCTACTGTGTTTCCGTAAAGTAGTTAACATATTTCTGAGACAACATTCAGATTTGATTTCATTAATGTAGAGGTACTTTGATACATCGATATGTTTACATTGCAATGAATATTATTCTTATGTAAATTCTCTCTTTTGTCACTATGATCTTTGACGTACTTGTAACTCTGATTTTTGGGCGCGTAGGCGGTTGTTAGAGAGTCAAGTCCTGGTCGTCATGTTGAAAATACGCAAATTGTAGTCAGTTTATAAAATGTGAACTCTAACAGTGAGGAAGATATTTTCAAGTATGTTTTATATTGTGAAGTGATGTTTTGTGAGTTACGTGATATTGCAACAAAAGTAATAAAAAAGGAAGTGCTGATTATTTTTTTACATCACCATTGTTCTAACTTGCGAAAGTTTAATCTTCAAGAATGGTTTATGAAACACATGTATAAGACTTTTGAATATCGCAGAATAAGACCTAAGCCTCTTTGCATCCGAGCTTGGAATCATCACCACCTAGAATTTCGACGATTGAGCCTTGAGTTCACAACGAGACCAGCGTGGGAAACACGAAAAGATTAGTGCCTGGTTTATCTATTATTTCATGAAATGACTTTACTAACTGTGCTCTAATGACACCTGCCACATAATACAACTTTGTTGTTGCTCGAAAATGCAATATTTAGCAGCGTGAGAAACACTACAATCACAATTAATTTTTGACTTTTGTTGTGGTAGTGTTGTTAGAAGTGGCAGCTACAGTTGTGCAAGTATTGCCAGTTTTAATTTCACGAGTTCATAGACAGTGTAATTTACTCACAGTTCCTCTTCACACTCTTAAATCATTTTAACAGTAGTTGCCATATCAAAGCTGTTATTTCTTAGGTAACTACGAAGTAATACATAGGCCTTCTCAGATCATGTTGAGCAAACAAATAAATAAATAAATAATAGCTATCTATCAGTTATTACGTGGAGATCAGGAATTCGTTTCACGTACCTCGCTGGAAGTGAGGTGCTGGCTCGGCGAAGATCCGCAGTTGTTTTTAATTTGACAGCTGCGGCCCTCTCCTCTCTTTACATCACTTCCGCCCTGCTCAAACACCTTCGAGATGAACTGGCGGTTCTCAGCCGGCGGGATTTGAAACAAAAGCTTTCTTTCTGCTGGAGGCACGAGCTGTCATTGTAATTCCCGGGGCGCGGGACGGCGCGTCTGCAGCGGGCGCGGAGCCGAGGGCACAGTTGTGAGAACCGGGCGCCCACTTTGGTGGGGCTTTGCCAGCGCTCTGCTGGGGGCGGCGCCGGGGGTGGGGGTGGGGGGCTGAGGGGTTGCCGCCCTCTGCTCCTTTGGGCCCGGAATCTCGCCCCCTCTCCGCGAAATTCCTCTGAAAGAGAGGCGCGCAGCCGAGGGTTTTATATTCTTTGCATAAATGCCTCTTACGCTGTACTTCTTCCATCGGCGCCGCGCCGGCAGATTTCCCCCTTTCGGAACGCTCCTTTGGTGGCGGCGCCGTGTTTTCATCCAGAATCTTCCAGCTGCCTACAGAGCCATCAAAAAAATTTTTTTTTATATGTGCGAGGTTCCCTTTCACAGGCAAATCTAATAAAAACGCAAACGACCGCGGTCTCGGTACATTCTGCGGTACAAGACAAATTAAGGGACTAGAAATTTAGCACCTGTAGCAGCTGGTGGAACACGGAGACAAATTCTTTTACAAGAGTTCATTCAACCTGTAGTCTTTGAGCTTACATAATTTCGCAAGGGTGAAGAACATTAAATTCGCAGGTAAAAGAAAATTATGAGTGTCAGCACTCCTTCATAAAAGTCGCTTCACGCAAGCTTTCTAAGCTACCTAAATAAGATAAAAAGTTCTGCTTCACTTATTTTCCTATCCGTAACCTCGCGCATATTCCCTATGTATAGACACTTAATTCTGATCAGTATGATCTCCAGTACCAAGATATCCTCAGATGCGTGTTGTCAACATCTGTAGTATGTGGATATGGACTTCGGTAGATCGCACAGTGCCCATTTAGTTGCCATAGGGCTCCTAGCCGAGATGCTCTTCAATTTCCTGAAGCGGCTGTTTACCATTTCTACTGTTACTTATTTTACGTATTACATACTTCCGGCTGCGTAGCCATTCTTAACAAATATTTAACCTGTAAACTACATATGAAGTTAAAAAACAATAGTAACGTCACTAGGGGCAGATATTGGTCACTTGTGAGAAAGACGACCCTTAAAGACGTAGAAGATATCTTAGCCGTGTGACTTGATCAGCGATATTCCCGCCGCCGGTATGGGTCATCTTAACGGCGGTGTGCGCAGTAGAGTTGGGCAACACGATTCTTTTTCCCGATTCGATTCCTACGATTCAATCTCACATTGTGAATCGATTCCTACGATTCGTTCACGATTCATTCTAGTCTGCGATGGCACGATTCTTACGGAATGCGAAAAGTTCTACATCTTACTCACAGATGGCAGGACATGTCTGAAATTTTCAGTGGGGTTAGAATCGTACTGTGTCATGGTAAGATATGCCAGAAATAGTTTATTTATGAGTAAACATGCATATAACGTTACATGTGTGATTCTCGATTGATACGTGTAATGCCTTAATTGATGAAAGGTCACGTTTGATTTGATTGCATCTATTGTTTTATTTCAGTATGCCAGGAAATAGGAGTCGATTTGTGCTAAAGGTGGTGCAAAATTGCTTCCTTTGTTCACACGCATCCTCCACTTGACTGCCATCTGGCGGTCGTAATCATTCGGCACGACTCGGCATGATTCGGAAGTTGCCTTTCAAGCATAGCGTACTAAGAATCGATGAATCGTTGGAACTTGGAATCGTCACGACTCGGAAACACGCAATCGTTCTTACGATTCTTTTGAACGACGATTCGTCCGTATCACGATTCGATTCTTACGATTCTTTATTTAGAGTCGTTCAAATGAACGACTCATTCACGAATCGACACAACTCTAGTTCGCAGAGCGCGCTCTGGCGCCACCTACCGGGCCGATCGGGAGCGTGAGGAAAAGCCGTGGAAGAGGGAGTGATTTTGCTTTTGGACGCCGAGCAGTAACGGCGTTTTGGGAACTATGGCTGACAGCTAAGGTCCGGTGTCAGCCAGCAAGCAGGGCCCATCTAAAAGGGGTTGTTACCCGGGTGACGGCACCGTGGCAAATATCGCCGGTGTGGAAAGAGACGTTACTGGGAAGTTAGTGTTTTTTCCGCTTCCTTCATGTCTCCTGGCATTGGGATCGGTTGCGGCTGGCTTCGTCGAACTAGCAAGGGAGTAAGGGATTTGCTTGTCCTGTAAATTGTGGTCGAATTCCACTACTGGGTTTTCTGAGGTTGACTGTATTTTGCAGGGCGGCCGTTGCTACTCCTACTGTGTCTGGCCTTCAATGTGTTGATTTTGATTGATTTAATACGTAATGTTTTAAGGTGTATGTGGTGTTATCATTAACATTTCGAGGGCCTGGAGTGCTGAGACATTCCGTTGTAGATCCCTACTGTCAAGGTTTAACCGCCATTGAAAGCAGTTTGCTGCCCCTTGTTTAAGTACCACCTGGTTATTGTATTTATATCACACCACGGAGTTACGATGGACAGTCGCTATTGATATGTATATAGATAAAATATTTCCCTCCATATATTTATCTCTGAATGTTGCAACATTACTGTTACGTTTCTGTTTGAACTAATAGTGCGTCGGAGAGACACGTGTACAATTTTGAAATCAGTAGTTTCCTAAATTCTTACCAGTTATTGAGAGGCCAGTTGTTAATGTGTGTATAATAGCCTGAAACGAATTCTGTTGATGATGGTACTAGAATTCATTCAATGACAGTAGATCGATATTGTCATTAATTGCATGTATTAATTTTAATGATGATGTGTTAGCCGGCGGCGGTGGCCGAGTGGTTCTAGGCGCTTCAGTCCGGAACCGCGCAACTGCTACGGTCGCAGGTTCGAATCCTGCCTCGGGCATGGATGTGTGTGATGTCAGGTTAGTTAGATTTAAGTAGTTCTAAGTTCTAGGGGACTGATGACTTCAGATGTTAAGTCCCATAGTGCTCAGAGCCATTTGAACCAAGTTTTGATGATGTGTTGTAATGAGTTATTGTGTTTCTAGTTACTTAAAGCAGATGTCAGTCTGTTGTAAATATCCACCAGTTCTGGGATTTTCTCGTGCCCATTCGTGACCGTTGCTGCTCCCGTCTGGGGGTCCATGTCGAACTTGTAATGGAAACAGCTGAGCGGGCGGGTGTCCGTTTTCTGAGAGTAGTTGTTGAATCTCACGAGCTTGTTTGCTCCGATAAAATTTTATATTTTATATGCTAAATTATGTGGTGCCTACCATTTAAGTAACCTGTTGTGTACCATGGTATCTGATTGTTGCCTGAACTCTGAATTATACTGTTAATAACAATCACTGTCGTAATGAAAGATTACATTAGTTAAATTTTCGTAAGTTGTTCTTCAGCTTGATTACTGATTACAGTATATAAAATTTAACTCATTCCAGTAAATGTGTAATAGGCCATAAGTGCGGCATTTGTTTTAAATGTTTAAAATTGAAGTAATTTATTTTCACCTGAATGGTAATTTTTAAAGATTTGAGGTAGTTTTAAACACGTGATAGTTTTATTTGTCAAGTTCTCTTGCTTAAAGGTACCAAATAAAATGTTCGATGCAACTGTCGATGGTGATTGCCTGATGTGTTACTTTGGTCCAGTCCTACCACCCTGCACCCTATTGTGCTGAGTTTGTGTCGTTGCGTAAAAGGTGGAATTACATGTCGTTTCGACACTTCAATACCTGTTCGCCTTCTTGCACAGTATGGCACCAAATCCTGATCACCGTAAGACTTCACCTTGCGAGATTGTTTATACTCCATTAGATAACAGTAGGGCCTTTTCTAATTTAACATACTTCTAATGACACTATAAGGCAAATAAGCAACCCGGAAAAAAGTTGGGCAGCCCCAGGACACATCACAGTAATTCTGTGCAACACCACGATTAACGTTACGTATTGATGAAACGATTCCACAAGTTTTTTTCAGGTATGCCGTATGCAGCTCAAGCCAGTCATCCCTCAGCGCTCCAAATAGCGGGGATGGTGATTACGACGTGTCACCTATTGTTACAAATGGAACCATACATTCTCCACGGGGCTGAGATCAGTTTATTTATCAGGCCCGTGGTGGAGGTATAGGATGCCTGTTGGACACACCACGAACTTGTGTATACAGCTATGTGAAAAGGTTCTTCTTATCTTCAACGTCAATAGATTTCACAGAATACTGTTCATGAAAATGTAGGAGGAAATACAACATTTACTAGACGATTATATTGAATTAACTTCAGAATTCATATTTACGGTAATCTCATCGATTGTACCCAAAGCATGACACGAAAAACATCCGAAAAATCGTAGGACAAACTCCTGCTGAATACATTAGGGGTATACGCCTCGTTTGGCCGTCGTTGGACTTGATTCCTTGCGTCATTGGAAAGGACGCTAAGTCAGAACACGTTTGACCACATTACAACACCCAAGTCAACCACCGCCCAATACCTGTCTGGTTTGGCCAGCTGAGGACAAGTAACTTTGTGTATCCCTGTGAGCAACGGTCTCTTGTAAGATACTCTGCTTCAAGGTAACTGCACATAATGTTCGGTAATTTCCAAGAATGACTACCAAAAGATATATATCGAACGTGCGATCCAAAATCGATCATGCGACTGTGGTGGTGGGCGTTATGATCAATTATTTGTAGTCGTCATTTTTATCTGTTTTCCGTCGTTCCCTCAGTTGCTCTAAATTACATACCTCCGCGAATTATTTGTGAGTTGCAAGGGAAACCCAGACGATTTATGTCGGTAGTGAGTGGGATGTCTAGTGTTCTTGACGTTTCTCCGGTGGATTCTCTCATATGGAAAAATCTAATTCCATACTTATCCAGCTTAGAAAATTACTTGACTCTTTGTCTTAAATATGGAGTACTACCGGACGGGGAAACGAGAGACTGTGTAGACTGTAGTGAACACCGTAAACATAATCATAACGCCCTCCATCAGAGTCGCATGATCCATTTAGAATCGCAGGTACGATATGTATCGTTTGGACCCCGCAACTTCGATAAATAATCATTCTTGGAAATTACCCAATGTTCTTTACGAAACTGGTTGAGTTGGACCCGCATCCACCGTAGTAGTTCCTGTCGGGTTCGAAACATATCTTCATTGACAAGGCGTGATTCTCCTCTCTGTTATGTTTCGATTAGGATCTTTTCACGACCACTTACTTACGTAGTGATACATCATTCTTTGAAGTCACAGTATAATGAATCGAGACGTCAAAAATTGTTTTATTTATTTGCGCAGAACCAGTTTCATTAAGTGGGTATGTTTACTTCACAGGCACCATTTCACAAGGCAAAAGAAGGAAGGTTCGTTGGTGTATTCTCGATTCGAAGATGGGCACTTGACAATAACTTTGTTAGGGTGCAGAACTTAAGGACGAATGTGACTTTCCCATTAGGTGTCACTTTTGTGTTAGCAGAAGAGCGAACAGCGTGTTACGAGTGGAGGCCGAAATGCACGCGTTTTAGCTCAAACAGGCTAGCGTGAGGATGAAAGAACTATACTGACGTGAGGTCTGGAACATGACAAGGAATGAGAATTCAGAAAGCGGACGTAATTAGTTTGATACTTAACTTTAATCCATTAATGATGAACGTCACTCTTGAAGGTACATGATTCACAATATTATCTGTTCAGAATACATTTTTGAAGATAGTAATTATAGTAACTGAATATGGCGCCTTGTTAGGTCGTAGCAAATGACGTAGCTGAAGGCTATACTAAACTGTCGTCTCTGCAAATGAGAGCGTATGTAGAGAGTGAACCATCGTTAGCAAAGTCGGCTGTACAACTGGGGCGTGTGCTAGGGAGTCTCTCTAGCCTAGGCCTGCCGTGTGGCGGCGCTCGGTCTGCAATCACTGATAATGGCGACACGCGGGTCCGACGTATACTAAAGTACCGGAGCCGATTTAAAGGCTACCACCTAGCAAGTGTGGTGTCTGGCGGTGACACCACAGTAACTTCTCGGTATGATAGCTCGATGAAACTTGGACCACAAGTTCAAAAAACTTCTTTAGTG
Source organism: Schistocerca cancellata (assembly GCF_023864275.1). Classification (NCBI taxonomy): domain Eukaryota; kingdom Metazoa; phylum Arthropoda; class Insecta; order Orthoptera; family Acrididae; genus Schistocerca; species Schistocerca cancellata. Next base: position 629,247,547 of record NC_064630.1, read on the forward strand.
TAGTACACTGCATACGATAACTGAACTAAATACACAGTAAGATAAACAGAAATGACACTTTTATTTCAAGACAGTAATTACACGAAAATCTCCGCGTTTTATGAGGGTCTCCTGTATATTAAAAAGGGCTGGACGCGGTTCCTAATAGCGAGTATGAACGCCTTGGACTGCAATGTATGATGTGAAACGTGCTTGAAGGCTGGCCATAAGACTGGTAAATATTCTTGTGGTTCCATTGCTTCATTGCAAAAAATAAAAAAAATAAAAAAGAGAGATAAAAGGCTCGAAGCACTATGGGACTTAGCATCTAAGGTCATCAGTCCCCTAGAACTTAGAACTACATAAACCTAACTAACCTAAGGACATCACACACATCCATTCCCGAGGCAGGATTCCAACCTGCGACTGTAGCAGCAGCGCGGTTCCGGACTGAAGCGCCTAGAACCGCTCGGCCACAGCGGCCGGCTGCTCCATTGCCCTACCAGCGTAGCTGACCATAACTGGATGGTTCTTGGTGCATGTGAAGGAGCTGCAATGCAACGCACCAAAGTATCCTGCACGAGCTCGATGGGATTTAAGACTGTGGAACGGTCAGGCCAGTCCATTTGGCGAATATCCTCTCGCTCCAAGAACTCCTGTTCGATGCGGCCGCGCACTGTCATCCACTGTGAAGAAATTTCTTAGAATGTACGTTTGGAGCACATGGTTGAGTGGTAGTGAAACATGGACTATTGGAAAACCTGAACTGAAGAGGATCGAACCATTAGAGATATGGTGCTACCGAAGAGTTTTGAAAATTGGGTGGGTAAAGAATGAGGAGGTTCTCTGCTGAACCGACGAAATAAGAATACATGGAAACACACACACACACACACACACACACACACACACACACACACACACACACACAAACCGTCGTATTTTAATTTTTACAAAATGGTTCAAATGGCTCTGAGCACTATGGGACTTAACATCTGAGGTTATCAGTCCCGTAGAACTTAGAACTACTTAAACCTGACTAACGTAAGGACATCGCACACATCCATGCCCGAGGTAGGATTCGAACCTGCGACCGTAGCGGTCCCGCGGTTCCAGACTGAAACGACTAGAACAGCTCGTCCACAGCGGCCGGCTAATTTTTACAGACCACTGTGGTTGTCCGTATGCTGGGTATATGCAAAACCGTTTAAAAGTATTTTTTGAAAATCTAAAACAAGTGCTTAAAAACAGTAGCTTATGAGGTGACGGGGTTGAGTAATCAATGACGCAAGTAGGATAGACGGCTATAGAGGCAGCGGATGCGTCAAAAGTACTGGCATATAATACTAATATTAGTGTTATGCCACAAGCGTGACGCTTGCTGGGCGAAAGCAGTTCACCGAGCACGTGCACACAGACCGTAGAGGAAAGCAAAAAGATCGAATGCAACTTGCGCTCAAAGGACAACTTACTGGGGATCGGAGAGTGCAGTGATATTCTCAACGGGAAAGAAGTGTGTGGACGCTTGGACGTGACGTAGCAAGCGCACGTCACTAGAGGGTTGTTATTGTCGGCATTGTAGCGAACTAGACAGGTCAGAGCCTACGGTGGTTAAGGGTGAATAAGTACCTACTAGTGCACCTTTGGTGGTTTCATGGTAGAGATTTATAAATACATTGAAGCTTGTAGCACTGTTTATAAAATGTGCTTTGTATTTAGGTTCTGGACAGTCCGTGTTTATACAACACGAATCGGGCAGCTTCGTTGGCGGTGTGGTCGTGGGCACTGCAGCTGACTCGGATTACTTTGTCGGTTCAATACAAATAACTGGCACAAGTACACCACTTCACTGATGTAACTTCGGCCAGCATTGATCAGATGATATCCTGGTATCTAGAACATCTCCAGCGAACAAAGCGAGGTGCATGTTTTTTTAGTAATCAGTCTTCTGATTGGTTCGATGCGGCCCTCGGTGAATCCCTTCCTATGAAAAACTTTCCATCTCAAAGTAGCAGTTGCAACCTACCCCCTCAATTTTTTGCTTGATATTTACCAGTATCTCCCTTCGTTTACAGTTTGTACCCTCTACGGCTACCTAAAGTACCATGAAAGTCCTACCCCCATCTCTTAACAGGTGTCCTAGTATCCTGGCCCTTCGTTTTTCACTAATTTCCTTTCATATCGTTCTTCTCCGATCCTGTGGAGAAACTCCTCCCTCTTTACCTTATCAGTCCATCTAATTTTCAACATTCTCAGATGCTTTGATTTTTTTTAGTTCCGGTTTTCTCACAGACTATATTTCGCTAACCTACAATGATAATCTTCAAACGTACATTTGCAGGAGGCCTATATTCAACGCTACTCTACTTCTCTTGGCTACGAATGACCATTTTGCCAGTACTAGCTTGCTTTTTGCGTCATTATTGCTCCGCCCATGGTGAATCATTGAGCTACCTAAGCAGCAGAATGCCTTAACATCGTCTACTTCATGATTACCAATTATGTTATTAAGTTGATCAATGCTCTGATTTCTGCTTCTCCTCAATAATTTCGTCTTTCAATGTAGTCTTAATCGATATTCTGTACTTAGACTGTTCTCTCCATGCACGTATCCCATGATTCTTCGTCAGTTTCACTGAGAATATCAACGTCAGTAGCGAATTTCAACTTGCATTTTAATCCAACTATTGAACGTTTCTTTTACACTACTGGCCATTAAAATTGCTACACCAAGAAAAAATGCAGATGATAAACGGGTATTCATTGGACAAATATATTATATTAGAACTGACATGTGATTACATTTTCACGCAATTTGGGTGTATAGATCCTGAGAAATCAGTACCCAGAACAACCAACTCTGACCGTAATAACGGCCTTGATACGCCTGGGAATTGCGTCAAACAGAGCTTGGATGGCGTGTACAGGTACAGCTGCCCACGCAGCTTCAACACGAAACCACAGTTAATAAAGAGTAGTGACTGGCGTATTGTGACGAGCCAGTTGCTCGGCCACAATTGACCAGACGTTTTCAATTGGTGAGAGATCTGGAGAATGTGCTGGTCAGGGCAGCAGTCGAACATTTTCTGTATCCAGAAAGGCCCGTACAGGACCTGCAACATGTGGTCGTGCATTATCATGCTGAAATGTAGGGTTTCGCAGGGATCGAATGAAGGGTAAACCCACAGGTTTAACACATCTGAAATGTAACATCCACTGTTCAAAGTGCCGTCAATGCGAACAAGAGGTGACTGAGACGTGTAACCAATGGCGTCCCAAACCATCACGCCGAGTGATACGAAAGTATGGCGATGACGAATACATGCTTCCAATGTGCGCTCCTGTCTGTGATGCAGCGTCTAGGGTAACCGCAGCCATCGCCTCCGAGCTGATAGTAGATGCTGCTGCAAATGTCGTCGAACTGTTCGTGCGAATGGTTGTTGTCTTGCAAACGTCCCCATTTGTTGACTCAGGGATCGAGACGTGGCTGCACGATCCGTTACAGCCATGCGGAAAAGATGCCTGTCATCTCGACTGCTAGTGATACGAGGCCGTTGGGATCCAGTACAGCGTTACGTATTACCCTCCTGAATCCACCGATTCCATATTCTGCTAACAGTCATTGGGTCTCGACCAACGCGAGCAGCAATGTCGCGATACGATAAACCTCAATCGCGGTAGGGTACAATCCGACCATCATCAAAGTCGGAAACGTAATGGTAGGCATTTCTCCTCCTTACACGAGGCATCACAACAACGTTTCACCAGGCAAAGCCGGTCAACTGTTGTTTGTGTATGAGAAATCGGTTGGTAACTTTCCTCATGTCAGCACGTTTTAGGTGTTGCCACCGGCACCAACCTTGTGTGAATCCTCTGAAAAGCTAATCATTTGCATATATCAGCATCGTCTTCCTGTCGGTTAAATTTCCGGTATGTAGCACGTCATCTTCGTGGTGTAGCAATTTTAATGGCCAGTAGTGTATTTACGTCTTTGATTCTTCGATGTATTGTTCCGTTCTCGTACGTATTGTATATTACCCACCTTTACAAACAGCTTTCCCATAATTTTCTCAGACTTTCGAACACCTTGCACCATTTCACGTTTTTCGAACGCGTTTTTTTGCCAGGTCACCAATCCTATAAGCGGATCTTGTTTTTTCTTCAGTCTTGCTTCCATTATTAACGGTAAGTCAGAGCTGCCTCTCTCGCGCATTTTTCTTTCCTAAAGCCAAACTGATCGTTACCTAACACATCCTCAATTTCCTTTTCCATTCTTCTATTATTATCTTGTCTGAAACTTAGATGCACGAGCAAGCACTTGTCGGCTCTTGTTATCTTGCTAATTGTCTGAATGGTGTTTCTCCGAAAGTCTGTTGGTACCTTGCCGTTCTGATACCTTCTGCACACGTGAAGATCCGCTTTGTTGACACTTGCCCCATTTTGTTGTAATGCTGGATCAGTTTTCCCGACAATCATTTCTTTTTAGGTTTATTCACAGGTTTCATGCAGTCCACCTTAGCTACCCTGCACTTCCTGTTTATCTCATTCCTAAGTAACCGGTATTTCTGATTTTTCCCTGACAATTTTTGCGCTTCCTTCTTTCATCAGTCAGCTGGAGTATTTCTTCTATTAGTAATGGGTTCTTCATAGTTACCTTGCTACACCTACGTTTTTATTACCATTTTCTTTGATTGCCCTTTTAGAGACATACATTATTCTTCAGTCGAACTGCCTACTGAGTGATTCAGTATCGGAGGATCTATAGCGTCAGAGAAATTCAAACTTGTCTGTTCATTCCTTAGTGATTTTGTATCCCACTTCTCTGTGCATCGAGTCTTCCTAACTAATCTCTTTAAATTCAATATACTCTTCATCATTACTTAATTGTGATCTACTGGATAATATTTACAATCTAACATCTGATTTCAGAATATCTGTGTGACCCTAATGTAATCAAACTGAAATATATCCATATCTCCTGGTTTTTTTCTAAGCGTACCTCCTGCTCTTGTAATTCTTCAAAAGAGTATTCGTTATTACCTTCTGAAATGTAGTGCGTAACTCAATTAGTCTTTTCCCTCTCACATTCCTACTACCAACCTCTTATTCTCCCGTACTCCTTCCCTCATAACCACATTCGATTATCGTCTTTTTTTGCGTACTGAATTTTCCGTTGAATATCCTCATATACATTCTCTATCTCTTAATCTTCTGCTCTCGACGTCGGCATGTACACTATTCATAACGAATCCTACTCCCATTACACAATTTCCTACTGCTGCTGATGTAACCCTATACTCTTCCGACCAAAAATCCTTGTCGTCTTTCCGTTTAACCTCACTGACTTTCGCTGTACCTAAGTTGAGCCTTTTCAGATTTTCTAGCTTCCCTACTACGTTCAGGCTTCTGACTTTCCACGTCCTGGTTCGTAGAATTGTGATCTACTTCATACGATTTATAATCTAGTATCTGATTTCAGAATATCTGTGTGACCCTAATGTAGTAAAACTGAAATCTACCCATATCGGTTATTCGACCTTTTTTCCCTGGTCACCTCCCCCTTGGCAATTCTATAACTGGTTTGCGAATGGGGGAGTAGTCGGGAATCGTTTGCCGATGTTCTTTTAAAGAGGTTAATTCGTCCTATCGAAAAGAAAGAAGGTGAAAGAAAACGAATGGTAAGCGACGAAGAGGGCGATCTAAGCAGGGCGAACGAAGATCGTCATTGTCCGCCACGAATCCACAAGAAATCGAGGATAGTTGTTTTCAACATCGCAAGAAGCTGACACTATTGAGATGAGAAAATACTGTTGTACGAGTAAAAGGAACAAGTACGTAGCCGTCTAACTGTTACGAAGAGATTTCGCTGTTGACAGAAGACAAGGGCTGCGGCAGCAGAACCTAGAAGCTCGAGCAGCAGGAGCTGTCAGTGGGACCGGCCAGCTGTCGCGCTTTGTGCCGCTTAGCACCTGGCGACGCGGGGGGCGTGGCCGAAGCTACTGCTAACGTCCGCGTTATTAGGGACCGCGCTGAGAGATGGCGACAGCGATTTAATAAAGGAGTGTCGGTCCGCTCCCGACGGCGAGGCGTCCGGCGGCGGCGGTGGCGGCGGCGGCGGCGACGGAGCGGCGCTTTAATTAAAAATGCCCTCACGCGGCGGCGCTGCAGTCGCACAGTTATCACCGCACCAGGGCTGCCGAGGCGCCGTAAATTATACGTCGTTGTAACTGGCTACGCGCGGCGGGAACCGGCGCCGCACTAGGCGACCACTGACCCAGTTCCGGAGCTAACACTTCCCCGAAGTCCGAATCATAGGGCGCGTGACCGAGAGCTAGAGACCACTCGTGTCCTTTGGGAATCGCAGTTATTGACTGCTGTGTATCACCGGGTCATTCGCAGAAAACCCTGCCACGATTATTTCCCACAATTTCGTTAACCTTGCATCGAGTACTTATCATCCGTATACTAATTTTCACAAAATGAGAAACTGGGAAGCATAGTGATACGACATTTTTCAAAAATAAAGTATTAGTTTGGTGCACATATTCACAAATTGTTAGTGTTTCTTTGGTTTTCTTTTTATATGTTGGTATTCCGGTTGCTATGTCTTTAATCATCGATTGTTATTTTCTATTTGTAGTTCACTGTTGGTATTTGAGTTTATATATTGCCATTTTGTCATTTCTAAATATACATCTACAGTTATACTCCGCAAGCCACCCAACGGTGTGTGGCGGAGGGCACTTTACGTACCACTGTCATTAGCTCCCTTTCCTGTTCCAGTCGCGTATGGTTCCCGGGAAGAACGACTGCCGGAAAGCCTCCGTGCGAGCTCGAATCTCTCTAATTTTACATTCGTGATCTCCTCGGGAGGTAAAAGTAGGGGGAAGCAATATATTCGATACCTCATCCAGAAACGCACCCTCTCGAAACCTGGTCAGCAAGCTACACCGCGATGCAGAGCGCCACTCTTGCAGAGTCTGCCACTTGAGTTGGCTAAACGCTGTCACGCTTACCAAATAACCCTGTGACGAAACGCGCCGCTCTACTTTGGATCTTCTCTATCTCCTCTGTCAACCCGACCTGGTACGGATCCCGACTGATGAACAATACTCAAGTGCTCTACAGTCTGGAGCCGCGCGACCGCTACGGTCACAGGTTCGAATCCCGCCTCGGGCATGGATGTGTGTGATGTCCGTAGGTTAGTTAGGTTTGAATAGTTTAAGTTCTGGGGGACTGATGACCTCAGAAGTTAAGTCCCATAGTGCTCAGAGCCATTTGAACCATTTGAATACTCAAGTACAGGTGGAAGGAGTATTTTGTAAGCCACCTCCTTTGTTGAGGGACTACATTTTCTAAGGACTCTCCCAATGAATCTCAACCAGGCACCCGCGTTACCAACAATTAATTTTATGTGATCATTTGGACCTGTGAACGCTAGAAAGTGGTGACCAAGCGGATAAATCACAACATTTCCGATATATTCTTCTGTTTGAGCTCAACCGAAGGGTCACAACCGGAGGCAGCCATAAACATTTGCGCCGTATATGAGAACATCGCCATAACACAGAGCACGGCAAGAGAATTTTTTTCTCGTTTTAAAGAGGACCGTTTCGACATTAGTGAGTCTCCACGGTCAGGGAGACGTCTGAGTGGTAGTGAACTTTTAATCTACAATGATACATCTCAGTGTACTCGAAAACTGGCAGATACGATGAACTGTATCATTCCATCATCGTGCGCCATTTGCATGCAATGGAGAAGGTTCAAAAATCGGGTATGGGGGTCAGCATGCTGTCAGCCAAAATCACAAAATCAGCGGATGGCCATATGTGATCTCTGCTTATTCGTCATCAATTGGCTCGGGAACACCGATCATTCCTATCCTGTATTGTTACTGTTGACGAGAAATGGTGTATTTATGCCGACATAATGAAAAGAAAGGAATGGCTGAGCCCAAACAAAGCAGCAACTACCCTACAAACACCTGCGCGCATCCACAAAATATAATGGTAATATCCGCTAGATCATGCGACTTGTGCTGTACTACGAATGGCTTCCCCGTGGTATAACTGTCACTGCTGATATTTATTGTCAACAACTAAGACATCTTGCAGACCCAGTCCAAGAACAGCGACCAAGAAGACTACACGATATCGCCCGGCCCGCCCGCACGGTGCTAGACGGAAAAAAAAGTTACATGTGTCTGGTGTGTTTATTAAACTTTAAACTTATGGATTACTACGTATCAACCCAATAAGAGAAACAGAGACGGAGCCGTATATTTAATTTATAAAATAGTTATAAAAACGCAGCTGTGCTTCTCTACGTCTACGTCTATTTCATACTGCGCAAACCACCTAATGGTGTGTGGCGCAGGGTACTTTCTGTAACGCTGTTACTCTCGAAAATAGTGCGTGGGAAGAATGATTGTCGGTAAGCCTACGTATTGGCTCTAATTTCTACAATTTTCTCTTCGTGATCATTACGTGAGACGTATATATCGTGGGGAGTAAAATCTTGCCCGACTCTTCCTGGATAGTTCTTTCTCGAAACGTCAATAATAAATCTCTCCATGATGCACAACGCCTCTCGTGTAAGTATGACAAAGCTCACTCTGGCTCTCTGTTGAACAAACTCTTGCACTACACTTCTGACCATAAAACTGCCACTGCAGAAACGATGGAAAATAAAAATGTTTTTGTTGTTGTTGTGGATGTACAGGGCTATTACAAATGATTGAAGCGATTTCATAAATCCACTGTAGCTCCATTCATTGACATATGGTCACGACACACTACAGATACGTAGAAAAACTCATAAAGTTTTGTTCGGCTGAAGCCGCACTTCAGGTTTCTGCCGCCAAAGCGCTAGAAAGTGCAGTGAGACAAAATGGCGACAGGAGCCGAGAAAGCGTATGTCGTGCTTGAAATGCACTCACATCAGTCAGTCATAACAGTGCAACGACACTTCAGGACGAAGTTCAACAAAGATCCACCAACTGCTAACTCTATTCGGCGATGGTATGCGCAGTTTAACGCTTCTGGATGCCTCTGTAAGGGGAAATCAACGGGTCGGCCTGCAGTGAGCGAAGAAACGGTTGAACACGTGTATCTGGACATGCTGGAAAATTGGCTCATGCCACAACTGGAGACCGTCAGCGCCGACTTCATCTTTCAACAGGGTGGTGCTCTACCGCACTTCCATCATGATGTTCGGCATTTCTTAAACAGGAGATTGGAAAACCGATGGATCGGTCGTGGTGGAGATCATGATCAGCAATTCATGTCATGGCCTCCACGCTCTCCCGACTTAACCCCATGCGATTTCTTTCTGTGGGGTTATGTGAAGGATTCAGTGTTTAAATCTCCTCTACCAAGAAACATGCCAGAACTGCGAGCTCGTATCAACGATGCTTTCGAACTCATTGATGGGGACATGCTGCGCCGAGTGTGGGAGGAACTTGATTATCGGCTTGATGTCTGCCGAATCACTAAAGGGACACATATCGAACATTTGTGAATGCCTAAAAAAACTTTTTGAGTTTTTGTATGTGTGTGCAAAGCATTGTGAAAATATCTCAAATAATAAAGTTATTGTAGAGCTGTGAAATCGCTTCAATCATTTGTAATAACCCTGTACATAATAATAGTAACTGAACATTTGCTGTTGATCAGTCAGTATATAGCTTGCAGAATATATTGCATGAGATGACACGTCTGGCAATAACAATAGTGCAAAACTGTGTGAACATAAAAGACGAACTGTGCTTGGCTCGAAGGTACAAGAACTTCATTTATTGCTACTTCAAGACGGTGCTAATCAGTCAGAGTGAATGGTGAGTTACAGCGTGCCGATATCCAGCCAACCTATGACTAAATGCTATCAGTGAGTAAGAGACCTCGACGAAAATCCTGTTTGTTGAGGTGGGTATTGCATTATATTGTTGAAAAATAACGGTGTGGACACTTTGAAGATAAGCTACTGCCACCGGATTACACATCATAAATGTAATGACTGTTGCCAAAACGATCGGCTATGTGACCTGCAAGTGATACCGTTGTGTCTGCAAAAACACCCCGTACCATCATGCCGGTATAATGATGAAGATTGAAAACTGAAGTGACCATACCAGAACTCCTCTCAGAAGCCAGCGTGGTGCCAGTTCGGGGTCTAGTCCCATTTTCGGCACATCACTGTGAAAGGTCTCTGTTGGATTCCTTTCATGTTAATTTCTTAAATCTGTTGTCATTTACGGCATAAATTCCTCTTATAAATTTACTGTGGCGTTTCTGACTATGTGGGAGGAGACTGAGTAGTGGAACTTGTTACTTTTACACAAAAACAAGAACGATCTGTCACACTACTACACTTTAAAACACAGTTTATATGTAATTCATGTCACACAGTCTCATACGGAACCTACATCCGCTTTCTTTTATATACAGTATATGATAAGATACTGTCATCCCCCTTCCCTTCTGTGTGAGACGATGAATGAGCAAATGTATTTCTAGTTGCATGCTTGAGGGTAGCAGACAAGCCTGTCTGCTAGAGAACAATAGGACCAACGTCGGAACAGTTAGCTATGCTTTCTAAAAGCAAAGACGTTTCTATCCTTACTATGGTTCTGTCCGTCTCTTGTCAAGTTGGTATAGCAAGCTGCCCCACTGGCCACTTCCGTTTGTATTTGTGAGCCACCCTCAGAAAGGGACCAGGTCAGTCTGTCCGTGGCGAGCGTCTGAAGTGGTAAGATCTCCTGCTACGCGCGTGTTTGCTAAGTCCGTAGGACAATGGATTTCTTAAGTTCAGCCTAACTGAAAATTTAATCACCTTTATTTCAGGTTTAGCTCTAAAATATCTAATGTTATCTTAAATTGCAACGCAGTGTAATTCGCGTGTGAAGTTCAGAATATCTTCCGGTAGTTGCTTTGTTACTACTTTGTGAGTAAAGTGGAACCACGTGTTGATCAGTAACTCTTAACTAACATCATCAATCTTAAATGCGAGTGTGCGTGAGATTATAACATCTTGTCTTGACAATATTTTTCAATATAGCAACTTTTCTTTATGTTCAACCCACGTGGGGTGTACTTTGTGAGACCACTACCACGTGCTTATATAATTGTTTGACCCATCAGGTTAATAGTAAGACGTTAGTAACCAGTTCGAGGTTTTTCTTTTGTAAATTGCTTTTCGATCAAATTTATTTTAATTATCAAAATTATTGTGGAGTTACATGCTTTGTGTAAACCAAGTTGACCACGTGAAGCAAGTGGTGTAATCATCAAAGTAGCCCTCAGCTATTCTTTTTGGGAAGATTTCACAGAGAGTTAGTATGAATTTAGTATACCAGTGTGTGGTAATTACCTGACGGACAGGATTGTGCTACGAACGTAATTTCTTTGGGTGAAAATTGAATCGGTTGGTTGTGGTTAATTTCCTCTTGCATATGTTTCAACGTTCTTCGTGTGTTATTTTATGAATGCAGTGTTGTATGCAGTCTCCCAGTCTTGGCTCCATATTTGATGTGTTCCGTAAGATTACAAACCCACATTTTCACAGTCCTAAATAAGGCACCAGCTTAGTTATGACTCACGTTTAATATACTGAAATTTTAATGATCAATGTTAAAATAAATTTCCAAATATAAACTGATTTATTTGTTTTTATTTAAATTCTCTTTTATATATATATATATATATATATATATATATATATATATATATATATATATATATATCACCGGTTATCGTATGTCTATGAAAAGATTATAATTCATGTTAGTCTGGTTGGGAATTTGGTAAGCTAAACTGGATACCTGGTGAAACAGTTGCTCAGTAATGCAAGATTAACTTCCCCAGACAGCTCACAGCTTTTAACCCGCTTTTATTGTCTATCAGTTCAGCTTACATAGCAAATTAAAGCAACAACGTTGCAACTGTCATGACACATTACATGCTATCGAGTTTTATGATACCGCAACAATGGTCGTTGTGCTGCCAGGTAGTGCTGTTCCAGACATCATCACACTGTTCATAAGCAAACTTGTTTTGCTTGTTGCGCGAGGTGACTCTAAGACCCTGCACGGCCAAGGATACAATTTGTCTATCCTCTCGAGTCGAAGACGTTGTGCTACTGTCCAATATTACGCCCCACTATCAAAAAATGTCAACAGATTTCCACAGATCATAAAGCGGGCTGTTGACATCATGTACAGCCCTCCTGAACCCATACAATACGTATTCTCGTGGCACTAACGAGATCCCGACCAATCTGGGCAGCAGTACTGCGGAACGACAAAACTGCTGTGGCTGGTCATGAGCTTTACCACTGTCGATTTCTGACACCTGCTGGTAGATTTCTGAATGAGAAACCTGGTGTGTAATCTTTCTTCACTTACATTAGATGGTATTACTCTTACCTATTTTGTGTGGCTGTACTGTAATGCTAAGCGTCTGCATATTCAAGAAAGTAGTGCAGTCCGTGCCTGTTTGACGTTTGTTGCGTGCAATCCTCACAGTGTCATAATGTCAATGGTATGAAGTAAAATATGGAAATTGAGAACTTTGAAACAGAGAATGGAAGGGAGTAAGAGTGAGAGTATTTCTGTAGCGCAGGTTAGCAAACTTGAACAAAAAAAAAAAAGCAAATAGAAGGGGCAACAGTGTTTCTGGAGGAAAGCATTATCAGCTCTAAATTCGTATTCTGTGAAAATGAACCACCCGTAGGGCTGTGTAATGATAATCCACGGGACGAGTGGTGTGGAGCACATTGCTCATATGAGTTGTTGCTTTATAAAAGGACGCTTCAACAGCTTCAGTGTGTGCCTGAAGGAAGATCAAGACCGGTTAAACTACAGTGTGATAGAAGAGGAGACTGCGCAGCTAATCTTAAGCCTGTTACAGTGGTAGAAGTAAGAATATTCGTTTGCAAGTTACTCACAGACATTGGTTCCTATGTTTCGGCGATTTTGAAGCATTGTCTAGTAAAACATTTGAGCAATGGGGAATTTGTTAAAAGTGACCAGGTAATAAGTTACGGTACTTGAGCAATTTAAGGATGTCGTGCCAGAACATACATTCTCAATCATTCCACAGTTAAATGTCCACATGATTGTAGGAACGGAATTTTTTAATACCTGTTGATGTGATGTGAATTTCTATATGTGTTATGTGAGGTATAGCGATGCCTCTTGTACAGCAACAGGGCGAAGGTAAGAGAACATTGTAATTTGTGTTCAAGGACAAATAGATGGAGAGCAGAGAAGGAAATTAATTAACGTACTAAGGCGGAGAACAGAGACAAAGGACGTTCCAATAGCATGTGTGATCTGTGGTCGAGGAGAAAAAAGCGAATTTGGGGTCGGAGATTTGAGAATCTCCGTGGGTGTTTTGAATAGTAATGCCTCCAGATATTTTATGTGGAATCTATTAAAGCTTTTAAAATAAATTAAATGTTAATACCATTCTACGTCTTTATTCTTCATGTATACGTATCTGCAGCGCTATGGCAGTAGATGGCTCCAAATTGTAGCGCGTAAAATGGTGGTGTGTAAAATAACTACACTCCTGGAAATGGAAAAAAGAACACATTGACACCGGTGTGTCAGACCCACCATACTTGCTCCGGACACTGCGAGAGGGCTGTACAAGCAATGATCACACGCACGGCACAGCGGACACACCAGGAACCGCGGTGTTGGCCGTCGAATGGCGCTAGCTGCGCAGCATTTGTGCACCGCCGCCGTCAGTGTCAACCAGTTTGCCGTGGCATACGGAGCTCCATCGCAGTCTTTAACACTGGTAGCATGCCGCGACAGCGTGGACGTGAACCGTATGTGCAGTTGACGGACTTTGAGCGAGGGCGTATAATGGGCATGCGGGAGGCCGGGTGGACGTACCGCCGAATTGCTCAACACGTGGGGCGTGAGGTCTCCACAGTACATCGATGTTGTCGCCAGTGGTCGGCGGAAGGTGCACGTGCCCGTCGACCTGGGACCGGACCGCAGCGACGCACGGATGCACGCCAAGACCGTAGGATCCTACGCAGTGCCGTAGGGGACCGCACCGCCACTTCCCAGCAAATTTGGGACACTGTTGCTCCTGGGGTATCGGCGAGGACCATTCGCAACCGTCTCCATGAAGCTGGGCTAAGGTCCCGCACACCGTTAGGCCGTCTTCCGCTCACGCCCCAACATCGTGCAGCCCGCCTCCAGTGGTGTCGCGACAGGCGTGAATGGAGGGACGAATGGAGACGTGTCGTCTTCAGCGATGAGAGTCGCTTCTGCCTTGGTGCCAATGATGGTCGTATGCGTGTTTGGCGCCGTGCAGGTGAGCGCCACAATCAGGACTGCATACGACCGAGGCACACAGGGCCAACACCCGGCATCATGGTGTGGGGAGCGATCTCCTACACTGGCCGTAGACCACTGGTGATCGTCGAGGGGACACTGAATAGTGCACGGTACATCCAAACCATCATCGAACCCATCGTTCTACCATTCCTAGACCGGCAAGGGAACTTGCTGTTCCAACAGGACAATGCACGTCCGCATGTATCCCGTGCCACCCAACGTGCTCTAGAAGGTGTAAGTCAACTACCCTGGCCAGCAAGATCTCCGGATCTGTCCCCCATTGAGCATGTTGGGACTGGATGAAGCGTCGTCTCACGCGGTCTGCACGTCCAGCACGAACGCTGGTCCAACTGAGGCGCCAGGTGGAAATGGCATGGCAAGCCGTTCCACAGGGCTACATCCAGCATCTCTACGATCGTCTCCATGGGAGAATAGCAGCCTGAATTGCTGCGAAAGGTGGATATACACTGTACTAGTGCCGACATTGTGCATGCTCTGTTGCCTGTGTCTATGTGCCTGTGGTTCTGTCAGTGTGATCATGTGATGTATCTGACCCCAGGAATGTGTCAATAAAGTTTCCCCTTCCTGGGACAATGAATTCACGGTGTTCTTATTTCAATTTCCAGGAGTGTATGTCGATGTGTTAGAAACAGCGTGCTTTAGTAGAGTTTCGAATTTGAAAAGCTTTTTCTCACTTGGAGGACGCTCTCCTTTAATATGACAATGTCAGATCACATACAAGCTCTGCGATATATCCAGCAGCCCGACGCCTAGGATTCACCGTCATCAATCATCCCCCATGTAGTCCCATCTTCGCTCCACCCGATATTCATCTGTTTATTTAACTTATAAAACATGTTCTAGGATTTCACTCTGATTGCGATGAAGAAATTCAAGCTGAGGGAAGTAGTGGCTCCGTCAACAATGTCAAACTTTCTACAATGATGGTATCAACAAACTGGTCTCTTTGTGGGAGAAACGTTGAGAAATAAAGATGTAGAGTGTTAATAACGTTAATTCTGTTTAGAAGGCCCTGAGAGTTTTCACATAAAAAGAACGATTCTTCCTTTCCTTGTTCTGTTGTCTTCCTTCTTGTATTTCTCTTCTGTGGTATAATTTTGTTAATTTCATGTATTAAATGAAGTAGTTTTACGAGTGTATTCAAAATGACAAGGTAATTCGCTAATCAGATAAAAGGGGAATATACAGTGCTCAGTCAATAAAAGGTTACAATGTGAAACATCTAACAAAGGAAATTAGTGTAAGTCTTCAGAATAGATAAGTGATGGCACAAATGAACGCGATGAATTAGTAGTAAAACTGGCTAATCTAAGGTGGGTGTATCCACAACAGGGGGCACGTAATATGAATTATTTTGGAACGTTTTAATTCAAAACGTTGGTTCTAAACTTGCGTATTAACCAAAATGAATTGTGTAGTTCAGGTAACAGACCAAAGGGTATATAGTTTCTAAGTAATCTACTTCTTCATTAAGGACTTTTTTGAGTAACAGAAACCTGAACAAATATTAAGTAGTACGACTTAAACCAGGAAAAAACAGAGACTAGGCAGCCATGAGCACTAGTAGTAGATGTATCCGAGTTTAATATTAAATACGTCTGCAAAAGAGAGTGAGTAGCTCATACGGGCAAAGTAGTGTTGGTTTCTAAGATGTGATCAGTTTTCAGGTTTATGAGTAAAGTGTGGATGAGGAGGCCCGAGGGTCATAATAAGTAGTAAGCGAGTCATATGAAGAGTTAAAAAGAAAGTTGAAGTAAAACAACGAAAGTGCGGTACCCAGTAGTTAGAAACATTCCTTTACAGAAGTTGAACGAGTAAAAACAACAGAACTGATATTTTTATTAATTTTTCGAAGAAAACTTCGTAAGGGATTGATTTAAGCTTTCCAAGTTTTCACGATTCTGATAAAGACTACTGCAGAAACATCCCCCTCAAGCAAACAGATAATAATTATTTAAAAAAGAGAGAATTTTCAATATTCCACTTTTTTAAATCAGGTTTAACACCAGGAAATTATTTCTTCTGATCCCATACCGATTCCTAACCCGATTCAGATAGTCCTGAAAATTTATGTAAATTTTTAATATTGCTGTTAAAATGATGGTAAGATTTAAAACTAAAACAGTGTGGACTGTGCAATATATGATTCACGCAACAGTAATAAAACGTCTTACTATTAAACTAGTTGCTAATTGAATGAGATTTTCACTCTGCAGCGGAGTGTGCGCTGATATGAAACTTCCTGGCAGATTAAAACTGTGTGCCCGACCGAGACTAGAAATCGGGACCTTTGCCTTTCGCGGGCAAGTGCTCTACCATCTGAGCTACCGAAGCACGACTCACGCCCGGTACTCACAGCTTTACTTCTGCCAGTATCTCGTCTCCTACCTTCCAAACTTTACAGAAGCTCTCCTGCGAACCTTGCAGAACCAGCACTCCTGAAAGAAAGGATATAGCGGAGACATGGCTTAGCGACAGCCTGGGGGATGTTTCCAGAATGAGATTTTCACTCTGCAGCGGAGTGTGCGCGAAATACATGTGATAACACAGAGAAATGTGGTAAATTTCAGGTTTCTTTCAGTTTCTTTCACCTGACTCACCTAATAGATATCTTCCACCTACGTGCAATTCGAAAAATGGCCTTCGTGGTAAAAAAATTGGGAGATTCAAGCTCACATTGATGGTTGGTGGCAATTGTCCTTCCACGTCAGTTTTCGTGACTGGAAATAGAAAAGAGAAAAATGGCAGTGGTACGCAAAGTACTCCCCATCGGAACCAGACAGAGAATCGAGGTAATATTGCGTTACCATCCAATTCTCAACTATGCTGAAAGTTTCAAGTCTCTATCTCATTAAGGAATTAGATTAAAATCAGTTGCTAAATTTATACCTGGCAGACAGAAAAGAAATTGATATTCGTCTCTTCTTCCCCCTTCCCTCTCCTCGGCGGTGCCCATCAGTTCGCATACAATACGCACACAGTACCCCGATCCTAAAGAGCAACCAAAATGTCAGGCGTTACCATACTTTTTCACCCCCACCCCCACTGGGTAGACTCAAAAGAAAGCGAGTAATCAATGTCTTAGCTATGTCTGAAAATTCAAGTCTCTGGCTCATTGGGAAGTCTGTTTAAAATCAACTGCAAAATCTGCCCTGTGCAGGCGGACAGACAGGAAAGCGATCTAAAGAATAGTGATAAAGTAACCTGGATATAGGGTGAAGTAACGGTTTAACACTCAGGCAGGTAACTGGTTGGCACTAAGGACCTTTGCAAGGTCACGTCCTAAGGTCTTGAAACAGTTATGAAACAGAGACACAACTTAAGAGTTAATAGTGGATAACAGCAGAAACGAAGCAGTAGGTGACATTATCGCTTCAGTATGTGAGCAGAAGAACCCTCCACTCATCCATAACTTACATTGGATCTCACTACTGAAAGATGTAGCCCAGGTGGAGAAGCGAGAGTCACTCCCCAATCATCTTTACAGATCACAACCCTAACGACATATAAGCAGATTAATGTGGTGGAGTGTTGGATAGTATTAAAAAATCTAAAGGCCAAGATAAAAGCGAAAACAGGGATTACAATGGTTGAATAACGTGTATTATGACGAATTAGTAAATTATGTTCCTGTGTGAGTTGAGCCTGTAAGAGTGTGAAATTTTTCTTGATTGTTGGTCGTTTGTGTCCTGTGGAAATCTGTTGGCATTAACTGGTGAAAAGAGTTAGTTACAAACAAAAAGCTACGAAGTAGCGAAGGAATAAATTTATCGAATATATAGAATTTTTAGTTATGAGTAGTTGTACAGAATGTTTAGAAAACAATTTCAAGTTTCATCAGAAGATAGTATTACGGATATTACTGTTCAAAACTCCTAGAGTTTTAACTAATAGGGGTGGGCTGAGACACAATCATTTATTTGGAATTGCGGGTTATACGGAAATATTAGTCGCATAAAATTCGCCTTTCTAAAGTTATCACTTACGTCGATGTTACGATGCTGAAGCCAATCAGTCACTTCTCCCTTCGGCTTATCTATCTTAGGTGCCTTGTCAACAACAACTGAGTAACAAGTAAAATTATCTAGAATATTTGTTGACGGTTTTCTCAAATTCTGAATTAGTGATTCTACGAACCCCTACGTAAGCCTAACATGGTTCGTTTATTCATGATTATCTTCCATCTCCTTAGATTTTAAAAGCAGGAGACAGTTTGAGAGTAAAGCTTGACAAGCGCCTGTAAGACAAAGAATTCGTGTCCCCCCAGCCGTAAGCCATTGCTATTGTTCCTTTACTTGTGCCGTGTCCTGAACTAACACACGTTTCATGAAGCCACAATATTTAGTCGATATTCATACCACCGATGTTCCTTAAAAGTTTGCATCACATTACAGCTACGTGTATCCTCCCTTCGCATCAACAGC
The DNA here is from genome assembly GCF_023864275.1 of Schistocerca cancellata. Taxonomy (NCBI): domain Eukaryota; kingdom Metazoa; phylum Arthropoda; class Insecta; order Orthoptera; family Acrididae; genus Schistocerca; species Schistocerca cancellata. Next base: position 629,266,327 of record NC_064630.1, read on the forward strand.
TCACGAACTCATAAATGTCCATTCCAAATCCTAGGTTGTGCAAAACTGTGAATGACAATGTGCCACTACATTGAAAAAGACCTGATTCTTTGTGACCTATAACTTGCCGAGTGTTGTATGTTCCTTTCTACGATAATAAGATTATAAATGACGAACAATCGCATCCTCAACAAACGAATCTATTTTAATAATTCGCTTATCTTTATATCATGTTTCCCCCATATTTTCACTCTCTGGAGTTTTCCAAATCCCTTTTCTTTCTCGAATAGTTTTTCCACACGTGTCTCAACGTAGGCACGTAATGGCATCCCTCTCGACAGACGTCGTAGAGCAATCCTCTGGTAAAGAGAATGACACTGAACTCTACCACTCATAACTTTCGACGAACGTCTTTATGACCTTTTTCGATACCAGACAGCAACAGTAACAACAAAACAATTTTGGCACAACGGAAAGAGTCCACGCAGATAATCCGAGGGTCGTGGTGTCGAGTCACTATGTGAAAAGCGCTGTTTTATTTTCAGTTTTTATATTACTACTCTGAAAATTAATACTCTCATAAAAGGCAACATAACTGCTTGGTTGAAATTTACTTACGATCCAAAACTTTCCTTTCAAGAATTTGAGAGAGAGAGAGAGAGAGAGAGAGCATATTATTTATATTTATTTATTATTTACTATACATACACTGAAGAGAAAAAGAAACGTACACCTGCTTAATATCGCGCAGAGCCCCAGCGAGTACGACGTGGCATGTACCCGGGTAATGTCTGAATTAGTGCAGGAGGGAACTGACACCATGAATTCTGCAGGGCTGTCCGTAAATCCGTAAGAGTACAAGGGAGTGGAGATCTCTTGTGCAAAGCTCGTTGCACGGTATCTCATATATGCTCAATAATGTTCATGTCTGGGGAGCCTGGTGGCCAGCGGAAGTGTTTAAACTCGGAAGAGTGTCCCTGGAGCCGCTCTGTAGCAATTCTGGAAGTGTGAGGTGACGCAATTGACCTGCTAGAATTGTCGGAATGCACAATAGACATGAATAGATGCAGGTGATCAGTCTGGATGCTTACGTACGTGTCACCTATCAGAGTCGTATCTAGATGTTTCAGGGGTCCTGTATCACTCCAACTACACAAGACCCACACCATGACAGAGCCCTCGGGCCTTCACCGCTTGAACAGTCCCCTGCTGACATGCAGGGTCCATCGATGCATGGGGCTGTGTCCATGCCGGTGCACGTCGATACTCTCGATACAATTGAAACGAGACTAGTCCGACCAGGCAACATGTTACCAGACTTCCACGGTCTAGTGTCGCTGTTCACGGGCTGCGGCGAGGGTTAAAGCTTTGTTGCACTTCTGTCAAGCTGAACGATTCTCTTTAGTCGTCATTGGTCCCGTTGTTGCAGGACTTTATTTCGACCGCAGCAAAGTGTTACTAGATTCGTGATATTCACGGTACACTCGTGAAATGGTCCTAGGGGAAAATCCCCACTTCATCGCTACCTCGGAGATGCTGTGTCCCATCACTCGTGCGCCGACTATAACACCACGTTCAAACTCACTTAAACTTGATAACGTAGCATTGCAGCAGTGGTAACCGATTTAACAACTGCGTTAGACACTTGTTTTCCTATATAGTTGTTACCGACCGCAGCACCATATTCTGCCTGTTTACATATATCTGCATTTGAATACGCATGCGTGTACCAGTATCTTCGACGCTTCAGTGAATATATATAATGCCGTGCAGTAGTGCTACTTAGTAGCTCCTGCAGTATTGGCTGTTATTATTGTTTCACCGCCCCTGTTAATATGTACCGATAAAAATCTAATTCAGTACTAGGGTAATCGGCGATCGCTTTATCGAATGGGCATGTAAAATTTCGCTTTAAAAATAATTTTGGTTGTAATAGGAATCAAACAGATGCTTTCCTTAGACACTGTGCATCTTATGACAGACGCGATGAGCACTAATCGGTTGGGCTGATTCCACCTACACACCGCAAAAACGAACTTGCAATTATCTGCCCAAACACCAGAGTAAATACGCCTGACATCTCGTAGAAAAGACGTTCTGTACATGGATTACTTAATTTTTGTTGTTAAAAAAATGGTAATACCAAATCACGTTCAATATTCTTGGAAAAGTGATCTACAGACAAATAAAACTGCAACAGATGCAGCTTGCAGACAATTTCACTGTATTAATAGAGGAAGAGAATGATCCTGCAAAATGTAATTTACCTTCTACGCAGGATAGCTGAAGAGCACAATATGAATATAGATTCACAAAAAACACTAGAACATTGGTGTTTACAGGACGTCAACCAATAAAAACAAAAATAATGGTGGACATCACGCTAATAGATTGGTTCAAATGGCTCTGAGCACTATGGGACTTAACATCTATGGTCATCAGTCCCCTAGAACTTAGAACTACTTAAACCTAACTAACCTAAGGACATCACACACATCCATGCCCGAGGCAGGATTCGAACCTGCGAGCGTAGCGGTCACGCGGTTCCAGACTGAAGCGCCTAGAACCGCACGGCCACACCGGCTGGCCTCACGCTAATAGAGAAGCTCAGTCATTACAATTACACTATATTATCAATAACATCCGAACACTCCTATGTAATGGGGAATTGACCAAGATATATCATGAGGGTTGGACACGCCAGTATAATAGGAGGCGGGGAGTATTGTGTTGTCAGTACAGAAGCAGTAACAGCAGAACGGGTACGCCAGGAGAGCGCAATGGCTTCGAACGCGGACTCTGTTATGATGACGACGAACGAGTCGTCGCCAATGTTGACTGGTGGCCAGTGCTAAACAGAAATATATAAATCACAGCATGTTTGTCAGTAACGTCGATAAGGTGCTGGCTGCATGGTCTGGATCTGCAACGACTAAAATAATTAGAAGCCGGTGGTAAAAAATAATATATATTGTACTTAACTGGTTGTACGGGATTCTTCTTGGCTGCATACACATACGCTACTGGCCATTAAAATTGCTATACCAAGAAGAAATGCAGATGATAAACTGGTATTCCTTGGACAAATACACTCCTGGAAATTGAAATAAGAACACCGTGAATTCATTGTCCCAGGAAGGGGAAACTTTATTGACACATTTCTGGGGTCAGATACGTCACATGATCACACTGACAGAACCACAGGCACATAGACACAGGCAACAGAGCATGCACAATGTCGGCACTAGTACAGTGTATATCCACCTTTCGCAGCAATGCAGGCTGCTATTCTCCCATGGAGACGATCGTAGAGATGCTGGATGTAGTCCTGTGGAACGACTTGCCATGCCATTTCCACCTGGCGCCTCAGTTGGACCAGCGTTCGTGCTGGACGTGCAGACCGCGTGAGACGACGCTTCATTCAGTCCCAAACATGCTCAATGGGGGACAGATCCGGAGATCTTGCTGGCCAGGGTAGTTGACTTACACCTTCTAGAGCACGTTGGGTGGCACGGGATACATGCGGACGTGCATTGTCCTGTTGGAACAGCAAGTTCCCTTGCCGGTCTAGGAATGGTAGAACGATGGGTTCGATGACTGTTTGGATGTACCGTGCACTATTCAGTGTCCCCTCGACGATCACCAGTGGTGTACGGCCAGTGTAGGAGATCGCTCCCCACACCATGATGCCGGGTGTTGGCCCTGTGTGCCTCGGTCGTATGCAGTCCTGATTGTGGCGCTCACCTGCACGGCGCCAAACACGCATACGACCATCATTGGCACCAAGGCAGAAGCGACTCTCATCACTGAAGACGACACGTCTCCATTCGTCCCTCCATTCACGCCTGTCGCGACATCACTGGAGGCGGGCTGCACGATGTTGGGGCGTGAGCGGAAGACAGCCTAACGGTGTGCGGGACCGTGGAGACGGTTGCGAATGGTCCTTGCAGATACCCCAGGAGCAACAGTGTCCCAAATTGTGGCGGTGCGGTCCCCTACGGCACTGCGTAGGATCCTACGGTCTTGGTGTGCATCCGTGCGTCGCTGCGGTCCGATCCCAGGTCGACGGGCACGTGCACCTTCCGCCGACCACTGGCGACAACATCGATGTACTGTGGAGACCTCACGCCCCACGTGTTGAGTAATTCGGCGGTACGTCCACCCGGCCTCCCGCATGCCCACTATACGCCCTCGCTCAAAGTCCGTCAACTGCACATACGGTTCACGTCCACGCTGTCGCGGCATGCTACCAGTGTTAAAGACTGCGATGGAGCTCCGTATGCCACGGCAAACTGGCTGGCACTGACGGCGGCGGTGCACAAATGCTGCGCAGCTAGCGCCATTCGACGGCCAACACCGCGGTTCCTGGTGTGTCCGCTGTGCCGTGCGTGTGATCATTGCTTGTACAGCCCTCTCGCAGTGTCCGGAGCAAGTATGGTGGGTCTGACACACCGGTGTCAATGTGTTCTTTTTTCCATTTCCAGGAGTGTATATAAATCACAGCATGTTTGTCAGTAACGTCGATAAGGTGCTGGCTGCATGGTCTGGATCTGCAACGACTAAAATAATTAGAAGCCGGTGGTAAAAAATAATATATATTGTACTTCACTGGTTGTACGGGATTCTTCTTGGCTGCATACACATACGCTACTGACCATTAAAATTGCTATACCAAGAAGAAATGCAGATGATAAATGGGTATTCCTTGGACAAATATATTATACTAGAACTGTCATGTGATTACATTTTCACGCAATTTGGGTGCATAGATCCTGAGAAATCAGTACCCAGAACAACCATCTCTGGCCGTAATAACGGCCTTGATACGCCTGGGCATTGACTCAAACAGAGCTTGGATGGTGTGTACAGGTACAGCTGCCCATGCAGCTTCAACGCAATACCACAGTTCATCAAGAGTAGTGACTGGCATATTATGACGAGCCAGTTGCGCGGCCACCATTGACCAGACGTTTACAGTTGGCGAGAGATCTGGAGAACGTGCTGGCCACGGCAGCAGTCGAACATTTTCTGTATCCACAAAGGCCCGTACAGGACCTGCAACATGTGGTCGTGCATTATCCTGCTGAAATGTAGGGTTTAGCAGGGATCGAATGAAGGGTAGAGCCACGGGTCGTAACACATCTGAAATGTAACGTCCACTGTTCAAAGTGCCGTCAAGGCGAACAAGAGGTGACCGAGACGAGTAACCAATGGCACCCCATATTATCACGCCGGGTGATACGCCAGTATGGCGATGACGAAAACACGCTTCCGATGTGCGTTCACAGCAATGTCGCCAACCACGGATGCGACCATCATGATGCTGTAAAACAGAACCTGGATTCATCCGAAAAAATGACGTTTTTCCATTCGTTCACCCAGGTTCGTCGTTGAGTACACCATCGCGGTCGCTCCTGTCTGTGATGCAGCGTCAAGGGTAACCGCAGCCATGGTCTCCGAGCTGATAGTCCATGCTGCTGGAAACGTCTTCGAGCTGTTCGTGCAGATGGTTGTTGTCTTGCAAACGTCCCCATCTGTTCACTCAGAGATCGAGTCGTGGCTGCACGATCCGTTACAGCCATGCAGATATGATGCCTTTCACCTCGACTGCTAGTGATACGAGGCCGTTGGGATCCAGCACGGCGTTCCGTATTACCCTCCTGAACCCACCGATTCCATATTCTGCAAACAGTCATTGGATCTCGACCAACGCGAGCAGCAATATCGCGATACGATAAATCGCAATCGCGATAGGCTACAATCCGACCTTCATCAAAGTCGGAAACGTGATGGTACGCATTTCTCCTCCTTACACGAGGCATCACAACAACGTTTCACCAGGCAACGCCGGTCAACTGCTGTTTGTGTATGAGAAATCAGTCGAAAACTTTCATGTCAGCACGTGGTAGGTGTCGCCACCGGCGCCAATCTTGTATGAATCCTCTGAAAGGCTAATCATTTGCATATCACAGAATCTTCTTGCTGTCGGTTAAATTTCGCGTCTGTAGCACGTCATCTTCGTGATGTAGCAATTTTAATGGCCAGTAGTGTAATTCTAAACAGATAGCTATTGAGGCCTCACGTAAGCCATATGTTACTAAGCGCTTTGTTAGAGTTTGCTTCTTATCAGTTGAAGGCTACGCTACTTTACTATTTGACGTCCCGAGCATGAGTGGTCGAGATCTCGCTAGAAACTTGAAACAAGCTGCGGAGCGGCGCTGGTCACAACTCGCGGGTGCAATGATACTAATACGGACCGCTGTCGATAACTGCAACCCCTTACAAGTGTGGTATCGAGCGTTGATACCACAGACTCGTCATGGATGTCACCTGACGAGCGAAACTTCCCATCGCACCCTCGTCAGATATAGTGGTAAGATGGCCCAATATACAGCCCGTCCAAAACTGAACGCAGATTAAGCTTGAAAACAGGAAGCAGGTGTAATGAACTGTGAAAACTGGAGCAAAATAGGAACTATGAACTATCTAAGATGAAGCTGTGCAACATCAAATGAATTCCAGGAACCAAGGTTTCGTGGTTGTGGGGATTACGGTGTTGGACTGCAAGGCGGAAGGTTCTTGTTTAAATCATCCTCGTGCAGCATTTTATTTCACAAATTTATGAACTACCCGTCCATTCATTAGCGTGTCTGTTATCCTTCTGTGGTCTTTGCTTCTGTCTTACTATGAATGGGTTATAGAATATGAGTCATGTTGTCAGAGTATATTACCGTCGCTAGTAAATGTGATAAATAGTGAGAGGAAGCGAGATGTCGCACAGAACTCTCACAAAAATGAAAACAACAAGTCAACGAGTGTGAACTATGTGACAACAATGAAATTCAAGAGTCTAAGCTTCCAAAACTGAGCGCAACATTTACAATATGTGGTACAAGCGTAGAAAAAATAGGAGACACTTACGTCCGGAGGTCCCTTCGTTACACCTCGCTGTTACAAACGGACATTACAAAGCGACATAGACAAACATTTGAATACAGCGAACACACATGTCGATGACTGTGCGGTGAAAAATTTTGTGAAAAAAAACCACATGGGGCACGAGGGAGATATGAACACGGATTTCCCCCTTCTCCGTCCCACAACGTGACTACATAACCACTACATCGGAGTAGCTAAAATTGGCTCGATGTTGCTCATCTGGATCTTGGACCGTTCACTGTTTGTGTTTGCTTCTTTTATGACAGATCAGTTCACTTCTTCCCGTTTTCAGGTTTCATCTGTGTTCAGATTTTCACGAGCTATTCAGTGGGCCACCTTACCACTAAATCTGAGTAGGGTGCGGTGGGATATTTCTCTTATTTACTATTTTTAATTTACACGTTTGGTTCCGTAGGACGAAATTAAGGAGCAAATATCCTAGGTCATGCGACGTGTCTGTACGTGAAATTATAACATAAAAGTAATACCAGATAAAATAAAATTTTTATGAACCCAAAAAAGAGGAGCCATAAGTTTATGTGAACGTGGTCAACAATATAACATAGGAGTCAGCTTAATTTTTCGAAGAGCTCCTTAATAGAATAGCAGGACCCACGAGGAAACTCTTCAGTTTCGATCTGAAAGCGCGTGGATTACTGCTAAGATTTTTGAAATCTTGTGGTAGCTTACTGAAAATAGATGCAGCAGTATAAAGCACACCTTTCAGCACAAGAGTCAAGAAAGTGCGATCCACATTCAGATTAGATTGATGCTAGTATTAACTGAGTGAGAGCTGCTAATTCTTTGGAATAAGCTGATACCGTTGAAAAGAAACGACAGTAAAGAATGCCAGTGTCAGAATAGCCAGACTAGTGAACAGGGATCGATAAGAGGTTCACGAACTTACACACTTATTGCCCGAAATGGCCGTTTCTGAGCAAAAAATATCCTTTGAGTATGGGAAGGGTAACCCCAACATTTAACACCATACGGCTTAAGCGAATTAAAATAAGCAAATTAGATTACTTTTCGCGTACAACTATCACTTACTTCAGATACGGTTAGAATAGTAAAAATGGCAACATTAAGTCTCTGAACAAGACCACGTACGTGGGCTTTCCACGACAGTTTACTATCTACCTGAACACTTAGAAATTTAAACTGTTCAGTTTCGCTAATCATATGCCCATTCTGTGAAATTCAAACATCAAATTTTGTTGAATTGTGTGTTAGAAAGTGTAAAAACTTAGTCTTGCTGGGATTTATCGTTTGTTTATTTTCTACACGTCATGAACTTATATCATTCACTGCACTATTCGAAACAGAGCCAATGTTTCACACAACGTACTTTACTACCAAGCTAGTGTCATCAGAAAACAGAAAGGTTTTAGAATTACCTGTAATAATAGATCGCATATCATTTATATAAATAAGGAACAGTAGCAGAGAAACAGATCCATCAGGGACATTTTGAACATCCTAAAGCTGGCCGTACCGACTGTTAGTGCCGTGCCGGCCGGGGTGGCCGAGCCGTTCCAGGCGCTACAGTCTGGAACCGCGCGACCGCTACGATCGCAGGTTCGAATCCTGCCTCGGGCATGGAAGTGTGTGATGTACTTAGGTTAGTTAGGTTTAAGTAGTTCTAAGTTCTAAGGGACTGATGACCTTAGAAGTTAAGTCCCATAGTGCTCAGAACCATTTGAACGATTTGATAGTGCCGTGACTGTGAAGTGGAAACGCGAACAGCTACAGCTAAACAAAGACCACTCAGACCTCATGTCCTGACGAACAGGGGTCGCCGAGTACTACGCGGGGTGGTTAAGAAAAATCGCTTCAGATCAGTGAAGGAGTCACTCCTGGGATCCGAAGTGCTACCGGCAGCCCAGCTAGCGCAATGACTGTGCTTTGCTAGTTTAAACGAAAGGGGTAAATGGTCGAAGAGATCCTTGTAAGCCATAAATTCCTGTAAACAATACTAAACGACAATTGATGTAGAGCAAACAGCGACGCCACTTAACACTGGATTACTGGAATAATGAATCATGCTGCGACAGTTCGATTGAAGGATATGGGCTTCGAGACTACCTGGAAAGCGTCACCTGCCATAATGTGTGGCGCCAGCAGCGTAGTACGGAAGACGTGGTGTTACTGTATGGTAGTGTATTTTGTCGTTTGGGTGTGGTTCCCTTACTGTGTTTAAGAAATGAATACGAACACTTCTACGGTATTGTATACTGCGTACAAAAAACGGTTCAAGTGGCTCTGAGCACTATGGGACTTAACTTCTGAGGTCATCAGTCCCCTTGAACTTTGAACTACTTAAACCTAACCTAAGGACATCACACACATCCATGCCCGAGGCAGCATTCGAACCTGCGACCGTAGCAGTCGCGCGGTTCCGGACTGAGGCGCCTAGAACCACTCGGCCACCGCGGCCGGCAAGGGTATGTGTCGTGGTGTAATGTCAGTTTGCAACAGCAACGTGTAGGGAAGACCTCGAGACGTACGCACTTCGTATTTGTTCTTCACAGATACCGCACGTTATACCTCTTGCGTTCCGTTTTGGAAGATTTCACTCTTGAATTCCATTCTTGTAACATAGTTTACATTCGTACATTTGCCGTTTTCATTTTTGTGCAAGGTCTATGACGCATCTCACCTGATCTCAATATATTTTTGTTTGTAACGGTAATATAGACTTCCCACATGACTCACCTCATATTAATGTCCACTAATAAATGTCAGGACAGTTGCGAAAGATAGTGTTGCTAGGATGTGATACGGGGTACGAATATGACAAAGATGTACAAAGAAAGTGGTAAAATTTTGATATACATGCAAAACAGTAAACATCTACCCTACAATGGGAACTACCATCGCACCCCCTCAAATTTAATGTTAAGATGGCTCAGTGGACAGCCCTTCAAAAACTGAACACATATAAACCAAGAAAACAGGAAGAAGGTGCAGTAAACTGTGAAAAATGAAGCACTGTAGAAACAGTGAACGGTACAAGCTCATGGTGTGCAACATAGAGCAAAGTAGAGGAACCACAGGTTCGCGGTTATGTGGACACTTTTTTGGACTGCGTAGCGGGAGATCTGTGTTTAAATTTCCCTAGTGCCCATTTCTTTATCACAATATTATGAAGTGTCCGTCCAGTCATTGGCTTGTCTCTTCTCTTTCTGTTGTCAGTTGACATTCCATACACTGGTTACAGATTGTGAGTCATGAGGTAAGTATGTATTACCGTACCAAGTAAATATATTGAGATCAGGCGAGATGGCGTATAGACCTTTCACACAAATGAAAACGACAAATAAAGGAATTCAAGAGTGAAAACTTCCAAAACGAAACGCAAGAGGCATAACGTGTGGTACCTATGTAGAACAAATGGGAAGTGCGTACGTCTGGAGGTCCTTCGCTACACGTTGCTGTTGCAAACTGACATTATGCCACGACACATACACATATTTGAATACAGCGAATAGACACGTCGATAATCAGATGGAAGGTTCGTAATTCTGTGGAAAAAAAAATTGGGACCGTGTGAAATTAGAGTTCAAATGTGTGTAAATTCATGCTGAGGTCATCAGTCCCTAGACTTACAAACCGCTAAAACTGACGTAAGCTAAGAGCAACACACAGAAGAGTAAAAACTTCGAAAACAGAACGCATGAGTCGTAACATGCGGTACTTGTATAGAACAAACAGGAGACACGTACGCCTGGAGCTTCATCGCCTTCTGTTCACGGGGTCGCAGTGTCGAGTAACCGTGAGAACATACAAGATCTCGGAATCAGCTTCCGTCATAAGTCCCTTCCTTACACCTCGCTATTGCAGACGGACATGAAGAGACAGATTCGAATTTGAATACAGTTAACTGACACGTCAATGACCCGACGGACAGTTCATAACCTTTCGTTGGTTGGGGAATGGGGGGGAGGGGGGGGGGAAATGAACAGAAGCTAGATTAGATTTGAACACGGCTCTCCCGTTTTGTAGTCCAATACTTCGACCACATAACCACGACGTCGTCGCTCTTCCGTACCCTTTACTGTTTCTATTTTGCTTCGTCTCTCACAGTTAGCACGCCTTGTTCCTTTTTCGAGCTTGATTTGTGTTCACTTTTTCACGGGCTGTACGCTGGGCCATCTTACAATTAAATCAGAGGAGTGCGATGGAGAGTTTCCCTTGTTAGAAACACGACAAAAAAACACGAATGAAATTTTACGCGCTAATGGCTGTCCCTGTACTTCACTAAAGAAGTGACCGTGGGTCTTTTATAAGGTACAATAACGTAAGTTTCATGCAGCTAAAATGTGTTTTCTTAGACCTGTTAAAGACTACCAGAGAGGAATACTAAGCAACGACGACATGAAAGAAATAAATCTAACTGATGACAACAGAAAAAAAGTGAAGTTAACATACCGACAGCATGAACTGTGGCAGACTACTTAACAAGCACAGAAATTATAATCCGGCAATGCAGGTCTGACAAGGCCAAGAGATAGATGGGTACCGTAACTAGCAAAGGCGTAATACTTGAAGTGCAGCAGCAGAAGAAGATGTCTTAGAGTTCTAAGTCTTTCCCCTGAGGAGGCTACTAGTGCGAGGTTGTAGCTTCCTGATTCTGAGAGGCAAGAACTGGATGCTGGCAAAACAGGGAGGCGCCAGGGATCGTCAGAAGGCAGTGATTTCCCGCATAGGAATGTTTCTCAGATATCGAAACCGCAGCTAGACAGTCTTCTGAGAGAGGGATTCCCGCCGAGTCGACATCTGGGCCGGCTGCCGCCGCTGCAAAACGAGAAGTAACGTCCAGAAAGAGTGACAGACGCGACCCGACGAGGTTGTAATTAAAGCGGAATTAAGCGGCTTTAAGGACTCGGGACGACAAGTTTGAGGCGCTCAAGTTGGGAGACGTATCGGGAAGTTGGTTGGCGGTCGGTTATTAGCAGGGGCACCGCGTGTAGGCGGGCGATAGCGCCTCCTCCACTGCGCTGGGAGGGACCTGCTGGCTGCCGCTGGAAGAAGACGGGCTGCGTCGAGGAGCGCTAACGACCTGTCACCAAGTTCTGGCTGCCAACCAGTTCCCCGCCGTGTAGCTCATACGCTACTCTTCTCTTTGCACTGAAACAAAGGATGAGTCAGTCACTGTGTTCTGTCGAAATTACGGACACTAATCGGTAGAAGTTTTCATATTAAGATGTGAAAGTAAATACTGGCGAGACAGTGGGACTATGGAGGACCGTCATTTCTGCAGTTTATACATAAATATACGGTGTAGTGCATATAAGTTCGGCTTGTGATAGAGGACGGTGCACTGAACAAGGTTACAAAATGTTTTAAAACTTACATGGCACGTTGTAAATAGAAGAATGATCTGTAATGACATTGAAAACTGGTGTCGCACAGGCCACAAGAGGGCGCTGCTGTCACTTGCGACTGGCATTGTCAGAAACTGTTTAATTGGGCGTACACTCTCCCGGATCGACTTCTACTAGAGGTTTTGCCTGATATGCTGAAAAATGTCTATATGACTATTAGTCGCCGCATTCGATTTCAGCACGACGGAGCCCCAGCTCATTTCATCAAACAACCTTTACCGGTCGCTGGATTCGTCACGGTGGGCAAGTCGCTTGATCACCTCGACCTCCCGATACGTCCTCAATCTATTTTTTCCTGTGGGGCTACCTGAAGGGTCACTTGTGTAAAGCATCTGTTACACAGCTGGAGGGCGGAAACTAATCGCAGGTAAGGCACATGCCAGAGACACTGACTAGAGGAATATACCACCGACACAGTAGGTAGCTTGCAAAACACTCGTTCGATCAGTACATGACCGTTGCCCGTTAGTCCAGGCTCCATTGCAGACCGGTTGTCCGCTCCGAGTAGGTGAGTGGTCAGGGCGACAGATTGTCAATCCCTAAGGCCCGGGTTCGGTTCCCGGCTGGGTCGGAGATTTTCTCCGTTCAGAGACTGGGTGTTGACTTGCCCTAATCATCATCATTTCATCACCATTTACGTGAAGTCCCCGAAGTGACGTCAAATCGAAAGATTTGAATACGGCGACGGGAGGCCCTAGTCACACGATATTTATTTTAGCAGACAGGTTTAATAGAGGAAATATAAAAAATTCGAAGTAGAGCAGCGCGTTTCTTCAGTGGTTCATTTCGTTAGCGTTAATGTGTCACGGATATGCTCATCCAACTCCAGAGCCAGAGGCGGCAAGATGCTCCGGATCAAGAAGGGATATACGGTGAAAATTAAGAGTGCACACGTTTCTAAGAGTCAAACGAGTATGTTGCTTCCACCTACGTATATCTCGCGAAAGTGCCGCGAAGATAAAATTAGAAGGATACGAGTCCACACGGTGGCTCACGAACAGTCGTTTTTCCCGCGAACCATTAGCTAGTGGAACAAGAAGCGGGGAAGTGACAGTTGTACACATAGCACCCTCCGCCACACACCGTCACGAGGCTCGCGGAGTATAGTTGCAGATGTAGATGTGCAGTTACCTTAGAAGTTATACGGGAACAAGGTAAACTTTATTTCATAGCAATGATAAGCTCAGGGAAAGCATTTGACAATGCTTGAAAGTTGGAGGGTTTCTACAGCTTGTACATCTACAACTTCTACCAAAACCAGACTGTAAGTATGCGAGTTGAAGGAGAAGAAACGGAAGCTATACTGGAGAAGGCAGTGCGACAGAGTTGTAGCCTATGTCCCATGCTATTCAGTTTGAACACTGAGAATGCAGTAAAGGATGTCAAGGAGAAATTCGGACGAATAGAAAGTACGAGTAGAAGAATTAAGAACGTTGAGTTTCACCGTTGAGAATTTTGTAAGTCTGTCAGTGCGACAAGGGTTTGGAAAAGCAGTTGAACGTACTATATAGTGTCTTGTAAAGGGAAGCAGTAAGCGATTTATACTCGTGACTATTTAAGGACTTTTTCTGACTAAACGTGTTTCACTTTATTTAAAGTATCTTAGTGGTCACTTTAACGGTTGTGATTTTGTGTACAAACCGATGCCATATTACTTCTAAAACCGTCACTGTAGAAGAGATGTTTCGAAAGCTAAAGGACAAAATACATCTCAAAAAGAGGTTATAAAATCAACTTGAACAAAAATAGAACGACAGTAATGGAATGTAACAATTACATTAGATGACGCTGAAGGTAGTACACTAGGAAATAAGACAGTGAAAGCAGTAGACGACACCTACTACATAGAGTACTAAATAACCGATGATGGCACAAACAAAGAGGATTTAAATTGCAGGCTTGGAATACCAACAAAAGCGTTTCTCAGAACGGGAAATTTACTAACATCTAATACAAGAAGAAATTAAATAAAAAGAAAACGGCGCACCACGAATGAATTATCCGATTAGGACGGAGATCAGTAGATGAGATTCACGTGTGCAGGCGAACAAATGATTAGAATTCCGAAAAATTTGGAATATTTACTCAAGGGTAGAGCTTTACAAACTGGTGAAGTGAATAACGCAGTGGTTCACCTCTGGGCCTCATGCTAGCAGTCATTCGATTTGCCATTGATTGACTCCTCCTGAGGGATGTTGTTGTTGTTGTGGTCTTCAGTCCTAAGACTGGTTTGATGGAGCTCTCCATGCTACCCTATCCTGTGCAAGCTTCTTCATCTCCTAGTACTTACTGCAGCCTACATCCTTCTGAATCTGCTTAGTGTATTCATCTCTTGGTCTCCCTATACGATTTTTACCCTCCACGCTGCCCTCCAATGCTAAATTTAGATCCCTTGATGCCTCAGAACATGTCCTACCAACCGATCTCTTCTTCTAGTCAAGTTATGCCACAAACTCCTCTTTTCCCCAATTCTATTCAATACCTCCTCATTAGTTATGTGATCCACCCATCTAACCTTCAGCATTCTTCTGTAGCACCACATTTCGAAAGCTTCTATTCTCTTCTTGACCAAACTGTTTGTCGTCCACGTTTCACATCCATACATGGCTACACCCCATACAAATACTTTCAGAAACGACGTCCTGACACTTAAATCTATACACGACGTTAACAAATTTCTCTTCTTCAGAAACGATTTCCTTGCCATTGCCAGTCTACGTGTTATATCTTCTCGACTTCGACCATCATCAGTTATTTTGTTTCCAAAATAGCAAAACTCCTTTACTACTTTAAGTGTCTCATTTCCTAATCTAATTCCCTCAGCATCACCCGACTTCATTCGACTACAATCCATTATCCTCGTTTTGCTTTTGTTGACGTTCATCTTATATCCTCCTTTCAAGACACTGTCTATTCCGTCTTCCAAGTCCTTTCCTGTCTCTGACAGAATTACAATGTCATCAGCGAACCTCAAAGTTTTTATTTCTTCTCCATGGATTTTAATACCTACTCCGAATTTTTCTTTTATTTCCTTTACTGCTTGCTCAATATACAGATTCAATAACATCGAGGAGAGGTTACAACCCTGTCTCACTCCCTTCCCAACCACTACTTCCCTCGACTCTTATAACTGCCATCTGGTTTCTGTACAAATTGTAAATAGCCTTTCGCTCCCTGTATTTTACCACTGCCACCTTTAGAATTTGAAAGAGAGTATTCAAGTCAACATTGTCAGAAGCTTTCTCTAAGTCTACAAATACTAGAAACGTGGGTTTACCTTTCCTTAATCTTTCTTCTAAGATAAGTTGTAAGATCAGTATTGCCTCACGTGTTCCAATATTTCTACGGAATCCAAACTGATCTTCTCCGAGGTCTGCTTCTACCAGTTTTTCCATTCGTCTGTAAAGAATTCGCGTTAGTATTTTGCAGCTGTGACTTATTAAATTGAAGGTTCGGTAAATTACACATCTGTCAACACCTGCTTTCTTTGGGACTGGAATTATTATATTCTTCTTGAAGTCTGAGGGTATTTCGCCTGTCTCATACACCTTGCTCACCAGATGGTAGAGTTTTGTCAGGACTGGCTCTCCCAAGGCCGTCAGTAGTTCTAATGGAATGTTGTCTACTCCCGGGGCCTTGTTTTGACTCAGGTCTTTCAGTGTTCTGTCAAACTCTTCACGCAGTATTGTATCACCCATTTCATCTTCATCTACATCCTCTTCCATTTCGATAATATTGTCCTCAAGTACATCGCCCTTGTATAGACCCTCCATATACTCCTTCCACCTTTCTGCTTTCCCTTCTTTGCTTAAAACTGGGTTTCCATCTGAGCTCTTGATGTTCATACAAGTGGTTCTCTACTCTCCAAAGGTCTCTCTAATTTTCCTGTAGGCACTGTTTCGCTAGCGGTTTCTCTATCTGAACTCTGGTGACCTAGACCACGATTTCGTGGTCTATTTGGGCGGCGCCGTCGCATGCCAATATTACTTTCTTCTGGCCTTGGTTCTGGCACCCGTTCAAATTCAACTGTTTCGCCACTCGTATCCAAATCGTCGAAAGTTGGATTACCTGCATACCGCATACGAGCAGCAGCATCCTCTCTTTGCACTGTTCGAATATCATTACTGCTACGTGAACGATTAACGATTAACAAAATGGTTCAAATGGCTCTGAGCACTATGGGACTCAACTGCTGCGGTCATAAGTCCCCTAGAACTTAGAACTACTTAAACCTAACTAACCTAAGGACAGCACACAACACCCAGCCATCACGAGGCAGAGAAAATCCCTGACCCCGCCGGGAATCGAACCCGGGAACCCGGGCGTGGGAAGCGAGAACGCTACCGCACGACCACGAGATGCGGGCCAACGATTAACACCCTCGAATCATGAAACGACTGCGTCATGTTTCGATTCATGAGGGTCAGCAACCGATAAAAAAATGGGGCCCCCGGGGTCCCAAGGTCGCGATGGCGGCGTCACTGTCCCGCCGAGATAATTTGTCCTTTTAGGACAATTATCTGAGCAAGCACCCACGCCAGCAAAATGTTGCCCGACACGTGTTGATAACAGGATTTGTTTTAACCGGCTGTACCCGAATTTTAGTATATAAGGAGAGTGATTTGGAGCACAGCACATCGTATCCTCTGAACCGATAACGTCGACATCTACGAGCAGCAGCAGCAGCGACACCACATTTGTAAGTACATTTCTCAATACTGGAGACGCTATATAATTTGGCCAAAGTAGCAGTATGTGGTCAACTGGAAAATGCATTAGATGCTTTAAAATTAGAATTGCCATCTACTGTTGAAGATGATATATTGTTAACTTATAGAGTATCAAAAATGAATTATATCCTTACCAATTATAGATTGCCAGAACGTTATATTTTTGCTAGTAGTATAAATGTTCCAATGATACCTGATATTGTAGCCGACGCTATTCAAGCAGCTGGTAAAATTAAAAATGGTGTACCAATTCCATGGTCTACATTGTGCTTAATGACACTTGCCAACTTTGGTAAATGCAATGTCTGGCAATCAAGATTTAAAATTAAAGTGTGGTTTTATGAAATAACACTTAATATTCCATATTTGTGAAAATTGTTTAACGTCAATGATGTGTAGATGGAGAACATCAAAACTGTCTGATATTATTGCAAACTTGAAAATTCATTTAGTTAGTAACAGACCACATTTTGTAAATGGGGTAGTTTGCCCACCGCATGTAACTATGTATGGCCATTGGTGTATGTTTTGCGTTATTACGCCATTATTCAGAAGTGTACGTTGTGGTGGAGCATTAGATGCTGTAAGCGATTCAGAGGAGGAAGATGTTGATTTCGCTGATATGTTGCTTGCAGACCTCTGATGGAGACCCTGGCCGACATCTTCCAAACGATCTTCACCCTGGTTCAAGCACACGTGACGAGTCCAACGCTGAAAATCTTCATCTGGATCACTAAGAGATTACACTGCCAGTTGGGAGCCACCGATGGACCCTTAGGGACATACATATTCACCATTTTGAATTGTTTGACGAACTTCGAAGATTCCTGTTCACAATTATCGTTTGGTTGCCAGAACTTTTGCGAGTATCTGAAATCTCAGAAAGATGGCATTACACTGATGTCATTATCATCAGAGGACCGGACGATGTTGATTAATTTAGTAGACGAATTGCTTCTATCGCATCAGTCTACCCTGGAGTAATTATCCTATGGAAACATGACGACGACCACATCCACCTCGTCCACGATTGCATCTATTCCTCTAGACGATGTAGATGCCGATTTAGGGTTGACCCCTTTATTGCCAGCAGAATTAAGAAATGTCCCCGACGAAGGCGAGCAATCACAGCCATGTCGGACCTCGACTGGTTCAATATACTCATATATTTCTTCTTGCAAAAAAGGTCAGGTCGGGGACAAGTTTGAATTAGACGAACCCATAAGAGAGTGCCTGGTGAGTCTGAAATTATACAATGGTTCAGTTTCATCGAGGGATCCCTCTCAGTATTGGAAAGGGAAAGCCCTCGAATTAATGATCAGTTGCAAAAAGAACTCACCAGAGATAGCTCACGTAAATGGCCTCATACAAAGCGCAAGCCAATCTCTGACTAACAAAGGTGCAACCCTGAAACGACGGCAAAAAAGGTACTTTCCATATTAATGTCATACAATTGAATACCACCAGAAAATATAGTCAGTGTAATACCATCTGGACACCATTATTATATTAATTTCATTGATCCTAAATTCAAGCGTTTTTTTGACATGGGCCTAGAGTTATACAAAAAAGCTATAAATGAATTAGAACTCAAAGGTTTGGAGAATCGTTTATGTTCTGGCTCAGAAGACAGTATATTTTACAGCCACTCTACAAATGTTTTTGAATATTATTATACTTTAGCTGATTCTCTTGCATGGCTAAATAAACATTTGTTATTTCAATTTAATGATGACACAGATGAAGTGTCTAAATTTTTGTTGAATTTGGTATCATCGTTTAATAGACAGGGCCTTTACCAATGACAGGATAATAATTATGTGCAAAATAAAAAATTAAACACTGTTTGTATTGTTGGCCCACAAAACTCTGGAAAAATTGGTTTTTTGATTGTTTCATTTCACTTGGACTTAATGTAGGCCACATTGGCCGATGCAATAATAAGACGAATCAATTTGCTCTTCAAGACGCCGAGTTTTAATCTAGAGTCCACATCTGCCCCTGGAAATGTCTTACAATTTAAAGCCTGGGTCCTAAATCTCTGTCTTACCATTATATAATGTATCTGATACCTTCTACTATGTCCAGGATCCTTCCATGTATACAACCTTCTTTTGTGATTCTTGAACCAAGTGTTAGCTATGATTAAGTTATGCTCTGTGCAAAATTCTACCACACGGCTTCCTCTTTCATTTCTTACCCCCAGCCCATATTCACCTACTATGTTTCCTTCTCTCCCTTACCCTACTCTCGAATTCCAGTCACCCATGACTATTAAATTTTCGTCACCCTTCACTACCTGAATAATTTCTTTTATCTCGTCATACATTTCATCAATTTCTTCGTCATCTGCAGAGCTAGTTGACATATAAACTTGTACTACTGTAGTAGGCGTGGGCTTCGTCTCTATCTTGGCCACAATAATGCGTTCACTATGCTGTTTGTAGTAGCTTACCCGCATTCCTACTTGTTTTATTCATTATAAAACGTACTCCTGAGTTACCCCTATTTGATTTTGTATTTACAACCCTGTATTCGCCTGACCAAAAGTCTTGTTCCTCCTGCCACCGAACTTTACTAATTCCCTCTATGTCTAACTTTAACCTATCCATTTCCCTTTTTAAATTTTCTAACCTACCTGCCCGATTAAGGGATCTGACATTCCACGCTACGATCCGTAGAACGCCGGTTTTCTTTCTCCTGATAACGACGTCCTTCCGAGTAGTCGCCGCTCGGAGATCCGAATGGGGAACTATTTTACCTCCGGAATATTTTACCCAAGAGGACGCCATCATCATTTAACCAGTAAAGCTGCATGCCCTCGGGAAAAATTACGGCTGCAGTTTCCCCTTGCTTTCAGCCGTTCGCAGTACCAGCACAGCAAGGCCGTTTTGGTTAGTTTTACAAGCCAGATCAGTCAATCATCCAGACTGTTGCCCCTGCAACTACTGAAAAGGCTGCTGCCCCTCTTCAGGAACCACGCGTTTGGCTGGCCACTCAACAGATACCCCTTCGTTGTGGTTGCACCTACGGTACGGCCATCTGTATCGCTGAGGCATGCAAGACTCCCCACCAACGGCAAGGTCCATGGTCCATGGGGGGAAGGATATCGTGTCAAATTCAGTCCAAATGGACCGTATATCGTCAAAACCTGAGCTCGATGGAGGGCTCTGACAGTAATGCTTTAAACGTTCTCAACAGGGGAGAGATGCGGCGGACATACTGACCAAGGACCAAAGTATGATTTGAGAAGCACGAAGACAAGCAGTAAAATCTCGTCCGTTTACGTGCAGGCATTATCTTGCTGAAGTGTGTGCCTATGATGGCCTGCCATGTAGAGAAACTAAACAGGGCGTAGAACATCGTAGACGTACCGTTGTGCAGTAAGGGTGCCGCTAATGGCAAATAAGGGTTCCTACAATGAAATGAAATATTTGTCGGACTGTATGGGGGTGACGGTCAGATTGGTATCCCCCTACTGTGCAGAACTTCTACAGACACGTCTTCACTGGTCATTGGGGCTCAGTACGAAACGGGACTCATCACTGGAAACAATTCTCTACAATCGATAAGATTACACGAAGAAGACATTTCTGGAGACGCTGTGGGACACTGGCATAACTGTCGCTTGCCGTACACCTGACAATCAGGGTTGATGATCTGGGGTGCCATTTCATTTCCATTTTGTTGACAATGGCGGCACCCTTACAGTACAACGGTACGTCGAAGGTATTCTACGCCCCGTTTTGTTGCCCTTCATGGCAAGCCAAGTTGCCTTATATTTCAGCATGATAATACCCACTCGCACATTTTGAGAGTTTCAACTGCCTATCTTCGCGCTTGCCACATCTCACAAATTCAGAACATTTGGAGCGTTATGGACAGGGCCATCCAACCAACTCGGAATTTCGACGATCTAACATGGATATTGGTCAGAAATTGCTTGGCAACCCTCAGCAGGGGAAAAAAAAGCCGGCCGTGGTGGCCGAGCGGTTCTAGGCCCTTCAGTCCGGAACCCTGCGACTGCTACTGTCGCAGTTTCGAATCCTGCCTCGGGCATGGATGTGTGTGATGTCCTTAGGCTAGTTAGGTTTAAGTAGTTCTGAGTTCTAGGGGACTGATGACCTCAGATGTTAAGTCCCATAGTGCTCAGAGCCATCTGAACCATTTTGAAAAAAAAAAAAAAGAAAAACCATATCAAGCCGAATAACTGCTTGCATAAGGGCAAGAAGTGGACCAACGCGTTAGCGACTTGCTGAATTTGTGAAGATATTTCTGTTGACCAGATAATCTAATTTTTATGAAATTTTTATGATTTTCATTTTTTTGTCTGTACACGTGTATCGGATCTACCGGCTTCCTTCCTATTGAGGTAATTCCTTCGTGCAGCATCGTTTTATTTATCTTAAGGTATATAACTTTAGGTGGTCGTAAGGCTTTTTTAAAGTATTTGGACTGACGCCTTGTATGCAAGTGACACGTAGATTATAAATACTGTTGACAAGAAGATAACAGAAACCATTGAAATGTGGCTATACAGAAGAATGTTTCAGATCGTATAGGTAGGTGCAAAATCTAATGAAGTGGTAATGGACGTAATTTGGAATAAAAACTTGCGGTACAACGTGAGTAAAAGAGAAACTGCGTTGTTAACACACATTCGGAGGCATCAAAGAATAATACTTAGTCCAGTGGATGTGGAAGGGTGACGGAACTAAAACAGTAGGTTACTAAATCTTGACTACAATAAGTAGGTTCGGGTAGAAGTTGGTTGCAATAGACGCGTAGAGATGCAGAGGCTTGCAGCGGGTATCTAAGCGTGGACGGTTACATCAAACTAATTTTCGAACTGAATGGTGGAAATATAGTTTTTAATGAAGTGGAAAAATAAAACCGTAACTGTCGTCCAACCAAGTGAACTTCAAGTACAGTACACAAGGGCGTTGGAGAACGTAACTGTTGGTGATTCTTTCGTATTCAGCGCAGCGCGAAGCCTCCGTCTCAGCAGTCAGGGCGTCTAGATGTAGTGGCATGTATAAGCACCCTCCATATACAATCTGGTATCGAGTACCTGCGTTTGGACACAGTCTACCATATGCGTTATTATGACTGAACAGGTAACTTAAAAGAGAGTTGTATGTAACAAGGAACCGTCTCGCACTTCCTTATGTCAATCACATACTAGCTGGAATTAATTCTGTTTGCTCCTGCAGTCTGGCTGCCCACGACAACAAACAATTTGGTTAATTTTGCATTCAACGTTGACAAATTTTGTATGAATGATGCAGTCTGGTAGTGGATGACGCATTTATTGGGTTTCACCACTATGACAAGGTTCCACGAATGTTAGGTCACCAGAGACGTCATCCAGCATAATTATCCAAATCACAAGAAGTTCAAAGAAAGTACCATGCTGTGGTAATGGGGTAGTATTAGGCTACAGGCCGAGAAATTTATTTTACACTTATTTTTGTTAATACATGGGAAAACACGGGAGACAAAAAACCGTTAAATATGCCAAATGGTTCAAATGGCTCTGAGCACTGTGGGACTTAACATCTGAGGTCATCAGTCCCCTAGAACTTAGAACTACTTAAACCTAACTAACCTGAGGACATCACACACTTCCATGCAAGAGGCAGGATTTGAACCTGCGACCGTAGCGGTCGCGTGGTTCCAGATTGAAGCGTCTAGAACCGCTCGACCACAGTGGCCGGCATTAAATATGCCACAGACGGATATTACAAAGCGAGTACTTAAATGATGTACGATATGTTTATGTATTAGAAGGAGAAAACGAGAAAAGTAGTATATGACTGAAACTTTACTCGATGAAGGGAAAATTTATTGCGAGATTCGCAGCCACTGAAGGTACCAGTCGTGAGAAAGTCGTAGCCTGAGATGCGAATATGTGATGAAAACTATAAACGTTTTTCGCGGTGGTAAGTACGTCCAAATGAGAAGAATTAGCAGAATGTATCAAAGAATATAAATCACCTTATCAACAGTCGCATTACTTATACCATTAAAAAGTTTTGTGGTTCTACTTTCACAAGTTTTACATGTTTTTTTTTTAAGCTCGTATTTTTCCCAGGAGTTGCTACACACCAGTTAACGCTCCTGTGAAACATAAAAACTCTTAAGACGCTGCACAGAAATATGAGATGGCTCTCGAACTTGTTAAGCTGACGGGAGAAATTATGGCAGAAACTGCGAAATTCTGTCTGCCGAACATAGAGGGGGAATTGGAAATTTTATAGCTATCGCGAATTGTTGTTAATGGTCTTCTGTCACCAAACCTCATTCACTTCCTAGTAACCCGAGCGAAAGCAATGTTTTATTTTTGTGTGGTCAACAAAACGAACGAATCTGTCCTAACATATCAGCGAGAGGAAGATTCGTTTCATTTGCTGGCAGAGTTTTAATGACGTCCCAACTGGTTGCGCCATAAAACGGGAGTCCTGATTAATTAATCAGACTCAGTGAATGGGAAACTGAGCACACACGGCAGCGGCCGCCGCTCCGATGCGAACGAGGTTAAATACATCATGTCTGCCCGTAATTATTCAGTGCTGCCGCATTTATCATTTCATAACGAATAGCAGAACTGTTTACGTTACGAGCGTGTAGTGTTTCCTTAACGGGAATTCTCGTATTGACTCTGCCACTGGTTCGTTTATTTATGTTTATAATTTTGTTTTACGCAACCACCCTCTCTTCTCTCGCCGAATATCTTTCAGAAATCGTGTTTCCTATCTCTGATTCCTATTTAGCTTGCTGTCTTTCCTAGCACCTGCATCCTCACACTTTCCCTTATTAATGCTCAAACGCTCTTTCTCTCTCTCTCTCACACACACACACATACAAATGCAAGCTAACTAAACCATGTCCTTTATGGAAACACTATAGAAAGTGTCTATGGTAAATCTTGAAACTTAAAATATTGTAGAGGCAGAGGTACCAACGTAAAATGGGAGTAGTAATATTAAATACTTATTATTTTTTCTCTCTTAGTAATTGCTCAACTTGAGTGAGCTGCTGCAGTGATTTTTCGGTGAGCTGCTCCGCGAGAGTACCCGCGGTAGAACTTTCCTAGTGGCTTAATGGGGAATGCGTTCCGGCATTCGCCCATTGTCGGCGGGCACTCCACAAGGATCGGTGCTGTCTCCCATTCTTTTTAATATCTATGTGAATTATATGCCGGTTATCCCCGAATGCCACCTGGCACATTATGCTGAAGACACAGTACTATATACCACTGGTCGTATCACTGACGCCATCATTGCCCGCCTCCAGCGACAGGTGGTTCCCGGCGATCAAAATATCTCTTTTTGTTGTTGTTGTGGTCTTCAGTCCTGAGACTGGTTTGATGCAGCTCTCCATGCTAATCTATCCTGTGCAACCTCCTTCATTTCCCAGTACCTACTGCAACCTACATCCTTCTGAATCTGCTTAGTGTATTCATCTCTTGGTCTCCCTCTACGATTTTTACCCACCACGCTGCCCTCCAATACTAAATTTGTGATCCCTTGATGCCTCAGGACATGTCCTACCAATCGATCCCTTCTTCTAGTCAAGTTGTGCCACAAACTTCTCTTCTCCCCAATCCTATTCAATACCTCATCATTAGTTATGTGATCTACCCACCTAATCTTCAACATTCTTCTGTAGTACCACATTTCGAAAGCTTCTATTCTCTTCTTGTCCAAACTATTTATTGTCCATGTTTCACTTCCATACATGGCTACACTACATACAAATACTTTCAGAAACGACTTCCTGACAAATCTATACTCGATGTTAACAAATTTCTCTTCTTCAGAAACGCTTTCCTCGCCATTGCCAGTCTACATGTTATATCTTCTCGACTCAGTTATTTTGCTCCCCAAATAGCAAAACTCCTTTACTACTTTAAATGTCTCATTTCCTAATCTAATTCTCTCAGCATTCTACAATTCTAGCAGACGGCTTCCTCTTTCATTTCTTAGTCCCAATCCATATTCACCTACTATGTTTCCTTCTCTCCCTTTTCCTACTGACGAATTCCAGTCACCCATGACTATTAAATTTTCGTCTCCCTTCACTACCTGAATAATTTCTTTTATTTCATCATACATTTCTTCAATTTCTTCGTCATCTGCAGAGCTAGTTGGCATATAAACTTGTACTACTGTAGTTGGCATGGGCTTCGTGTCTATCTTGGCCACTATAATACGTTCATTATGCTGTCTGAAGTAGCACTCCTATTTTTTTATTCATTATTAAACCTACTCCTGCATTACCCCTATTTGATTTTGTATTTATAACCCAGTATTCACCTGACCAGAAGTCTTGTTCCTCCTGCCACCGAACTTCACTAATTCCCACTATATGTAACTTTAACCTATCCATTTCCCTTTTTAAATGTTCTAACCTACCTGCCCGATTAAGGGATCTGACATTCCACGCTCCGATCCGTAGAACGCCAGTTTTCTTTCTCCTGATAATGACGTCCTCTTGAGTAGTCCCCGCCCAGAGACCTAAATGGGGGACTATTTTACCTCCGGAATATTTTACCCAAGAGGACGCCATCATCATTTAACCATATAGTAAAGCTGCATGCCATCGGGAAAAATTACGGCCGTAGTTTCCCCTTGCTTTCAGCCGTTCGCAGTACCAGCACAGCAAGGCCGTTTTCGTTAATGTTACATGGCCAGATCAGTCAATCATCCAGACTGCTGCCCCTGCAACTACTGAAAAAGCTGCTGCCCCTCTTCAGGAACCGCACGTTTGTCTGACCTCCTAACAGATAACCCCTCCGTTGTGGTTACACCTACGGTACGGCTATCTGCATCGTTGACGCACGCAAGCCTCATGGTTCATGGGGGGAGGAGTGTAAATATCTCTTAATGCCGCCCAAATTACCGCTGTCTATTTCACGGAAAGGCGCCCAGTCCTCCGCCGCAATATTTCGATTGCCCTGGTTGCCAACGACTACCTATCTCAGATGGGCTATAGAATGTAATTTTACTGGCATGCGGATAGAAATAAGTGGCTGAACAAGATACTATTTGAAGCACACTCGCGCGCAACTGCCTGTGAGCGTTATCGCTGACGCTCTCTCTTTTCCCTGAACTAAGAGAGCTTTGGTTCGATGTTAACTATTGTGTAAAGATGTAGTCTCTGATTGGTGAAATCGGTGTATGCAGAGCAAGGCGCATTTCCTAGCTTCTAATGCCGCGCTCCAGCTCGTGATCGGCTTGTGCTAAACTGGGGGAAGTCTAAGATGTAAATGGGCTTTTCCTGCTGAGCTGAGGAGGAAAGCAGTCAGAAAGAGAAGTTCCTCTTGTGCTGTCGCTTTGTTAATGAAGAACAGGAGGTCTCTACCTAAATGGTGAGACTTGTGTCCTTTGCTAGTGTGCCACATAGAGCCTCTGCCAGTCACCACAACGAGTGATGTGTGGGTGTACTTATTTGTCTTGTGTCGGCCGTCTAAACATTTGGCATATTCCGTCATGCTTAGTCGTGGCACGGAGTCAAATTGGTTTGGCAGACCAGCAAACGGGTCCACCTGCACAATGGAATCCACCGGGGTTCCAGAGGCTCATAAGGAAGTACTTGCGTTCCGAATTAACTGAACGCTAGACCGCGTACTTGTATTCTTTGGGCGCCCACCATTAATAACAGATTGCTGCCGTCCAAGACTTCAGTCGTCGAAAGCATCGTGGTGTGCCACTCTGAGCAGCAGGAGCGTAAAGTATTCGCTCCTACAGCGTAGGGCTCCCATATATGTTTCTCAACACCCTGTTGTTTCGAGCCGGCCGGTGTGACCGAGCGGTTCTAGGCGCTTCAGTCTGGAACCGCGCGACTTCTACGGTCGCAGGTTCGAATCCTTCCTCGGGCATGGATGTGTGTGATGTCC
Organism: Schistocerca cancellata; assembly: GCF_023864275.1. NCBI lineage: Eukaryota > Metazoa > Arthropoda > Insecta > Orthoptera > Acrididae > Schistocerca > Schistocerca cancellata. The sequence goes on from NC_064630.1 coordinate 629,293,263, forward strand.
TTAGGTTAGTTAGGTTTAAGTAGTTCTAAGTTCGAGAGGACTGATGACCTCAGATGCCATAGTGCCGTAGTGCTCGAAGCCATTTTTTTGTACTTTCGAACCATATTTTTCTTTTTTGGAATAGAGAGATATCAATGATACGATTCGCTGATGACATTGCTATCCTGAGTGAAAGTGAAGAAGAATTAAATGATCTGCTGAACGGAATGAACAGTCTAATGAGTACACAGTATGGTTTGAGAGTAAATCGGAGAAAGACGAAGGTAATGAGAAGTAGTAGAAATGAGAACAGCGAGAAACTTAACATCAGGATTGATGGTCACGAAGTCAATGAAGTTAAGGAATTCTGCTACCTAGGCAGTAAAATAACCAATGACGGACGGAGCAAAGAGGACATCAAAAGCAGACTCGCTATGGCAAAAAAGGCATTTCTGGCCAAGAGAAGTCTACTAATATCTAACACCGGCCTTAATTTGAGGAAGAAATTTCTGAGGATGTACGTCTGGAGTACAGCATTGTATGGTAGTGAAACATGGACTGTGGGAAAACCGGAACAGAAGAGAATCGAAGCATTTGAGATGTGGTGCTATAGACGAATGGTGAAAATTAGGTGGACTGATAAGGTAAGGAATGAGGAGGTTCTACGCAGAATCGGAGAGGAAAGGAATATGTGAAAAACACTGATAAGGAGAAGGGACAGGATGATAGGACATCTGCTAAGACGTGAGGGAATGACTTCCATGGTACTAGAGGTAGCTGTAGAGGGCAAAAACTGTAGAGGAAGGCAGAGATTGGAATACGTCAAGCAAATAATTGAGGACGTAGGTTGCAAGTGCTACTCTGAGATGAAGAGGTTAGCACAGGAAAGGAATTCGTGGCGGGCCGCATCAAACCAGTCAGTAGACTGATGACAAAAAAAAAGAGTATACATGCTTGATGGTGGTGTAGTTTTTGTGCCATAGTCCGGATTCTCGTGTATGAAGTCAGATAAAGCGATTACTGTTCCGGTTAGTGTCGTGTGTCGATCCCCAACTGATCACTTTGTCGACTATAGACCACATGTTAGTTAAAGCGTTTGTCAAATAAAAATGTATGTGTGACGTTTCTTTAGTCATTTTTATGGTCTTGTGATGTTAAGGGTGAATAAATCTATTGTCATTTAGATCAAAACTTATCCCTGTGTTCTGATTAACATTACCTTGCCATTTTTATTAAAGTCCTGATTTCAAAAGAAACTGGAATTGGGGAATTTATGCTCTCAGAAGTGGATTGTTGGAAATGTTTTAAGGTATCTACGATAACCTTGTACGTCTTGTGCTGTTATGCGTGGCCGTCGGTGTGTGAATCTGGTGGAGGCATGTGATTCTTGTTTCGCGCGCCAGTAGTCTACCGGTACACATTTTGTTCCTCCGTAGATTATCTAGAAGTCGCGCTAGCGAGGCATTAACTGTGTCTAACGTTGTGTGCGATGGTGTTATCGGAGCCCACTCCGTGTACATAGGTCACATACAAGGAAAGTAGTATTCGTTTTGTATTACCCCGAAAAGCAGACGCTGTGATACTCTTATTTTCCGGGATCGAGTTGTTGCCCTTTATTACCCCTTGGGGTGTGTTATCAGTTGTAAATAAATTTTGGGATTGTCATTATTCGTTCGATTATTTGTTAATTGCGGAAACTGTTATTAAATGGTTCCTGTGGAATCAAGTGTTATTTACTGTTCTCTTGTCCATTAAGGTGTTGTCGTTAATGTCATTCAAATCAAATTTTTAAGTTCCCTTCAATTAAATTATTGTTTTTCTGTCTCAAAGCTTTATATTGTCAAAGTGTTTTAAAATCGTAAACTTTGAGTTTAGCGAACCTTTATATTTTCATATAAGGTTCATTGCTTGTTTTTCTTCTGAAACTTCTTACGAACAAATCATTTTGTGTGCAATAAATGGTGAATGACGATCCAAAAGCCTCAGGTCCAGTCATTCCACTAAAATCCTTATTGGCGATTTTGGGGCGCCGAGGTTTCTCCACTGTACATAAGACATACCAAAGCTTGACTATACCAACCAAAAATTAGGTGTTCCTTCATATACGAGGTGCATTCAAGTTCTAAGGGCTCCGATTTTTTATTCTAATTAACTACTCACCCGAAATCGATGAAACTGGCGTTACTTCTCGACGAAATCGCCCTGCAGACGTACACATTCTTCACAACGCTGACGCCATGATTCCATGGCAGCGGCGAAGGCTTCTTTAGGAGTCTGTTTTGACCACTGGAAAATCGCCGAGGCAATAGCAGCACGGCTGGCGAATGTGCGGCCACGGAGAGTGTCCTTCATTGTTGGAAAAAGCCAAAAGTCACTAGGAGCCAGGTGAGGTGAGTAGGGAGCATGAGGAATCACTTCAAAGTTGTTATCACGAAGTAACTGTTGCGTAACGTTAGCTCGATGTCGGGTGCGTTGTCTCGGTGAAACAGCACACGCGCAGCCCTTCCCGGACGTTTTTGTTGCAGTGCAGGAAGGAATTTGTTCTTCAAAACATTTTCGTAGGATGCACCTGTTACCGTAGTGCCCTTTGGAACGCAATGGGTAAGGATTACGCCCTCGCTGTCCCAGAACATGGACACCATCATTTTTTCAGCACTGGCGGTTACCCGAAATTTTTTTGGTGGCGGTGACTCTGTGTGCTTCCATTGAGCTGACTGGCGCTTTGTTTCTGGATTGAAAAATGGCATCCACGTTTCATCCATTGTCACAACCGACGAAAAGAAAGTCCCATTCGTGCTGTCGTTGCGCATCAACATCGTTTGGCAACATGTCACACGGGCAGCCACGTGGTCGTCCGTCAGCATTCGTGGCACCCACCTGGATGACACTTTTCGCATTTTCAGGTCGTCATGCAGGATTGTGTGCACAGAACCCACAGAAATGCCAACTCTGGAGGCGATCTGTTCAACAGTCATTCGGCGATGCCCCAAAACAGTTCTCTCCACTTTCTCGATTATGTCGTCAGACCGGCTTGTGTGAGCCCGAGGTTGTTTCGGTTTGCTGCACACGATGTTCTGCCTTCATTAAACTGTCGCACCCACGAACGCACTTTCGACACATCCATAACTCCATCACCAGATGTCTCCTTCAACTGTCGATGAATTTCAATTGGTTTCACACCACGCAAATTCAGAAAACGAATGATTGCACACTGTTCAAGTAAAGGAAACGTCGCATTTTAAGTATTTAAAACAGTTCTCATTCTCGCCGCTGGCGGTAAAATTCCATCTGCCGTACGGTGCTGCCATCTCTGGGACGTATTGACAATGAACGCGGCCTCATTTTAAAACAATGCGCATGTTTCTATCTCTTTCCAGTCCGGAGAAAAAAAATCGGAGGCCTTAGAACTTGAATGCACCTCGTAAAAATGTTTCCGGTTGCCTACGGACCCACAACTGTACTCAGACGAGCAGCTCTACGTCGCAATCAAATCTGCAGCCACGAATGTCTTCCTTCAGACCACCAAAAATATGGAAATTGAATGGAGGGTGGTCGTGGCTGTGCAGAAGACGTGTAAGGGCGAAACTTCTGTACCGTAGTCGAAACAACTTGACAAAATGCCCGCCCACTTGTTGCAAAGTTGTTTCTAGCAGGCTGCTAAAACTTCGCTAGGGAGCCCTTATATATCCTCCACACATTTCCGATCTCTCCCCGATCTATTTCCATATTTTTGGTGCTCTGAAAGAAGATGTTCGTGACCGTCGATTTGCTTCGGCCGAAGAGGTGCACGTTTGTGTACAACAATGGAACCGTAGTCAACGGCCGCCTTGTCTCGCCATAGAATCAATGTATTCACAAACATGGGGACTACTGTTTAATTAGTGAACGGTTTACTTATTTTAATTTCCATCTGTCTCGTTTTTGTTTGACTGCCCCTTAGAGTGGTAAATCCTCTTAGTTGTGCTGACCAGCCGGCCGGTGCGGCCGTGCGGTTCTAGGCGCTTCAGTCTGGAACTTCGTGACCGCTACGGTCGCGGGTTCGAAACCTGCCTCGGTCATGGATGTGTGTGATGTCCTTCGGTTAGTTGGGTTTAAGTAGTTCTAAGTTCTAGGGGACTGACGACCACAGATGTTAAGTCTCATAGTGCTCAGAGCCATTTGAACCTTTTTTTTGTGCTGACAAAACATCAGAGCTCCAAGCTCTAGTAGGAACCACTGAAGTTCAAATCGATATAGGTCCTTCAAGCTGGCTAAACCGTAGAGAAGTTGAGAGAGGCCAGATTAAAAACAACTGATGATAATTGTTACTCTTATAAGTATTTTATCTTGTAGTGAAACTGAAGCAGATAGTTCCTGTGAGTTAGTATGGTTAGGGGTTATACTTGACAACTGAAATAAATTAATAATTTGTCCATTTTTCCTACCTATGACTCAGATGACGCATACCAGGTGCGATAATAAAGTAAGGAGACTGATGTGAAAAAAAAGTTACTTACCTTTTTAGTTAAGTTTAGTATTGTCTCCTTCAAAGTAGTTCCCTTCTGATTGCACACACTTTTTCCAGTGCTTCTGCCATTGATGGTAACATTTCTGGAACTCATCTTCTGTAATATCCTCCAAGACCCTCGTCACAGATTTTTGGACATTTTGTGTTGTTTGAAAATGGTGCCTCTCGACCGCCGTTTTTACTCTCGGAAATAGAAAAAGGTCTCACGGTGCAATATGTGGTGGATAAGGTGGCTGTTGTAGTACTGAAATTTGTTTTGAGGTTAAAAATTGCTGTATTGACAGAGCAGTATGAAAATTGGAAAATCTGGAAATTTGTGGTAAGTTATAAGGGACCAAACTGCTAAGGTCATCGGTCCCTAAGCTTACACACTATTTAATCTAACTGAAACTAACTTCTGCTAATAACAACACACACACTCATGCCGAGGGAGGCCTCGAACCTCCGATGGAGGCAGCCGCGCGAACTGTGGCAAAGCGCTTTAGACCACACAGTTATCCCGCATGGCTACCGAGCAGTATGGGATGGAGCATTATCGTGATGTAGAATCCAGTTATCAGCAATGTTGGCATGGACACGAATAACTCATTTACGAAGTCTCTGTAAAATTTCTTTGTAGTAATATTGGTTAACTGTTTGTCCAGGAGGCACCCACTCTTTATGAACAATTCCCTTGGAATCAAAGAAGCACACAAGCATGCATTTCACTTTTGACTTTGAAATGAGAGCTTTTTTTTGGTCTGGGTGATCCCTTTGAGCACCACTGCGAACTTTGGTATTTTGTCTCTGGATCGTACTGAAAAAAAACTTTCATCACCAGTGATAACACTGCTCAACAATTCTGGATTGATTTACATTTGCTCTAACAGATCGGCTGCCACATTTTTCGCTGTTTCTCGCTGTTGTGGTGTGAGACCTTTGGGAAATATTTTAGAACAGATCTTTCTCAAACCAAGATCTTCAGTTATTATTAGACGAACCGTTTCTCGATTGATGTTCAGTTTTTCTGCAATCATTTTTACGAATAATCTTCGATCAGATCGTGCGAGTTCCCGCACACTGACCAAGTTGACATCGGTCCGTGAGGTTGATGGTCGTTCACTGCGGTCTTCATCTACAACATTCGTTCTGCCTCCACTAAACATTTTGTGCCAACGAAAAACTTGAGCTCTTGACATAACCTCCTCTCCAAAAGCCTTCTGAAACTGACGGTCAGTTGTTGCGTTTTCACCCAATTTAACGCAAAAAGAAATGGCATACCGTTGCGCAATATTATGCGGTTCCATTTCCGTGACGAGAGATACAAACATGTGTTAACTTATTACAGTACAACTAACGACTGAGCAGTTGCATCGACGTGCCGCTTGGACTAGAAGCAGCTTATAGACCAAGGTCAAAGATATTGTGCGAACGCAAGCCTGCAGGGTTGCCACATCTTGCAAAGAAAATCAGTCTCATTACTTTATTGTAGCATCTCGTATGCTGAAAACAGTATGTAAGTTGAAGGTAAAGTTGGGAGAAAGGAAAGGAAAGAAAAGGGAAGAGGCTGCTGATGTCAGTTGCATCAGGACTTCATGTGGCAGTAGTAACGACCAGTGAAAATGTGTGACGGGCTGGGATTTGGACCCGGGATATCCTGCCTCCTACGCGTTGCGTCAGCCACTGCGCCACCTGGACACAGTGTTATCACAAACACGGCGGGCCTCCAGGATGACCGACATTCCCACCTAGCACCACCTATCCCCAGCCCCCATCCATGACCTCCAAGCTCTATACTTTCAGATTGCCGCAGGAGGTCGGATGTAATTGTGTCCACACAGAACATGAACGAGAACCGCGGACGGGTGGTTCAACGTGAGAATATGGGTCCGCCTGAAGCCGTGCCGGGAGGCACTGGGTCCAGATGGTGCTGTGGTTAACAGAAATGCCTAGGAAGCAGGACATCCCGGCTTCAAACCCAGTCCGGCATACAGTTCCACTCGTCGTTCACTCATTCCACAAAAAGTCCCGATAAGCTGACATCAATAGTCCATTTGTTTTCTTCCCGTTCCACTTTCAGTTAACATGATATGTATCAAAGCTCCGGATTCCGCGCAGTGTCTGTTCTTTCTTACATGTCATGTCATCACGCATTCATATAATCACATAAATCGTATAGTTGCTGGACAGTTCAAAGAAAACGAGTATTGTTTCAAATAGGTACCCCAGTCATATAGTTAGCTATAGTTGGTGATGACTTTATTCTACCCTCGATATCTTGCGAAAATACATGTTAAAAGTCGATGGTAGGCATAACATACCGTTCGATATAGTTCTAAATGTTTTCTCCGGAGATTATTATTAACGATTAGTCCAGGAACCCACTCAAAGAGTAAATGGTTGCGAAAACATGGTTGACCTCTCGGCAGCTAGTAAACCTGAGCAAATAGGGAGAATTATGACGGATACAGGGATTGGTGACTAGTAAGCTGTCGTAGCGGATCCACTATAGTTTAACCTAAACATATCCTTAAAAAAAAGAGAGCAGACAAAAATTCTCTTTATACCTTCCTTAGGGACAATCTCCATTTCTACCAAACTGTGTAAGAAACTGTGTAGGACAGAAATGCCTTAAATTCAAAGAACTAATGTCGACACGAATACACACATTCATACCAAATAAATTAGTAAGAGATGGTACAGCACCCCAAACGTACACTAAACAGTTAAAAACACTCTTGCAGAAACAACGAAAAAGAGTAAAAAATTTAAAAGAACGCAAATGTCCAAGATTGGCGCTGTTTTTCTGAAGCTCGAAACATTGCGCGGATTTCAGTGCGAGATGCTTTTAATAGCTTCCTTAACGAAACGCTGTCTTGCAATCTGGAAAAGAATTCTAAGAAATTTTCGGCGTATGGAAAGTACATCAGCAGCAAGACGAAGTGGATACCTTCACTGTGTAACAGCAACGATAATGTTACCAATGGCAGTACCACTATAAGGAGTTACTAAACACTGTTTTCCGACATTCCTTCACCTAAGGAAATGAAGTACATATTCTAAAATTCGAATTAAGAACACCTGCCAACATGAGATACTTAGAACTTGATATCCTTGACGTAGCGAAGCAGCTTAAATTACTAAACAGAGGCAAATATTCCGCTCCAGATTTCTTACCAATTTATTTTCTTCTGGAGAATGCTGATACGCCAGCTCCGTATTGAGCAACCATATACAACTGCCACCTCGACGAAATATGCATACCTATAGACTGGAAAGCTCCACAGGTCACATTAGAACTTAAGAAAAGAAATAGTGAATTAGTTAGATACATTTTCTATTGATAATTTGAACGATTCTTTTTATCTAACAAAAGCGAAATACGTCAGTCTATGGGAAATGTATATATGATTAGTATCCACATTAATGAATGTCTTCGCTTAGTCCTAATAATGCCAAATACATTTAAAAACAATTCCTTCTGTTAGCTTTTCCAATTCTAGCATTTTTCAAATAGAAATTCGGCCATGGAATAGAGGGAGCTGCCCAGAACTGATTTTAAGTTATATTTAATATCTGGTTATCTACCTGTCGGGCTTCTATTCCAAGAATGTGTTATAGGCCCTCGGCTGTAATCTGTATAGACGATTTAGGAGACAACATGGGCTAAGCTGTTAGACTGCTTGCGGATGATATTGTCGTTTACCGACAAGTAAAGTCACCAGAAGATCAAAAACAATTCCAGAATGATTTAAACACATATCTCCATACAGTTGACAGTGGCAATTTAGGTTGTCCATATCAGTATTGAAATGAATCCGGTTAAATTTCGGTTAAAACTCTAAAGCCTGTATAGTTTTTCAAAACCCCTAGGGATTACAACTTCGCCTCCTATTTAAACTGGAACGCTCGCATACATAATGTGGGGAAGGCGAACCCAAGACTGAGTTTAAATGGCAGAACACATAGAACATTTAGCAGGTCTACTAAAGAGTACAGGGTAAAAACTTGAGGGGACGACAGGGATTGAAATACACAGAGCAAACAATTGGGGACGTAGGTAAGTGAAAAGGTGGGCACAGGAGCGCGGCCACATCAAACCACTCAGAAGGCTGTCACTCAAATAAAGTACATAGTAATCAGTCTCGTTTGAAGTGGAGTAAAAATAACGATAATGTGGAGAGATGGATTACAGATGGTAGAATGACTGTTATTCCTGGGGCGAATTATTGCCAAATAACGCACAACATAGACAAAACAAATCCATAATGTTCAAGTACAGGATAAGTAGTGCGCTGTCTGACACAGTCACGTTGGTTACATATCTAGACGTAACGTTGCAAAGCAATGTGAAATGGAATGAGTAGGTAAGGATTGTAGCTGCTAGATTTGTAACCGGTTAAGTTCGAACAACACGAAAGTATTACGAAGACGGGAACCACTGGAGGGACAGCGAGGTTGTTCCCTGTTGAGAATTTTTAGAGAACCTGCATTTTAGGCTGACTGCAGAATGGTTCTACAGCCGCCAACGTACATTTCGTGTAAGTATCTGGAAGATAGCGCTCTCACGGAGGCATATAAACGGAAGTTTTACCCCCGCTCTATTTGTGAATGGAACAGGCAGGGAAGTGACTGATGGTGGTACAGAGTACCATCCGCCAGGCATAATAAAGTGGCTTGTGGAGTATGTATGTAGATTTATAAAGATATGGTGTCTGTTCTTTCGGACATGTCCGAAAGAACAGACACCATATCCACATACGTATACAGTTCTGGCAATACCAGCCATGACCTCCTTCTTCTGTGCGGAGGCACACATCTTCCCCCAACTCTTATGGGACTTGATGAGAATGTCCTCCATGAGTAATTATTGTGTTGGTGCGGGACACTACGAATGTAGTGTGTGGACATACAAGGTGAGAATGTGGGTCTCGCGGGAGGCGTGCGCGAGATAGCCCCTGAAGTCGCACTATCCTCTGTGTCCTCCGTGGCTCAGATGGATCATATGGTTCAAATGGCTCTGAGCACTATGGGACTTAACTTCTGAGGTCATTGGTCCCCTAGAACTTAGAACTAGTTAAACCTAACTAACCTAAGGACATCACACACATCCATGCCCGAGGCAAGATTCGAACCTGCGACCGTAGCGGTTTCGCGGTTCCAGACTGCAGCGCCTAGAACCGCACTGCCACTTCGGCCGGCCGTGGCTCAGATGGATGCCGGCACGGTAGCTCAGCGTGTTCGGTCAGCGGGGTGGCTGCCCTCTGTAATACAAAAAACTGAGTTAATGGATCAACGACGAACTGAAACGGGTGTCTTTCGACATCCACCCCGAACAGATGCAACGAACGAAAAAAAGAAGAAAGTAAAGATTGATAGAGCACGTCAGCCCTGTACGTAGGAGATCCAGGTTTCGAGTTGCGGTCGGGGCACACATTTTCACCTGTCCCCGTTGACATGTATCAACGCCTGTCAGCAGCTGAAGGTATTAATATTACAATTCTAATTATGTATGTAGATGTGGAGCCCATTTACAAATTTTAACCATAAATTTAGAGCTGACAGATATAAAATATCAGGCGATTAAAAACAAGAGGAACGAGAGAGCAGATGGATACGGGGGACGTAGATTTTCTGGGGAATCTCCAAGGATGGATGCGGATATCTACAACAGATGCTGTAATGCCAGTATTCAAGTTCACAGTGTTGTCTCTAACCCAACAAGTTATCCTAAACACTGCTAGTCGAATGAAACAGTTAATCAATTTACTTTTTTACGACGTCAGGACGGAGATTTGTGACGGATGCGTTGCTGGAACAGCGGGAGAGAGACTATGTAGTTCGATCCCTGCTATAGTTGAAGATCAAGTGAGTGAGAGAATTGTAAATATGTTTGACACAGGATCTGAATTGTGTCTGGCAGACATAGTTAGGTGTAACGGAGTAAAACACGGGAGGGACGCTAATCTTCGTCGGCTAAACAAATGCATTTGCAAAAAATACAGAGGAATCGAAGCAAATGATAGAGGAAGTAACTAGAGTGAAATTTTCCGTAGAGGTGTACAAATTTTGTAGGCTGTAGGCGGGTTTGGCCTTTACGTCTAAATGTGAGCTATCAGTGTAAGTTATTTCAACACCGTTTTTCCTAGCTGTGAGGCGAAAGCGAAATACGCAGCAACTGTAAATGTCACGAATTGATCAGGAATTCAGCAGATCCGTCATATAAGAGGCGATCAAAAGGTCTCCGTTCAAAGGCTGTACAGTCCAGAATCAGCATTCCAATGAGGCAAAATCACCGTCAGCATTGAGTTAATCATCCCTCAGACAGGGTTGGAGATATCTGTTTGGTAAAACCCTGTGTCCTGCTTCGTGAAGAAGTCCGTAACTACCTGCTGCTCATCCTCGTCCGATTGGAATCGTCGACCCTCCAAGACCTTTGCTGAGGGACGGAAGGCGTAGGGGGAGAGAGCAGGGCTACAAGACGGGTGCTCGAACATTTCCACTTGAGTTGACCATATTTCTGAGTTACGACGTTTGATGTAGGGGGAAGTGCGTTATCACGAAGCAGTAGCATCCTTGTCGCACCTTTTCCGGAGCTGTGGTTAGAAGCAGACGCTGTCCCATACACATTATTCCTTGTCCGATGGATGTCTACCGGCGTTTGTCCTTCGACAGCCAAGAAAAGAGTAACAGTTCGTTGATCTTATTTCGACTTATTTGATATGTGAACATAGTTCACGTTTCTTCATTTAGCGCACACCCGTCGGAAAGACACAAAGGGCACACTAATCCATTGTCTACCTATCTGTGCTTATAAAGGGTAAAGAAAAATTCGCGTACTCGGACTTCGCTAGGCGATGCCTCACATACCTGTAGTACAAACGTGTCTCTCACAAAATTTCGTTCGGTGCATATTACGGGCAATAAAAGGACGTTAAAAACTGGCATTCTGCGAACACTGTACTCACACGTACAGTAATTATCTCCGTCAGGAGGTTGCAGTGGGGCTGTGCAGTTGGTGCAGGGGCTAGCGTTTCGGGTCAGCATACAGGAGGTCGAAGACTCGATTCTGGGTCGAGGATCATTTGTTTTCATTTTCTAGAAGTAGTCTGCGTGGCACAGTATTAGGCGTCTTAACTGTCACACAGCGAAAGCAGTGGATCTTCTACAAAACGTTAGCAGCTACGTACTACGAACACAGAATGGAAATACAATCGTTTTCGGTGGTCAGGTTTTAAAGAAACCTCCCGTAATGGTCCCATCAATTAATACCAACTATTATTCTTGCCACATCAGGTCCAGTACATTTCGTTAGGGACTTACGTCACCAGTAGGGCTATCGAAGTACTTTGCAAATAATAGCAGTGGGACCCTTCGGAGAAAGGTTCACAGAATACATGTTTGGAATCTAGCAGATGCCCTTCAACCAACCATCTAGCAGATGCAGTGGAGCAAAACAATTCATGTCCACAGCGTGAAAAAGGTTTCGTTAAAAGCTGACGAATGACAACGATTTTACTCGCATTTCTGTGTTCATGTACTGCTAATGTTTTGTGGAAGACACACTGTTATCTCTGTATGAAGATTAAAACGCCAGATAACGTACCACGCCGACTACAAGGGTTGCCCAGAAAGTAATGCACCGCATTTTTTTTTTCCTCAGCCGAAAACAATGCTACGAATGCGAAACGTTATGTATGTATTATTTGAAGTCTGCCGAGTGAGCGCGCCAAGTTTCCGTCACTTCCGACAGGTAGCATCTGCTGTCGAAAGAAGTACTGTTAGTCGTCGGGCACGGAGGGTGAGGTCAGCAGAAGGCGGTTGAAACACGTATGTATTCATTACCAGCGATGGCGAGGCATGACAGAACCTCTGACCAGAGAGTTATTTATCGTTGCTAGTCTGCGCTTGACCGCGCGAATGTTCAGTTGTACTCTGTCTGTAGTAGTAGTCAGTCGACAGTAGTAACGAGTAGACGATTGTACTGAGCGGGCGTCGGCATGCGTCGGCGGTGTGCTCTTCTCGCGACTCTGGTCACGGTTCGGGACGATGTATATTCTTATAGAAGGTAATGAAGCAGCACTGCGCAAATCTAATAATGTATGTTAATTGTAATTAATTTGCTCAAAAAAATGCCCAAATAATAATTTTTTTCTAAAGTAACTTTTTTAAAGAAAAACATTGATTTCAATTTAAAGAATATTTCCTATGCATTTCCTCCAAGAATCAAAATTAAATATAAGCCAGCATTGCACGAAACTGTGTAGTAGAAGCTACAATTAAGAGCAGATATAGAGATGCAGTTTTTTATTGAGGTAAGGATTTTTTGCTTGTTTTTTGTTCTGAATACAGGGCCGAAGGTCAGCGCTGCTGTCCTAATAAAATTTATCAGGTTTAATTATTTATGTTCAGATGTTACATTCAGTTCATGATTCACTATTTAATTAATATTATTGTGGGTTTATGATTAATCATCATTCTTTAATTTTGTAGGGAAGTTAACATTCTGGCACATTTTCATTATCATTGACTTTTTACTATTTCTGCGGGGACGTTATACATGGCTTCATTTCCATTTGCGTTTATTGTTGATAGACATTATTATTTGCTGGGAGGTTACACGGTTCAGCGGAGCTCCACGATTTGCAGCGATCGAGCAGACCATCCACGGCTGTCACATCTGAGTTGTTGCTTCGAGCTGATGTTGTCATTCGCATTAAAGGGTGCCATTGGTGGAAGACGTTTTGAGGACGACGAGTAGGTGACTGACTCAGTGAAGCATTGATTCCACCACGGATTGGTACCGACAGAACATACACGCCCTTACTTCGCCCTGGAGGAAGGTCACAGAACGGGATGGAGATTACGTGCAAAAGTAGGGTGTGTATATAAAACACCATTCTTTCGTATGTGTAATTGTCATTATGTTCGATAAAGAACTGTTAAAGGAAAATGTGGTACATTACTTTCTAGGCAACCCTGTTACTTTTGGCAAATAAAAACTAATAAACCTCGAGGCAGAATCGAGCTGTCGGCACCTGCATGCCAATCCAAACGATATCCACTGCACCAACTGGACGCAATGCGCTATTTGCTGATAGAGGTAGATACCGTACATGTGATTACAGTTTTACCGGATTCTTGATCTTTAACCTCCATTTACTGCCCGGAATACGCGCAGGACACACATTTTTGTATCGGCATTACGTGATGAATAGTGCTGCGAAGTCTATGTGCGACAACTTTTCTTCGTCCTGTATATTCGCATTGGAATGGCGACACGTTGCGTATACGATGCAGCAACGTCCTTAAACGGAAACGTTTCGATCTACCCTTACACTCGCATATCTGAGTGTCCTTCTTGAAAAAAAAAAAAAGTGGAGTCTACCTCTTAAAATGCTTGTTAAATATCGCGTTGATCAAATGCGGATAAGTTAAGTAGCAGCGAAATTGTCTGACGGCCGAGCACAATGATAGGCCGAAGGAAATCTCGCCCCTGGGGCGGCTGCGGGCGGACGAGAATAATGGCCGCGGCGGAGCAGTGTCAGCTGACACAGTTATCACATTTATTACTCTTGCCGCTGGCACAGGCAAAGCAGGCGCGGTTTTTGCTGACAACAGAAGTCTTAGCCGCGGCCTTTGTAGGAGCTGATAAAAGGGGGAGGCCGGCTGGCTGGCTGGCTGGCTGGCGATAGAGCTGCTGGCGCCAGTCCAGAGGGCAGCCTGGGGGAAGGGCCAAGTCTGGGACACGGGGCAGGTCCCAGGGCACGCCAGTAGGCATCTAATCGCCGGCTGGCGCCTCTCCCTAAGAGTCACATGCTCAGATCCACCGCCCACCTTAATATTAATTTGAGCCTTACGTACGGAAACAAGCAATGTTGCTTTTGTTTGTTCATTTAACCTCGAATTACGATGTACAGGGTGTTACGAAATTCCCGCTACCACATTCCAGGACTTGTAGAGAGTAGTGAGTACGTAATATTTTGGATAGGAATCCATGTCCGGAACGTGCCGTTTCTGTGTTACGACCATTTGAAAACATGTTGGTAACGCGACCTCTTTTTCAAGTAATTTATTGGGCGTGACCTAGTACATCCTCAAGGTAGTGTTACAGGCCATCTGCTGTTCCTTTCCTTTATGAAAGAGTTGGGTGACTATCTGAGCAGCCGTTTTGGGTTGTATGTTGATGCTGCTGTCGTTTACCGATTAGCAAATTCATCAGACAATCAAAACAAATTGCAAAACGATTTAGAAAACAGATCCGTATGGTGCAAAGATTGCCAGTTGACCGTAAATAATGAACACATGACTGTGCAAGGAAACCCAATAAACTTTCGTTACACGATAAATAAATCAACTCTAAAAGCAGCAAAATTCAAATAAATATCTAGGAATTACAATTATGAACAGTTTAAATTGAAAAAAAAAACACATAGAAGATGCTGTGGGGAAAGCGAACCAAAGACTGCGTTTTATTAGTCAAACACTAAGAAGATGCAACAGATCTACTAAACAGACGGCTTACACTACAAGTGCTTCTTTTGTTTTTAATGAGCGGTATTGTAAAACATGTGATCTACATCTAGATCTACATGGATACTCTACAACTCATATTGCGTGGCCTCTTTTGGAGTATTGCTGCGTCGTGTGGCATCCTTACCAGACAGGTTTAACGGAGTACATCGAGAAAGTTCAAAGAAGGGGACCACGTTTCCTATTATCGAAAAGCACGGGACACAGTATCACGGACATGATAGAGGATTTGGGGTGGACATTTTTAAAACACAGGTAATCTTCTCACGGAAATTCAATCACCAACTTGGTCTTCCGAATGTGAAAATAATTTGTTGATGTGGACCTACATAGCAAGGAACGATCATCATACGAGATAAGGGAAATCAGAGCTCGCATAGACATAGTTGTTCATTTTTTCGGCCCGCTGTTCTAGAGGAATAATAGAGAATTATTGTGAAAGAGGTGAACCTTTTGGGAGGCAGTGTGATTTCCAGAATATCCATTTAGATGTAAATGTAGATATAGATGTAGATCACTTATTTTAAACTTCTGCTCATTAATAACCAAAGGAACAAAAAGGAAACTTATCCACAGACATTTTGTTTGCATTAATTCCGGTGTGTGGCGTTTGCTTGGAGCAACACAGTCACGCCTTCTGACGTTGAAGGTAGCCATTCCTGGACGCCATTGTGTAATTGCGGCGAAACCAGTACGCGCTGGAGTCGGGCATTGTGGACAACGATGTTGATAAATGCGACGAGCAGCCTTTCCATTGCCTTAGGCTTCGCTATACACAAGTATCATGTCGGTCTATTCTGCAAAGGTGTACACAACCATATTGTTCTACCACTCACAGACACGTGAACAAGGCTCGAATCGGGTCAGAGAAGTAGGATAGATGTCAAATGACATCAGCCAATACAATGTAGCGACCCCCAACAACGACTATCCTCCTGCATACCTTGTTAGCAAACATGTTTCTAAATGGCTGTAGCAGGGAAACGGTACCTTTCCGTAGATGGATTCCAATTCAAAAGATTTTCTACTCACCCCCCTCTAAAAGAACCTAGAGGTTTGTAATGCGAATTTCCGAACACCCTGTACATCTGTGGTAACGAGAAACACAAAAAGAAGGAACAGACTTCAAACATCAGTTGACTCCAAATTACAGAAGAGAGAAACACATTTCCAAAGTTCCTCGAAAGAGAAATGTTCAAATTTTTGTGCATCCAATGTGAGCACCATGTGTTGCACGGCAAATATCAAAACGGTGGATGGCTTATTTCCTGTCACACGGGAAGCAGCTGGTCCCTCGTTCTCGAGTTCATAGCTTCAAGAATGCTGTGTCACAGGCTTTCAAGTGTCAGGCTTAGGGTGGTAGAAATGCGCTGTTTTGAGTAACCTCACATATAAAACACACAAGGTGTGTGGTCTGGAGACCTCGCATACCACTGGTGATGAAGTATATGTTGTACTCCTCCCAGGTCTCCAGACACATCTTACGGTTAATCCAAGCAATTCGTTCGGCTCTTAAACTCTTATCGTTTCCTCTAAATGATTCTACGTATTACATATAATACCTACATCCCTTAGGCTTACCCCTGTTTTATAGTAATTCCGAACATTTCGCACCTTCATCCATTGTCGAACGATTTCCTGAGTTCAAAGAAACCTATTTGCAACAACTCAGACACCGACGGCTGGGACCGCACTGTAGCAACTGAAAGAGAGCCGCGGTCCACCAGCCAATGCCCTGACGGCTCAGCAGGGCTTCGGCAGCCGGCGCTTCCGCGTCAGGGACTCCACACAGACCCCCACTTCATGAGCAACCGACCTACTGATTATGCCACACCAGGCCACACACCTCACTCCAGATGTTTCGACACACTTTCGGTACAGGGAGGGGAGGGGGCTTTCACAACTTTCACCATGGGGAACACAATTTAAACAACAGGATCAACCCGTCAGCAAGTCGGCGCAGCATGGACGTCCAATAACGCACACCCAGTGTAGGTTGTCGCCGCATCGCCTCCACCGTGGCGCGAACCAACGACCGCTGCGTAAGTGTCAGACCAGGACATAGATAGGTCGCTCCGCTACCGCACCGCCACCCCGCAGCCGTCAGCCGCCCACCGCCGGTAGTGTACACATTCAACTTTTAACCTGCCCATGCATACCTGTTAGCCCGTCAGGCAAGCTGCCGCAGGTTATCAGCCGAAGAGCCGGGATGCTTTCTTCCCATTCAAGCCAAGCTATGCTAACCCAAGCAAGATAAAGGGATCTCGCTGGCCTGCCAGTTTTACCATGGTACTACGCTACGTAGCAGTTTATTCTTTACACTTTCACTGCAGTGTTATGAGCAGACTTAGGACGTTTTTTACCCAAGTATCGCAAGACGAATGCCAATGTACTTTATACATTTCTTTTTTTTCCTTTTCGGCGTAGTTAAGGTCTATTTATTTCGTTCGATGTGAATAGTTTTCTCTACAACTTCACACTCTTCCGATTAGTACTGGCTATTCTCAATTCGGACAATCATCAGATAACTTCCAGTACATATTTTCGTGATACCAGTTGAGGTGCTACTTGACCGAATAGTAGTGGCTTCCGTCAAGAATAACATCATAACGACCGGGAGAGCAGTGTGGTGACCCCACACCCCTCCTATCCGCATCCTCCTCTGAGGATGACACGGCGGTCGGATGGTCCCGGTAGGTCACTCGAGGCCTGAAGACGGAGTGCTTTTTTTACATATTTTCTGCACCAAGCAGAACCTTCTTTGAAAGTCGAAATCCTTTGCAATTAAGAACCCGAAAATACAGGGTTATTACAAATGATTGAAGCGGTTTCACAGCTTTACAATAACTTTATTATTTGAGATATTTTCACAATGCTCTTTGCACACACATACAAAAACTCAAAAAGTTTTTTTAGGCATTCACAAATGTTCGATATGTGCCCCTTTAGTGATTCGACAGACATCAAGCCGATAATCAAGTTCCTCCCACACTCGGCGCAGCATGTCCCCATCAATGAGTTCGAAAGCATCGTTGATGCGAGCTCGCAGTTCTGGCATGTTTCTTGGTAGAGGAGGTTTAAACACTGAATCTTTCACATAACCCCACAGAAAGAAATCGCATGGGGTTAAGTCGGGAGAGCGTGGAGGCCATGACATGAATTGCTGATCATGATCTCCACCACGACCGATCCATCGGTTTTCCAATCTCCTGTTTAAGAAATGCCGAACATCATGATGGAAGTGCGGTGGAGCACCACCCTGTTGAAATATGAAGTCGGCGATGTCGGTCTCCAGTTGTGGCATAAGCCAATTTTCCAGCATGTCCAGATACACGTGTTCAACCGTTTCTTCGCTCACTGCAGGCCGACCCGTTGATTTCCCCTTACAGAGGCATCCAGAAGCTTTAAACTGCGCATACCATCGCCGAATGGATGTCATGAACTGCTATATATATTATGACTTTTGAGCACTATTAAGGTAAATACATTGTTTGTTCTCTACCAAAATCTTTCATTTGCTTACTATGCCTATCAGTAGTTAGTGCCTTCAGTAGTTTGAATCTTTTATTTAGCTGGCAGTAGTGGCGCTCGCTGTATTGCAGTAGTTCGAGTAACGAAGATTTTTGTGAGGTAAGTGATTTGTGAAAGGTATAGGTTAATGTTAGTCGGGGCCATTCTTTTGTAGGGATTATTAAAAGTCAGATTGCGTTGCGCTAAAAATATTTTGTGTCAGTTTAGTGTTGATCAGAATAGGTAAAGAGCGAATGTCTGAGTGCGTTCAGTTTTGCTCAGCTGTTTGAAAATCAAATAATGTAAGAGGTTTATCAGCACAGTAATTCAATATTTTTTCTAAGGGGACGTTTCACAGTGCAGGGCTGATACCGACGTAGCATGGGGTCCTGTGCTTTCTGGAACACTCCTATGCTTGGCGTGGTCTCTATGTGTGTGCCCGGTGTAAGACGTTTTGCAATAATGCCTCCTCTGAGTATGTAGACTCCTCTGACAAAGGTAGACTACTCACTGGTTTTCGTGCAGCATCTGAGAAGGAAGTCTAAAGGGGTGAGTTCCAGGAATCTTGCAGGTCAACCTACAGGTACTCTCCAACCGATCTACCTATCGCCGGAAGTATGAGTGAACACTGCACGTTCTGGCTCTGAAAGGTTCTCTGAGGCCAATGTAAAGGTCCTCCTGGGCTGATCCACCGATCGCCGAAATTCGGAGTTGCACGTTCTGCTTCTAAAGTGCACCGGTACCCCATCGTTCTTCCTCTAACAACACCAGCTGATAGTCGTGCGAGAACAGTGTACCCGTACATTGACCACCTGAGTCGTAGTGGCAAAGTTTAAAGCCTAAAATAGTAGACGCCCACGATACTTGCCTGCATGTTTATTGCAAATTTTCCCTGATGAACTCGCAAGATTGATGTATGTCGATTTTCATCCACCCAATAAGTGCCTCTTATAATAATTTTACATGCCTTCCCAAATAAGTTGAGCCTCATTCACACACAGAACAACTGCTGGAAACTGTTACATGAAACAGCGTACAAATCGGAGGTACATGACGATTTGATCCCAGGTGTGTTGTCAGATATAGCGAAAAGAATGAAGCAACTTTTTACGTAACAAAACTCGTAGTAGACCATGATGAAACCGAAATAACCAGCAGTTGCTCGTGTTTCTCATCTTACGCCTGTTCTCGAACGTATAGATCGTCTTTCCCAAAGGGCACGCAGATGTACGCACCGTCTGTGGTCTACCTATATCGGACCTGCGTGCTATAGATGTGCTGTCTTTCAATTAAACGGCACTTCGGCGACTTGCATTTAACTAATCTACCGCAGTTCAAAATGGTTCAAATGGCACTGAGCACTATGGGACTTAACTTCTGAGGTCATCAGTCCCCTAGAACTTAGAACTACTTAAACCTAACGAACCTAAGGACGTCACACACATCCATGGCCGAGGCAGGATTCGAATCTGCGACCGTGGCGGTCGCGCGGTTGCAGACCGAAGCGCCTAGAACCGCTCGGCCACTCCGGCCGGCCTACCGCAGTTATCCAACTAGGAAGTGGAGGGCTACAGTTTAACGTGGAATCCGAAATATCGTTCCTGGTGACTCGTCATATCTTTGAGAGGTGAATATTAGATCTAACGCAGACTCAAAATTTCGGTGTTTTATCCATTGACCTCTCGTTTACCAGGCACGCACTTTGCCACTAGACCATCAGTTCCAACTTGGATAATGCCGAAACATTCAAAGTACCTTAACTGAGCTATTCGATTATTTCTTTCAGCAGTTGTTTACGGACGCAGTGAGTGCGTTGATAAGAAGAACGATGCTTGTTTCTTCGGACACTGCGACGACTTCAGCAGTCGCGAAATACGTGAAATGTATTCGCAATTGCCAACGACATATCGAAGTTTTGATCTGGCCGTCAGACATGCACGAGTAGCCAAAGTAGGTAACGTGGCCGATCGCGTAAAGCTTGAAATCCGGGTTCGAGTCTCCGTGTGGCACAAATTTTCGCTGTCGTCATTCTCTTATACTGCTGATGGTTGTACGTATTCACAACTGAAAATGCATTTCATGTAATTGTTGTTTATTGGATGAATCCGAACGTCAGACCGTCACAACATCAAGTATCTGTAATCAAAATGGTTCAAATGGCGCTGATCACTATGGGACTTAACGGCTGAGGTCATCAGTCAAATAGAACTACTTACACCTAACTAATCTAAGGACATCACGCACATCCATGCCCGAGGCAGGATTCGAACCTGCGACCGTAGCGGTCGCGCGGTTCCAGACTGTAGCGCCTAGAACCGATCGGCCACTCCGGTTGGCTATCTGAAATCAAATTTGGTGTAACGATGTTGGAAGAAGGCACTTAATAGGAATCGGTGTCGGAAGCGACGGAACCCTTATAGAATCAGTTGGCTGTTTGCCTGTCTGTCCGACTATTAAGACACCTTTTTCTGAGGAACATGTAAAAGTATCAAGTTGAAATTTTTATCACATACTAAGGTCTGCGATTGGTGGAGTAAAAAAAAAAAAAAAAATTCTGTGCAATCAAATGATACACGCAAACTCATTCATCAAAAGCAATATGTCACATCCTGTTGACCTCGAATCATGAAATTTGGAGTATGCAAGGTTTCACATTACAATTAAGGAGAAGCTTTGGAAAACTGTTAATCTATAATTATATCACGAAAAAGAATATTTTTTGCCATTGCAAACAAACCTTACATTCTTAATCCGTTAAAAATCTCAGGGACTAATGTTTGGATTTTGATCTAGTTTTTATTAGTAGGTAGTTTCACGAGGAAGATTTGTGGGATAATTTCCAAATATTGGGTGCTAAGTACCGAGCTACGATGAAGACCCTTGCCGCTGTGAAAAAGAATGTCTGCGATCTAGCGGTGATACGTGTATGGGTGTACGACTACCCTGCCACGGTGGTACTTCACTCCATACAGCTAGAGAAAAGTTCTGACATTTGAGGTAGTCGTTGTGCTCGTGCTCCGCACGTCCACGACAGTCAATCAGATCACAAGATTTTGATCACGTTACCGTGGTCACGTCCCAGTATTGCCGCGGTGTTAGGTGACCCCTGCTTTCAATCAGTTGTGCCGCGTGCTTCCTTCAGGTTTGTGGGTGTACGTGTGCACTTCAAAAATTCTGTGAGTCTCTTGCCGTGTGCGTGTGTGTGGAAAATGACTCTCTGTAGTGTAAAGAAGAGGACGTTTGGAGAAGGAACTATGTTGAAATCTCAAGCATGCGAATTTATACACAACATGTGTTAGCGTGCATCAAGCAAGATCCATCGCGTGGTCAGACGACACTCGCCACGGAACTGTGATCGTGCCAACTGGCGAGGGGGGGGGGGGAGGCTAATTATTTTTCATGCTGTCTCTATGAACTGTTCTATACCCGATAGTTTGACGACGTTCAATCAAACGAACTGCCTATTACCACGAGGAAACGAATGCAGGTACATTTAAAGACTGTTCGCAACTCGTTTGCTATAAAATGTAATTTCTAGTAATGCTTCTGCAATGAAAAACGTGCCGTACCGTTCTGTACTATTAAGTAAGTCATCAATTGCAAGGAGAGACGAAATAATCAGCTGGTTGAAAGATAATAAAATAGGCTTTGAACAGAACATGCGAAAAGCGGAACTTCTGGAATTAGTGAAACGATACAATCCACGGAAGGCGTAGCGTGTAAATGATATGTTAGCAAAGAATGACGGCCATGCGTCTTCCACCGTACAAAAGCCATTCCAACGCCATTGAACATGTTCGTGCCCAAATGGCGAGACACAGACAGGCTGGTAAACGAAGCTGCCACACAAATAACGCTACAAAATTGGAAGAACTTCGTGATCCATGGTTGTGGAAAGAGATTACAAGGTCGAACATACAAAGTGTAAGACAAGAATCCATACAAAATAGTGTACTTTCGTAATCAGACGATAGGGACAGCAGCCGTAAAGATAATGAAGCTTTTGTGGTTTTAACGAGAGATGATCAGTCATATGACAATTATTTTGAGGTGGCCGTTCTCTCGAACGAAAAGTAAAGGTAATCTTCATTCGACATTTTACACGGAACATTCGTGCGTTCTGTGATACATTGTTAATGTCGAAAATATATTTCTGTCTATTTGTGTAAGGAGGCAAACACTGCTAGCGTATGAGAAAAAATTTATGGTCGACGAACACATCGCTCAGTAGATTGCTGACAAAAAGAATGCCCAAATGGCTCTAAGCACTATGGGACTTCACATCTGAGGACATCAGTCCCCCAGACTTAGAACTACTTAAACCTAACTAACCTGCGGACATCACACACATCCATGCCCGAGGCAGGACTCGATCCTGCGACCGTAGCAGCAGCGCGGTTCCGGACTGAAGCGCCTAGAACTGCTCGGGAACAGCGGCCGGCCAATAAGAACGCTGCAACGAATCGTGCGGCATTATTAGGGTCTGTCAGCTGTCAGAGTTCTCTCGCTTTACGGTCCTTTGCGATCTGTTCACTCTGCATGCAAACTTTCCCTGACAGGTTATGCCTGCGATACGTACAGCATCTGTAATGTTTTCGAAGCAAAGTAATACTGGTAATTGCTGCAGGATTTTTTGGAATGAGTTTCCGACATCTAAAGGATACCTGTTGCAGGATTCCACACAAGAACTCGACAAATCCGTGAGAACAATAGCCCTATGGCCGGCTGCACCAATTGCTCATTTGGAGACATTCGCCAAATCGTACCAGTAATCGCTACAGGGATGAGAGTAGACGAAGTAAACGCATCTGCAATTGCCAGTTACCACAGTATACTGAATAACTCCCAAATTAATAAAATGAATGAAAAATTTCAATAGCGATTGCGAAACTGCAAAAAAAAGTAAAATAAAATTAACACGTTCTTGATATTCTTGGATTTTCGGGGACCTATATCTCACCAGTGTCGATATAAATAACAGACAAAAATTGTCGAGATTCTCGGTTTTATAGATCGATGAACTGTCTGAACTATTTATATATATAATGAAGTTTGAACTCGCGGAGCGCGAAACCTACTCACACTTGTCCGGTTTTTTCAATCTTCTTCGCCATTGGCATACTTACCGTTGCTTAGTGGTACCTCAGTATGAGCTTACAACAATATGTTATTTACCGAAACATAACATTTCTTGACTTCATTGCAATAACTGTCAGTCTGATCACTTAATTGATGATCACCCTGTAACGTGCAGGAGACTGTGGTTTCCTGTTTAGCTGTGGTGCCTTGGATACAAAATCTAGCTGCTCTGTGGAGAAACCGAAGGCAGTCGTGCATTATCCATCAGCAGGGAGCACACAGTGAGCAGGTCCTGTAACCGGAACCCCTCTTCCGAGACGCTGCAGCCATAACAAACAGACGCTGCCGTAAACCGATCTGGCTAGGGTCGGGGCATCAGCGGAGGAGATCGCCCCAGGCCAACGTCCCGCTCTTCAATTATTCAGACGACGGACAGGCCGTAACGCTCTTCGTCGCTTCTCCCCACATGGACTGACTCAGATCTTCCTTCTCGCGAAGTCCACTACCTTTCATAAAATTTTACTTGTGCCCGTAACTGTTGATGTGAAAATCCGGATTATTACATAGTAAACAGCTTCAGTTTGAGGCGATACTTCACATAATAACCAGAGACAACCTGTTAGATGCCCGTTCTCAAGCACTACGTCGACATCTACACCTACACTCTACAAACCACTTCAAGATGTATGACCGAGGGTACTTTGTACTACTATCACTTTCTCCCTTTCCTGTCCCAGTTGCGGATAGTGTGAGTGTAATACCGATAATGGAAAGCCTCTGTGTGCCCTCGAATCTAGTTCATCGTCTTTTCCGAAGTGATGTCGGAGGAACCACTGCAGTCGTTGACTCTTTCAGGAACATAAACACTATGATTCGAATCACCGCGTCGTTAGCTTTTTCCAATGGAATTGTATTCCTGAAGAGGCCCTAGAGAAAGTAGCTGCACTTGTTTGGAGCTTTACTGTTTCTTCCACACATCCTATCTGGTAATAATCCCAGACTAATTAGGCAACAGTCAAGTATCGATGGAAAGAGGGTGTACTACATTACCATAAGACTGTACAGCAGCATTTCTTTTCTTCTACATCTACATCTACATTTATACTCCGCAAGCCACCCAAGGGTGTGTGGCGGAGGGCACTTTACGTGCCACTGTCATTACCTCCCTTTCCTGTTCCAGTCGCGTATGGTTCGCGGGAAGAACGACTGTCTGAAAGCCTCTGTGCGCGCTCTAATCTCTCTAATTTTACATTCGTGATCTCCTCGGGAGGTATAAGTAGGGGGAAGCAATATATTCGATACCTCATCCAGAAACGCACCCTCACGAAACCTGGCGAGCAAGCTACACCGCGATGCAGAGCGCCTCTCTTGCAGAGTCTGCCACTGGAGTTTGTTAAACATCTCCGTAACGCTATCACGGTTACCAAATAACCCTGTGACGAAACGCGCCGCTCTTCTTTGGATCTTCTCTATCTCTTCCGTCAACCCGATCTGATACGGATCCCACATTGATGAGCAATACTCAAGTATAGG
The DNA here is from genome assembly GCF_023864275.1 of Schistocerca cancellata. Classification (NCBI taxonomy): domain Eukaryota; kingdom Metazoa; phylum Arthropoda; class Insecta; order Orthoptera; family Acrididae; genus Schistocerca; species Schistocerca cancellata. Next base: position 629,318,383 of record NC_064630.1, read on the forward strand.
TCGAACGAGTGTTTTGTAAGCCACCTCCTTTGTTGATGGACTACATTTTCTAAGGACTCTCCCAATGAATCTCAACCTGGTACCCGCCTTACCAACAATTAATTTTATATGATCATTCCACTTCAAATCGTTCCGCACGCATACTCCCAGATATTTTACAGAAGTAACTGCTACCAGTGTTTGTTCCGCTATCATATAATCATACAATAAAGGATCCTTCTTTCTATGTATTCTCAATACACTACATTTGTCTATGTTAAGGGTCAGTTGCCACTCCCTGCACCAAGTGCCTATCCGCTGCAGATCTTCCTGCATTTCGCTACAATTTTCTAATGCTGCAACTTCTCTGTATACTACAGCATCATCCGCGAAAAGCCGCATGGAACTTCCGACACTATATACTAGGTCATTTATATATATTGTGAAAAGCAATGGTCCCATAACACTCCCCTGTGGCACGCCAGAGGTTACTTTAACGTCTGTAGACGTCTCTCCGTTGAGAACAACATGCTGTGTTCTGTTTGCTAAAAACTCTTCAATCCAGCCACACAGCTGGTCTGATATTCCGTAGGCTCTTACTTTGTTTATCAGGCGACAGTGCGAAACTGTATCGAACGCCTTCCGGAAGTCAAAAAAATAGCATCTACCTGGGAGCCTGTATCTAATATTTTCTGGGTCTCATGAACAAATAGAGCGAGTTGGGTCTCACACGATCGCTGTTTCCGGAATCCATGTTGATTCCTACATAGTAGATTCTGAGTTTCCAAAAACGACATGATACTCGAGCAAAAAACATGTTCTAAAATTCTACAACAGATCGACGTCAGAGATATAGGTCTATAGTTTTGCGCATCTGCTCGACGACCCTTCTTGAAGACAGGGACTACCTGTGCTCTTTTCCAATCATTTGAAACCTTCCGTTCCTCTAGAGACTTGCGGTACACGGCTGTTAGAAGGGGGGCAAGTTCTTTCGCGTACTCTGTGTAGAATCGAATTGGTATCCCGTCAGGTCCAGTGGACTTTCCTCTGTTGTGTGATTTCAGTTGCTTTTCTGAAATCTTTACCTCCATTCGTTCCACTTGAAGTCCCACATATTCAATGTGAGTCACTATTTCCAGGGAGTGTTCGGCAACTATATAATCATATAATAGCGTCAATTTCCACTTTCTTAAGAGTAATGCACCATATTTTTTTACGTTTGGGTCAACTACCAATCCGTGCGCCAAGCGTCGATCCTTTGCAGGCCTTCCGCCATTTCGCTACAGTTTCTAAGCATAGCGAATACTCTGTAAGCAACAGCACCACACGCAGGCCTCAGTCTCCTCAGTGGTGCTTCCAACATTATCCACGGGATTATTTATCCATTTTATATACAGTGACGGCTATATACCAGTCCTCGGGGTATGCCTGAAGCCACTTCTCTGCCTGACAATTTCTCACGGCTGAGGATGACAAAACGTGATATACCTGGGACATTAGGCACAATGAGAAATCTGGTCTGATTTACTGCTGACGGAGTAGTACCCTAAGCCTTTAGTTTGTCATCATCATCATCATCATCATTTAAGACTGATTATGCCTTTCAGCGTTCAGTCTGGAGCATAGCCCCCCTTTTACAGTTCCTCCATGATCCCCTATTCAGTGCTAACATTGGTGCCTCTTCTGATGTTAAACCTATTACTTCAAAATCATTCTTAACCGAATCCAGGTACCTTCTCCTCGGTCTGCCCCGACTCCTCCTACCCTCTACTGCTGAATCCATGAGTCTCTTGGGTAACCTTGCTTCTCCCATGCGTGTAACATGACCCCACCATCTAAGCCTGTTCGCTCTGACTGCTACATCTATAGAGTTCATTCCCAGTTTTTCTTTGATTTCCTCATTGTGGACACCCTCCTGCCATTGTTCCCATCTACTAGTACCTGCAATCATCCTAGCTACTTTCATATCCGTAACCTCAACCTTGTTGATAAGGTAACCTGAATCCACCCAGCTTTCGCTCCCATACAACAAAGTTGGTCGAAAGATTGAACGGTGCACAGATAACTTAGCCTTGGTACTGACTTCCGTCTTTGCAGAAGAGAGTAGATCGTAGCTGAGCGCTCACTGCATTAGCTTTGCTACACCTCGCTTCCAGTTCTTTCACTATGTTGCCATCCTGTGAGAATATGCATCCTAAGTACTTGAAACCGTCCACCTGTTCTAACTTTGTTCCTCCTATTTGGCACTCAATCCGTTTATATTTCTTTCCCACTGACATTACTTTCGTTTTCGAGATGCTAATCTTCATACCATAGTCCTTACATTTCTGATCTAGCTCTGAAATATTACTTTGCAAACTTTCAATCGAATCTGCCATCACAACTAAGTCATCCGCATATGCAAGACTGCTTATTTTGTCTTCACATATCTTAATCTCACCCAGCCAGTCTATTGTTTTCAACATATGATCCATAAATAATATGAACAACAGTGGAGACAGGTTGCAGCCTTGTCTTACCGCTGAAACTACTCTGAACCATGAACTCAATTTACCGTCAACTCTAACTGCTGCCTGACTATCCATGTAAAGACCTTTAGTTGCTTGCAAAAGTTTGCCTCCTATTCCATAATCTTGTAGAACAGACAATAACTTCCTCCTAGGAACCCGGTCATATGCCTTTTCTAGATCTATAAAGCATAGATACAATTCCCTGTTCCACTCATAACACTTCTCCATTATTTGCCGTAAGCTAAAGATCTGGTCCTGACAACCTCTAAGAGGCCTAAACGCACACTGATTTTCATCCAATTGGTCCTCAACTAATACTCGCACTTTCCTTTCAACAATACCTGAGAAGATTTTACCCACAACGCTGATTAAAGAGATACCTCTGTAGTTGTTACAATCTTTTCTGTTTCCATATTTAAAGATTGGTGTGATTACTGCTTTTGTCCAGTCTGATGGAACCTGTCCTGACTCCCAGGCCATTTCAATTATCCTGTGTAGCCATTTAAGTCCTGACATTCCACTGTATTTGATGAGTTCCGACTTAATTTCATCCACCCCAGCCGCTTTATTGCACTGCAATCTATTGACCATTTTTTCCACTTCCTCAAATGTGATCCTTTAGTTTGTATTAAAGAAAAAATCTTTTTTGTTAACAACTTAAGGCTGAAATCAAAAGCTCTTTTTCCTTCTCTTGATAAGCACACCATTACTATAATACTTAGGATATGTTTTTTGATGAAAATTAAACCGTCACCAGTCGCTGTATCTTACTGCGCTTGTGCCCAATAGGTTTTGGAGCTAAATTCCATCCGCAAGACAAATAATTTATGCGTTTTCAGTTTTCCACATTCCCTGCTTCAGCCTGAGGATTGGATTTCCCTTCTCTTTTTCTTATTTTTTCTTCAAGTGGAGCTAATTTGAGCACTGGCGATTTTTATTGACATGAGCTTGATTTTGTGGGGGTAATGAGTAGTTGCGAGATTAATCTGTATAATTGTATTTGTTTTTGTTCATTTCCTCTACTTGTTTCGTTTTATCATAAATACGTTCTGCACACTACTTTGGCGGTACGGAAAGCACGTTTTCTGGGAAGTTCTGTGGTAGAAAGGGGAGGTGGTTACAACTGTAGCCTGCCTGCCGCAAGGGCTGGCCACGCAGCAAGCCACGAGAGGACCCAGCCGCAGAGTCAGCCTGGCCCGAAGTCTGAAGTGACATAGGAGTCAGCAGGAAGCCTGCTATTCAAACAAGAGCGCTGCAGGCTCCAGGTTTCTCAGGTAGACAATAGGAGTGGCTCTGAGCAGTATGGGACTTAACATCTATGGTCATCAGTCCCCTAGAACTTAGAACTACTTAAGCCTAACTAACCTAAGGACATCACACAACAACCAGTCATCACGAGGCAGAGAAAATCCCTGACCCCGCCGGGAATCGAACCCGGGAACCCGGGCGCGGGAAGCTAGAACGCTACCGCACGACCACGAGCTGCGGACGCAATAGGAGTGACTAAGGTGGCAAATACAATGCCTTTTCAGAGGACGCCCTAACACGAGAGGAAACACGAATGGCACTCCGTTGCTAAAAATGGTGAGTCTCTTGAATGTTACTGGAGGACAGTTTTAAGCAGACCTCGTCTTCACTGTGTTTCATGAAAGTGAAGAGCAGTTGTAAGTAGGCTATTGCCTTCAGTAGTTTGAATCTTTTATTTAGCTGGCAGTAGTGGCGCTCGCTGTATTGCAGTAGTTCGAGTTACGAAGATTTTTGGTGAGGTAAGTGATTTGTGAAAGGTACAGGTTAATGTTAGTCAGGGCCATTCCTTTGTAGGGATTTCTGAAAGTCAGATTGCGTTGCGCTAAAAAAATATTGTGTGTCAGTTTAAGCACAGTCACGTGTATAATTTTTCAAAGGGGAAGTTTCACAGTCAGAGCTACATGTTTTTCCCTCGCTTCTGGGGCGGAAAGCCCACCTCAGCAGAATGACTGGGAACAGATTTGGACACGCTTTTGCTATTCCTGGGAATGTTTCTGAATGGCTTTTCCTTACAAATTTAGCAGGTGGGAGTTGAAATGTTATTGTAAAATATCTTCATTGGCAGTGGGTGGCCATAACTGAAGTGCAGCCGCTCACAGAGTTCCGGTGTGGGATGTTAACTTGGACGACACGCTAATGCGTTAATGCGGAACCGATTTACGCTGGAAAAAAGTTACAATTTTGGCCGCGAGGTGCTAGTGTAGAGCTGTATACTGTTTGCGTAAAGGTATGACACCCACGCTGTTATTTGACAAGCGTGAGTAAACAACCGTGCACTGTTTTTGAAACTGTTTTATGTGTACGGCAGTATTTACAGTGCTGCATATGGCGAGTATCACCGACTGAAAGATCGGAGCAGGAAGCCGATTCGTTAAATGTGAAAACACGGGTCAGTTTGGTGTGTCTCTTAGAAGCGGAAGGCGTTCTATCTCGGTTGAAGTTACTGACTAGTTGCTGTTGCTGTTTCCATGCAGCACGTGCACCTTGCAGGACAATATTCTATGGATTGACGAGGCACTTTTAACACTACAGGGTGCAGTGAAGATACAGAAATGCCGTATTTGGGATACTATTGAACCGCTTGTTGTGCACGAAGAGCGACTGCACCCGCCGCATGTGACTGTGTGACGTGAATTCGCAGGCACCTTTAATCTCGATCCGCTCTTCTTCGAAGAAGATGTACTCAGAGGGCCCTCTAAGATGTACTGCGACTTCTGCATGTTATCGAGACCTCTCGTTTTTTGGAGATCACAACTGTGTGGAAGCCACTGTTTTCATGCTATTGGGACAACACCTCAGTGAAAGATCTGCTTACACGAAAGAGTTATCTCCAGAGGTTTTTCAGATTTATGGCCTGTAATATCACCTGATCTGCATCCTTGTGACCTTTGCCTCTGGGGATATCTAAAAGAACTCGTTTATCAGGGACAAGTTCGATCGATACCACATCTGAAGGCCAGGAACGTGTTGCTCAGATTTTCAACGGAGCTGCTGCGAGCAACTGTTGATCATTTTACGAATGCCGCAAATCGTCCACGTCTCCTGTGCTCATATTGAAAAAAGTATGTAAGCGGCGATTTATACTGAATTCAACATTATGCCTTTCTCTCTTGTTTGTGTGGTTTTAGGGCGCACAATTACAGTGGTCATTAGCGCTCTTGTTTGATATTACCTGTCCACGTCCCGTTCCTAATCATTTGCGTATGGAAAGACTCCTATGCGTCTTTCTTGCGTTCATGGCGCCAGATTTGCACCTTGTGACCAAAACTGGAACTAATTTTCTCCAGCGTAAATCGGTTCCGCATTAAAGCATTATAATATCGGCCAGCTTTCGCTGTCATTCGATAATTACAGCCCCCACTGGACTTCTGTGAGTAGATGCACTTTAATTAAAAGCACCCGGTAATAACTTTTGAGTCGGTAATGCTACTGGCGCTGCGGGTTGTCGGTAAGCACAGTAGGAACCTAAGGAGCAAAAAAGCGATGAAGTCCAGGGGCTATTCAGACATCGGCAGAGATGGAGATAATTTGGTCGATTCGGCAGCAAGCAGTCCTGGACATGGCTTGCCCATTGAACTTCTTAGAACTTAACGCGGTGATTCCTCGCGGAGGTGGAGGGAAGCAGCTGACAACAGACCTGGTCTCTCGCGACCAATGCTAGTTCATCTTCAGTGCCGGCGACCATTTCTTCGCGGTTGCGGTCATTAGTTCAGCAACGATCAGATAAATCTGTGGCGCTAAGCGCAGAGTCAGTAAAGAATCATAGAAGCCATCGCTTTACAGCTTAGTTAACGTGGGATTGATAGATGATGGATACATGTGATTTCCAGACTCACCGGAGCCTAGTAGCGTAGAATCGTGGGCTTTGGGCTATGATTCTCAGTTTTCTTGGAATCGAGTATCTACTTGGTAATAAAGAAGGGTGAGCTTGTGACTTACTCTCGTGTGCGATACGACAAAATTCAATTCCATATTATTTGCCAGTTTCGCCTTGCCTCACAGCACTTTGACTGGATTTTAATATAATAAATTTGGTGCCGATGATGTGTTCTTGTGTATGGTCTATTGTTTTCACTGTTTTTGTTTAAATGTTTGTAAAGTTGAGGAGAGTCTCTTGAAACATTAAAACATACCCTGGACAATGTATTTAGTTTCATAGTTAGATTTCTCACATCGCTTTTACAGGGTTATTACAAATGATTGAAGCGATTTCACAGTTCTACAATAACTTTATTATTTGAGATATTTTCAAAATGCTTTGCACACACATACAAAAACTCAAAAAGTATTTTTAGGCATTTACAAATGTTCGATATGTGCCCCTTTAGTGATTCGGCAGACATGAAGCTGATAATCAAGTTCCTCCCACACAGCATGTCCCCATCAATGAGTTCGAAAGCATCGTTGATGCGAGCTCGCAGTTCTGGCACGTTTCTTGGTAGAGGAGGTTTAAACACTGAATCTTTCACATAACCCCACAGAAAGAAATCGCATGGGGTTAAGTCGGGAGAGCGTGGAGGCCATGACATGGATTGCTGATCATGATCTCCACCACGACCGATCCATCGGTTTTCCAATCTCCTGTTTAAGAAATGCCGAACATCATGATGGAAGTGCGGTGGAGCACCACCCTGTTGAAAGATGAAGTCGGCGCTGTCGGTCTCCAGTTGTGGCATGAGCCAATTTTCCAGCATGTCCAGATACACGTGTTCAACCGTTTCTTCGCTCACTGCAGGCCGACCCCTTACAGAGGCATCCAGAAGCTTGAAACTGCGCATACCATCGCCGAATGGAGTTAGCAGTTGGTGGATCTTTGTTGAACTTCGTCCTGAAGTGTCGTTGCGCTGCTATGACTGACTGATGTGAGTGCATTTCAACCACGACATACGCTTTCTCGGCTGCTGTCGCTATTTTGTCTCACTGCGCTCTCGAGCGCTCTGACGGCAGAAACCTGAAGTGCGGCTTCAATCGAACAAAACTTTATAAGTTTTTCTACGTATCTGTAGTGTGTCGTGACCATATGTCAATGAATGGAGCTACAGTGAATTTATGAAATCGCTTCAATCATTTGTAATAGCCCTGTAGTATACATGGGAACTCAGTTACCAGAGCTGTATTACTAGGGCCCAGATTTTCATTACATTAATTTCTTAGGAGCTAGGTTGTTTGCTAGCATTTCCGTTGTACGATACTTTTTTGTTTCATGAGATGAGTCTGGTTTACGAGGGTCCTGGCGTGGCAAGTACTGAAGTCGAATTCTGCTTCGAAGCTCTGACGGCGTGTCGCAGTGTTACAAAACAACGAAGCATTTAATTTTTGGGGAATAACGGATGAAATTGTATATAAAAATTTAAATAACGAATTAATGACGTTTGCCTTACCTTCTCACACTTCTCGCCTACATCGGTGGAAAACATTTGTGTTTCCCCAAACACAGTCACACTGTGTAGAACTGGTCAATTCCATAATTTACTACCGGGTTCAAAAATGTGCTCACAATTAGCCGTTTCTAATTATACATATTACGGCTGTGCATTAATTGATGCTAATAAAAACAAGTAATTTTCTTGTTATGTAATCAATGTATATGCATCATTTGAGAGGAACTAAATTAAAAGGGACAAATTAAATGTTACAGATAGGTGATAAAACGTGCGGAATGGACCGGTGCTTGAAAAACACTGGTAAGCGGAATTTTGTGCTTTGGTACAACGTTAGGAATTGTTTCATGCGACGTCAAGTAGTTGTTACTAAGTTAAAACATTCAGATATATTCCACATTTCGCCTGATTCTTGTTTTTGTGAGGCGTATCAGTTGTTGTCATATGAGTCCTATGATTCAAAGGTATTGAGTGGTATAAAAGTAGGTATCTTAGGTGTTGCGAAACAACTCAAATCACTTAAGGAAGGCAAGTCTTCCGGTATAGATGGTATACTAATCAGGTTCGTTTCAGAGTATGCAGACACATTAGCGCCTTTCTTAGCAATCATATAGAACCGCTCACTTGACTAAAGATCTGCTCCTAAAGTCTGAAAAGTAGCACTGGCCACACCAATATTGAAGAAGGGAAATAGGAGTGACCCATTTAATTACAGACCCATATGACTGACCTCAATTTGCCGTAGGATTTTAGAGCATATACCGTACTCTAACATTATGAATCACCTTGAAGAAAATGACTTATTGATACATAACCAACACGGATTCAGAAAATATCGTTCTTGTGCAACACAGCTACCTCTTTATTCCCATGAAGTAATGAGTGCTGTCGACAAGGGATCTCAGATCGATTCCATATTCCTAGATTTGCAGAAGGCTTTTGATACCGTTCCTCACAAGCGACTATTAATCAAATTTCGTGCATATGGATTATCGTCTCAATTGTGTGACTGGATTTGTGATTTCCTCCCAGAGAGGCCACAGTTCGTAGTGATAGGCGGGAAGTCATCGAGAAGAACAGAAGTGATATCTGGCGTTCCGCAAGGTAGTGTCATAGGCCCTCTGCTGTTTCTGATTTATATAAATGATCTAGGTGATAATCTGAGCAGCCCTCTTAGACTGTTTACAAAAAATGGTTCAAATGGCACTGAGCACTATGGGACTCAACTGCTGTGGTCATAAGTCCCCTAGAACTTAGAACTACTTAAACCTAACTAACCTAAGGACAGCACACAACACCCAGCCATCACGAGGCAGAGAAAATCCCTGACCCCGCCGGGAATCGAACCCGGGAACCCGGGGGTGGGAAGCGAGAACGCTACCGCACGACCACGAGATGCGGGCAGATTGTTTACAGATGACGCTGTAATTTACCGTCTAGTAAAATGATCAGACGATCGATTCCAATTACAAAATGATCTAGAGACAATTTCTGAATGGTGCGAAAAGTGGGTTTTAGCACTAAACCAAAAAAAAGTGCGAGGTCATCCACATGGGTACTAAAAGAAATCCGATAAATTTTGGGTATACGATAAATCGCACAAATCTAAGGGCTGTCAATTCGACTAAATAGCTAGGAATTACAATTAGTCACTTCCAGGCACACGACGGCGGAAATACTGACTCGGACCCAACCATGCAGAGGAAACACGCCCACTGGCAAAACGACATCCCTGCACCAGGAAAGGACCGAGCCAAGCACCACAAGATGGTAACTGAAGGGGCGCAGAAGCACTCGGAGAACCAGTTACACCACGGCGTCGCAGCTCACACCGGCCAGACATGTCGTGGGTTGACTCCTGCTGTTCTCGTGTCGACCGCGAAGCCACTCCCCTCGCTATACGGCGCGGCTCACTGGACTCACGTGGCGACCTCACGTGCGCCGACGCTCAAGACGGACAAGTTATCTTGTGTCTCAGTGCGCGACCGACCAACCGATCGATCCAACCGCCAATGACCATTGCCTGAGCAAACTCGAGCAGACTGGCGGCCTAACGCGCAGACTCAGGTGCAGGAACTAAACCCCGACCGGGCGACCACTCGCTGAGTTCTCTTACCGGCTTAGTGGAAAGACTCTCATTTTGCCGGCTTTAAAGGTTGATCCGAACGACCGACATACCAGCACTCCGAACGACAGACAGACACTAACTGCCTCAGAAATGCGGACGAGAGACAGACCCAGACTGACTCCGACTGACTCACCGGCGATCTCATAGCGCTCTCTAAATGCACGTGATCAGGCCACCTTTCCCCTTTGCCACCAGAGGGAGACACCAAAGCTGCGATTGCCACAGCGGCGCCACCACCGGAAACGGTGCTGCGGCGCGCTCTTCATAACAGCAATTTTTACGACGGCTCATTCTGCATGATTCATATGTCTCACATCTAGTTGTGCTATCTACCATTAATCTTTGGTCCCTTCCACAATCTTCACATAGAGCACTTTTCTCCATTACTGTCATATGATACCTCACGACATGTTACAAAAACTCTTCTCTCGGTTCAGGACCTCAGAACTCGCTCCAACCTAATACTCGTTATTCTTTTATAAGTCTTTTTACACTAAAGCGCCAAAGAAACTGGTATAGACAGGCGTATTCAAATCCAGAGATATGTAAACAGTCAGCAACGCCTGTGTTAGACAAACGTTGGGCGCAGTTGCTAGATCAGTTACTGTTGCTACAATGGCTACAGTTTAAGTGAGTCTGAACGTCGTTTTAAAGTAGGTGCGCGAGCGATGGTACATAGCATTTCAGAGGTAGGGATGAAGTGGGGATTTTCCCGTACGACCATTTCACGAGTGTACCGTGAATATCAGGGATCCCATAAAACTTCAAATCTCCAACATCGCTGCGGCCGGAGAAAGATCCTTGAAGAATATGACCAACGACGACTGAAGAGAATCGTTCATCGTGACAGAAGAGCAAACCTTCCGCAAATTTCAGTGCTGGGCCATCAATAAGTATCAGCGTGCGAACCATTCAACGAAACATCGTCGCAATGGGTTTTCGGAGCCGAAGACCTACTCGTGTACCCTTGATGACTGCACCACAGAAAGCTTTACGACTCGCCTACACCCGTCAACATCGACAATGGAGTGTTGATGACGGAAAAATGTTGCCTCGTCAGACGAGTCTCGTTTCAAATTGAATCGTCGGATGTACGTGTACGGATATGGAGACAACCTCATGAATCATGGATCCTGCGTGTCAGCAGGGGAATGTTCAAGCTGATGGAGGCCTTGTAATGGTATGGAGCGTGTGCAGTTGAAGTCATACGGGACCACGTGTAGATACCACTCTGACAGGTGACACGTACGTAAGAATCCTGTCTGATCACCTGCATCCATTCATGTCCATTGTGTCTTGGGTAATTGCAACAGAACACGCCGACGCCCCACACGTCCAGAATTGCTACAGAGTGGCTCCAGGAACACTCTTCTTAGTCTAAATACTTCCTCTAGCTACCAAACTCCTCAGTCATGAACATTATTCATCATATCTAGGATGCCTTCTAACGTGCTGTTCAGAAGAGATCTCCACCCCTCGTACTCTTACGGTCTTACGGACAACCCTGGAGAATTCACGGTGTCATTTCCCTTCAGCACTACTTCAGACATTAGTAGAGTCCATGCCACGGCCGGATGCGGTGGCCGAGCGCTTCTAGGCGCTCCAGTCCGGAACCGCGCGACTGCTACGGTCGCAGGTTCGAATCCTGCCTCGGGCATGGATGTGTGTGATGTCCTTAGGTTAGTTACGCTTAAGTAGTTCTAAGTTCTAGGGGAATGATGACCTCCGATGTTAAGTCCCATAGAGCTCAGAGCAATTTTGAACCATTTTCCATGTCACGACGTGTTGAGGCATTTCTGCGTGCTCACGGGGGCCGTTCACGATATTAGGCAGGTGTACCAGTTTCTTTGGATCTTCAGTGTGAAAGTTTATATTCTCTTCTTGTCTTTTCTTCTTGTCTTTCTTCCAGACAACTACTTTCAGGAAAAAACTTCCTAATTCGTTTTTATTCGGTAGCTGCAAATTTCTGTTTTTTTGAAACCTTTTCTTGCGGTTGATGCTCGTCACATTGTATTATCTTTAGTTCTGACGTCGGCAGTAAGTTTTGCGCCTAAGAAACAAAACTCATCAACTACTTCCGTGTCCCTACGTCGCTGATTTAAATCAATATTAGAGTGTTGGCTCAACCGCCTTGATCTAATAGAACAATGTGAGATCGCATTACGTAGCGTGAAGAATGTAAATACATTAAATGAGCATTTCATAGGTGAACAGACAACTTCTTCATAAACGTTGTACATTTATGTTAATATTGATCTTTGTTCAGTATCAATAATTACAGTTTTACCATTGATAATTTTTTTCTTGGCGACAGTTGTACTTCTGAACTTCTCAGCAAGATTGTCTACATCTACATCTACATGATTACTCTGCAATTCACATTTAAGTGCTTGGCAGAGGGTTCATCGAACCACAATCATACTATCTCTCTACCATTCCACTCCCGAACAGCGCGCGGGAAGAACTAACACCTAAACCTTTCTGTTCGAGCTCTGATTACTCTTATTTTATTTTGACGATCATTCCTACCTATGTAGCTTGGGCTCAACAAAATATTTTCGCATTCGAAAGAGAAAGTTGGTGACTGAAATGTCGTAAATAGATCTCGCCGCGACGAAAAATGTCTTTGCTTTAATGACTTCCATCCCAACTCGCGTATCATATCTGCCACACTCTCTCCCCTATTACGTGATAATACAAAGCGAGCTGCCCTTTTTTGCATCCTTTCGATGTCCTCCGTCAATCCCATCTGGTAAGGATCCCACACCGCGCAGCAATATTCTAACAGAGGACGAACGAGTGTAGTGTAAGCTGTCTCTTTAATGGACTTGTTGCGTCTTCTAAGTGTCCTGCCAATGAAACGCAACCTTTGGCTCGCCTTCCCCACAATATTACCTATATGGTCTTTCCAACTGAAGTTGTTCGGAATTTTAACACCCAGGTACTTAGTTGAATTGACAGCCTTGAGAATTGTACTATATATCGAGTAATCAAATTCCAACGGATTTCTTTTGGAACTCATATGGATCACCTCACACATTTCGTTGTTTAGCGTCAACTGCCACCTGCCACACCATACAGCAATCTTTTCTAAATAGCTTTGCAACTGATAGTGGTCTTCGGATGACCTTACTAGACGGTAAATTACAGCATCATCTGCGAACAATCTAAGAGAACTGCTCAGGTTGTCACCCAGGTCATTTATATAGATCAGGAACAGCAGAGGTCCCAGGACGCTTCCCTGGGGAAAACCTGATATCACTTCAGTTTTACTCGATGATTTGCCGTCTATTACTACGAATTGCGACCTTCCTGACAGGAAATCACGAATCCAGTCGCACAACTGAGACGATACCCCATAGGCCCGCTGCTTGATTAGAAGTCGCTTGTGAGGAACGGTATCAAAAGCTTTCCAGAAATCTAGAAATACGGAATCAACTTGAGATCCCCTGTCGATAGCGGCCATTACTTAGTGCGAATAAAGAGCTAGCTGCGTAGCACAAGAACGATGTTTTCTGAAACCATGCTGATTACGTATCAATAGATCGTTCCCTTCGAGGGGATTCATAATGTTTGAATACAGTATGTGCTTCAAAACCCAAATGTAAACCGACGTCAATGATATAGGTCTATAGTTCGATGGATTACTCCTACTACCCTTCTTAAGCACTGGTGCGACATGCGCAGTTTTCCAGTCTGTGGGTACAGATCTATCGGTGAGCGAGCGGTTGTATATGATTGCTAAGTAGGTAGCTATTGTATCAGCGTAATCTGAAAGGAACCTAATCGGTATACAATCTGGACCTGAAGACTTGGCCGTATCAAGCGATTTGAGTTGCTTCGCAACCCCTAAGGTATCTACTTCTAAGAAACTCATGCTAGCAGCTGTTCGTGTTTCCAATTCTGGAATATTCCATTCGCCTTCCCTGGTGAAGGAATTTCGGAAAACTGCGTTCAATAACTTCGCTTTAGCGGCACAGTCGTAGGTAACAGTACCATCGGCAATGCGCAGCGAAGGTATTGACTGCGTCTTGCCGCTTGTGTACTTTACATACGACCAGAATTTCTTCGGATTTTCTACCAAATTTCGAGACAATGTTTCGTTGTGGAACCTATTAAAGGCATCTCGCATTGAAGTCCGTGCCAAATATCGCGCGTCTGTAAATTTTCGCCAATCTTCGGGATTTCGCGTTCTTCTGTACTTCACATGCTTTTTCTGTTGCCTCTGCAACAGCGTTCGGACCTGTTTTGTGTACCATGGGGGATCAGTTCCATCTCTTACCAATTTATGAGGTATGAATCTCTCAATTGCTGTTGCTACTATATCTCTGAATTTGGGCCACATCTCGTCTACATTTGCATAGTTAGTTCGGAAGGAATGGAGATTGTCTCTCAGGAAGGCTTCTAGTGACACTTTATCCGCTTTTTAAAATAAAATTATTTTGCGTTTGTTTCTGGTGGATGTGGAAGAATCGGTATTAAGCCTAGCTACAACGACCTTGTGATCACTAATCCCTGTATCAGTCATGATGCTCTCTATTAGCTCTGGATTGTTTGTGGCTAAGAGGTCAAGTGTGTTTTCACAGCCATTTACAATTCGCGTGGGTTCGTAGACTAACTGCTCGAAATAATTTTCGGAGAAAGCATTTAGCACAATCTCGGAAGATGTTTTCTGCCTACCACCGGTTTTGAACAAGTATTTTTGCCAACATATCGAGGGAAGGTTGAAGTCCCCACCAACTATAACCGTATGAGTGGGGTATTTATTTGTTATGAGACTCAAATTTTCTCCAAACTGTTCAACAATTATGTCATCGGAGTCTGGGGGTCGGTATAAGGAGCCAATTATTAACTTAGTTCGGATGTTAAGTATAACTTCCACCCATACCAATTCGCACGGAGTATCTACTTCGACTTCACTACAAGATAAACCACTACTGACAGACACAAACACTCCACCACCAATTCTGCCTAATCTATCTTTCCTGAACACCGTCTGAGACTTCGTAAAAATTTCTGCAGAACTTATTTCAGGCTTTAGCCAGCTTTCTGTACCTATAACGATTTCAGCTTCTGTGCTTTCTATTAGCGCTTGTAGTTCAGGGACTTTCCCAGCACAACCACAACAATTTACAACTACAATTCCGACTGTTCCTTGATCCAAGCACGTCCTGTATTTGCCATGCACCCTTTGAGATTGCAGCCCATCCCGTACTTTCCCGAGACCTTCTAGCCTAAAAAACCGCCCAGTCCACTCCACACAGCCTCCACCACCCGTGTAGCCGCCAGCTGTGTGTAGTGAACTCCTGACCTCTTCAGCGGAACCCGAAACCCCACCACCCTATGGCGCAAGTCAAGGAATCTGCAGCCAACACGGTCGCAAAACCGTCTGAGCCTCTGATTCAGCCCCTCCACCCGGCTCTGCACCAAAGGTCCGCAGTCGGTTCTGTCAACGATGCTGCAGATGGTGAGCTCTGCCTTCATCTCGTAAGCAAGACCGGCAGCCTTCACCAAATCAGATAGCCGCTGGAATCCAGAGAGAATTTCCTCAGATCCAAAGCGACACACGTCATTAGTGCCGACATGTGCCACCACCTGCAGCTGGCTGCATCCTGTGCTGTTCATGGCATCCGGAAGGACTCTTTCCACATCAGGAATGACTCCACCCGGAATACACACGGAGTGCGCACTGGATTTCTTCCCCTCCTTAGCCGCCATATCCCTAAGGGGCCTCATTACGCGCCTAACATTGGAGCTCCCAACTACCAATAAGCCTACCCTCTGCGATTTCCCGGACCTTGAAGGCTGAGAATCATCCTCAGAAACAGGGCAGGCAGCTGCATCTGGCTCAGCCAGAGACAATACCTGAAACCTGTTTGTCAGACGCACCGGGGAGGCTTTCTGATCATCCTCCGGGGACGTCTTTCGCTGCCTGCCACACCTTGGAACGACCTCCCAATCAACCACAGGCGAGGGCTCAGCCCCACTGCGGGCAGCAACCGGGGCAACCACAGCGGCAGACCGATCTGGGGACAGACGGGACGAGGTTGACATCCCCGTGATACCAAAGTCAGGCCCCTCACAGTGGTGCCCATTGGCAACAGCCTCAAGCTGCGCGACCGAGGTCAGCGCCGCCTGTAGCTGTGAGCAAAGGGCTGGCAACTCAGTCCTCATCCGAACACAGCAATCACAGTCCCTGTCGATTCTAATCGATGTTGAACAACAGTTACTGAAACACGAGTTCATGCCTAGAAAACGCAAGGGAAACACGCAAAGAATGTATTAACTAACCTGTACAAATGCCTAACGACTGCGCTACAATCTTCCTGAATTTACGATTACAGGAACTAAAACTCGAAATTACGCCTCCTATACAAAAGTCACACGCAATTTAAGTAAGAATCTACGAAGAAAATACAGAAAAGAAGCTATATACGTATCTTTCTGCGCTGTCGATGTGCACCAACTGGGAGCTCGGGCCACTTAGTTCACTGGAGTCACTTTGATTTCTTATCTTCTATCACGAAGTGATCATTCGCGTTATTTATGTATTTGTCTTGTGGGTGTGGGCGTCGTGGTGAACTTCGACCTGTGCACACGAATGGCTGTTATTGTGACACTGCCATTACTCGGGGTGGCATATACAAGCACTTTTTAGTTTATTTTATCAGCTGGATGCATGATGTCGAAGTACATCTTAAGAGCTCCTGGTTACAAGGGAGGTAACCAAGAAGTTTTATTGCTTTTCGTTTTGTGTGTTTGTCGTGATCGCTTTTGGAGAATCTTGTATAATAATTCTGAAGATACACGCATTACTTTATAAACGCGTAAGTTTAATGTTTTTACGCTGGTTACCCAAAACGTTAAATTGATTGTAACAATCACGGCATCATATTTGTTTATCTCAGATACAATCAAAGCGTCGCTGATTCAATGTAAGTACACTATCGTACACATTCGTTGGTGTTCACTCTGTAACCTCATTTAGAAACAGTATCCTTTTCTATCGTGTTACTATTCTGCTTGGTGTACTGTCACGTTAATTTATAAAATACTTAGAACACTAAAATAATAAAATAAACTGACGTTTATCAGAACAAAGTCCTCACTATACACCGCCGCCGTTGGATAAACTAACAGCCGTTGCACAAATGGAGTCATTTCTCAGCTACTAACACCAGGGAAACAGGATTCCCAGAATTTTGGTTGCTGATTTTCAACATGCTACCAATTTCCAGCAAGCCATGAAACCCCGAAACAGTAAGCCACATATCCCCTCCCTGTCTCCTAACATCCACTAATGACACATTAGGGCCGCGCGGGATTAGCTAAGCGGTCTAAGGCGCTGCAATCATGGACTGTGCGGTTGATCCCGGCGGAGATTCGAGTCCTCCCTCGCGCATGGGTGTGTGTGTTTGTCCTTAGGATAATTTGGGTTAAGTAGTGTGTAAGCTTAGGGACTGATGATCTTAGCAGTTAACTCCCATAAGATTCGAACATATTTGAACATTTTGACACATTAGGGGCAAGAAAATCTAATAAATATGACATCTGTGGTGTAGTGACTGTGTTAGAAAAGCTACATACTTAAGTACGCTGTCCCCAAGTAGTTAGTACTACTGCTGAATAAGAATGCTACAAGTCGGCAAAGACGTCAGTTTATTTTAGTATTTTATAAGTATACGTAGCTGTACACCCAGCAGGACTTTAAAGAAATCGAAATCGATGCGTTAGCATGCGTATTTATTTGAGTGACCTGTATGGGCAACAAGGAGCATCCGTGGATGTCGTCGAAACTATCGGTGACAGATTGAAGAAGATCGACGAAATTACTTACAGGAAAGCCTGCTCGAAAAAAAGAATCACTCTGCAACCACCAGAAGGAGGATTCAAGGAACGTACAAGGAAGACGCTGAGTACAGGACTGGACGCATCTCGAATCGTCGGAAATCTCCTCATAAACCGTAAACAGTGGGGTGACGTCAGTATTACCCAAGGGCCTTGACTTGACAGTGCTGCCTATGAGGATCCCCACGGAAGAAGATGTTCAATATATTCAAGCGGAACACCGACATATTCCACAAACTGAAACCAAAAACGTAACAAGAAACAGCCAGAAGCCTTCAAGTTGCGGACACACTCAAACGTCTCTCGGGAACAAAGAGCCGCCATTTAATTTCAAAGGAAAAATAAATTTTTTCTTCCGGCGCATAAAGAAAATGTCACTGTTGTACGTCCAAGGCACGATAACTGACTTCTCATCAACGAACTCTGAGTAATAGTCAGAATTAATGGAGCACCTGAGCTCGATAGTGAAATTTGACCTCTCAGATCTGTGGTTAATGGGACTGACTAACCTACCTTCAATCCCGCGAAGTATCTGGGTAGAAAACTGAATTGTGCTGGAAGAATACGACTGACTTTGTTCAACTTCCACAGGAGCTGCGTGTGCAGAAAACTGATATACTGGTCAGGTTTGACATGAAGTACCTTTCCACAAACGTACCACTAGAAGAGACTATCAACTCCGTTCAGGCACGAAAACCGCTTGATATTTATTAATTGGTGAGGTTATGTTTATTGTTAACTTAGTTTATTCGGCATGGTGAAAAAAGTATGAAAAAACATGGGGAGGTGTAATAGGTTGCCCTAGGCCCTGTTCGATAATAGCGGCCATTTTTATGGAAGGTATCTGAGCAGTGTGCCCGCATCTCGTGGTCGTGCGGTAGCGTTCTTGCTTCCCACGCCCGGGTTCCCGGGTTCGATTCCCGGCGGGGTCAGGGATTTTCTCTGCCTCGTGATGGCTGGGTGTTGTGTGCTGTTCTTAGGTTAGTTAGGTTTAAGTAGTTCTAAGTTCTAGGGGACTGATGACCATAGCTGTTAAGTCCCATAGTGCTCAGAGCCATTTTTTTTATCTGAGCAGTGTCGCCCAAGCTGCTGACAGCGATACGTGGAGTCACATCCGTCGTTTCGTCGTATGGAGGAGCAGCGCTGCGTAGGTTACATCTGCATATTAACTGCCAACATAAGAACGTTCAGTTTATGTCGGATGCAGAATATAACTGTGCTGTTCCGTGGTTGGACGTTGAGGCCTACAGAACGCCCAATGTCAAAATGGCCCATAAGGTCTATTGGAAACCTACCCACACCGATTGGTACCTACATGCCGAATGCCGTCATCATGTGGCTGGGAAGTGTTTGATCCTACAAATGCTAACTACTAAAGCCCGCCGTATGAGTAATAAAAACACTCGACAAGCAAGAGCTGGAAAATCTGCATAGCATCTTGAGAGCCAACGGATACAACAATAAGAGGTATTGAGTTCAGTAGGAAGCCAGGAACAGGGAACGAAATAAAAGAATAGCTCCTGATGATGGTCTTACCTTGTGTCAAGTGCGTCAGGTATCAGATAGGTGCGGTGCTTCGTCGAGGAGGTAACAAGCCTTTTTCCATTTCTCTAGAGCGGTAGCAGTATCTAGGATTTAGCAGGGTCCACTACAGACCCCTGAAAGATCTCAACGCTGCAGGTTTATTCGAGATACGAGGGATATTTCTTTTTCAGCCTCAGATGGATCGTAAAATAAAAATCAGAAAATCAGAGTGAAAATCTGGTGCAGATGTGTTGCACAGTGTCTCGAGAGTGTCCTTCTATCGCGTCACGTTGCACTTTTGAGTTCTGAGCGCACTGTTTTTTTTTCTGCCATATCACAGGTGCTCCGCATCTGCCCCCTTTCCCCATTCTGTAGATATAAAGTCGATAATCAAGTTCTTCCCTTGTTCGGCGGAGCATGGCCTTACCAATCTGTTCAAAAGCGCACAGTTGATGCGAGCTCGCAGTTATGGTAGGGTTGTTGGTAGTCGAGGCGTAAACGCTGCGTTTTTCACATAACCCAACAAAAAGAAATCGCATGAGGTTAGGTCGGGAGAGCGGGAAGACCATGTAGTGAATCGCTGATCATCCCACAACGGTATCTCAGTTTCTTGTTAAAGAACTACATCAGGATGGAAGTGGGATGGAGCACCTATATTTGGCAGATGAATTACAAAATGTCAGTCCCCGTCGTGTCATGAACCAGTTTTCCAGCGAGTCCTGATACATGTGTCCTCTAACCATCTTTTTGCAGGACAAAAAGCGACCGAAAACTCTGATGGAATTGGCTGTTGGTGGATCTTAGTTGAACTTCGTTTTGAAGCGCTGTTGCACTGTTACTGTAGACTGACATTGATGCATTTGAAACACAACATACGCTTTCATGGGTCCTGTCGCCATCTCGCATAAGTGCTCATTGTTGTGCTCTCGTGACATTAATCAGAAGTGCAACTACAACAAAACCAACTTTTTGAGTTTTTCTATGTAAGTGTTGAGTTTTATGACAGTATCTTAATAAATGAAACTACAGTGAATTGATGAAACAGCTTCACTCATTTATAATAACCATGTGCACGCTATATTTACATTTAAAAGTCCCAGTAACTATCAGTACATACTATCAGAATAAGAGACTACGCGTAATCAAGTTGTGAACGTTTTGAAGTCAATATTTGCCAACAGAGCCACACCAACAGCCTCAGTCACTCAACCGTTACTTCACATTGGCGCTTTGTGTACACCCTGCCGCATAGCACTCTGGTCATAGAGTGGCTTCAACTGATTGGTCAGCGTGTACTGGTGTGCATGTTACCTTTACGACGAAGCGGTAACCGAGAACATCCCGGAGGCAAAACCGCACAACTCAAAAATATTTTATTATTACTATAACACTGAAGCGCCAAAGAAACTGGTATAGGCAAGCGTATTCAAATACAGAGATACGTAAACAGGCAGAATACGGCGCTGCCGTCGGCAAGCCTATATAACACAAGTGTCTGGCGCAATTGTTAGATCGGTTACTGTTGTTAGAATGACAGGTTATCAAGATTTGTTTGAACGTGGTGTTTCAGTCGGGGCACGAGCGATGGGACACAGCATCTCCGAGGTAGCGATGAAGTGACTATTTTCCCGTACGACCATTTCACGTACCGTGAATATCAGGAATCCGACTAAACATCAAATCTTCGACATCGCTGAGTCCGGAAAAAATTATGCAAGAAAGGGACCAACGGCGACTGAAGAGAATCGTTCAACGTGACAGAAGTGCAAACCCTCAGCAAATTGCTGCAAATTTCAATGCTGGGCCATCAAGTGTCAGCGTGTCAACCATTCAAAGAAACATAATTGATATGGCCCTTCGGAGCCGAAGGCCCACTCGTGTACCCTTGATGACTGCTCAACACAAAGCTTTACGCCTCACCTGGGCCCGTCAACACCGACATTGAACTGTTGATGACCGGAAGCATGTTGCCTGGTCGGACGAGTCTCGTTTCAAATTGTATCGTGTATGTTTCACGACACGAGGCATTTGCAGCAAAGATTTTCCACGAGATTCAGATCCGAGTTATCTACAGGACAGGGCAAGACATGGATATCTCTATTTGCAAACTATTTTTTGATTTTGGGCAGAAGCATGCACGGGTGCATTATCTAGTTGAAACATTAGACATTCGTCTCCTAGGTCCTGATACATTCTAACCAGTTCTGTCTCTAACATTCAGTGTACATGTTAGGGTTCATTCCAGTGTTCAGCCAAGCAGTGCGAGATTTACGTTTAGCGCAGAAAGCTGTCCTTTATCATAGCACTTCCACTACTAAAATTTATGCTCATTATTACCTGCTGCTCTGTTCTCAGATCATCACAATAATACTAAAATCCTCCGATTCATCTGAATTAAACTTCTTCTCATCACTTAAGATCATTCTGAGGTCCGCAATATGTTTTCCTGCAAACTCCCATATAGCCTGTTCATGTTTGCATATCAAATGAATCCGCAATTGCGAATAATGACTACCATCTGCTGTAGAATGGAATGGTGATACTGAAAAATTGTGCTGAACCGGAACTCGAACCGCGTTTTGCCGCTTATCACGAACTCATGTCGTGTCACGACTCATGTCCAGACCCAAACTTCCATATGTCGTCAACCATGCGTCTACGACCGCGACTCGCACATCCAGTACGTGTATTCCCGTATTCATTGTCGTCATTCCATTCCACAGCTGACGGCAGTCATTATTCGCAATTGCAAATTCATTTGATATGTTTCGTAACAGTTGTGGTGGCCTCAGTGCATCGTTATCAGAATAATGCAGGCATTGCAATGTCGTGTTAATGTTTGGGTGTTAGGAAAGTTTTCTGCAGTCGTTTCTTGAATGCAAGATATATGTCATGTGACAAAATTTGTCCTACACGTCTGGCAGTTTCTGCCAATCGTAAATCAGCAACAAATTAAGAAGTATAACTATTTGTGGCCCTTGCATTGTTCAGAAGTAAACGTTTCGATGTCTCAGAAAAATTTCTGCTTTGCCCATATTTTCCTATGTTGTGCGTCCAATTTAATAAAATTATCAGTCACTGTACTTGAACGGTTCAACTTCTTGGCGATTTGATGGTTAGAGAGTCAAATTTTCTTCTACGCAACGAGTTGTACATTTTCGTTACGTGATAACTGTTTCTTGTGTGGCACTCCCCGATTCGTGGTTTTTGTACAGAACACGTAATGCCACTAGTGATGTCTGTTTCCTATCTGTGGTAAAGGGACGTTAGCATACACTAACACGTCACAGAGCCGACTGCCTTTATACCGAGTTCCATCCTCTATCGTCTGAATCGTTTATGTCTCTTTTGTTCCGGCGTAGTCACAAGCGTCGCAACGAAGAGGACGACAGCAAGACCAGAGAAGCCGATGAGGAAACGTCAGCCAAGAGCCCGCTGACAAGAACCGCGTCGCGTCAGGGGCGACATCTGCAAGAAGTGAACATAAGCGCCGCTCCTGCCAGCCTCAGTCGCACAGATCAATTCCATACACGGAGATCAGCGCTCAGAATCAGACTGTAGTGATCCGTATCAAGTGCTTAGTTGGACTTTATCTATAGCGAAGATTATTTACTGTTGTAAGTGGCCTCTAGTTACCGACACTGGTTCTAGTTAACACTACTGGCCATTAAAATTGCTACACCAAGAAGAAATGCAGATGATAAACGTGTATTCATTGGACAAACATATTATACTAGTACTGATATGTCATTACATTTTCACGTAATTTGGTTGCATAGATCCTGAAAAAACAGTACCCAGAACAACCACCTCTGGCCGTAATAACGGCCTTGTTACGACATGGTATTGAGTCAAACAGAGCTTGGATGGCGTGTACAGGTACAGCTGCCCATGCAGCTTCAACACGATACCACAGTTCATCAAGAGTAGTGACTGGCGTATTGTGACGAGCCAGTTGCTCGGCCACCATTGACCATACGTTTTCAGTTGGTGAGAGATCTGGGGAATGTGCTGGCCAGGGCAGCAGTCGAACATTTTCTGTATCCATAAAGGCCCGTACAGGATCTGCAACATGCGGTCGTGCATTATCTTACTGAAATGTAGGGTTTCACAGGGATCGAATGAGGGGTAAAGCCAAGGGTCGTAACACATCTGAAATGTAACGTCCACTGTTCAAAGTGCTGTCAATGCGAACAAAAGGTGACCGAGACGTGTAACCAAGGGCACTCTATACCATCACGCCGGGTGATAGCCAGTATGGTGATGACGAATACTCGCTTCCAATGTGCGTTCACCGCAATGTCGCCAAACACGGATGCGACCATCATGATGCTGTAAACAGAACCTGGATTCATCCAAAAAAAAAAAAAAAACGTTTTACCATTCGTGCACCCAGCTTCGTCGTTGAGTACACCACCGCAGGCGCTCCTGCCTTTGATGCAGCGTCAAGGGTAACCGCAGCCATGGTCTCCGAGCTGATAATCCATGCTGCTGCAAACGTCGTCGAACTGTTCCATCAGATGGTTGTTGTCTCGCAAACGCCCCCACCTGTTGACTCAGGGATGGAGACGTGGCTGCACGATTCGTTACAGCCATGCGGATAAGTTGCCTGTCATCTCGACTGCTAGTGATACGAACCCGTTGGGATCCAGCAAGGCGTTCCGTATTACCCTCCTGAACCAACCGATTCCATATTCTGCTAACAGTCATTGGATCTCGACCAACGCGAGCAGCAATTTCGCGATACGATAAACCGCAATCGTGATAGGCTACAATCCAACGTATATCAAAGTTGGAAACGCGATGGTACGCATTTCTCCTCCTTACACGAGGCATCACAACAACGTTTCATCAGGCAACGCCGGTCAACTGCTGTTTGTGTATGAGAAATCGGTTGGAAACTTTCCTCATGTCAGCACGTTGTAGGTGTCGCCACCGGCGCCAGCCTTGTGTGAATGCTCTGAAAAGCTAATCATTTGCATATCACAGCATCTTCTTCCTGTCGGTTAAATTCCGCGTCTGTAGTACGTCATCTTCGTGGTGTAGCAATTTTAATGGCTTTAGTGCACAAAGTTTAGTATTTTCAATCTGATTTACAGAAATATAACTACTAATGTTAATTTCTTGCATTGTTGTATAGCATTCTGAGAACACAGCGTCCCTTAGGCACCCTATACGAGACGAGTGGGCAAGATCCAACAGCCTTATATACTGTAATACTGATATGAAACGCAATACGATTTGACGGTATTTGTAGGTGTACTGGATCTTATTCCCTTCACAACGTACACAAATATTACCACAATGTTAAATTTCCTAAAAATATTCATTGAGCCGTGCGCGGCTTGTCCCTATGCTGTTCCTTGCTTGACAGCTTGTCTTTGCGGAACTGTCGCCTCGTTTCTCATTCGATTTCCTGCCGTCACTAAGTTTCTGGGTTGCCTGCCAGTGAGTGGCAGCAGCAGCGCGTATCGATAAGAGGACTGTCGTCTTTGAAGCGACCGCTAGCATTTCCGACTGGTCGTGTGTCAGGAATTCAGTCGGGACGCAGCGCCAGTGAGGTCCGGACAGCCACTACTCGCCGACCGCTGACGACACACATGCACTGTCCGACGGAAGGATACTGGAGCGGGAACGACCGTTGGTTCGTCGTTCGGTCGGTCGTCTCATCGGGCGATGTGTATTTGGCCTTTTGATCATTTCTGGGCTTCGTCAGTTGGTCATATTGCCGGACGTTGGTAGGTTCCTTTCTTGTGCAGAGATGTCGGGTGGCCAATGGTGAAGTGTTACCTCTGCATAGTTGGTTCCGAGCCAGTGTGCCCGGGTCGCTGTGTCTCCGAGTTCCGAACGCACAGGGAATTGAGTCTGGATGTCCGGATAGCCAATACTCGACCGACCGTTGCGGACATACAGGGTGTTTCAAAAATGACCGGTATATTTGAAACGGCAATAAAAACTAAACGAGCAGCGATAGAAATACAGCGTTTGTTGCAATATGCTTGGGACAACAGTACATTTTCAGGCGGACAAACTTTCGAAATTACAGTAGTTACAATTTTCAACAACAGATGGCGCTGCAACTGATGTGAAAGATATAGAAGACAACGCAGTCTGTGGGTGCGCCATTCTGTACGTCGTCTTTCTGCTGTAAGCGTGTGCTGTTCACAACGTGCAAGTGTGCTGTAGACAACATGGTTTATTCCTCAGAACAGAGGATTTTTCTGGTGTTGGAATTCCACCGCCTAGAACACAGTGTTGTTGCAACAAGACGAAGTTTTCAACGGAGGTTTAATGTAACCAAAGGACCGAAAAGCGATACAATAAAGGATCTGTTTGAAAAATTTCAACGGACTGGGAACGTGACGGATGAACGTGCTGGAAAGATAGGGCGACCGCGTACGGCAACCACAGAGGGCAACGTGCAGCTAGTGCAGCAGGTGATCCAACAGCGGCCTCGGGTTTCCGTTCGCCGTGTTGCAGCTGCGGTCCAAATGACGCCAACGTCCACGTATCGTCTCATGCGCCATAGTTTACACCTCTATCCATACAAAATTCAAACGCGGCAACCCCTGAGCGCCGCTACCATTGCTGCACGACAGACATTCGCTAACGATATAGTGCACAGGATTGATGACGGCGATATGCATGTGGGCAGCATTTGGTTTACTGACGAAGCTTATTCTTACCTGGACGGCTTCGTCAATAAACAGAACTGGCGCATATGGGGAACCGGAAAGCCCCATGTTGCAGTCCCATCGTCCCTGCATCCTCAAAAAGTACTGGTCTGGGCCGCCATTTCTTCCAAAGGAATCATTGGCCCATTTTTCAGATCCAAAACGATTACTGCATCACGCTATCTGGACATTCTTCGTGAATTTTTGGCGGTACAAACTGCCTTAGACGACACTGCGAACACCTCGTGGTTTATGCAAGATGGTGCCCGGCCACATCGCACGGCCGACGTCTTTAATTTCCTGAATGAATATTTCGATGATCGTGTGATTGCTTTGGGCTATCCGAAACATACAGGAGGCGGCGTGGATTGGCCTCTTTATTCGCCAGACATGAACCCCTGTGACTTCTTTCTGTGGGGACACTTGAAAGACCAGGTGTACCGCCAGAATCCAGAAACAATTGAACAGCTGAAGCAGTACATCTCATCTGCATGTGAAGCCATTCCGCCAGACACGTTGTCAAAGGTTTCGGGTAATTTCATTCAGAGACTACGGCATATTATTGCTACGCATTGTGGATATGTGGAAAATATCGTACTATAGAGTTTCCCAGACCGCAGTGCCATCTGTTGTTGAAAATTGTAACTACTGTAATTTCGAATGTTTGTCTGCCTGAAAATGTACTGTTGTCCCAAGCATATTGCAACAAACGGTGTATTTCTATCGCTGCTCGTTTAGTTTTTATTGCCGTTTCAAATATACCGATCATTTTTGAAACACCCTGTACATCCCTCGACTGGGGACGACCTTGGCTGGTCTTTCGGTCTGTCGTCTCATCGGACGACGTACATTTGGTCGCCGACCGCTTCGGGTTCTCTGTGTGTGTCGAGTTGTGATTCGTCCTTGCTGTTCCACAGTGACTGGTCTTAGTATTGTTCGAGTTCTTGTGGAAGTGATTCCGTGGACTGTGTCTAGCTTGTGTAATTTCGACTGAGCAGTTATGTTAATAGTGTCTGCGTACTGGAGTAAGCAGTCGGTCGGTTGGGACGCAGCAGCGAGGAAGTCTCCGCGGCGAGGTTTTTTGCGTAGTGTTCCGCAGTGGGTTTTCTTCGCCATGTTGATGCTGTCCGTACCGCGTGTAGTTCGAAAGCCTTTGGTGTTGTTCATATTTTTGAGCGGTTATTGTGCCTTGGTTCTATTTAAACGCCAATTTTGAAGACGTAGTGCTGCTGGTATCTTCATCCTTGCTGATATTTTCAGTTGTCGTGCCGTTGGTCGGGCGGAAGGGGATTGATTAGTTTGTTGCTCGGTCCTTCAGACGTCCCTGGGTCGGGTTGCCGTCCGATTATTTAACCTTACTTTTGGCTGTCTGTCTCACCTAAACGTATGTTAGTTACCTCCTCAGGCCGACCCTTGGAGCACTTCTGAGCACCACTGTTCTGTTGTTTTTAGATTGTGATTTTCTTTTGTCTCAAGTACTATGCGAGGCATTCAGCCGTCTATTAATTTAGTTTGTTTTAATTTTAAAATAAGGCCTTCAGCCGACTTACATTAAGGTTTCAAGATTGAATTGTTTATAAGTTATTTTAAAAAAGGAGATTTTACTCTATTTCAAATCTTTCTTGTTTAGGCCGTCAAGCCTTGAAGTTGTTCTGTGTTTGTGTGGGCCTTCAGCCGGGCCGCCGTTGTGACCGAGCGGTTCTAGGCGCTTCAGTCTGGAACCGCGAGACCGCTACGGTCGCAGGTTCGAATCCTGCCTCGGGCATGGATGTGTGTGATGTCCTTAGGTTACTTAGGTTTACGTAGTTCTAAGTTCTAGGGTACTGAAGACCTCAAATGTTAAGTCCCATAGTGCTCAGAGCCATTTGAAACATTTTTTTTAGCCTTCAGCCGACTATTTACGTAATATTTTATTTTTAATTTTTTTTAAAAGTAAGGTCTTCAGCCGGCCACGTGTATATCTTAAAGCAATTGTAATAACTTGTGTTAGGGCTTCCAGCTGAATTGTTTTTTTATTCTTTTAAGGGCATGTGTGATTAAGCGTTTTTAGGAAAATAAAGTTTGTGTGTTTTGCTCAACTAACTGGCCCCTTTCCACAGCCATAACTAATCAGCTCTGCCCTGCGAAACCAGATTTCATCCATGACTTTAGACTGATTTCCACAACTGTATTCGTAGTTTATATAAAACTCATCATTGTTGTGCTACTTCCTTCCTACAGGTCTCCGTCTATCGGCTTTTTTTTTTCCTGGACCAACTGATTTAGTACTTCGGCCTTAATGACCTCAACTGTAGTGTCCTTCCCTTCGTTGAAAAAGCCAATTACTTCTCGCAAAATCTTGTATTCTTTCTTTCCTTTTTTGCCAGTATTAATGGCGGAGCGGCACCTGTTACGCTCAGTGATAGTAATGAGATGCAAAGTAAAACACCTGCCGAGGAGGAGGGAGCGGTCCGCTGTTTGTGCCGTCTCGTTAGCGCGGCGCGAGCGCCCGTGATAACGTCGCCTGTGCCGGAGCGGCTGATTGTTGCTGGCCGCATAAAACAAAGCCAATTTGGCAGGGGGGGGGGAGAGGGGGGGGGTTAGCGCCCGGTATTCGCCAGCCGGCGTCAGGCGTCAGGCGGTCGTTAACGCGGCCGGCGCAGTAATCTGTTTTTACGGGACGCGCGCCGAGGTGTGACGCGGCGCAGTGATGGATGGCGGCCGCGCTAACAATGGCCCGTTATGAAGGCAGCAGCGGCGGAATGCCGAGGCGCGCGCTATTTGCTTCCCGCAAGTTCCGCGGCCGCCGGCGACCACATGCCGGCCTGATGACGTGCCGAGCTCTCAAAGCAAGTGAAGAAATTGGAAGGGGGAGATAAGCCGTCACCCGAACCGTGAGGTTAACTCCAACATCTTTCACGGGATGAGCAGTAGAAGTCTGTGCTAGTGGTTCCCAGCATTTATGAGATCGAAGTAGACTGCTGGCTACTAAAAATGTTTCCATGTTTTCCCCGGTCGCTGTGCGGACACTGGGGAGCGTGGCAGTACGTGTGTACATCTACATCTATATTTATACTCCACAAGCCACCCAACGGTGTGTGGCGGAGGGTACTTTACGTGCCACTGTCATTACCTCCCTTTCCTGTTCCAGTCGCGTATGGTTCGCGGGAAGAACGACTGTCTGAAAGCCTCCGTGCGCGCTCGAATCTCTCTAATTTTCCTTTCGTGATCTCCTCGGGAGGTATAAGTAGGTGGAAGCAATATAGTCGATGCCTCATCCAGAAACGCACCCTCTCGAAACCTGGCGAGCAAGCTACACCGCGAGGCAGAGCGCCTCTCTTGCAGAGTCTGCCACTTGAGTTTGCTAAACATCTCCGTAACGCTATCACGGTTACCAAATAACCCTGTGACGAAACGCGCCGCTCTTCTTTGGATCTTCTCTATCTTCTCCGTCAACCCGATCTGGTACGGATCCCACACTGATGGGCAATACTCAAGTATAGGTAGAACGAGTGTTTTGTAAGCCACCTCCTTTGTTAATGGACTACATTTTCTAAGGACTCTCCCAATGAATCACAACCTGGTACAGACCTTACTAACAATTAATTTTATATGATCTTTCCACTTCAAATCGTTCCGTACGCGTATTCCCAGATATTTTACAGAAGTAACTGCTACCAGTGTTTGTCCCGCTATCATATAATCATACACTAAAGGATCCTTCTTTCTATGTATTCTCAATACACTACATTTGTCTATGTTAAGGGTCAGTTGCCACTCCCTGCACCAAGTGCCTATCCGCTGCAGATCTTCCTGCATTTCGCTACAATTTTCTAATGCTGCAACTTCTCTGTATACTACAGCATCATCCGCGAAAAGCGGCATGGAACTTGCGACACTATCTTAAGCCATCGGCGCAAGCGACCAGTTAGCTTTAGGCTGGGCCCAAACTGAGACGCGTACAGCACGTGTGACGTGACACGACACTACAGCGCGACACACACGTGCCGCACGAGTCGCGAGGGTTCAGCGCATATTGCGACGCGTACACCATACTTCGCACGCGCCGACTGGCGACGCTCTGCGCTGACAGAACCGAAGCGCCCGCAACCTGTTATCTTCCTCAAACGATTTTCAAGAAACTATTCACTGAAAATATTTGATTTTTGCCTTACTTGTAGCGTTATATGTCAGCTTCGTGGCGAAGTGCCCATCATCTCGCTAATGAACATTCTTATTCTCATGTACACATTTTAGTAAGACACTACGCAAAACTCAAAAAGTTTGCAACGAAAATTAGGGGTCGCTATGATTTTGCGTTTGGTGCGTATTACACCACATGTTGCTGCGTATGAAATTTAGCTAACATGTTGAATTTTTGTTTCGACTTGAGAGGAGGTCTCCATCTGCCTCCGATCTCGAGAAAATGGATTCCATGTAGCGCGCTCACTTCCGATCTCACGACCGCGAGAATGAAATACTCACATCATCTCTCATATCTCATAAACCGCTCGAGACATCGAAACGAAAGTTTGGCGAATGATAGCATACAAGGAGGAGAGTGTTGGGCAAATTCTTAAACACACGGAACTTCCTTATCTATGGCGATATATCAATACTTATACTTCCCTTTTTATTTATGTCACTCCGGTGACTGTAATCTTTTAAGTTATCGACAGCTAGCGAAACAAGAGCTTCCTAGTATGAAAATGAACCTGAAATTTCTTCTTTTATGTTACTGCAAACCGACACTACGAGGTTTTTCGTAAGCTGTTGAGCTCTTTGATTACCAGTTACTTGTTTAATGAGGCACTCCATTTCGGAATTCTGTCTCAATAGCTGCTGTGAAATGAGTTTGGCAAATTACACTGTGACAAAGGAAGTACAATTAAACCAGTGACCAAGAGAAATGTGGCCGTTACTCACAAACGGTGATGCTTCTTCGAATGAGAAAAGTTTAAGAACTCAAACAGAAAAAGATTGCCAATTCTGTTGGAATTTTGGTGGAGTCGCCGTAACCCTTCGTACACTCCTGGAAATTGAAATAAGAACACCGTGAATTCATTGTCCCAGGAAGGGGAAACTTTATTGACACATTCCTGAGGTCAGATACATCACATGATCACACTGACAGAACCACAGGCACATAGACACAGGCAACAGAGCATGCACAATGTCGGCACTAGTACAGTGTATATCCACCTTTCGCAGCAATGCAGGCAGCTATTCTCCCATGGAGACGATCGTAGAGATGCTGGATGTAGTCCTGTGGAACGGCTTGCCATGCCATTTCCACCTGGCGCCTCAGTTGGACCAGCGTTCGTGCTGGACGTGCAGACCGCGTGAGACGACGCTTCATCTAGTCCCAAACATGCTCAATGGGGGACAGATCCGGAGATCTTGCTGGCCAGGGTAGTTGACTTACAGCTTCTAGAGCACGTTGGGTGGCACGGGATACATGCGGACGTGCATTGTCCTGTTGGAACAGCAAGTTCCCTTGCCGGTCTAGGAATGGTAGAACGATGGGTTCGATGGCGGTTTGGATGTACCGTGCACTATTCAGTGTCCCCTCGACGGTCACCAGTGGTGTACGGCCAGTGTAGGAGATCGCTCCCCACACCATGATGCCGGGTGTTGGCCCTGTGTGCCTCGGTCGTATGCAGTCCTGATTGTGGCGCTCACCTGCACGGCGCCAAACACGCATACGACCATCATTGGCACCAAGGCAGAAGCGACTCTCATCGCTGAAGACAACACGTCTCCATTCGTCCCTCCATTCACGCCTGTCGCGACACCACTGGAGGCGGACTGCACGATGTTGGGTCGTGAGCGGAAGACGGCCTAACGGTGTGCGGGACCGTAGCCCAACTTCATGGAGACGGTTGCGAATGGTCCTCGCCGATACCCCAGGAGCAACAGTGTCCCTAATTTGCTGGGAAGTGGCGGTGCGGTCCCCTACGGCACTGCGTAGGATCCTACGGTCTTGGCGTGCATCCGTGCGTCGCTGCGGTCCGGTCCCAGGTCGACGGGCACGTGCACCTTCCGCCGACCACTGGCGACAACATCGATGTACTGTGGAGACCTCACGCCCCACGTGTTGAGCAATTCGGCGGTACGTCCACCCGGCCTCCCGCATGCCCACTATACGCCCTCGCTCAAAGTCCGTCAACTGCACATACGGTTCACGTCCACGCTGTCGCGGCATGCTACCAGTGTTAAAGACTGCGATGGAGCTCCGTATGCCACGGCAAACTGGCTGACACTGACGGCGGCGGTGCACAAATGCTGCGCAGCTAGCGCCATTCGACGGCCAACACCGCGGTTCCTGGTGTGTCCGCTGTGCCGTGCGTGTGATCATTGCTTGTACAGCCCTCTCGCAGTGTCCGGAGCAAGTATGGTGGGTCTGACACACCGGTGTCAATGTGTTCTTTTTTCCATTTCCAGGAGTGTATTTTTAACACTGAGCGACTGGAATGGAAACTTACCAAAGAATTTTATTCCTTCTCTTGATCTGAGCGGTATTAAAATAATTACGAGCGTTCCTTCAGGCGGAATGATAGGCACATGCCAGATACTGGTGACTCACCTACGGCTTGCCAAACTGACAATGTGTGATCGCGAATAAAACAGTTGTTATTGAGAAAAATAAATAATTGATCCGTCGCACAACACAATGGTCAGTGTACTGTCAGCAGCGGAGGATAAAGCGCGCGACAGGAATGCACGAGCTAGCCATGTGTGCGTTGTGAGGTAGAGTTCGAAAAACATTGTCATGAAAGTATATCTGCCTTTGTCAGCAGTACATTTAAACATATCAAATATGTCTAATCATAAGACACTTTTAGGATATTCCTATTTTCGTAATAGTACCGACGATTTTCTTCATTTGTGCAGCCTGTTGTATAATTAGTTTATTAATGCTGATAATGTGCATGCAACAATTGAAATGCTTTTTCTCACCACGACGAACCAATTAAAACATTGTTATTTGTGACTCCTTTTCGACGGTTTCTAGCTTGTACTGGTTATGTGATGTTCACAAGCCGGCCGTTGTGGCCGGGCGGTTCTAGGCACTTCAGTCTGGAACCGCGTGACCGCTACGGTCGCAGGTTCGAATGCTGCCTCGGGCATGGTTGTGTGTGATATCTTTAGGTTAGTTAGGTTTAAGTAGTTCTAAGTTCTAGTGGACTGCTGATCAGAGATGTTAAGTCCCATAGTGCTCAGAGCCATTTGAACATTTGATGTTCACATACGTGTAGTACAGTGTGTCGTATTACATTATTACATCCATATCCAAGTAATCACAGTGAGACTTCTGTACTTCAGATCTTGGACGCTTTTTACCAGGAGCACAAAGGGATCACACCTTTGGAGATTATCCCTTTCTAAATTTCTGTAACAGATCGTACAGATACGCCAGCATACCACAGCGAGAAGATAACCTTGTTTTACTTTCCTGCCTCGCTTCTTAATCACATGATTTTATAATATTCCTTGCTTCATTATTCACTACCCTCTGTCCCTTCTTGCGATTTGAAAACATCGCGGAGGCATATGATACAATTACAGCGGCCAGTGGCTAGTCAGTTACTGAAGTATGCATTTTTCTTGACAGAAGAAAAACAAAACTACACAGATACGAATAAAGGAAAAGTATAATATGCTAACGAAGAAAGCTGGAGTGTTTAAATGGCGAAAACTGAAACACTACCCAAATGTAATAAAATTTAGTACACAGTAAGACAAAATTTATCGTACGGGCAATACTACCACTGCTCGTATGCGCCGTTCCTATGTGAGCATATGATAGGGCTACTTTTCCGCTCCCCGCCTCAAATTTCCCACGGTGCTAAGGAGGCCCCACGACGCGCGGCGCGAGAAACTGTGCCACAACCACAACGCCGCGCGACCTGGCGCAGGCGCTTGTCGTGTCCCAGTCGCGTCGCGTCGCAATTTGCGCGGTACCATTTAAACCTGTGCAGTTATAAAAATGCGCGCTGCGCTGCGTCGCGCCACACGCGCTATACGCGTCTCAATTTGCACCTAGCCTTCGCTTACGTGGCCCTCTGCCTGTTTTGTAACGTAACGTCTTTCTATTCGAGGCCGACGAGAAAGACAGGCTGTGGCGTGTACGTCACGCCACGTGATGCTGCAGGTCTTACGAGTGCTAACAGCCGTCTCTGGCGGAAAGCGAGTAACTATTTCCGATGAGTTAAATGCTTCTTATCTGCCTGTTTAAATGAATGCAAGTTCTCGTAAGCACGCGAAAAAATTATGACCTTTAACGGGTACCTTTTCAATTAAATATTGATTTCTCATGGGCCCCGAAAGTAGCCGAGCATTCGCGAAGCGTGGCGAACACGCCGACTGATGTGACGTCACGATTTCGTTGGCCCCACTGACATTTCTCGTTGAGGAGCCACTTCGTCACGAGAAACACAAAGTGAGTCCCGCGATATTCCGGCAACGTGCCAGGTAAAGCAGAAACAATAGGAAACTAGAACCTATGTCACCTATGTCACAAGCAGGAAACAAGACTGTATTTGTCGTGTTTAGTTCAAATGGCTCTGAGCACTATGGGACTTAACCTCTATGGTCATCAGTCCCCTAGAACTTAGAACTACTTAAACCTAACTAACCTAAGGACAGCACACAACACCCAGTCATCACGAGGCAGAGAAAATCTCTGGCCCCGCCGGGTATCGAAGCCGGGAACCCGGGCGTGGGACGCGAGAACGCTACCGCACGACCACGAGCTGCGGACTGTCGTGTTTAGTATAGGGTGTCAATTCGTCCCGTTTTTCCCGGGACAGTCCCGTTTTTTACCAAAATGTCCCGCTGTCCCGAAAGTTTTTTTGTCCCGTATTTTTATGATTCCGCTTGGCTAGACTATTTTACGCTACTGGTTGTTTGACTTGGTATTAACTGCGCAATTATTTACGCTAGGAAGCGTGTGATGACTTTCAGCATACCCCAAACATGTACCGAACTGTCAAAAATCGCAGGTAATTTTAAACTCACTATAGGTTACGAATAACAACGAAGATTCATCTCTTCTAAATCGATCCACTGAATCCGTTCTTTCGATCCAGAGATACTCTACACCACTGTTACTTGCTCTCTGGCTTTCGTCACCACACTATTAATGTTTTGCACTGTGCAATCACTGTTTCATTATGCCAAAACGAAAGTGTAATTTTAACAGCAATGAAAAAACGAGTTTACTTTCATCACTGGTACTGGAGAAACTGTAGAATGTATTTTTTGCAGATCAAAATTTGCTATTGGTCATGGTGGAACGTATGTTTTCGTTAGTGAACTCTCTGTGGTCAGACGAAAAAAAAAAAAAAAAAAAAAAAAAACAGAATGAAAGTTGAAACAGTGAGGGCCCTGCTCAATGTCAAAACACACTTTAATGGTGTATCGTATACTGACTTGTATGATACAATTTCAAACGAAAATGCACTTCTTGTAAAGTACATAAAAGTAAAAAGTACGGTGATAGTGTGGCAGAATAATTGAAAAAAGTGATTTGGGATCATCTGAGTGCACGTTGTAAAAGTAAACTTGTATGTGTATTAAATTTAGTCAATACAATATTTATCTCCCGTTTCTTTCTTCATTGTCCCAGGTTTTTCTCAAATTTAAATGTTCCCCTTTTTCAATGAAAATGAAATGACAACCTACTTTAGTAGAAGCCAATATTTAGTGGGTTTTATGTTTTACGTTGGAACGTATGCAGGTATGCTGTTTCTAATCACCAGCACACTTATGAGCCGTGGCTGGCTCATGTTATTCGTTGAATTAAACCTTGATTGCTATGCTGTGTTTATTCTCCCGTGGTTATCGCGATTATGCTGTTATCCTCTCTCCCCACGAGTGACAGCAGCGGTGTGTATCGATATTCGTACCTTGTGCTATCTTTGGCCTGGCGCTTATAGTTTCCGGCTGTGCAGTGTGCGAACAGTTGGTCGGTTGGCGTGGAGCAGCGAGGAAATCTCCGCGGTGCGTAGCTTGGCCAGGGCCGCTGGCGACATCTACTTGTGATCGATTTGTGTGGTGCTGTTCCCATTAATACGAGGTCCGTGGCTCACCGATCCTGGACATGAAAGTTGATTTTTTACTTAATCTAGCAGAAAGTAGTGTCATTTGGATTTCGTTGTCGGCTGTTGGGACATTCCCGCGAGCAACAACGTGTGTTTTCAAGTTGGAAAATTTTACCCCCCCCCCCCCCCCCCCGGCCGGTGGAGTTTAACTGTACGTGGTTATTTTGAACTGAAGTGCAACAACGGAATCTTCTGCCTTGTGGCCGTTAACGTTCCGGTTGCCTGCCCTGGCCGTTGAAGTAAATGCAGGCAGTGTATTTTCCTCATCGTGTTGCCGCTGTCCAGCACGGTGTGTAGCTTGACAGCTCAATGTACAGGGTTATTACAAATGATTGAAGCGATTTCACAGCTCTACAATAACTTTATTATTTGAGATATTTTCACAATGCTTTGCACACACATACAAAAACTCAAAAAGTTCTTTTAGGCATTCACAAATGTTCGATATGTGCCACTTTAGTGATTCGGCAGACATCAAGCCGATAATCAAGTTCCTCCCACACTCGGCGCAGCATGTCCCCATCAATGAGTTCGAAACCATCGTTGATGCGAGCTCGCAGTTCTGGCACGTTTCTTGGTAGAGGAGGTTTAAACACTGAATCTTTCACATAACCCCACAGAAAGAAATCGCATGGGGTTAAGTCGGGAGAGCGTGGAGGCCATGACATGAATTCCTGATCATGATCTCCACCACGACCGATCCATCGGTTTTCCAATCTCCTGTTTAAGAAATGCCGAACATCATGATGGAAGTGCGGTGGAGCACCATCCTGTTGAAAGATGAAGTCGGCGCTGTCGGTCTCCAGTTGTGGCATAAGCCAATTTTCCAGCATGTCCAGATACACGTGTCCTGTAACGTTTTTTTAGCAGAAGAAAAAGGGGCCGTAAACTTTAAACCGTGAGATTGCATAAAACACGTTAACTTTTGGTGAATTGCGAATT
The DNA here is from genome assembly GCF_023864275.1 of Schistocerca cancellata. Lineage (NCBI taxonomy): Eukaryota > Metazoa > Arthropoda > Insecta > Orthoptera > Acrididae > Schistocerca > Schistocerca cancellata. The sequence continues at coordinate 629,355,481 of NC_064630.1, forward strand.
TGCTGCACGAATGCGTGAGGATTCTCTACCGCCCAGATTCGCACATTGTGTCTGTTCACTTCACCATTAAGAAAAAATGTTGCTTCATCACTGAAAACAAGTTTCGCACTGAACGCATCCTCTTCCATGAACTGTTGCAACCGCGCCGAAAATTCAAAGCGTTTGACTTTGTCATCGGGTGTCAGGGCTTGTAGCAATTGTAAACGGTAAGGCTTCTGCTTTAGCCTTTTCCGTAAGATTTTCCAAACCGTCGGCTGTGGTACGTTTAGCTCCCTGCTTGCTTTATTCTTCGACTTCCGCGAGCTACGCGTGAAACTTGCCCGCACGCGTTCAACCGTTTCTTCGCTCACTGCAGGCCGACCCGTTGATTTCCCCTTACAGAGGCATCCAGAAGCTTTAAACTGCGCATACCATCGCCGAATGGAGTTAGCAGTTGGTGGAGCTTTGTTGAACTTCGTCCTGAAGTGTCGTTGCACTGTTATGATTGACTGATGTGACTGCATTTCAAGCACTACATACGCTTTCTCGGCTCCTGTCGCCATTTTGTATCACTGCGCTCTCGAGCGCTCTGGCGGCAGAAACCTGAAGTGCGGCTTCAGCCGAACAAAAGTTTATGAGTTTTTCTACGTATCTGTAGTGTGTCGTGACCATATGTCAATGAATGGAGCTACAGTGAATTTATGAAATCGCTTCAATCATTTGTAATAGCCCTGTATAATAAGTTGCGGGCGCCTACCTACGTTGTTCCATTGAACTCCCTGTTGTGTGCTGGTCAGGTGGAGCGGAAGTTCTCTTATCGGTGAGTCCGTTGACTGTCTGTCTGTTGGATTGTCGTCGGATCCAGAATGGTTGGGCCGACTGCCTGTCTCACCTAAGCGAGCGTTAGTGTTTGAATTCCAGGCCGACCCTCGGAAACTTCTGAGCGCCATTGGGTGAACTGCCTTTTCTTATTTGTTCTTGTTGTTTGTATTTGTATGGCTTCCAGCCGATTTTTAAATTAAGGTTGTTTTGCCCTTAAGGTGTAAGATTGTTTGGGCTTCAGCCTAATTTAAAGACCTGTTTTAAGTAAGGCTTTGATTTTTTTTTAAATTTAATTTTTTTTTAGTCTTAAGTTATTGGCTTTCAGCCAATTATAAACTAAAGTGGTCTTGCTCTTAAGGCATGAGATTGTATGGCGCATTCAGCCGGTTATTAAGTTCCAAAAATTAGTGTTTTTTTTTAATTTTAATGTTTGGTCAAATAAATAAAGTTGTATATTCGAGTGTAACTGACAGCCGCTTATTTTGGCCCCTTTTCACAATCCAAACTACCTGTCGTGTCCTGAAGGTTTAGCTGGGCGTCTCAACTTAAAATCTCGGGAACGAATTGTTATTTGTGCTATTGTTGTAGTAAAAGGACAGGGAACGTCAAATCGATGGTTAAAGAATTTTTGTTTTTGCTTTCGCGTGGTAACCCCCGTGTTATGAGACCAAGCCATTTTAAGGCACTGACTCTTCGAAGATTCACGAAAACGTGTTATTCTTGTTGGTATTTGTTGGAATTAAGTTTCAATTAATATTTCATCGATTAAAGCCTTTAGCAGATAGTAATACAAAATACGATGTCACAAAACGCAGAGTTTCAGCACCGCGTAGTTGTAAAATTTATGTAGTAATCATAGTCGTGGTCGCGTGTAAGTTGTTACATTTTATTTGTGGATGACCAGTTTCGATGTACTGCAAGATCATCATCAGATCTACATTACTTGCTTAATAGGAAACCCTGGCGTGGAATAGGCCATGCGACCACGACTGTATTTTCTACACAAATTATAATATTACTGGATCGCTCTTTCTTGGAACAGTGTACCATAAATTTTTATAGCATAGTTGGTTGTGGCAGCAAATTGTCGAACAGACATTGACAGGTAGAGGGTTCACGTCCTGCTGTATACTAATTGTTTTTCACCTTCGCGTTTTCTAAAAGCTCACAGATCTTTCGTATGAATTTAATAAAAATAATGTCTGTAATATTTGATTTTATGTAAGTAAAAGTGCGTTCTCTGCCAGGAGTGAGTTTGTTCGATTTGGTTTTCCGTTTGGTTTCAAAAATAGTAACAAGTGAAGTAGGGATTGAACCTGAGGTGATGGCTGAGCAGTCTCGCGCGTTATCATCGGTGCTATGAGAACAAGTGACACCAATTGCATGTGGCGGGCCATTTGAACCAGTAAGCGCAACGGTCTGACTGGCTAACTTCAGTGCTAATTAATATGGAAATTTTTTCGTAACGATTATTTCGCAGCACAACATACCATGCAACACTCTTACAAACTTTTGAGACTGTTTCTAACCACCCTTATAAATTGCAGTGTCCTGCTCGCTTTTGTCTGTAAGTTCGGGGTAATCTCGGGAACTCGTGAAGGAGTTTTGATAGCATTTTCCCTAATTCATTAGACTGGTTCATACATATAATTTACAAATATTTGGTCGAGACTGGTTGAACATTGATCAGTTGCAGTATCCGACCGCGTTTTTCCGTCTGTACGTGACGACTACTTTCAGGAACAACTGAAGGGCACAAAATGTCAGGGTGTGCACTGGAGGATCATCATATCGCCTTTTCAAATGACTCTCAGTACAACATAACGATAGACGTGTCTATGTGTCTATACTTGCAGGGACCGAGGAGACAGGGAGAAACATTAGGTACACAACACGATCACCTCCGCTTCCGTTGCGCCACTGGTTCAAAACCTGGAGGTAATCAACACCTTGGGGGTAAAATGAAAATTTCTGAGGGGTAAAACAAAACTCAAATATTTTCGAAAGTTCATTATTGTTGTCACTCTTCCGTGAGACTGTAATACTGATTACATCAATTAGCAACAATCATATCTTACATCTGAAATAGTATCATTACTATTTGATGCTACATGGTGGGAGGTTACAGCTCTGTGAGACGAATGTATTAATATCTTCCTCACCTAACTCGCCCACCACATACATACTTCGCACTTTGTACCACGCTACTACAACTCAAAGGATGTCCCAAGGAAACACCGACAACGCTTAGTATGTTGTGTAGGAAGGCACACTGACCGGTCTTCTGGAAAGAACTCATTTACGGAAATTTACGGCTTGGGCGCTGGGGAGCGTCGAAGTCTGAGATGGGTGTGAGTTCCACATTACGTCAGTAAACGCAACATCGGAAGCACATCGCGGTGTTTGCATTACACACGGGCTTCGAACTGCGTACCTCCTACGTCAGTGCGGAGCCTACATCCGCGGCGCTGAGCCTCGTGAACGTGGCAGAATACCTGCAGTTGTCCTTTAAGTATTTCATTTGCTCAGTGAACTCGAGCAATAAGGTGCTCCGCTGATGTTACAGCAGGTGCGCCATACGCCGTACAAACTCTTCATACTACCTCCCGGAAAGTAGTCGAGAGGTGTCAAAAAATGGTTCAAATGGCTCTGAGCACTATGGGACTCAACATCTTAGGTCATAAGTCCCCTAGAACTTAGAACTACTTAAACGTAACTAACCTAAGGACATCACACACATCCATGCCAGAGGCAGGATTCGAACCTGCGACCGTAGCAGTCCCGCGGTTCCGGACTGCAGCGCCAGAACCGCTAGACCACCGCGGCCGGCCTCGAGAGGTGTCAAATCTGGCGACCGTACTGACCAGTTAACTGGTCCATCCCTGCCAATCCGTCAATTGGGATAAAGCGACCATCAGGTGAGTCCCCTGTCGACATTAGAGTGTACTCGAACTCCGTCATGTTATAGCCACAAGTTCAGCCAAACAATTAAAGACACTACATCAAATAGCGTGGGCAAAACATCTCTACACACGTTCATCCGTGAATAGCATGAAGCCCGGGAATTACGGCTGGAGTCTGCATTGTTGTACAGATTGTATGGATAGAGCCAGTGTTCACGGACAACACACCACACGGCACTCTTAAACGTGTGCAGCGCCTGTGCCACCTGAAAAAGGCTGATGGCGGGGTCCTCTCCACACATTGTCAGCGTGATCACCACCAACTGTAGCTTTAGAGCCGAGAGTGGACGACCCGACACACGTCACGTTTTGACACCTACCAGAGGACAAAGAGTAGACTGGGGATAGTATTCGCAAGTACCAATCTCAAAGTGCTACTACTTCACGCATATTGGACACAACAAAGGCAGAAAATACCTTTATGCAACTATTCGGTTTCTCTGAGGCGTCGCCCGCATCTCGTGGTCGTGCGGTAGCGTTCTCGCTTCCCACGCCCGGGTTCCCGGGTTCGATTCCCGGCGGGGTCAGGGATTTTCTCTGCCTCGTGATGGCTGGGTGTTGTGTGCTGTCCTTAGGTTAGTTAGGTTTAAGTAGTTCTAAGTTCTAGGGGACTGATGACCATAGATGTTTAGTCCCATAGTGCTCAGAGCCATCTCATGAGGCGTCTCCCGATGCTTCGAGAGTGCAGTTCTGTGGGGTACGTCCGTTTGGAAAACGTTCCGCACACAATCCTGCAGCAACTCTCCCAATTTGCCAAATGCAATCACCATGTCGGTCGTTTCCGCAGCTGTGGACTGGTACATGTCGCACCGCTGTCAACTAAATTACTGCGCTGGCAGAACACACAAGGTCCGCAGTGGGATGTGCACAATGACTGTGTGCAGGAAGGTAGCGTATGTGCAGGAAAGTTATTAGGCTCAGATCGTCCATCTGCAGTACACAGATGGATTAAAGATTGCTTACCTTCCGTACTCAGACACCAAAACGAAACGTGACAACCGTTCGTTCTCGGACTTCGACCCTCTCCAGCGCCCAACCCGTACGTTTCCATGTGTGGGCACCTTCTCGAAAACCAATCGGTTTGCCTTCAGGCACAACATATTAAGGGGCTCCGGAACGCCCTATACTTGCAATGTTAAAATAACGCTTATAAATTACATCTTGCCTCACAAATTATTTGAGGTAGGAAGTTGAACTTTTTACAGATTATTTATTGGAATATGGGCTACAACTTAACACAGGGATTTTACAAAATTTTAGTTCAGTTATTAAAGATGAATTTTTTCAATTGTAATGAAAATTCACAACATTTTTTTGCATTTTTTGATTTATATATTCAAAAATATATAGTTTTTTGGAAGAAGGCTGTGTTAAATTATGCAGAAGGTACTGTGTAACATTTACTGAAAGTTTGTAACAAATATGTTTGGAAGATCCTTAGAAAACATGTAATTAGTATGTAAAATAAAAGTTTTGGGAATCGAGCGACAAAGATTGGATTAACTTTTTAGTGCATTCCAGGTCCATAGGATGGATTATCTTCATCCTCTGCAAACTCCTCCTCCAGCTTCCTCTAGTTTCTCCTCCTGTTTACTCTTGCTTGTATTTCTAGACTCTTTACAGCCCTGTCTGCAGCCCGAAGGCGTTCCTTGTCTAAAGCAAGCATCGCTCGTACCATGTTAGAATGTTATTATTTACTGTAATAACACATACCTTCGGCTTTCCAACATTTCTCCTTTTCTTAAAAGCCTTCAGAGGATTTCTAATAACTCTACTTTTACTCATTATTATACTTCAACAAAACAGAGACTCAAGAAACAGAATTAATTACGAATATTTTCGAGATAACGACAGAGTAAATAAACATGAAACAATCGACAATAACACCAGCGATATATATTGAACCATCACAGGTTAGCCACAACACATACTTTATCTCACATCACTAAAATGTACCTGATGAACACGGACGTTAATAATAACACCATTTGACAGCTGTTTAACAGCGCCACAGTGGGTCACGCCCATGTAGAACACATCTCAAAAAAAAATTAAAAATAGTTGTAGTCTTCGGAATTGAATAAATTATATATCTAGTAAAAGGTAATAGTCTGCAGATTCAGAAAACGCAAAAAAGTAAAAATTGAACTTTTCATGATTTTGAGCCTTTCCGGAGCCCCTTAAGCGTTGTTGATGATTTTTGGGACACCTTGTACATCATATATGCTTAAATGTATCATGAAATGATTTCCACAATCAGTTAGTTACCACAATAGACTACAGTCTGTTTCATTATTGGCTTCGCAACAATATACGAACTAACTGACGGTAAAACAATATCTGTGTAGTGGGTATTACACTGCTATAATACCCACGAAGTGTTATTATTATTATTATTACTATTATTATTATTACTATTACTAGTGGCCCTGAGCACTATGGGACTCAACTTCTCAGGTCATCAGTCTTCTAGACGTAGAACTACTTAAACCTAAGGACATCACAAACATCCATGCCCGAGGCACGATTCGAACCTGCGACCGTAGCAGCAGCGCGATTCCGGACTGGAGCGCCTAGAACCGCTCGGCCACCGCGGCCGGCATTATTACTAGCTGAAGTCCTCAATTTTTTGCAAATTTGGGAGCAAAGAGTCTAACAACCAAGTGATTTACGAACAATACGTAACCGAACACATATTTTATCTTGGTTGATTTTATATGGGGATGCAGAGTAAGCGTGAATCAAGTGTCGCTAAGGAGTAGAGTGGTGTAGAAGAGGAATGTTTCGTGACGACAATTTATTTTTTCCACAGAATTACAAACTTTCAGACCGGTCATTGACGTGTCTGTCCGCTGTATTCAAATCTGCATATGTGTCGTGGTGTAATATTTATTTCAACAGCGATGTGTAACGAAGGGACCTCCAGACGTAAGTAGCTCGCATTTGTTCTACATAGGCACCACATGATACGCCTCTTGCGTTCCCTTTTGGAAGTTTTCAGTCCTGAATGCCTTCTTTGTAATACTGTTCGCACCCTTTATTTTTTTGCTTTTATTTCTGTGAGAGGTGTATGCGGCATCTCGCCTGCTGTCACCACTCATCACATTTGCTAGCGATGGTAAAATATTCTTACCCCATGACTCATATTCTGTGATGAATAGTGAGAGTAGTGAGATGCAGCGTAGACTTCTCACAGACATGAAAGCATAAAAAAAAGAAAAAAAAGGCTGTGAACTTTGTTACAACGAAGGAATTCAGGAGTTAAAACTTCCAAAAAGGAACGTAAGAGGCGCATAACAAGGGGTATCTGTGTAGAACAAATAGGAGGTACGTACGTCTGGAGGTCTCTTCGCTACACGTTGCTGTTGCAAACTGACATTACGCCACGACACGTACACAAATTTTAATACGGTGAATAGACACGTCAATAATCCAATTGAAGGTTTGTAATTTTGTGAAAAAAAAATTGGGACCGTGTGAAATTAGAGTTCAAACGTGTGTGAATTCCTAAGGAAGAAATTGCTGAGGTCATCAGTCCCTAGACTTGCACACTACTTAAGCCAACGTATGCTGAGAGCAACACACACACCGATGCCCGAAGGAGGACTAGAACCTCCGGCGGGAGGGCCGCGCAGTCCGTGACATGGCGCCCTAAACCTCTCAGCCGCTCCGCGCGGCGTGTGAAATTAGAACCCGGATCTCGCCCTTCGCAGTCCAACACTGTGACCACACAACGACGGCACGATGACAGTTGACATCACTCGTTATTGTACATATTCAGTTTGGAACTTCTACTGTATCTACACTCCTGGAAATGGAAAAAAGAACACATTGACACTGGTGTGTCAGACCCACCATACTTGCTCCGGACACTGCGAGAGGGCTGTACAAGCAATGATCACACGCACGGCACAGCGGACACACCAGGAACCGCGGTGTTGGCCGTCGAATGGCGCTAGCTGCGCAGCATTTGTGCACCGCCGCCGTCAGTGTCAGCCAGTTTGCCGTGGCATACGGAGCTCCATCGCAGTCTTTAACACTGGTAGCATGCCGCGACAGCGTGGACGTGAACCGTATGTGCAGTTGACGGACTTTGAGCGAGGGCGTATAGTGGGCATGCGGAAGGCCGGGTGGACGTACCGCCGAATTGCTCAACACGTGGGGCGTGAGGTCTCTACAGTACATCGATGTTGTCGCCAGTGGTCGGCGGAAGGTGCACGTGCCCGTCGACCTGGGACCGGACCTTAGCGACGCACGGATGCACGCCAAGACCGTAGGATCCTACGCAGTGCCGTAGGGGACCGCACCGCCACTTCCCAGCAAATTAGGGACACTGTTGCTCCTGGGGTATCGGCGAGGACCATTCGCAACCGTCTCCATGATGCTGGGCTACGGTCCCGCACACCGTTAGGCCGTCTTCCGCTCACGCCCCAACATCGTGCAGCCCGCCTCCAGTGGTGTCGCGACAGGCGTGAATGGAGGGACGAATGGAGACGTGTCGTCTTCAGCGATGAGAGTCGCTTCTGCCTTGGTGCCAATGATGGTCGTATGCGTGTTTGGCGCCGTGCAGGTGAGCGCCACAATCAGGACTGCATACGACCGAGGCACACAGGGCCAACACCCGGCATCATGGTGTGGGGAGCGATCTCCTACACTGGCCGTACACCACTGGTGATCGTCGAGGGGACACTGAATAGTGCACGGTACATCCAAACCGTCATCGAACCCATCGTTCTACCATTCCTAGGCCGGCAAGGGAACTTGCTGTTCCAACAGGACAATGCACGTCCGCATGTATCCCGTGCCACCCAACGTGCTCTAGAAGGTGTAAGTCAACTACCCTGGCCAGCAAGATCTCCGGATCTGTCCCCCATTGAGCATGTTTGGGACTGGATGAAGCGTCGTCTCACGCGGTCTGCACGTCCAGCACGAACACTGGTCCAACTGAGGCGTTCCACAGGACTACATCCAGCATCTCTACGATCGTCTCCATGGGAGAATGACAGCCTGCATTGCTGCGAAAGGTGGATATACACTGTACTAGTGCCGACATTGTGCATGCTCTGTTGCCTGTGTCTATGTGCCTGTGGTTCTGTCAGTGTGATCATGTGATGTATCTGACCCCAGGAATGTGTCAATAAAGTTTCCCCTTCCTGGGACAATGAATTCGCGGTGTTCTTATTTCAATTTCCAGGAGTGTATTTTTCTTATTTTTTCCACAGTTCAGTACACCTTCTTCCTGTTTTCATACATCAGTGTTCAGTTTTTGAGGGGCTATCCAATGGGGCAGGCTACCACTAAATCTGAGGGGGTGCGATTACGAGTTTCCTTTGAGGGAATTGCTTCATCACTGTATAAAAAAAGGTTAGAAGAAATAAGCTTTACCATTTGTCTCATTGAGTCATCAGTTCTTTGTTTAATAAAACAAAGACTAAAACTTATATCTGTTATCATCCATTATCTTAAGAATAAAAATGTTCAAACAAATTATTTTTCACTTTTAAATTTAGATGGGTGGTAATTTTGGTGAAGACGAGTGGAGGGAAAAGGAGGGCGGAAGTGCTGGCTAATAACTGATTGCATTCAGAAGCTCTTGTCCCAAAAAGGTTGGGAAATACTGTCATGGGCGGTAATCTGGACAGCAGTCGTTCATTTCTGAGATCTTAAGGATAGTGGATGTCTAAATGCTACTCTTGGATGTGAGAAGAATTGACTAAGGTGAAATGTAAATAAGATTGGTCATAGTGGAGATATGATTGGTAAAAGGGTACAGAGGACACTGTAGAAATAAGCTGTAAATATAAATAGGGAACAAGCAAAATAGATATAAAACAAAGAATTAGAGAGGTATTAACAGAGTTCAGAGAATGTAGATACTGAAGTGAGGGAAAAGGTAGCTAATATGTGCATTTGGGGCATGGTACTGCATGATTGAGGAACACGGGCAACGTGCTTTAATGAAATTAAATCCCTTGAAATAAAGAATTAGTAAAATAAGTTCAATTAGGAGAAAAATAAAGCGAAGAAGACATGAGTGAATTGGTCACATAATATAGCTGAAAAAGTTCCTTGTAAATGAATAGAAGGAACAATACAAGGGAATATCTCCAGAGAAAGACTGCGACTGTTATTTGTAAAAGTGTGAGTCGCTAATTATGCAAAAATGAAGATATTAGCTTATAACAGATACATATAGTGAGATACATTTGAATGACTGATGATGAAGAGCACTACATAACTCGGTAAGATAAGCAAAACTGTACTCAAACGTAAAAGAAAGGAAATGCTACCGATTCTAATAAATAACCTGTTACTATAGACGAAAATGGGAAGAACAACAGAATAAGTTATAAACTGGAAAAGAAAATTCTATCGAAAAATCTAATTTCAAAATGCAGGCATTCACGATGTATGTGTGTGTCAGACATTATGAAGATTTATGGAAGCGTATGACACACTGCTTTGCCAAGCTGGTATTTACACGCTGCATTCATTGTCCAAACGACAGCGCAGAGATGCCGATTACTGCCTGCAGCTGGGGCACACTGAACGCGCAGCCAGCCTGTAATCCGGCGGAATTGCTGCAGCGGTCTCCTCAGCGGAATAATCCGTCATTGGCGAGCCAAACGGGCGCGTTTGCCAACTGTCTGCACAACTTGGACCGCAGAGGTCCTCTACTAGGACAGGCGCCGCTAGCTGCCCCCAGCTGACAGTGCGCAAACAGTCGCGCCATTCCGAGGCGCAAACTTGTGCCCGTTAGCACTGTCACGGACCAGTTAAACTTGGCAATACGGTAGCGGGGCTTAGACATTTTGATGTTACTTCGACTGAAGTATAGATAACTCTTGGAGACTCAGTGTTTACAGTGTCGAATTCTACGAGGAAAACGGAAATTTATCAACGAAGAGTGGTCCGTGCTTGTTCTACGGCTGTCTTTTACTCGTCAGGTGTAGTATCCACCCACAGGAGACAAGATGACGCTTAATGAAACTACAATATTAATTTACTGGGCGTCTAAAACCAAATCCTTTTGATAAATTGCACTGCATTGCAAGCATTACAGGGCTATTACAAATGATTGAAGCGATTTCATAAATTCACTGTAGCTCCATTCATTGACATATGGTCACGACACACTACAGATACGTAGAAAAACTCATAAAGTTTTGTTCGGCTGAAGCCGCACTTCAGGTTTCTGTCGCCAGAGCGCTCGAGAGCGCAGTGAGACAAAATGGCGACAGGAGCCGAGAAAGCGTATGTTGTGCTTGAAATGCACTCACATGAGTCAGTCATAACAGTGCAACGACACTTCAGGACGAAGTTCAACGAAGATCCACCAACTGCTAACTCCATTCGGCGATGGTATGCGCAGTTTAAAGCTTCTGGATGCCTCTGTAAGGGGAAATCAACGGGTCGGCCTGCAGTGAGCGAAGAAACGGTTGAACGCGTGCGGGCAAGATTCACGCGTAACCCGCGGAAGTCGACGAATAAAGCAAGCAGGGAGCTAAACGTACCACAGCCGTCGGTCAACAGGATGGTGCTCCACCGCACTTCCATCATGATGTTCGGCATTTCGTAAACAGGAGATTGGAAAGCCGATGGATCGGTCGTGGTGGAGATCATGATCAGCAATTCATGTCATGGCCTCCACGCCCTCCCGGCTTAACCCAATGCGATTTCTTTCTGTGGGGTTATGTGGAAGATTCAGTGTTTAAACCTCCTCTACCAAGAAACGTGCCAGAACTGCGAGCTCGCATCAACGATGCTTTCGAACTCATTGATGGGGACATGCTGCGCCGACTGTGGGAGGAACTTGATTATCGGCTTGATGTCTGCCGAATCACTAAAGGGCCACATATCGAACATTTGTGAATGCCTAAAAAAACTTTTTGAGTTTTTGTATGTGTGTGCAAAGCATTGTGAAAATATCTCAAATAATAACGTTATTGTAGAGCTGTGAAATCGCTTCAATCATTGGTAATAACCCTGTACTTCTGCTGATATACCCTGGGACATAGCCGTAAATGCCGATAGGAAGAAAGTCTAAGAAAATGAGTTATATCCTTGATTGAAGTTATATCCTGTAGCACCTAGAACCGCTCGGCCACCCCGGCCAGCGGTAGTTGTCAGTTTTAGTAACCGAAGCCGCCACTTCTCAGTCAATTATCCTTTCAACTGACCTCACAACGGCTGAGTGCATTCCGCATACAAACAGTGTTCGGCAATCCGGACGGTCACCCATCCAAGTGATAGTCGAGTCCGACAGCGACTTCGGCGATTTCACGGGAACCGATTCTACCACTGTAGCAAGGGCGTTGGCTAGGAATTATCAAGGATCAAGAAAATGATATGGCGATAGCACCTTTCTGGCCAAAGACTCAGTTCAAATTCGTGTGTGAGTATATGTATAAAGTACCTCTATTCCTCTACATGAAATTGTAAATTTATGGAACCCTACGTGTATGCTCCTAATTCGGGTAAATGAAATGCAAACAGTAGTACAGTTTCAACAAAGCAATTAGAGTGTTGGTATTATGTTACGCAAAATAATGAATTACATTGAAATCGAGTACGAGAGACTGTTGCCACTGGGCTAAACAACACAGTTCTTGTAAATATGAGGAAAAGAGTCGATATAGAAGTGTACAGGGTGACTATTGGATGCAAACGGAAACGTCATCTGTAAAAAGTGCAGATAATTTGTAGACGAAAACTTGTGTTCCATTTTTTGTTTGTCCATAAGTTTATTCAGTGATTTACATCAATTTATTTATTTCGTAGGAACGACCTAGAACAGGCAGCATGCAACCGCGCATGTGAGCATGGAAGTCAGAATAAGAAGCTATGACGGGAGCAGAGGGGGGTGAGAGACGGAATAGGGGACTTATACTCTCTGGTTCATGTGGACAATATATAGTGGGTACCCTAGAGAAAAAGTATCCATCTTCTGCTTTATTCATTTCTGTATCACTCCAGGTTATTTACGATCTACATGCTTCGTTTAGATATAACGGATCCATCAAATCTTAATCTTAATAACGTGACTGCGTTCTGAGACCTGGCGTTTCTTGTCTTTCTGGTGTGTAGAAGTGCTGCCAACTTCCCGCATCTTCGCTTCTAATCCTCCCCCCTTCCCCTGTCTCCCTCACTCCATCTCTCTCACACTTCCTCCCTCTCTCCCCCCCCTCTCTCTGTCTGTGTGTGTGTGTGTGTGTGTGTGTGTGTGTGTGTGTATTTGCATCATAAGATGGAAGGGGGCGATGTGAAATATAAGTTATAAACAAATTTTCTCCAATTCCTAAATTTTCAGGTTGATGTACTTTCTCATACTTTGCCAGCTTGCCAAGTTGAATGCCCACTACCCCGCCGAGTATGAAGTAACATTCGTAGATGTTGCTTGTAGAGGAGAATACCATTAGCTACGCCTGTTTAATGAAGGTGTGAACCTGTGACAGTTTGTCTATGCAGATCCCCAATTTCCAATACTCCGCCGGCTGGAGTGGCCGTGCGGTTCTAGGCGCTACAGTCTGGAACCGAGCGACCGCTACGGTCGCAGGTTCGAATCCTGCCTCGGGCATGGATGTGTGTGATGTTCTTAGGTTAGTTAAGTTTAATTAGTTCTAAGTTCTAGGCGACTGATGACCTCAGAAGTTAAGTCACACAGTGCTCAGAGCCATTTGAACCAATCCAATCCTCCCTAAGATGACGCCGTAGTATGGACGTTCATGCGTACCAAGAACGATTTAACTTGTATTAATGCACAACTGTTTTACTTTTATCATGAGTGCAAATCAATTTATTTGCCAGTATGTAGCTGTCTCATTTTCACCAAGATCCACTTTTGTTTGCCAATATAGCGTATTAGTTTAGAGGGAAATTATACAGATCAATATTTGAGTTCATGTATTATGTGTCATCCGTTGCTGCTTGCATTATCCATTGCTTGATTCATGCTCTTATCCGTTGCCAAATGTTAATAATGAAAATTTAATTACAGTAAGCATACTGATTTATTTACCTAAACCAAGGCTCAGCAAGTAAGTTTCTCATGAAAATCCACATATATTGTGTTTTAATACTGGTCTCTTTTACACAGCTGATCCTGCCACGGTCATACATTTTAGTGTCGGATTTCATGTCTTTCTACAAGTTTTTACATTAGAAAACCATCTCAGATCACTCTAAATACACACACACACACACACACACACACACACACACACACACACACACACATTATATATATATATATATATATATATATATATATATATATATATATATAGAGAGAGAGAGAGAGAGAGAGAGAGAGAGAGAGGGAGAGAGGGAGAGGGGGGGGGGGGGGTAACGCAGTGTGGATCATTGAGCACACAGCACTCAAAAATGGTTCAAATGGCTCTGAGCACTATGGGACTTAACATCTGTGGTCACCAGTCCCCTAGAACGTAGAACTACTTAAACCTAACTAACCTAAGGACGTCACACACATCCATGCCCGAGGCAGGATTCGAACCTGCGACCGTAGCAGTCGCGCGCACTCAATTGATGTAGTATTCATTGTTTCTTGATTTTCTTTTCAGGTGATCATAGCTAACACTTCGTTCAAGAATCATGAAAGAATGTTGTATACATGGAAGAAGCCTGGAGATACTAGAAGGTATCAGATAGATTATATAATGGTAAAACAGGGATTCAGGAACCAGATTTTAAATTGTAAGACATTTCCAGGGGGCAGATATCGACTCCGACAACAATCTATTGGTTATGAACTGTACAATAAAACTGAAGAAACTGCAAAAAAGGTGGGAATTTAAGGAGATGGGACCTGGATAAACTGATTAAACCAGAGGTTGTACAGAGTTTCAGGGAGAGCGTAAGGGAACAATTGACAGCAGTGGGGGAAAGAAATACATTAGAAGAAGAATGGTTAGCTGTGAGGGATGAAGTAGTGAAGGCAGCAGAGGATCAGGGTGGTAAAAAGACGAGGGCAAGTAGAAATCCTTGAGTAATTGGAGAAATATTGAATTTAACTCATAAAAGAAGAAAATATAAAAATGAAGTACATTAAGCAGGCAGAAAGGAATACAAACGTCTCAAAAATTAGATCGTCAGGAAGTGCCAAATGCAGGGATGCCTAGAGGACAAATGTAAGGACGTAGAGGCTTATCTCACTAGGTGTAAGATAGATACTGCCTACAGGAAAATTAAACAGACCTTTGGAGAAAAGAGAACCACTTGTATGAATATCAAGAGCTCAGATGGTAACCCAGTTCTAAACAAAGAAGGGAAAGCAGAAAGGTGGAAGGAGTATATGGAGAGTCCATACAAGGGCGATGTACTTGAGGACAATATTATCGAAATGGAAGAGTATGTAGATGAAGATGAAATAGGAGATATGATACTGCGTGAAGAGTTTGACAGAGCACTGAAAGACCTGAGTCAAAACAAGGCCTCGGGAGTAGACAACATTCCATTAGAACTACTGACGGCCTTGGGAGAGCCAGTCCTGACAAAACTCTACCATCTGCTGAGCAAGATGTATGAGACAGGCGAAATACCCTCAGATTTCAAGAAGAATATAAGAATTCCAATCCCAAAGAAAGCAGGTGTCGACAGATGTGAAAATTACCGAACTATCAGTTTAATAAGTCACAGCTGCAAAATACTAACGCGAATTCTTTACAGACCAATGGAAAAACTGGTAGAAGCCGACCTCGGGGAAGATGAGTTTGGATTCCGTAGAAATGTTGCAACACGTGAGGCAGTACTGACCGTACGACTTATCTTAGCAGCTTGATTAAGGAAAGGGAAACCTACGTTTCTTGCATTTGTAGACTTAGAGAAAGTTTTTGACAATGTTGACTGGAATACTCTCTTTCAAATTCTAAAGGTGGCAGAGCTAAAATACAGGGAGCGAAAGGCTATTTACAATTTGTGCAGAAACCAGATGGTAGTTATAACAGCCGAGGGGCTTGAAATGGAAGCAGCGGTTGGGAAGGGAGTGAGACAAGTTTGTATCATCTCCCCGATGTTATTCAATCAGTATATTGCGCAAGTAGTAATGGAAACAAAAGAAAAACTCGGAATAGGTATTAAAATCCATGGAGAAGAAATAAAAACTTTGAGGTTCGCTGATGACATTATAATTCTGTCAGAGAGAGCAAAGGACTTGGAAGAACAGTTAAACGGAAAGTACAGTGTTTTGAAAGGAGGATATAAGATGAAAATCAACAAAAGCAAAACGAGGATAATGGAATATAGTGGAATTAAGTTGGATGATGCTGAGGGAATTAGATTAGGAAATGAGACACTTACAGTAGTAACGGAGTTTTGCTATTTGGGGAGCAAAATAACTGATGATGGTCGAAGTAGGGAGGATATAAAATGTAGACTAGCAATGCCAAGGAAAGAGTTTCTGAAGAAGAGAAATTTGTTAACATCGAGTAGGTATTGATTTAAGTGTTGGGAAGTCGTTTCTGAAAGTATTTGTATGGAGTGTAGCCATATATGGAAGTGAAACATGGTCGATAAATAGTTTAGACAAGAAGAGAATAGAAACTTTCGAAATGTGGTGCTACAGAGGAATGCTGAAGATTAGACGGGTAGATCACATAACTAATGCGGAGGCATTGAATAGAATTGGGGAGGAGTTTGTGGCACAACTTGACTAGAAGGTGGGATCAGTTGGTAGGACATGTTCTGAGGCATCAAGGGATCACCAATTTAGTATTGGAGGGCAGCGTGGAGGGTAAAAATCATAGAGGAAGACCATGAGATGAATAAACTAAGCAGATTCATAAGGATGTAGGTTGCAGTAGGCACTGGGAGATGAAGAAGCTTTCACAGGATAGAGAGGCATGGAGAGCTGCATCAAACCAGTCTCAGGACTGAAGACCAGAACAACAGCAACAGTGACTGACTGTTCTAAGCAGCTGATTCGCTCAGAATTATGTCAACGTCTAGATCCGTACTCCTTAATCCAAGTGACGTGTGGATGAGGGTATTGAAGAAATATCAATCTGTTTCATGTGCCATGCGCACATGGGGGTGGAGATTCCAATTTCTCAGATTATTTCATCGTTGTCTTCTTGCGAAACGTACACGGGAAGAAGTAAAATGCTACCCGTTCCTTCTTGGAGTTTTAACAACAAATTGGTCCGTATTGCACAACGCCTCCCATGCAGCATCTGTCACTGGAGTGTCTTTGAGCATCTTGATAACGCTTTTCATGCTTACCAGTTGATCCTGTGACATGAAATGAAATGATCGTATGGCATTTGTTGGCCGGGATATCCCCTGCGGTCTTCGGCCGCCGTATTCCAAGTCTTCTTAGTTGACGCCGCTTCGGCGACTTACGTGTCAATGATGATGACACACAACACCCAGTCCCCTGTCGGGAAACGAACCCGGGCCCCATTGCGTGGTAGGAACTAACGCTACCGCTGCGCTACGGATGCGAACGATCCTGTGACGAAATTCCAGCTCGTTGTTGGATATTTTGTATCTGAACATGACTATCGAGCGATACCGAAGCATCGGTCGAAAGATTATAAGCCTTGGTGAATTACATTTCCTAAATATTCTTCTAATGACTCGACTCTGGCATCTGGTGCCTCTAAGACTAGTTTTAAACAGCCATTCCACTCAAAATCACTACGGATGGTTAGTAGCACATAACTTATATTTTTTACTGTTTCCTATCCGCCCCCGGTAGCTGAGTGGTCAGCGCGACAGAATGTCAATCCTCAGGGCCCGGGTTCGATTCCCGCCTGGGTCGGAGATTTTCTCCGCTCAGGGACTGGGTGTTGTGTTGTCCTAAGCATCATCATCATTTCATCCTCATCGACGCGCAAGTCACCGAAGTGGCGTTAGATCGAAAGACTTGCACCCGGCGAACGGGTTACCCTACAGGAGGCCCTAGTCACACGACATTATTGTTTCCTGCGGCTTATCACCAATAGCGTAATAAAAATGAAATCGTTCTTTCACATCTTCATAGACTGTGCTTTATTCTTAGTTACGATTAGTATCAACTCCTAGGTCCTGCACCAGATGTATGTGCTCTGCAGGTCTTATGTACACTTACGCTGTATTTTGGCTTTGCAGTTTTCCTATAGACACAGCTTTTGACGTTATCCTCTAAATGATTTATTCTGTAAATAACAACTGCTTCTATGGAAAGCTATCTAAATTACTTTTACACCTGTCGATTTCACCCCATTAACATCGTGTCGCATTCTAGCTATCGCTAAGACTTACACCTAGTTAAAAATATAGCCCCCCTCCCCAAATCAATAACGCTTGTAGATTTTTCACTGATCGGCAGTTCGCTTAATTACTTTCTCAAGAGATACTGGGTAAATTAAAATGACTAAACTACCAAAGAGAATCTCATCCACACACAGTTGCAAACTATCACATCGTTTCACAGATTAATCGGAATAAAATTTCGCCTTCTCAGTTAATATTCTTCTACAGAAGTGTGCTACAAACTGAAAAATCCGCTAATTCGTAATGTGAACCATATTGCCATGATATTTCCACAGAAATGAACGAACGTAAATGTTTGACTACGTATTATGCAAATTACTTCGACCGAGCTTATAGGTTCCTGGACAAACAGAAAGCGTATGCAAATCGCTTCATGCAAATTTAATTAACTTGCGCAGAATTGTAAGTATAAAAAAAACTGGTCCCAAGAGTTGCGGAACCATTCAGAAATAGTTTTCCAAATACGCAATGAATTGTTAAGCGGTATTAGTATGGCCCTATTACATTGGTATTAATTTTTCACAGGTGTTTATTGTTCGCTGCATCAGTTGTAGGGTACTCACCTGATGTAAGTAACACATGATTCGATTTAGAAAACGATTTAATAACAAGGTCAAGTCAGTAAAAAAATACGAAAATCTATCAAAACTTACATTTGATAAACATCGTTTAAATGTGGTAAGAGATTTTTTAAATACTGACTGGGGGAAAAAGTACCTTCTCCGCTCCTTCAAAAATGTGGAACGAGGTACATCTCGATTGAGAAATTATCAGAATCATGAAATGTGTTCGGAAGCTGCAAGAAGAGTTCCACAACAGCTACACAATTTACTGGAAACAATCGAAAATTTGTGCCGGATTGGGACTGGAACCCGGATTTCGCTCTTGTCATTAGCGTTTGCCTTAACAACTTCCCCAGTCCAAACATGCTTCGAGGACCGACTCAAGTCTTCATATCTCCCAGTGCCTGCTTCCCATAGTGCTCACACAATTATGTGATTATCGCACAAGGAGATACCTGCAGTTTTTTCGTCAGGTTGCCTTGACTGTGGCATTAAATATAGTAGCACAGTGTCTGTATTTGACCGTATCTGTATACTTCGATGCAATGTTCCTTCGGACATGCATGAAAGAGGTAGAGCCTATGGGTTTGCGCGTAGCCCACAGAAGTGATCACGTGCTGCCGGAGGTAGCCAACAATTTCATTCCACGTACAATGTTCACCATACCATCTGTTTTAAGTGGAGAAGTGAACGGCAACATTAGCAACAAACGTGCAAGAAATCAGCTCAAAAGACTCTCCACTGCTTTAAGAGTTCAGTGCTTTATACCGAGAATGTTTTCTTGCGGAAGCATTTCAGGGATCACGTGCCTGGAGGTGAGACGTTTCCTACCATCAGAAATTTAATATTTCAACCGGATGGAGCACAGCCGCTTCGGTACCTGCGTATAAGACTATTTCTTAACAGCGAACTCCTTCAGTAAGAGACCTACTGTTCTCACCTTGCACCGTTGGCCTCCAAAACCGCCTGCTCTCACAGCCTGAGTTTTGGTCAGCCAACCTAAGGACGGCACACACATCCATGCCCGAGGCAGGATTCGAGCCTGCGACCGTAGCGGTCGCGCGGTTCCAGACTGTAGCGACTAGAACCATTCGGCCACCCCGGCCGGCCTATTTGCAAGGCAGCTCATCATTTAACACAATCTCCAGTCGGCAACAGCAGAGCCACAGAAAGGCAGCAGGCATCGCACTATCTCCAGGACAGGCTACGGCGGGCGCAGGTAGCCACAGACAGCCCAGGAACAGCAACTGTGTCTTCTTCGTGACCACTGCCACACTCCAGTTCCGCTAGAGGGGAGACCCAGCGAGCGCCGTCAAATACGGCCGCGCCGTCATTGCTCTTCCGCTACGCGAACTCTCTGCAACCATTCTCTGTATCAGCTCAACCCCACGGCCCATAAAGACCTCTCCTCTCGCCGCGGCCAACGATCCCCAGCGCTCCTTGCCAAACTTCAGCGCTCGGGTCGAGACAAGAACATTGCAAGTTGTTACGATCGACAAAGATTGCTAGCTCCAGGTTATTTATTTATTTTTTTTTGGTCATCAGTCAACTGACTGGTTTGATATGGCCCGCCACGAATTCCTTTCCTGTGCTAACCTCTTCATCTCAGAGTAGCACTTGCAACCTACGTCCTCAATTATTTGCTTGACGTATTCCAATCTCTGTCTTCCTCTACAGTTTTTGCCCTCTACAGCTCCCTCTAGTACCATGGAAGTCATTCCCTCATGTCTTAGCAGATGTCCTATCATCCTGTCCCTTCTCCTTATCAGTGTTTTCCACATATTCCTTTCCTCTCCGATTCTGCGTAGAACCTCCTCATTCCTTACCCTATGAGTCCACCTAATTTTCAACATTCGTCTATAGCACCACATCTCAAATGCTTCGATTCTCTTCTGTTCCGGTTTTCCCACAGTCCATGTTTCACTACCATACAATGCTGTACTCCAGACGTACATCCTCAGAAATTTCTTCCTCAAAGTAAGGCCGGTATTTGATATTAGTAGACTTCTCTTGGGGAGAAATGCCTTTTTTGTCATAGCGAGTCTGCTTTTGATGTCCTCCTTGCTCCGTCCGTCATTGGTTATTTTACTGCCTAGATAGCAGAATTCCTTAACTTCATTGACTTCGTGACCATCAATCCTGATGTTAAGTTTCTCGCTGTTCTCATTTCTACTACTTCTCATTACCTTCGTCTTTCTCCGATTTACTCTCAAACCATACTGTGTACTCATTAGACTGTTCATTCCGTTCAGCAAATCATTTAATTTTTCTTCACTTTCACTCAGGATAGCAATGTCATCAGCGAATCGTATCATTAATATCCTTTCACCTTGTATTTTAATTCCACTCCTGAACCTTTCTTTTATTTCCACCATTGCTTCCTCGATGTACAGATTGAAGAGTAGGGGCGAAAGGCTACAGCCTTGTCTTACATCCTTCTTAATACGAGCACTTCGGTCTTGATCGTCCACTCTTATTATTCCCTCTTGGTTGTTGTACATATTGTATATGACCCGTCTCTCCCTATAGCTTACCCCTACTTTTTTCAGAATATCGAACAGCTTGCACCATTTTATATTGTCGAACGCTTTTTCCAGGTCGACAAATCCTATGAAAGTGTCTTGATTTTTCTTTAGCCTTGCTTTCATTATTAGCCGTAACGTCACAATTGCCTCTCTCGTCCCTTTACTTTTCCTAAAGCCAAACTGATCGTCACCTAGCGCATTCTCAGTTTTCTTTTCCATTCTTCTGTATATTATTCTTGTAAGCAGCTTCGCTGCATGTGCTGTTAAGCTGATTGTGCGATAATTCTCGCACTTGTCAGCTCTTGCCGTCTTCGGAATTGTGTGGATGATGCTTTCCCGAAAGTCAGATGGTATATTGCCAGACTCATATATTCTACACACCAACGTGAATAGTCGTTTTGTTGCCACTTCCCCCAATGATTTTAGAAATTCTGATGGAATGTTATCTATCCCTTCTGCCTTATTTGACCGTAAGTCCTCCAAAGCTCTTTTAAATTCCGATTGTAATACTGGATCCCCTATATCCTAAATCGACTCCTGTTTCTTCTTCTATTACATCAGACAAATCTTCGCCCTCATAGAGGCTTTCAATGTATTCTTTCCACCTATCTGCTCTCTCCTCTGCATTTAACAGTGGAATTCACGTTGCAATCTCAATGTTACCACCGTTGCTTTTAATGTCACCAAAAGTTGTTTTGACTTTCCTGTATGCTGAGTCTGTCCTTCCGACGATCATATCTTTTTCGATGTCTTCACATTTTTCCTGCAGCCATTTCGTCTTAGCTTCCCTGCACTTCCTATTTATTTCATTCCTCAGCGACTTGTATTTCTGTATTTCTGATTTTCCCGGAACATGTTTGTACTTCCTCCTTTCATCAATCAACTGAAGTATTTCTTCTGTTACCCATGGTTTCTTTGCAGCTACCTTCTTTGTACCTATGTTTTCCTTCCCAACTTCTGTGATGGCCCTTTTTAGAGATATCCATTCCTCTTCAACTGTACTGCCTACTGCGCTATTTCTTATTCCTGTATCTATAGCGTTAGGGAACTTCAAACGTATCTCGTAATTCCTTAGTACTTCCGTAACCCACTTCTTTGCGTATTGACTCTTCCTGACTAACGTCTTGAACTTCAGCCTAGTCTTCTTCACTACTATATTGTGATCTCAGTCTATATCTGCTCCTGGGTACTCCTTAGAATCCAGTATCTGATTTCGGAATCTCTGTCTGACCATGATACAATCTAATTGAAATCTTCTCGTATCTCCCGGTCTTTTCCAAGTATACCCCCTCGTCTTGTGATTCTTGAACAGGGTATTCGCTATTACTAGCTGAAACTTGTTACGGAACTCAATTAGTCTTTCTCCTCCTTCATTCCTTGTCCCAAGTCCATATTCTCCTGTAACCTTTTCTTCTACTCCTTCCCCTACAACTGCATTCCAGTCGCCCATGACTATTAGATTTTCGTCCCCCTTTACATGCTGCATTACCCTTTTAATAACCTCATACACTTTCTCTATCTGTTCGTCTTCAGCTTGCGACGTCGGCATGTATACCTGAACTATCGTTGTCGGTGTTGGTCTGCTGTCGATTCTGATTATAACAACCCGGTCACTGAACTGTACACATTAACACACCCTCTGCCCTACCTTCCTATTCATAACGAATCCTACACCTGTTATACCATATTCCGCTGCAGTTGATATTGCCCGATACTCATCTGACCAGAAATCCTTGTCTTCCTTCCACTTCACCTCACTGACTCCTAC
This sequence comes from Schistocerca cancellata, assembly GCF_023864275.1. Taxonomy (NCBI): domain Eukaryota; kingdom Metazoa; phylum Arthropoda; class Insecta; order Orthoptera; family Acrididae; genus Schistocerca; species Schistocerca cancellata. Next base: position 629,378,372 of record NC_064630.1, read on the forward strand.
TATATCTAGATTGAGCCTTTGCATTTCCCTTTCCAGATTCTCTAGTTTCCGTACCACGTTCAAGCTTCTGACATTCCACGCCCCGACTCGTAGAACTTTATCCTTTCCTTGGTTATTCAAACTTTTTCTCATGGTAACCTCCCCCTTGGTAGTCCCCTCCCGGAGATCCGAATGGGGGACTATTCCGGAATCTTTTGCCAATGGAGACATCATCAAGACATTTCTTCAAATACAGGCCACTTGTCCTGTGGATACACGTTACGTGTCTTTAATGCAGTGGTTACCATTGCCTTCTGCATCCTCATGTCGTTGATCATTGCTGATTCTTCCGCCTTTGGGGCAATTTCCCACCCCTAGGACAAGAGAGTGCCCTGAACCTCTATCCGCTCCTCCGCCCTCTTTGACAAGGCCGTTGGCAGAATGAGGCTGCCTTCTTATGCCGGAAGTCTTCGGCCGCCAATGCTGATTATTTATCAAAATTTAGGCACTGGCGGGGATCGAACCCGGGACCGAAGACGCTACCCCTAGACCACGGGTTCAAAACCTTCCAGTTTACTACGCCCAGCCAAAACTTTTTGATACTTTTCTTTTTCAGTATTTACTCTCGTGGCAGCGGCGGCTTGTTGGCGTGAGACAAAATGCTCACCTGTGGAGGTTGCCTGTGGTTACTTCACAAAAGTTCGATACTATCGTGCTTTATACATGCATCATTTGTGTGTGTGGACTGTTCCTTTGGAGAAAACTCCGTATTCATATTTTCCACTATGGGGAGACCTCGTTGAGTTCAATGAACATAGCGCACAACTGCTTTCTTCCTTGAGTGCAGGTAACCCTGTTAAAGACGCACGCCACCCTCTGTCGCAGTGAATGCAACAGCAAGCGGCTGCTCACATTGTCTCCATCAGTCCGTGTATCCCACCCCCTCTCCCCCTCCCAACTTACCCCCCTTCCCCCACCCGGTGCGATGGCCTTGTCATTTGCCTCGCTCGCTGACGAGAGGCCGAGGCGAGTGAAAACTGCAAGAGCCATGCTCTCACTGCCCGCTAAGTAACCAGAAGAATGAATTCAACATGCTTTTTACAACTGAGAGAAATTAAAGGAAATCCTCTGTAATCAGCATGCACTCTCATGGATAATGCATCCCTCTGCATAAATATCGAAATGTATCGATTTCTTAGACCTATCATATCGGGAAATTAGGTGGGCTGAGCTGTCTTCTTGATATTGTGAGACAATAAAACGCCTACAGCCCGTCCTTATGATTTTATTTATTTTCTTGCAACCAGTTTCGGCGCTTCAGTCAGTTGATGGTTAGGGTGCTGACACCTAATTTTCCAGATTATCTGGGTATCCAGTTATGCTGGCCTCTGATGCTATATACATAGGGATCGTATCAACCCCTTCCGCGTCAACGACAGCCTGAAGATGGTCCATTAAAGCGCCGTAAGTAGTCGCAACAAAATAAATAAAATCATAAGGAGAGCTGTAGACGTTTTATTATGTCACAATAGTGAACGACCGTCGTCCCAAAGACCTCCTCCCAAATGTATAGACGTACAAAATCTTGATATTGTATCCAGAATGAGATTTTCACTCTGCAGCGGAGTGTGCGCTGATATGAAACTTCCTGGCAGATTAAAACTGTGTGCCCGACCGAGACTCGAACTCGGGACCTAAGGCACTCCGCTGCAGAGTGAAAATCTCATTCTGGAAACATCCCCCAGGCTGTGGCTAAGCCATGTCTCCGCAATATCCTTTCTTTCAGGAGTGCTAGTTCTGCAAGGTTCGCAGGAGAGCTTCTGTAAAGTTTGGAAGGTAGGAGACGAGGTACTGGCAGAAGTAAAGCTGTGAGTACCGGGCATGAGTCGTGCTTCGGTAGCTCAGATGGTAGAGCACTTGCCCGCGAAAGGCAAAGGTCCCGAGTTCGAGTCTCGGTCGGGCACACAGTTTTAATTTGCCAGGAAGTTTCATACCTTGATATTGTAGTTTACCCAGAGATTAGAGGGGTAAGTGCAATGGTACGTCTTTGTGCCTCAATGCTGCGTGAACACGGTAGGCATTGGCAAGTGGGACGACACGGCCAACAGCTCCTAACACACGGTATACCCCGCAAACGGCTGACCGCGGGGGTGGAGTGTCAGGAACTCTGCTGGAAGGGTGTGGGAGTGCGGAGTTTCGCGTACACGCACGCCGGCTGGAACTCTGCGCGGAAATGAGCCCTGGCGGCCGTTCCGTCTTCGTGTGCGGGCACGAGTATATTTGATATGGCGGCCACCTGCGCATGTGCGTGGGCGGGAAATGTCACGGGCCGGGCGCTGCGCTCCGTCACTGGCCGCCACTCGACACCTGAGCCGCCTCCAGGGACCTCATCACCGCTCCAACTCTCTCCTTTCACTTCCCTTCCACCGCCATGCTGTTCATGTTGTTGTCTGGGGAAGGCGGGCAGGATCTTCAGGTGGATTCGGATACCTACTCCACTTTCACATTAAGATTCTATTCCAGCATCTGATTCTACGTAAAAATCTACAAAATACTAGTCGCCCTCTTAAACAGTGCTCATTGAGCACGATCGAGCGTTGTAGACGATACACAACTGGTAACAAGGTCTTGTGACGCGCCTATGTTGAAAAAATGGTTCAAATGGCTCTGAGCACTATGGGACTTAACTTCTGAAGTCATCAGTCTCCTAGAACTTAGAACTACTTAAACCTAACTAACCTAAGGACATCACACACATCCATGCCCGAGGCAGAATTCGAACCTGCGACCGTAGCAGTCGCGCGGTTCCAGACTGTAGCGCCTAGAACCGCTCAGCCACCCCGGCCGGCGCCTATGTTGAAGTGTCATAACAGTGAAGAGGTACATATACACTACTGGCCATTAAAATTGCTACACCACGAAGATAACGTGCTACAGACGCGAAATTTAAGCGACTGGCAGAAGATGCTGTGATATGCAAGTGAATAGCTTTTCAGAGCATTCACACAAGGTTGGCGCCGATGGCGACGCCTACAACGTGCTGACATAAGGGAAGTTTCCAACCGATTTCTCATACACAAACAGCAGTTGCCTGGTGAAACGTTGTTGTGTTGCCTCGTGTAAGGAGGAGAAGTGCGTACCATCACGTTTCCGACTTTGATAAAGATCGGATTGTAGCCTATAGCGATTGTGGTTTATCGTATCGCGACATTGCTGCTCGCGTTGGTCGAGATCCAATGACTGTTAGCAGAATATGGAATCGGTAGGTTCAGGAGGGTAATACGGAACGCCGTGTAGGATCCCAATGATCTCACATCACTAGCAGTCGAGATGACAGGCATCTTATCCGCGTGGCTGTAACGGATCGTGCAGCCACGTCTCGATCCCTGAGTCAACAGATGGGGACGTTTGCAAGACAACAACCATCTGCACGAACAGTTCGACGATGTTTACAGCAGCATGGACTATCAGGTGGAGACCGTGGTTGCGGTTACCCTTGACGCTGCATCACAGACAGGAGTGCCTGCGATGGTGTACTCAACGACGAACATGGGTGCACGAATGGCAAAACGTCATTTTTTTCGGATGTATCCAGGTTCTGTTTACAGCATCATGATGGTGGCATCCTTGTTTGGCAACATCGCGGTGAACGCACATTGGAAGCGTGTATTCGTCATCGCCATACTGGCGTATCATCCGGCTTGATGGTATGGGGTGCCATTGGTTACACGTCCCGGTCACCTCTCGTTCGCATTGACGGCACTTTGAACAGTGGACGTTACATTTCCGATATGTTACGAACCGTGGCTCTACCCTTCATTCGATCCCTGCGAAACCCTACATTTCAGCAGGATAATGCACAACCGCATGTTGCAGATCCTGTATGGGCCTTTCTGGATATAGAAAATGTTCGACTGCTGACCTGGCCAGCACATTCTCCAGATCTCTTACCAATTGAAAACGTCTGGTCATTGGCTGCCGAGCAACTGCATCGTCACAATAAGCATGTCACTTCTCTTGATGAACTGTGGTATCGTGCTGAAGCTGCATGGGCAGCTGTACCTGTACACGCCATCCAAGCTCTGTTTGACTCAATGCCCATGCGTATCAAGGCCGTTATTACGGCCAGAGGTGGTTGTCTGGGCACTGATTTCTCAGGATCTAGGCACCCAAATTGCGTAAAAATGTTATCACATGTCAGTTCTAGTATAATATATTTGTCCAATGAATACCCGTTTATCATCTGCATTTCTTCTTGGTGTAGCAGTTTTAATGGCCAGTACTGTATGTGAGTCAGTTGAATGTAATCAGCGCAGCAGGGTGAGTCTACGTGGACACGTGACAGTATGACGAGAAAGAGTTGTACTGTTGGACGTGTCCAAGAGCGTCTCCTGAAGCTGCCGGGTTTGTTGGTACGTCTACAAGGAATGGTGTACCACTCACAGACAAGTAAAACCTGTAACACTTTACTTAGACCCAATTCCTCCAATGCTAAGTATCATACTGGGGATTACAAGTTTCCTCCTGTGAACTACATCAGCTGACTGGTATTCGACTTCATACATTGAAGAAGCTTTGCAAAAATTCCTTTCCAGGTATCACGAGGTCTTCCTCCGCTCCCGCATTCGTCCGTAGGTGGAAAAAAATGAGCTTGTGTGCTGGCTTTACTGACACTGTCCAGACCTCACATGGGTATATGGCCATCGGTAGGATGGCAGTCGTGTACAGCCAAAGTTTTGTGGACGTACTTGTAGAGTGTAATCGCCATTTTTTTTTTAATCATCAGTCTTCTAACTGCTTTCCTTCGGCCCACAACGAAATCCTTTTCTGTGTCACCCTCATCAACTCGGAGCAGCATTTCAAGCCTTGCAACCTTCGTCCTCAGTAATTTGCTTTTGTCTTCCTCTACAGATTTTACTCTCTACAGTTCCCTCTAGTTCAAAATGGTTCAAATGGCTCTGAGCACTATGGGACTTAACTGCTGTGGTCATCAGTCCCCTAGAACTTAGAACTACTTAAACCTAACTAACCTAAGGACATCACACACATCCATGCCAGAGGCAGGATTCGAACCTTCGACCGTAGCGGTCACGCGGTTCCAGACTGTAGCGCCTAGAACCGCACGGCCACACCGGCCGGCTCCCTCTAGTACCATGAAAGTCATTCCCTGATGTCTTACCAGTAGTCCTACATTCCTGTCCCTTCTTTTTGTCCGTGTTTCCACATGTTCCTTTCCTCGCTGATTCTCCTCACGTCTCAAATGCTTCCACTCCCTTCTTTTCTGATTTTCCCACAGTACATGTTTCACTACTACGCTATGTTAATTCTCCAAATGCACGTTCTCAGAAGTTTCGTCCTCAAATTAAGGCCCTTCTTTCCAGTGTTAATCTGCTTTTATGTCCTGCTTACCTCGCCCCCCACGTGTTATTTTGGTGCCTAGGTAAGAGAACCGCTTAACTTCATCTACTCCGAGATCACCAATCCTGACGTTAACTTTGTTCTTATTTCTGCTACTTTTCATAACTTTCCGAATCGTGGCTACTTCAGTGCGGGCGCGCCCATTATTCTACCAGCGCCACCTTAGCGCGCGTTCCATCGACTCTGGTCCTCAGTCGTATCATCTTCGCTGGAATATGTGTTCCCTTTTGGGATGTTTGGTGGAGAGTGGTGTGTCTGACTTGATGTTGGCCGTGTGTGCCTGAGTTTAGTGGGCAAGGAGCGGAGCGGTTCTCGTCACGCGCGATCTGGTTACGACGTGCATCACTTAGTTGTGATGGGCTAAATGTGCGGAGTTCTGATGCTATTGGCCTCCTTTGCATTTGTTTGAAATTACCTATGAAGCTTGTTTAGTAAGTAATGTACTTTAAGATTTCTAGTTCTATCCGGGGTGAGCTGGCCAGGAATCCAGTTTCTTAATGCCTTCCGGTGACTCCATTTAGGCTGTGTATCTCAATTTGGAGTTTTCTGTACTCGCCAAGCTATTTGTTTTCAATGTTAATCTTGTACGTGAAATCATCGTCTGTTATTATTGAGTATTTGATACTGCTGACTTTAATTTATTTTTGTTGTAGCTCTTATGGCCCTTTCTGTGGCCAGTTACTGGATTTTCCCTGTAACGAAAGTTGTGTACGCTCAGCCTAAAGGTAAGCACGTGTGTGTTTGCGTGCTCGTATTTCCACACTCTCTTACTCCGTGTTGAGGAGCCTTTGGGTTATAATTGTATAGTTTAACCGATCATCTGCAGTTTGGTGCGTATCCCAATGACGGTGTCTATTAGCATCTAAGAGGGGTCAGTAAGGGTATACCTTGATTTTTTAAATATTGTTGGAAATATTATGTAATTATTCTTTTATATGACTAGTACATTGCTTCTTGTTATTGCTGGGAAGGTTAACTTGCAATCTTATGAGCTCGCCCTCCCAACTCAAGTTTTAATACTTCAATTTTCAATGGTCCTTTTAAACATTACTGTGCATATTAATTTTTATCAATATTGATTTCTTGTTTGTTGTTTGGTATATGCTGACAGCCTTGCATCGGCAGCTGTTGATGCGTTGCTGTTCTGCTGCTCCGGGGCAGTTACGCGTTTTCCTTCTGCATCTTTCCTTTTCCTTCTACGTTTTCCTTTCCGTCATCACACAAGGCCTAAGTGTTGGCAGGTCGCACTCAATTCTGCGGATATCCCGTTCCAGCCTCAAGTCGTTTGTTTTTATTAATTTGGTATCGTGTCACGGCGGGGATGTGGCTGCATTAGGAAGTAATTGGCTCAGTATTTCTGTTATTGTAAGGGCCTCGTGGGCATTTGATGAAAGCCTTTGGGCAAACTGAGCACTGAGTTCCTTTTTTGTTTAAAAAAATTAAGTTTTTGATTGTCATTATCATTTTGATTGTGTTTCAGGTGCCCGGCAGTTTTTCTAAGTACCGGTACTTAACGAGATTTATGTGGAACAGGCCTGTCGCCAATCACAGAAGTATAGTGTTACTTTGCTTTTACATGTGAGTAGCCTCTGGGCAACTTGCCCGTATCTTTTCTATATTAGAGCAGAATAGCCAGTGGAGATGTATGCATTTTAATGTTTTTTTTTTTTTTTTTTTTTTTTTTTTTTTTTTTTTTTTTTACTGTTTGTTGAACTTATATTCAAGTCCTGTTGAGGGATGAGCTCACAGCTGCGATCTAGCTGCGGGGACAGAGTCCCGCCACAGGTTTATTTAATTAACTGTCTGTATTCGGGCCACCATTGAGTTATACATTTATTTAGTACTGTTTGTAATTTTATGTATAATGCAAATGTCCTTATACTTCATGAATTTAATTTAAAAATCTTAACGATTTATATGTATTTCGCAGGAATCTTGTGAACTGTCAGCTGACTCATGACTGAATAGTTATCGAATAAAAATATTTGTTTAGGAATAATTAACGACCCATCAAGTTGGGCCATCCTTCCACGTGTTTTCCTTAAATTAATCCCGATCCTTGTACAAGGTCTTACTTCCATCTTTCTTCAACTTACTCTCCATCCATGAGAATGTTTATTCCATGCAGCAGATCCTGTAATTCTTCTTCACTCTCATTGAGGATAGCAATGTCATCAGCCAATCTTATCATTGCTAACCTCTCACTCTGAATTTTAAATCCACTCTTGAACCTTTATTTTATTTCCCTCATTGCTTCTTCGGCGTATAAATTGAACAGCAGAGGCGAAGGTCTACAACTCTGCCTTACACCCTTTTTAATTCGAGCACTTCGTTCTTGGTCTTGAACTCTTGTAGTTTACCTCGGTTCCGGTACGTGTTGTATATTACCCGTGTTTCCCTGTAGCTTATGGCTATACTTCTCAGAATTATGAACATCTTGCACCATTTGACATTGTAGAACAGTTTTCCCATGTCGACGGATTCAATGAACGTGCCTTGATTTTTCTTTAGCCTTGCTTCCGTTATCAACCGCAACGTCGGAACTGCCTCTCTGATGCCTTTACCTTTCCTAAAACCAAACAGATCCTCATCTAACACATCCTAAGTTTTGTTTTCCATTCTTCTATATATTGTTCTTGTTAGCAACTTGGACGAATGAGTGTTGAGCTGACTGTGCGATAATTCTCGCTCTTGTCGACCCTTGCAGTCTTCGGAATTGTGTGGATGACATTTTTTCGAAAGTCAGATGGTATTTTGCCAGACTCATATATTCTACAGACCAACGTGAATAGTCGTATTTTTGCCACTTCCACCAATCATTTGAGGATGTCTGATGGAATGTTGTGTATCCCTTCTGCCTTGTTCGATCTTATGTCTTCCGCAGCTCTCGTGAATTCTAGTACTAGATCGCTTAGCTCTTCTCTATCGACTCCTGTTTCTTGTTCTGTCACGCCATCAGACAAGTCTTCCAACTCAAAGAGACCTTCCGTGTAGTGTGTCCATCTACCCGCTCTCTGTTCAGCATTTAACAGTTGAATTCCCATTGCACTCTTAATGTTACCACCCGTGGTTTTAATTTCATTGAAGGTTGTTTTGACTTTTCTTTATGATGAGTCAGTCCTTTCGACAATCATTTCTTTTTCGATTTCTTCACATTTTTCACGCAGAGATTTTCCCTTAGCTTCCTTGCACTTCCTATTTATTTCATTCCTAAGTGATCTGTATTTGTGCTTTCATGTATCTGCCTGGACATTTTTGTACTTCCTGTTTCATCGATCAGCTGAAGTATTTCTTCTGTCATTCATGGTTTTTTCACAGTTACCTCCTTTGTACCTATGCTTTTCTTTCCAGCTACTCTGATCGCCCTTTTTATATATGTTCGTTTTTCTTCAACTGAACTATCTACTGAGCTGTTCCTTCTCCCATTTCCTATAACCTCAGAGAACTTCAAGCATACCTGTTCATTCCTTAGTAATTTGGTATCTACATCTACAACTACATGGATACTCTTCAAATCACATTTAAGTGCATGGCAGAGGGTTCATCGAACCACCTTCACAATTCTCTATTATTCCAATCTCGTATAGCGCGCGGAAAATGAACACCTATATCTTTCCGTACGAGCTTTGATTTCCCTTATTTTATCTTGGTGATCGTTCCTCCCTATGTAGGTCGTTGTCAACAAAATATTTTCCCATTCGGAGGAGAAAGTTGGTGATTGGAATTTCGTGAGAACATTCCGTCGCAACGAAAAAAGCCTTTCTTTTAATGATGTCCAGCCCAAATCCTGTATCATTTCTGTGACACTGTCTCCCATATTTCGCGTTAATACAAAAAGTGCTGCCTTTCTTTGTAATTTTTCGATATACTCCGTCAGTCCTATCGTGTAAGGATCCCATACCGCGCAGCAGTATTCTAAAAGAGGACGGACAAGCGTAGTGTAGGCAGTCTCCTTAGTAGGTCTGATACATTTTTTAAGTCTCCTGCCAATAAAAGGCAGTCTTTGGTTAGCCTTCCCCACAACATTTTGTATGTTCTTTGCGCACTGATTCTTCCTGATTACTGTCTTGAACTTCAGCCTGCTCTTCATAACTTTTGATCTGAGTGTGTATCTGCTCCTGGGTATGTCTTATAATCCAGTCACTGATTTCGAAATCTTCCTGTATCTCCCGGCCTTATACAAGATTATCTCCTCCTCTTGAGAGTCTTGAACATTCACTGTTAATAATTTAATTTATTGAAGAACTCAAATGAACTCCATTAATCTTTCTCTTCTCTTATTCCTTGTTCTCCCGTAACCTTTCCTTCTAATCGTTCTCTATAACCGCATTCCAGTCACTCAAGGCCATTAGATTTTTACCTCCCTTTGCGAACAGACCTCTCCGTTCAACATCCTCGTATATTTTATCTTGCTGTTCATTTTCGCATATACAAGGTGAGTCACCTAACGTTACCGCTGGATATATTTCGTAAACCACATCAAATACTGACGAACTGATTCCACAGACCGAACGTGAGGAGAGGGGCTAGTGTAATTGGTTAATACAAACCATACAAAAATGCACGGAAGTATGATTTTTAACACAAACCTACGTTTTTTAAATGGAACCACGTTAGTTTTGATAGCACATCTGAACATATAAACAAATACGTAATCAGTACCGTTTGATGCATTGTAAAATGTTAATTACATCCGGAGATATTGTAACCTGAAGTTGGCGCTTGAAACCTCCGACGTTCAGTTGCGTGTTGTAACAATCACGGGCCACGGTCGGCGAGCAGCACCTGCAGGGACATGTTTAAGATGACGACCGTGTTTACGAGTGTGGCTGTAGTGCACTGTTGTGGTTTGCTCTAGCTGTCGCAGTGTCTGCATGTAGCGCTTGCTGCTATTGTTATTCTGCATTCGTCTCCGCACGCAGACCAACTGTAGTACACCGTGTTACCAGACGTCTGTGATAGTGTAGTGTTGTAGGAACTGTGACCATGGTGTATTCGAACTCTGAAAAGATGGAGATGATACTCATCTATGGCGAGTGTCGACGAAATGCAGTTGAAGCCTGCAGGGTGTATGCAGAACGGTACCCGAACAGAGAGCATCCAACGTGCCGCACATTGCAAAACATCTACCGCCAACTGTATGCAACAGGTATGGTCGTAGCATGCAAACGGGTCCGTATAACAGGCCCGTCACAGGAGAAGCGGGTGCAGTTGGTGTGTTAGCTGCTGTTGCCATGAACCCACACATGAGTACACGGGACATTGCGAGAGCCGGTGGACTGAGTCAAAGTAGTGTCATGCGCATACTGCATCGTCACCGCTTTCACCCGTTTCATGTTTCGCTACATCAGCAATTACATGGTGATGACTTTAATCATCGAGTGCAATTCTGTCAATGGGCGTTAACAGAGAATGCGTTGCAGTTCTACCTGTTTACCGATGAAGCGGGTTTCACAAACCACGGGGCAGTGAATCTACGGAACATGGATTACTGGTCCGTGGACAATCCTCGCTGGCTCAGACAGGCAGAGCGACAGCGACCGTGGACTGTAAATGTATGGTGCGGAATCATTGGCGACCACCTCATTGTTCCTCACTTCATTGCAGGGGCCCAAACAGCTGCAACATACATCGCGTTTCTACAGAATGATCTGCCAACATTGCTCGAAAATGTCCCACTGGAAACGCGCCGACGTATGTGGTATCAGCATGATGGTGCACCTGCACATTCCGCAATTAACACTAGGCTGACCCTTGACAGGATGTTCGACGGGCGTTTCATAGGACGTGGAGGACGCTTAAATTGGCCAGCCCGTTCTCCTGATCTTACACCTCTGGACTTCTTTCTGTGGGGTACGTTAAAGGAGAATGTGTACCGTGATGTGCCTACAACTCCAGAGGATATGAAACAACGTATTATGGCAACCTGCGGCGACATTATACCAGATGTACTGCGGCGTGTACGACATTCATTACGCCAGAGATTGCAATTGTGTGCAGCAAATGATGGCCACCACATTGAACATCTATTGGCCTGACGTGTCGGGACACACTCTATTCCACTCCGTAATTGAAAACGGAAACCACGTGTGTGCGTGTACCTCATCCCTCATGGTAATGTACATGTGCGTCAGTGAAAAAGACCGATAAAAAGGTGTTAGTATGTGGACATAATGTGCTGTTCCAGTCTCTTCTGTACCTAAGGTCCATCACCGTTCCCTTTGGATCCCTACATCATTCGGTGCTCTCCGATACACACGATCGAACAGCGGAGGAGTGGTACTCAAGCGTCAACTTTAGTTTACAGTATCTCCGGATGTAATTAACATTTTACAATGCAACAAACGGCACTGATTACGTATTTGTTTATATGTTCAGTTGTGCTAACAAAACTAACGGGGTTCCATTTAAAAAAACATAGGTTTGTGTTAAAAAACATACTTCCGTGCATTTTTTTATGGTTTGTATTAACCAATTACACTAGCCCCTCTCCCCACGTTCGGTCTGTGGAATCGATTCGTCAATATTTGATGTGGTTTACGAAATACATCCAGCGGTAACGTTAGGTGACTCACCCTGTATACCACAACTATCGTTGTCGGTGTTGGTTTGCTGTAGATTCTGATGAGAACAACTGAACTGTTCACAGTAACTCACTGTCTGCCCTGCCTTCCTATTCGTAACAAATCATACTACCATCACACAATTTTCTGCTGCTGTTTACTTTATTTTATACTCACGTCACCAGAAAACCTAGTCTTCTTTCCATTTCCGTTTTCTGGTTTTCTAGATTCCCTGCTGCGTTCGAACTTCTGGCATTCCACGCCCCGACTCTCAGAACGTTATTCATTCGTTGTTTATTCAATTTTCTTCTCACGGTACATCTTTCTTGACAGTCCCCTCCAAGAGATCCGAATGGGGCACTAGTACGGAATCTTTTGCCAATCGAGAAATCATAATGACGCTCTTTCAGGGACAGGCCACATCTCCTGTGCTGGAAATGCTGGTGGCGTATGGGAGTCGGTCAAACTTGTAGTACCTTCAGTTGCACTATGATTTGAGCAGATACAATACCACTTTTTGAGCTCGCGATGATTATCTTATATAAAGATTTATTGTCAATTCTACAGAACTGGCCATTCCATCCAGCTTGGAAGTCATTAGTATAGATTGCTCAATCCAACGTATGCTCATGTTATAGTTAACAATACTTTTTGTCCTTATAAAATGTATGACATGAAAAGGTGACATTGTCTGGCGCCTGTCACAGTGCAAAGACAGGTGTGTTCCCATCTTGTGTTCTTATACAGTAACTATAGTAAAAAACCTTACAAATCAACGAAGTTTAGGTGAAGTTGACAGTGGACTGCTATACATTGTTCTGTCCAGTTTATTAGAAGAAATATTTGTTGCGAGCACGATATCGCACTCTGAAATCCAGGCTGACATTCTTCACCTTCTGCTGCTTTTTTTTTTTTTAGGGAGAATGAGGCGGAAGGCTGCCTGGCACCGAGAGAAGCGTGATATCACTCAAATTTCTAAATTCGGCTACGTCGATGGGGTGGTTTAACGACAGTACCGTACCGCCTTTCTTCTGGAGCATGCGTTCTTTGTCAACAGTTATTGCAAGGTTTAATAAGGTGAAGAATTAAGACCGCAGCTCCATATTTCAGAATTTCGGCTAAGATTTGAACCAAACCTGCTGCTTTATTTTACTAAGGCGTTTGGACGGCTTCACACACCACTGTGTCTGAGATGTCACTGTTGGCTCTATTAGTTTTGGCTCATCATCAAAACTGTAAGTGTTAAACTGATTTCTTTGAAATATATAACCCTACGCACGGCAGTTCACCTTTTGAGAGCACAAGTTTGCCATTTTATTCTTTATAACTTGGTATCACGGCGAAAGACAGCATTTTATGCCGTTATACCTTTCCATCCACACATTTTTTTCTCTACAAATGATTTTGACTCGACGGTCCAAATCAGCATTTTTAGTCTAGTTACTTCAGTTCTTCAGCTTCAGCTTTAGCTTTCCCAAGCTGTTGCTTTACCATCTCTGTTGCATCTATCGGACTGCACACTAAGGTGACAAATGTCATGGGATACCTCATAATATCGTGCTGCACCTCTTTTTGCCCTGAGTAGTGCAGCAATTCTACGTGGCATGGACTCCACAGGTTGCTGGAAGCCACTAGCAGAAATACTGAGCCATAACTGCGGAAGTGTTCCCACTGCATGATTTTGAACAAGAGTTAGCCTCTCTTATGCCCTACAAATGTTCGAAATGGTTCATGTTGGACGATCTGGGTAGCCAAAACATTTTCTCGAATTGTCCAGAATGTTTTTAAAACCAACTGTGAACAGTCGTGGCCCGGTGACATGGCTCAAAGTCATCCATAAAATTTCAATCGTTGTTTGGGAACATGAAATGTATGAATGGCTGCAAACGGTCTCCAAGTAGCCGCGCATAGCCATTTCCAGTAAACGATCGATTTAGTTGGACCAGAGGCCCAGACCATTTCATGTAAACACAGAACTACCATTATGAAGCCACCATCAGCTTTCACAGCGCCTTATGCACGAATTGGGTCCATGCGTTCATTGGCTCTGCGCTACTCTCGAACCAACAGCCCTTACCTCCTGAAAACCGAGAGAGGTGGCGCAGTGGTTAGCACACTGGACTCGCATTCGGGAGGACGACGGTTCAATCCCGCGTCCGGCCATCCTGATTTAGGTTTTCCGTGATTTCCCTAAACGGCTTCAGGCAAATGCCGGGATGGTTCCTCAGAAAGGGCACGGCCGCTTTCCTGTCCAATCCTTCCCTAATCCGAGCTTGTGCTCCGTCTCTATTGACCTTGTTGTCGACGGGACGTTTTACAGTTATCTCCTCCTCCACCTCCTGAAATCGAGACTCATGTGACCAGGCCACTGTTTTCCTGTGTTTCGCGCCCAGCCGATACGGTCATGAGGCCAGGAGAGGCACTGCAGGCGATGTCGTGCTGTAAGTAAAGGCACTCGGGTCAGTCTTCTGTTGCCATAGTCCATTAACACCGATCTTCGCCCAGTGTCCTAATGGATACGTTTGTCGTACGTCCCACACTGTTTTCTGCGGTTGTTTCACACAATGTTGCGTGTCCGTTAGTAAACGCTTGTCTCCTAGCAAACGCTGCTGCTGTCGGTCGGTAAGAGAAGGCCGTCGACAACAACGTTGTCTGTGGTGAGAGATGTGTTCTCGGCACACTATTCACATTTTGAATCTCGGAACATTGATTTCCCTAACGATTTCCGAAATGGAGTATCCCATGCGTCTAGCTCCATCTACCATTTCGCGTTGCAAGTCTGTTAATTCCCGTCTTGCGGCCATAATCACGTCGCAAACCTTTTCAGATGAATCAGTCGAGTGCGAATGATAGCTCCACCAATGCACTGTTATTGTGTACCTTGTGTACGCGATACTATCACCATCTGTATATGTGCATATCGCTATCCCATGACTGCTGTCATCTCAGTGTAATCCATCGCCATTTTTGTCTTCCTCTTCGTTGTATACTTCTCAGGACAGTAAGAACAGTTGTCGTAAAATCATTCTAATCAACAGGTACCGCAGGAAAGTACAACCCGATAAGAATTTCTGTTGTAAGTGAATGCAGGTCTATCTTAATCCCTTTCAGATCGAAGACTGTAATGGAAATTACATGAAAAGGACTTTTAGATTTTGGTACCTCGAAGGAAGCCATTACTCACTGTGGTAAATACAGTTGCATCTCTTCAGTGGATGGAACAGGACACAACCATGATTAGTGGCGTGTGGTGTAACCCGATAAGTCGCACTTTTCCGTCTTTATAAATGATGGTAGGCGTTAAGTTCACCGTTGACCCTCTGAGGCATCTAATCCATAATGTGCGGAGCTGTAATTGAAGACGGAGATACTTCTATGACGATTTGCGGCTGTTTCTCATACTGTGAAGAGCCCACTATTTCACATTAGCGTGAAAATCAACTGCAATATTTATGTCAACATTCGCAGTGATCAGGTGTTACCCTTTCTTCTACACCTTCATGTTGTGTATGCTCCCGTCTTCCTAGATGCCATCGGTATTGTCCTCTCACACCTCGAGTGGCCCATTGAATCACCGGATCGTAATCACATGAGTCGTAGCGTAACTTAACAAAAATGGTTCAAATGGCTCTGAGCCCTATTGGACTTCACTTCTGAGGTCATCAGTCCCCTAGAACTTAGAACTACTTAGACCTAACTAACCTAAGGACATCATACACATCCATGCCCCAGGCAGGATTCGAACCTGGGACCGTAGCGGTCGTGCGGTTCCAGACTGTAGTGCCTAGAACCGCTCGGCCACCCCGGCCGGCTGGTAACATAACGACTCAGTGAATTATTAATCTATTTCCTTTCAATTTTGCTGTTACTATGTGTCTTTTTCCTGTAAAATAGAGGTTGTTGTAACTGTACTATTATTTTTGCTATGGAATATTGAAAAGTTGTACTGATTTACTATTTTTAATGGAATCAATTTCGAATTCAAGCTAGTTGTATGTAGACACGATGGCTTAGGTAGGATTATGCGTTGTTGACAAAGAGAATGGTGAAGTTGCAATCTCGTTGTCTCTGGACGTGCGAATGCGCACGCAGTACAGTGTAGAACGGTGCTGAGATGAGAAGAGTCGAGTCGAGTCCCGAACAGCGAACGGTAGAGAGAGCAGCCACGCGGCGTGGGTGTTGAGACTTGGTCGTAAGGTAGCGGTGCTAAAATATTAAATGGCTCGACGGTAGGTTGGTATGATCAGGCATAGTGTAAAGTATTAAGTGGGCACAACGCAATCACTGCAAGGGGATATCAGTTAACATGCAGACTACTGCAGGTGGTTCAATTTCACTCACTGTGCAAGAAGCTGCAACAAGAACAGCCTGTGTCACACATTGTCAACGAACAGTGTCTTCCATCCACCGATGGCGACTCAACACGATGTAAGGTCTGACTAATTATTTGATTATTCTGGTATGCGCCTAGCCAGCGTCGTAATTTATTTTGTGACTGAATAATAGCAAGATATTTCTAAGTGTTGATCATCAGTTCTAGCTAAAAGAGATTACCAAAGTAGTTTCCACACTATTCATTATTACGAACGAGAGAAAATCCTAATGTACGAGAAGAAATTGCAATGTTTTTTCTGTCTCTTCTTTTTTTAATAAAATAATGAAGTCAAATAAAATAATTACGCGCTGAGTGACTTTTTGATACGATGCAAGAAGTAACAGCAATTTAAATTTCAGTAGTTTGCAATACGGCGATTAACTGAAATGTTTAACCCTAGTAATTAGAACAGTAATTACAAAGCAGTGCTGAAGAAAGTAAAACTCATAAAAGATATTTACTGAGTAGTTTGTCAACGTAAATTTTCATTTACGTAAAATGCAATCAATCAGAAGAGTTTGTTAAGATTTGAGTAAATAATGGTAGTAATTGTACAAAATGATTTTCAGTAACTGTTCATGAATAATAGTGAAAGTTGTTTGAGATAAGTTAAGTCCGTAAAATAATTTTTCGAATTTTGACATACTTCCGTAATTGAAAGTTACCTTTGCAGATTACGCAAGAGTGAATTATATGAGAGTTATTATTGAACTTGGCTCTAATTATTACGATGTTTTCCAATTTAAATGACTGCATTTGGTAACGAATAGCTAGAAACGCTTTTTGAGCAAAACAAACGACAGTAAGCTTTATAGTGTGTGCCGTCACGGGTTTAAATATTACGTAAACATTCACAGCTAATGAAATTTTGTTGTTCTGTGTTCACTGCTAAATTGTTTCCATGCCTTACAGTTTAACTGAAAAGTATTTCGCCATAGTGACATATTCATTTGAAGCTGTGCTAACGTAATATTCAGCAATTTCGTGCTATTTTCGTTTGATAACAAAACCAATTATTCTTATGTACACAGTAATACAAATCAACAATCACAGAAACAATAATTTTGAAAACGTAGTGATCTGGTGATTGTTAAGATGCTTTAATCATTAACTAAATTCATAATTTTTTTCCAAACTACTGTGATTCCAATGCATTCTTATTTTTCATTTTACTTTAACCGAAATTAATTTTTTTATCCTCATTGCTAAGAGCATTGGCGGTTCGGTTATAGTAGCACTTACGTTTCACGAATTTCATTTACTCTCTGGAGATGATGCCTTTCCCGCACAACAAGGAACTTCAGGTAAACGGTGCATTAAAATTCTGATTAACTGGAAGTCTAAAGGGTTGTTATAGTCGCAATCAACACTGGTAGCATTACCTGATTTGATTTCAACTGACTGGCTTCCACAGGGAATGACATACCTGCAGAAATTTATGGAATCTCTTCGTCACTGCTGGCCGCTGTGGTCAAGCGGTTCTAGGCGCTTCAGTCCGGAACCACGCGGCTGCTACAGTTGCAGGTTCGAATCCTGCCTTGGGCATGGATGTGTGAGATGTCCTTAGGTTAGTTAGGCCTAAGTAATACCAAGTCTAGGGGACTGACGACCTCAGCTGTTAAGTCCCATAGCGCTTAGAGCCATTTGAACCCAGTATTCTCTTCGACATTGAATTCAGGTCATTATTAAGGCAAGAGGTGGCGTTACACGTATTAGCGTGTTATCTTCGAGGGGTGTGTAATGTTTCGTCCGGGTGTGCTTGGATACAACGAATGATGGAACGTACTTTGCACAAATATTAGGCAACACCTATAGTATTCTTTAGTATAAGTAAGAATTGAGACACGATCCTCGAATCTCTTAGCAACAGAATCTGTTGTCGTAGCGGTAAGACGCCTTTTTTAGTCTTTCTTCCTTTTTTAAAATTTTTTTAACGATTTTTTTTCTTTTTGCTTTTTTTGGGGGTGGTAGTGGACCGGTGGGGGCTCGGGGGCAAAATGGGTAGGGGTCGAAACCCGAGGCCTGGCCACAGTGTCCCCCTCACCACCACCGAGCCTGTGGTACTTAGGGAAGTGGGAGACACAGGAATCAACAGTAGTGGAAGGCGTTGTTGTTATTTATTTATTTGCATGTGTTTTTGTAATATTCACTATTATCATGAAATTACGTGAACACATAGGCGAAAGAGAAAAGAAATATAAATTGTGGTTAAAGAAAAAGAAAAGAAAAAGGAAAAGCCAAAAGAAATAAAATCCGCGCAATCTGCGACGCGCTCTCCCATCCGCGGAGGTCAGAAGTAGAATCGATCGTAGGCGGTTTTAAACTCAGACACCGCCGGGGGAGGAGGGGTAGGTGCCCTCTGAGCCAGGCACCCCCCAACTCAGTGGAGGTCTAACAAAGACCGCTCGAAGATAGTTAGCAAATAGTGTTCGGTAGAGTGGCATGTTTTCGAGAGCTGCATAGGCTGTTCCTAAATAGGTCCAGAAGTCGATGCGGGATTTATGTCCCTCATGAAAGAGATAAGCGACCGCCCACCCTTGGACCCACGTAATAGCGTGACATTTGGCGGCGGGAAAATGTCTGTCCTCCGGGCATAGAAACATTCGAGGTTCGATTGTGTCTGGTGGCACCCGGAGATAGCCGGCAATGATTTGCTGCATGAAACGCCATACATCTTGCGATGAGGCGCATGTCAGACGGTGTTCATCAGTGTCCAGCTGCTGGCAAAGGAGACAAAGATGGGATTCTGACAAGGCAATGTTGTGCAGTCACTGCTTCGTGGCAAATTTCCTGTTGACTATGTGATACCACAGTGCCCGGACGTTCGTAGGGAGGAAGGCCTGGTGGACGGTAGTCCACACTATGGGCCACTGGATGGAGGGATGTTTGGTCTCCATCACATTCCGGGAAACACAGCGCAGCAGCAGACTGTAAAAATCCTTAGGCCTGGGTGGGCGCGTATCTGGGAGACTCGTATGTAGTCGACGAAAAAGGTCGAAAAATGGGACAAATGAGGCACGATATGGCCGACAGACACCGGTGGTGAGGTGGAAGCAGGTAGGAGGGCCTCATGCTGGGATCTCGTTGGAGAGGACGGTACTTCATTTCGTAGGCCTGTTTTTCGTTATATTGCAGGCTACTGCAGGACCTGCATATAGTGATGCTCTCTGTATCTGCCCATTTGCTCGCTGCTCTGGACATGAGCAGTCCACATTCTCCTGGCTCTGATTCGACGAGCCCGATGCACCCCAGCATTTCTCGTCCTATGATATGCTGCTTAAAAGTCACTTATTTATGTACTGTGTACGTAGAAGACATTCTCTACGAGCTATCTTTCATAAGTTGAACATCATATTCATGGCTTGGTATCGCCGGCCGAAGTGGACGTGCGGTTCTAGGCGCTGCAGTCTGGAACCGCGAGACCGCTGCGGTCGCAGGTTCGAATCCTGCGTCGGGCATGGATGTGTGTGATGTCCTTAGGTTAGTTAGGTTTAACTAGTTGAAAGTTCTAGGGGACTAATGACTTCAGAAGTTGAGTCCCATAGTGCTCAGAGCCATTTGAACCATCTTTGAACCTTGGTATCACGCCATTCTTAAACAGCTTTTGGTCAGCGACATCTAGATGCAAGCCCCCTCAACTATCCGTAATGTAGCAATAAGCACAGTCGGCTGACATGACCCGACATTACGGGTCATGAATGTTCATCATTTTATCGTGCTTTTACTCTATATGACGATGCCATTTATAGCTATACATTTTATTTACTTACTCTGTTAACTTCATGAAGACCGGTGCGTTTATAAGCTTTCCAGATTATGTGAGTCACGATACTAGGTTGTACTGTTGATAGCCTATTATTACGTACTTTTTCATAAACGTACACCTCCTCCTTTTTTAAATTTATCTGATTATCTGGATGATTGAAACCGGTAATTGAACAAACAAATACGCGCGATCAGAGACTGTTGTGTTTCTTACGTAATTCCGTCGCTGTTATTATTAACAGCAGAGTTGCAGAGTTACTGCTATTAAATCTTAGTTTGTACTGTTAACTGAATATCGTCAGGTATTTTCAATTCATCTTTCAACATATTGTTCTCCTTTTACTTCTGTCATTTCATTACGATTCATCTCACTATAATTAATATCACTCTTCAAGGAACTGTGATATCAAAAGTACTGGATGCATAAAATTCTGTTCTGAGGTAAGAGAGAAGGGATAAAGGCGTTGAACTAACGAACTCAAGTAAATAAATTAATCAGCTAAATTAAGCTGAGCTTTCTAAGGCTTTCCTTTAAAGCTGTGTCTTAATTCTGTGGATTACTTCCGTATTATTTTGCATACGAAGGCATTTAAGAAATGATCCTAACTGGAACACAGTACAGAAGTACAGACACACACACACACACACACATACACAACAACAACACACACACACACGCACACACACACACACACACACACACACACACACACACACACACACAAGAAGATGGTGAAACAAGTAAACATCACACAAACAGAGACACGGTCTGTGTTAGAAAGTTCCGCTCGAACACACGAAAACGCGAGTTCTATAAATACTAAGTACACACATTTACATACAAAGTCGACAGCCGTACGGCAGTCAACAACTGATGGTTCCTAATTACAGTCAGGATACGTTTCAACACATGTTTCGAAAATTGGTGCTGTAATCTAAAAATGCTAGTAAAATAACGAATTTTCATTTACAAAAATCATAAAGTATCGACAGTAGTGTTACATAAAGAAGAAAAAACGATAATGGCACATTAGACCTTAAAAAATTGTGGGCTATTACGTAACAAATCTATGATAAACGCTTATTAACTGCAGATGACATAGTGGAAGACAATAATTGTACCTTTGCTGGAAATATCAGACAGGCCTCTAAATACTAATATATAATAATAAGGTACATGTATTTATTCTTCATATTAATATTTCGGTCAGTACTTGTAGGAATGTAAATACAAGAAACTGATAAATATAACATTTCGTAAATTCTTTGTATACTGAAACGTCCTGGCAGATTAAAACTGTGCATCGGGACGACACTCGAACTCAGGACCCGTGCCCTTAGCGAGCACGTGCTCTACCAACTTTGTATATTGTTCGACAGATAATAAATAAAACCCACTGAAGATTGAGAAACTATTTCGAAACAGATGTGATTAGTAACACAAAACAAATTTTATTTGAATGATATTTCAATCATTTGACTGTATTAGTCATGTATTTTTTATTACTATCATAATTTCGGCATTTTGTTATACGAGTAATTAGATTCTGAAGTCATTGTGAAGATCTACTGAACTGTGTGCCCCGGCGTGTAAATAATATTTAAAAAAATGTATTGCACGCAATTTGTGAGCATGTTTCCCAGCCATAAAATAATCCAGCCACAGAAGGGACACCAGTACAGTCGCTCACACTGTGGTTCAGTTGCATTATGGAGGGAAAACATTTCTGAAACGTGTCTGCCATACATTTAGTTGATTTCGTACTTACCTACTCGCGGGACACCCAGTTCAATAGATCTTGAGAAGAACATCAGTTAACAAAGTCTAATTATACCCAACATTGTCCTACCTGATAGCGGCTTAAGGCCGAAGTCATTATGGTAATACAAAATGAAAAATGGCGTAAATATCATTCATACGTTATTAGATGAAAGTGGCCAAAAGATATGAAAAGCTTATCAGGAAAAATTGTGTTTACTCAGGGCAGAACGATATTTTCTTATTACATATTGTGAAGCAAACGCGGGCAAGGAAAGAGTTGCGACTTCAAAATAATTACAGAAGTACTGTATATGTGTCCCTGTTTCCTCTCCACCATCAATTACAACATCCATCTATGCTTCCTTGCAGACAACAGAATCGACAGCAGACAGTCTGAGAGTGCTGCGGTCCTTGCCCGGCAAATAGAATATGTATGATACTGACAACAATAACGCCACCATCTGGCTTAGTTGGGGCACAACACATATTTCTCTGTGTTGAACATCGTCACCGAATTAAAGTATTGAAACCTACAGCTCAAATAAAATTGACTATCTTAATGAGGACTTCCTTTGGATCATCACATTTGTGATTAGTTTCATAAGGCTCACCATGGTTGCTTATTCTCTACATACGTCTCAGAGTTGTGTTTACGATCAACATTCTCAAATTATCAATTATTTGTTGCACATATTACTATTTCCATATTCTGACACAATTTCTGTCCTTTACTGCCACCTCTACTATCATGGAAATCAACCCATTATTATGTAACATGTGTCCCGTCATCCTCTCAGGTCTGGTAAACAGTTTATCACTCATATTCCTTTCCCTGCTGATTCTGTGTAGGAACTCCTAAGTTCTCAGCAGCCCACATAACTTTCAGGATCGTCATAACTACGTTACAAATGTTCCGAATCACTTATTCTAGCATTTGAAACGGTACTTCTTTTTCATTTGAGGTCATCAGTAGTTAGACTGGTTTGATGTGGGCCGCTAAGCCTTCCTCTCCCATGCCGACCTCTTTATCTCAGACTAGCACTTGCAGCACATGTCCTTGCCGTAGTACGTATTAATCGATGACGTAGTATAGCACAGTTTGATCTTCGCTAAAGTAGGAAGATAATCTAGTTCTAGGCCATAGTTTTCTACATAGTGTAAATTTTCAGTAAACAAAAAGAAGCAATTGTCTAATACATGAAGTTACTTTAATGATTAGAAAACAGAACTTTTCACAATCACTCTCTCTACTAATTTTTTTTAGCAAGATTGCATACGCTGCAACCGGAGCCGCTAAAGCTTCACATGGAATCAAAGAAGCCTTGGAGTATCCCACGTCATGTCGTTTATACACTCCTGGAAATTGAAATAAGAACACCGTGAATTCATTGTCCCAGGAAGGGGAAACTTTATTGACACATTCCTGGGGTCAGATACATCACATGATCACACTGACAGAACCACAGGCACATAGACACAGGCAACAGAGCATGCACAATGTCGGCACTAGTACAGTGTATATCCACCTTTCGCAGCAATGCAGGCTGCTATTCTCCCATGGAGACGATCGTAGAGATGCTGGATGTAGTCCTGTGGAACGACTTGCCATGCCATTTCCACCTGGCGCCTCAGTTGGACCAGCGTTCGTGCTGGACGTGCAGACCGCGTGAGACGACGCTTCATCCAGTCCCAAACATGCTCAATGGGGGACAGATCCGGAGATCTTGCTGGCCAGGGTAGTTGACTTACACCTTCTAGAGCACGTTGGGTGGCACGGGATACATGCGGACGTGCATTGTCCTGTTGGAACAGCAAGTTCCCTTGCCGGTCTAGGAATGGTAGAACGATGGGTTCGATGACGGTTTGGATGTACCGTGCACTATTCAGTGTCCCCTCGACGATCACCAGTGGTGTACGGCCAGTGTAGGAGATCGCTCCCCACACCATGATGCCGGGTGTTGGCCCTGTGTGCCTCGGTCGTATGCAGTCCTGATTGTGGCGCTCACCTGCACGGCGTCAAACACGCATACGACCATCATTGGCACCAAGGCAGAAGCGACTCTCATCGCTGAAGACGACACGTCTCCATTCGTCCCTCCATTCACGCCTGTCGCGACACCACTGGAGGCGAGCTGCACGATGTTGGGGCGTGAGCGGAAGACGGCCTAACGGTGTGCGGGACCGTAGCCCAGCTTCATGGAGACAGTTGCGAATGGTCCTCGCCGATACCCCAGGAGCAACAGTGTCCCTAATTTGCTGGGAAGTGGCGGTGCGGTCCCCTACGGCACTGCGTAGGATCCTGCGGTCTTGGTGTGCATCCGTGCGTCGCTGTGGTCCGGTCCTAGGTCGACGGGCACGTGCACCTTCCGCCGACCACTGGCGACAACATCGATGTACTGTGGAGACCTCACGCCCCACGTGTTGAGCAATTCGGCGGTACGTCCACCCGGCCTTCCGCATGCCCACTATACGCCCTCGCTCAAAGTCCGTCAACTGCACATACGGTTCACGTCCACGCTGTCGCGGCATGCTACCAGTGTTAAAGACTGCGATGGAGCTCCGTATGCCACGGCAAACTGGCTGACACTGACGGCGGCGGTGCACAAATGCTGCGCAGCTAGCGCCATTCGACGGCCAACACCGCGGTTCCTGGTGTGTCCGCTGTGCCGTGCGTGTGATCATTGCTCGTACAGCCCTCTCGCAGTGTCCGGAGCAAGTATGGTGGGTCTGACACACCGGTGTCAATGTGTTCTTTTTTCCATTTCCAGGAGTGTATAAATATCTCATCGTACGAATTACTGGTTTCTAGAAGACGTAAACGAAACAATGGAGAACCAAATCCCAAATATTTTCTTGATTCTATCGCTGGCTAAAGAAGACCTACGCAAAATTATATTGCTCTCACGTGTTTTAATTTTTCAGAAATTCATACTGTTTCGTAATCTCTGTCTGAGTTGTAGTTTCCATTTTCAGGCACCAGATCCTTATCAAGTGGTTAGCTTTTCTTAGACAACATAGATGTGTGGAGATAACAGCGATTACTTTACTTATAATCAGTTATTCAAAATGACAGTCACAATCGCATTATTTATTTTGCCGCCAACCGGTTTCAACCCACGATGGGGTCATCTTCAGGGCAATTTACACTATAAAGTTATAATATTAGTAAGTAATCATGTACGTAATCTACAAGCAATTAATCAAAGTTACATAAATAAACAGATTTTTGTACCCATTTGGTCGCTCACTGGAGTAGTCACCCTGCCGCTGCCTGTAGATGACCCCATCGCGGGTTGAAACCGGTTGGCGGCAAAACATATCATGCGATTGTGACCGTCATTTTGAATAATTGGTTAGTGGTTAGCTGTTGACGGTCCTTGTCCAATTCGGGGAAGCTTTCTTGTTTCCTGGTTTCATGGGAGAGATTTAACGTGTGTTTTCTCTATTACACGGACTGCCCTTTACATGTTGTTTCCTCGGATAAATCTAGCATTTAAAAGATCGAGTGCTGTATCACTCATAGCCAAATATCGTTACACTTGGCTTTTGTCCTCTATACAGCTTGGATATGGGATTCATCAAGGTTGCACAAAACACATAGCTGTCCATCACTGTCTGACAAGGTGGCCGAACTGGTTTGAATTCATCTAACACACCACCCACGACTTTCAAACGACAGCTACTCTGATATGAAGTTCTATCACTGGAGAGGAAATTGTAGCCGGCCGCATCAAAACAGTGGCAGATAATGAAAGGAAAATCAACATTTGTTTCACATTTAGCTCTTCTCATTTACGTTCTTCCTGGATCTGGACAACTTTATTTGCAATAGCTATCAGAAATATATTTTCTGGTATTTGGAGTTCGTTCTCATAGTCACTGGCACGAAATCTTGGAGGCCCATATTAATCTATGCAGAAGACTGACGACCATTCCCATTAACTCCTCCCCATCTTAAAAATGAAAGTTGATGTTGCACATATGAACATCCGTCACAGCTTAAAATTTATGTGTGAACCATAAAATTTTGTTTTCTTTCCTTCTCTGCCTTTTTTGAAGTGTCTGTATCACTAATATAAGATGCATTATACAGTTTTAGCTTTCTTGTTATGTCATCCATGCATTCATAAAAAACCTTTTATTTACGGCAATTTTATACGTAACTCGATTTATTTTGTTTGTCTGGAATTAGAAAAATCGTTATGTACGGTGTATGCGACATTTGTAAAAGCCACATGCCAATGGATCGTAGACGAATTCACTACTCACTTTATAAGGATAGTGTCTGTGTCTCTATTTTAAAATGCGAAAGGGTAATTCCACAGATGTTGAAAAGAACCATCGACCCGCAGTTTGTGTGAGACGGAATTTAGCTAGTCCAGTATGTTAATAACGCAAAAGCTCCACACCGTCAACTGACCATGTGCTGTTTAGACACATCGCAAATGCACAATAT
The DNA here is from genome assembly GCF_023864275.1 of Schistocerca cancellata. Taxonomy (NCBI): domain Eukaryota; kingdom Metazoa; phylum Arthropoda; class Insecta; order Orthoptera; family Acrididae; genus Schistocerca; species Schistocerca cancellata. The sequence goes on from NC_064630.1 coordinate 629,404,690, forward strand.
ACAGATCAGACTGCAGTGCGATCCAACGAGTCCTGTTACTACAGAAGCACTCTTACGGCGCACAAAATTTCCTCACATATTGCTGACTACTCACTAGACTGGTAAGCCTCCTTGAAGTCCCTGAAGACAATAGCAATTTTCATTTCCGTTCCAGGTTAGTTTCTTGATATGCCGAACACGTAAACAGCACTCCCGGGTACAATAACGTCCCATCTGTGTATTACCACCGCGATTCACTGAAAACACTGCAGCAGGATTCCATACCTTGTTAGAGAGCGGTCGGACGATAACACAAATACTTCCGTCTGCATTTTGCCTGTTACATGTTAAGTCATATTATCACAAAGAAAAAGTTTCTATCTGTATAGTCTTCCATGTTGCTTTTTTCTCTGTGTAACAGAAATAATACAGAGAAGGGAGCACAATGCGAAACACAGAAAGATGTAATGAACTATCTGCGAGCAGGTAGACGGGGGAACAATCTGCATACTGAAATACTATCACAACTATATTTTCTCTTGTATGGTAACTCACCTTTCTTATTTTTCCTGTCCGCTCTTCAGAATAGGTTCAAATATCCACAAATTTCACGCATGTAGACATATGCAAATAAATATATATGCACATGCTGAAACCCAACTATCTACTGTCATTGTATAGTGCTGTATGATTTAATTTATCGCCAATTGTTCTCACATACAGTCCTAGCATTTAAGAAATATAGGTGTTTAGCCTATCTAAACTGTGAAAACGTGTGTGTGTGTGTGTGTGTGTGTGTGTGTGTGTGTATGTATGTATGTATGTATGTATGTTAAGCGTAGTGCATGTTTGTATGTCTGGGGTCTTGTTACAAACCCCTTGATTGCAGTCAACTAAATTTGGCACAGAAACAGCAGACTACATGATTATCAGCACTGTGGGGTTTATAACCTCCTAGCGCCAATAGGAGCAGAGATATGGCCAAAAACGTGTCTATTCAAGCATGACAGGCGTGTTGTGTCGGAACAGTATCAGACTACAAAATCAACCTACTTTGCAGGGAAGCTTGCGTGTCGGCGGCAAGACATCATTTTCTGCGCCTTGTCATGTATGCTATCCTGCATGCCATGGATGCTCTGTGGGAATAATATCGGCCTACTTTATCACCCTGTATACATTGGTGGCTTCTATATAAAGGGGCAAATAAATATCCTTGAAACCCCTGACATGTAGCCTGCCTTGGATGATAGGCATAATGTGTGAGTAGTATTGGGCTGCCTTATTGAACTGTATTGCAGCGGCTACACAGCCAATGATCAAGGATGTGGTATGATTGAGATGAACAGAGGAGGGGATAGTAGAGAGAGGGAGAGGGGGAAATGGTCAGGAAGTGGGAGGAGGCAGGGGGAAAGTATAGAGGGAGAGTGGGTGGGTGGGATAGGGGGAGGCAGAGATGGATAAACCGAGAGTATAGAGTCAGAGGAAGGTGGGGGGAAGATGTGGTCAGATAGAGGGGCTGGAGGAAACATATAAACAGAAGGAAGGGGATATGTAGATACAGAGTAAGGAGAAGGAGACAGGCGGAAAGAGATAGGAGGATGAGGTGGACAGAGAGGTGACCACATGGGGAAAAGCAGGAACGTTCGATGTATATAGCGAAGTTGCAGTGAATAGGCTAATCAATATATTGCCCAGTTGGTAGAGCGCTTGCCTGCAAAAGGCAAAGGTCATGAGCACGAGTTTCGGTCCTACATAAAGTTTTAATCTGTCAGGAAGTTTCATCTGACTGGTTGTTCGCATAGACAGGTGCCTAATCAGTATCCAAAACAAAAAAGAAGTGCCTTTGCCTAAGACAGTTCCATTCGAATAGCCTTCTTTACTTCAGCTGAATATATAGCAATCAGTTAATATTAATTTGCGGCACATTATGTGCATCTAGCAGTGTACTGATAAACTAGATCTGGTTCGCACCACATTACCTCCAAATGGGATGCAAGCAGGGTACTGCAACTGAAATAGGTACTGTAACTATAGCTCTACGTCAGGAAGGCTATTTTAGTAGGACAACTGCAACTAGTTGGAGTAAACCAATCTACAGTTGTGTGTATACGGCAGCGGTTTAAGCAAACCGTGGCCAATCCAATTCGCGAACTGGTAGACTCCGAGCACTATCGTACAGGGAAGATCAGTTCTTCTGCCTAGAGTAAATGTCGGAGGACTCCCACGATACCCTAAATTCTTTATGAAGAAGCTTTCAAGGGGAGCATAGCGGCCAATGAACCCTTCTTACGTAGTGGCCGAGCGGTTCTAGGCGCTAGAGTCTGGAACCGCGCGACCCCTACGGTCGCAGGTTCGAATTCTGCCTCGGGCATGGATGTGTGATATGTCCTTAGGTTAGGTAGGTTTAAGTAGTTCTAAGTTCTAGGGGACTGATGACCTCAGAAGTTAAGTCCCTTAGTGCACAGAGCCATTTGAGCCATTTCTGAACCTCCTTACGTAAACAAAAGAAGGTGGAAATAGAACAGTCGGAAAAGCAACATAAAAACAAGAGCATGCAGAAGTGGTCCAAAACGTTATTCACAGTTATTCCAAAGTACGAATTTTTGGAAGCTATTGTCGAATGCTTGTTCGTAGAGTTCGCGGATAACGTACGAAGAGCCAATGAGTGACGCTAACGGTGAATCATGGTGGAGAGTCGTTCGTAGTATGGAGATGCTTTGACGGTGGTAAAGTTGGTGAATTAATGGAACATTAAGAAATGTAGGCTGTCACAGGATATTGATCAAAAATTCAGTACCATCTGGCAAGAGACTTACTGGTCGTGTGTTTGTTCTGCAGCAGGATAACGATCCCCAAAATGCTTCTTAAGTCAGCAGATATCAGTCAAAAGAGAAGTATAAGGAAGTGAAGAATGCGATGTAGCGCGTCAGCCAATGGACCTAAATCCCATTGAATCATATGGGATGAACTTGAAAGGAAGGTCAGAAAACAAAGGTCATCTAATGTTGAAGATCTGTGGAATAATTTACAAACACGTTAGACTGCAAGATCTCTAAAAACACGACAAAACCTTATCTCTAGAATGCCAAGAGTTTCTGGAGCTGTTCTGAAAGCAAAGGGTGAGTACTTTGAAGCGGCTGGAATCCAAATTGTATTGTACTTTACTCAATAAGGTTGCTGTGGTCTTCAGTCCGAAGGTATTGTGGTGCAGCTTTCCATGCTACTCTATCCTGTGTGAGTGCCTTCATCTCTGGATAACTGCGGTAATCTACATCTTTCTGATTGTGCTTACTGTATTTATTTATTTTAGTCTCCGTCTACGATATTTACCCTCAACACTTCCCTCCAACACTAATTTGGTGATCCCTTGATGTCTCAGAATATGTCCTATAAAACTGTCCCTTCTGTTGGTCGAATTGTTCCACAAATTTTTTGTCTTCCCAAGTCTATCGAGTACTACCTACTTAGTTAAATGAGCGACCCATTTAATTTTCAGCATTGTTCTGTAGCAACACATTTCGAAAGCTTCTATCTCTTTATCGAACCTATTTATCGCCCATGTTTCTCTTCCATACACGGCTTCACTCCAGACAAACACTTTTAGAAAAGTCTTCCCAAACACTAAAATCTATATTAGATTTTAACAAATTTCTCTTTTTCAGAAATGCTTTTTTAGCCATTGCCAGTCTACATTTTATATCCTCTCTGCTTCAGCCATCATCATCTATATTGCTGCCCAAATAGCAAAACTCTTCTACTACTTTCAGTGTCTCGTTTCCTAATATGATTTCCTTAGCATCAGCTTATTTAAATCGACGACATTCGCTTATCCTTTTTTAGCTTTCGTTGATGTTCATCTTACGTCGTCCTTTGAAGACAGTGTTCATTCCGTTCAACTGCTCTTCCAAGTCTTTTGCTGTCTCTTACAGAATTAAAATCTCATCGGCAAACCTCTACGTCCTTGCTTCTTCTCCCTGAACTTTAATTCCTGCTCCAAATTTTTCTTTGGTTTCCTTTACTGCATGTTCAGTATACATATTGAATAATACAACCTTGTCTCACTCCCTTTTCAACCACTTTTCATGCTGCCTCGACCCTTATAACTGTTGTCTGATTTCTGTTCAGGTATTTTTACCCCTGCTAGCCTCAGAATTTCAAGGAGTGCATTGCAGTCAACATTGCAAAAAGCTTTCTCTGTCTACAAATACTATAAATGTAAATTTGGCTTCCATTAACCTACCTTCTAAGATAAGTCGTGGGATCAATATTTCCTACCTTTCTCTTGCCCAAACTAGTCTTCCCCGAGGTCGGCTTCTACCAGTTTTTCCATTCTTCGGTAAATAATTCGTGTTAGTAGTTTGCTACCATGACACTGACTGTTTCACACCTGCCAGTCATATTTAGTTAAATTCAATATCTCTGCCACGCGGGTTTAGCCGAGCGGTCTAGGGCGGTGCAGTCATGGACTATGCGGCTGATCCCGGCGGAGGCTCGAGTCCTCCCTCGGGCAAAGGTGTATGTGTGTTTGTCATCAGGATAATTTAGGTTAAGTAGTGGGTAAGCTTACGGACTGATGACCTTAGCAGTTAAGTCCTATAAGATTTCACACACATTTGAACAATATCTCCTGTTTTGTGCAGGGATTTATTTTGTCCATTGTGGTTTTACCTATTTATTTACTTAATATTAGATTAATATTTACTTTTTTGGTGTATTTAGTTTGTGCAATGTGTCTGCCGGGTGAAATAATGTGTATAGTATTTAAAGTGGGTGATCGAAAAGTTTTGATCAGCAGCTTAAGCACGTGACCACTCGGTGCAAAAAATGGAAGAACTCGTTTGCTAAACGATGTGATGAGTTTTTTGTCTCACAAAAAATGGTTCAAATGGCTCTGAGCACTATGAGACTTAACTTCTGACGTCATCAGTAATCTATAACTTGTTGTTGTTGTGGACTTCAGTCCTGAGACTGGTTTGATGCAGCTCTCCATGCTACTCTATCCTGTGCAAGCTTCTTCATCTCCCAGTACTTACTGCAACCTACGTCCTTCTGAATCTGCTTAGTGTATTCATCTCTTGGTCTCCCTCTATGATTTTTACCCTCCACACTGCCCTACAATGCTAAATTTGTGATCCCTTGATGCCTCAGAACATGTCCTACCAACCGGTCCCTTCTTGTCAAGTTGTGCCACTAACTCCTCTTCTCCCAATTCTATTCAATACCTCCTCATTAGTTATGTGATCTACCCATCTAATCTTCAGCATTCTTCTGTAGCACCACATTTCGAAAGCTTCTATTCTCTTCTTTCTATTTATCGTCCCTGTTTCACTTCCATACATGGCTACGCTCCATACAAATACTTTCAGAAACGATTTCCTGACACTTAAATCAATACTCGATGTTAACAAATTTCAATTCTTCAGAAACGCTTTCCTTGCCATTGCCAGTTTACATTTTATATCCTCTCTACTTCGACCATCATCAGTTATTTTTCTCCCCAAATAACAAAACTCGTTTACTACTTTAAGTGTCTCATTTCCTAATCTAATTCCCTCAGCATCACCCGACTTAATTCGCCTACATTCCATTATCCTCGTTTTTCTTTTGTTGATGTTCATCTTCTTTCAAGACACTGTCCATTCCATTCAACTGCTCTTCCAAGTCCTTTGCTGTCTCTGACAGAATTACAATGTCATCGGCGCACCTCAGAGTTTTTATTTCTTCTCCATGGATTTTAATACCTACTCCGAACTTATCTTTTATTTCCTTTATTGCTTGCTCAATATACTGCAACCCTGTCTCACTCCATTCCCAACCACTGCTTCCCTTTCATGTCCCTCAACTCTTATAACTGCCATCTGTTTTCTGTACAAATTGTAAATAGCCTTTCGCTTCCTATATTTCACCCCTGCTACCTTCAGAATTTGAAAGAGAGTATTCCAGTCAACATTGTCAAAAGCTTTCTCCAAGTCTACAAATGCAGGAAACGTAGGTTTGCCTTTACTTAATCTTTCTTCTAAGATAAGTCGTAAGGTCAGTATTGTCTCACGTGCTCCAACATTTCTACGGAATCCAAACTGATCTTCCCCAAAGTTGGCTTCTACTAGTTTTCCCATTCGTCTGTAAAGAATTCGTGTTAGTATTTTGCAGCTGTGACTTATTAAACTGATAGTTCGGTAATTTTCACATCTGTCAACACCTGCTTTCTTTGGAATTGGAATTATTATATTCTTCTTGAAGTCTGAGAGTATTTCCCCTGTCTCATACATCTTGCTCACCAGATGGTAGAGTTTTGTCAGGACTGGCTCTCCCAAGGCCGTCAGTAGTTCTAATGGAATGTTGTCTACTCCCGGGGCCTTGTTTCGACTCAGGTGTTTCAGTGCTCTGTCAAACTCTTCACGCAGTACTGTATCTCCCATTTCGTCTTCATCTACATTCTCTTCCTTTTCCATAATATTGTCCTCAAGTACATCGCCCTTGTATATACTCTTTCTACCTTTCTGCTTTCCCTTCTTTGCTTAGAACTGGGTTTCCATCTGAGCTCTTGATATTCATATAAAGGTTCTCTTTTCTCCAAAGGTGTCTTTAATTTTCTTGTAGGCAGTATCTATCTTACCCCTAGTGAGATAAGCCTCTACATCCTTACATTTGTCCTCTAGCCATCCCTGCTTAGCCATTTTGCACTTCCTGTCGATCTAATTTTTGAGACGTTTGTATTCCTTTTTGCCTGCTTCATTTACTGCATTTTTATATTTTCTCCTTTCATCAATTAAATTCAATATCTCTTCTGTTACCCAAGGATTTCTAGCAGCCCTCGTCTTTTTACCTACTTGATCCTTTGCTGCCTTCACTACTTCATCCCTCAGAGCTACCCATTCTTCTTCTACTGTATTTATTTCCCTGGTTCACATGATTCATTATATTATATAGGGTGTGTCGTGAAAGTGAATTCTCTGCCTAGGAGTGTTCCCCTCAAGCTTATTCATTAGGGTAGAAAGCAATGAAACGAAATGCTCAGCGTGAATTACTGCTTTGATTAAGAACTCTAAACCTCAGCATTGTCAATTAGACAATAAAGTAATGTAAGGTACGTAATCGATACATCGTTCTATTACCAACAATGTTCGAGAATTTTCGTCAACAGATGCTTTAGATGGTTATGTAACGGCCATTGAGGCATTAGCGGAGGTAGAAGACGGTCCTTGTGCGCTCCCCATGCCTATGTATCCAACGGAATCAGTTCACAAAGAAAGTCTTCTCTTGTATTTCAGGATGGAGTAACTGAGAGAGTATTTTGCGCAGTCTTGTCCAAATTAAATGTAACAAGTGCACTGCGGCACGCTAGATTGTTCTTCATTACCTCATCAGGCTTTAGAGAAGACAATCAACGAATTACTTTTATTACATTGCTAGTTTGTTTTCATTACTTGAGCTGTATACGGAAGTGCCATAGCGTACTAACGCAGCGTGTTAAATTTCTGCTTTAAAAGTTAAGACACCATATTCCCGTCAAATAGATATCTTCGCGACTCCAAACCATTCCGTACTAGAAATTATAATAAGTATGGCGTGTTTACTCAAATCCGAAAGCACACTATGATTTCACTCGATGATCGCTTCCTTTTTCTTGTAGTCCGGGGTGATATGTTACAATACAGCATCACCGGTCTGTTGCGGTCTAACTGTGTTGGTGAGGCGGTAAATTTCCACAGGGCAGTGACTGCGTCACTGCAATTCACTTTGGGGGTGTGGCGGTGGGGCTTGTGGTCCCGTGCCACCCTCTGACGGTGATAGTGCTACATGAGTAGTACTACATGAGTCAGGCAGAAAATGTTGCCCAACATCGGCAGGTGAAGTTTTCTTTATATTCTACTTGCATGCACATTTACCTGCGAGCAAGAACTGACAATTGAAAAGAATGTTACAATCGATTCGGTTTACATAGGGCGTTGACCATAGCACACAGCTCTATGGCCGAACTAGGATCACTTCTTCAATTGCATGTTGGCCATCATTTATCCTCGTTAGATGCTTTTGATGATTATGTGCCATTAGGGAAGGTAGAAGACGGTTCTTGTGAGCAAGGTCGGAGGCTCATGTCTGAGCTCCAAGTATTCTAGCACAAAGAAAAGAAAAAAAGCACTTAAATTGAGAAGAATGTTATAAATTCTTCAATCATATCTTGCAAAATCTGATTATACAGTCGTTATTTTACTACAGTTATCAGTAACAATTGTACATTCATATCGTTATCGCTGTAAATAATGGACATTTCACCGCACTTCATAATATTTCCTTTAATTACATGTAATTTTCTGTGCAAATAAAAAGGCGCTGACGTTAATTTCGATTTGTGTTTTTATTCCATTGATTGTAGGCAACACAGTTTAACACAATTAGTAACAGTTTACTGTTTTAATACATCTTATAGTTTATTTTCCATCTTTTCTCGTGTTCTAAGTTTTTGCTTGGAGTTCATTCCTTGGGGTGTACGTAAGTGTAGTTACCTTTTGCGTCTGTCGTCAACTATTTCCCAAATGTGACTTCGTAGGCTTTCCCAACGTCATAAATATTGAAAGTCCCTTCGGGTGTGCCGGATCCTAAAATCAACTCGATTCGATATTTCGCCGATCCAACTGGTCGCCATCTTCAGGAGAATGCTGCATTTGCTAATGAGTCCCGCTGAGAACTGACGCCAGGCTGCAAATCGACGTCCTATATAGGCCACCGTTCAGTGCACGGCGCATGCGCCGCCCATCATAGTTGTTGGCCTCCAAGACTGGGAGGTAGAGCCACCCGAAGTAGAACAATGGCGGGAACGATATATTGCCCTCACAGACGATTTTCGAACACTCAAACTGGCCGCACCGAAGAAAGCTCTGTTTTGATGCAGGATAGTATTGGATTCCACGCCCGGCTAAGAGGAAACCCATTGTCTCTGTTAATTAAACTATCCGCCAACGTAAATTCAATTGCATTTTTACGGACACTGTTCCAGAAACCGGACGTTTTTGAAGCTACCACAGTTTCGTCAAGTTTGATACCGTGTCCCTCATTTAAGCAATGTTCCGCTACTGCCATTTTCCGGCTGTTGTAGCCTCGTATGACGGCGATGTTCCACACAGCTTTCACGAACTGTGCGAATCGAACGGTCGATGTAAGCTTTCCCACACTGACGCGGAATTTTGTATACACCAGTTTTCCTAATCTCCAAATCATCTTTCACAGAACCGAGTAGTCATCTTAGAATGTGGAAGGAACACACTTTTAATGTTAAAAACCTTAAAATTCTTCCAATCTTAAACGATATGTCACCAGAATAAGGAAGAAAGGCCACCGATCTATGTTCCTGTTTATGCACCTCTAGTGATCGTCCAAACTCTATAGCCCGACGAATCTGCTTCTCAGAGTATCCATTTTCCTTAAAAACAGCCATCAAATGCCCAAGTTCTTGGGTTAAGCTATCCGCGTCGGAAACGGCAGTTTCTCCGCGTCCTAAATTCCTTAGGACGCCATTTAGTTGGTGTGGTAGATGACAACTATTAGAATGCAGATACCGATTCTTGTGCCTCGGCTTTCGGTGAACACTATGTCCCAAAGTACCATCTGGTTTTTTATAAACCATAACGTCTAAAAATGGCAGCATCCCATCACGTTCGACCTCCATGGTAAATTTAATGCTGGGATGAAGACATTTCAAGTCCAAAAATCTATTAAGAGCATCACGCCCATGTGGCCAGACGAAAAAGGCGTCATCCACATATCTCCAGAAGCATGTTGGTTGCAAAGCCGAAGTCCTGAGTGCCATATCCTCGAAATCCTCCATAAATAAATTGGCGATTATGGGTGGTAAAGTACTACCCATAGCCACTTCGTCGTTCTGTTAAAAAATGTTGCCGTTAAATAAAAAATACGTGGATGTCAAGACATGACTACAAAGCTTCACCAACTCTTCATCCAGTTTTTCACTAATAAAAGTAAGGGATTCTTGCAGAGGGACTCTGCAAACAGAAATACCACTCCTAAACTCACTAATAGATCTGAAGGACTCAGCCTTAAAGATTTCTATACTCGAATAAAATCCACCGTACTGGAGATATCGAATAGAGTTGATTTTAGAATCTGGCAGTACACCCGCAGAGACTTCAAAAAAATTCCGAAAAGTTTAACTGCTTCGCAGTAGAAGCAGTTATCTCTTTATCTCTATCACTATAATCAATCCCGTAGTTTAACATAATTGTTCTGCATTTGCAAGACACAGCTGAGTGTAAGATTTTGTACAAGTCCACGAAATTTTAGTTACTTTTGTTTTATCGTTCATGCATATCGGTACCTCAGTGGATGAAGGTTAGGCTCCAATGTAATTTTCGTTTATAACCTGGCTAGAACAGTAACATATAGTTTTCCTTTCGAATGCTTATAAAAACCAGTCGTTTCGAACCTCATGAGAATGCAGCAGGTTTCTTAACAAGAGCAGTTTGAAAGAGAGAGGGAAGTTCAGGGTCCTATACTCTGTTCACGACGAAGCATTAGAGATAAGCTACGGTACTAGATCAGACTAAGATGGGACATGACACTGGTTATGTTTTTTTAAAAATAATTAGCTGGAGTGATTTAGGAACATCATGCGAAAAGTAAGGCTGAGTTTATGGTGTTGTTTGAATGGTTCTTCCTGAAAGATGGGTCCATCGCCTTATCCACGATACCACTTTACTTGAGGTCTATGTAATTAATCCACTATTAACTCAGTACCATCGAAAGGAGTAGAATACTTGGCTCCACCCTCTCACTCACCCTCATTCCGAAGCTCCTTAGTAACCCTGCTGTATACAAGCTATTAAAATAAGCAAAGAGGAGTAGTAGTGACGTCATTACATTGGTTAGAGCGCATATATAATAGACTGAATGTTCCGCCATGTACTACTCAACCCTGAGCACATTTATCTTTTGGCTGGTTAACCTACTCACGCAGTCTTTCACAATATCTGAAATAAAATATTTGATATTGCGTTTATGAAGTGTACAGAATGGTAATTACTGTGTATAAATAAACTTAGAATGCCTTTCCCGTATAACAGAGGAATTGAAATGTAATATTAACGGCTATATAAGTGTAGGCCCGGGACTTGCGTGGTAGTGTGTAACTACTAAATATAATTAGATAAACACTCTGTTCCAATCTCTTCAAGTAAACCTCTGCCTAGTTAATAGTTTTTGCCTGTACGTACGCACTAATAAAGAGGCGTTTATTTTTAAACGTAAGCAGGTACTTCGATAAATGTGGATGTTTTATTGTATTGAGCAGGAATTGGACCATATAGGAACTCAACCCAAGAAGTTGTTCATATAGTCCTATTACCCCATTTGTTGAATTACGGTGAGTTAGTACTCGCCCAGCAGGGAAATCTAACCACCGCCATCCAGCCAAAAACTGTAAATTTTTCGTATTAGAATTTTTTAAATGTATTTAATGTTTTGTTAAATGTCTTTACCATTAACATAAAAATAAGACAGAAACTTTGTTGTTTGTTGAGTAATGGTCAGAACTTCACTCTTTGAAGGTTATGTTACCTGTGAAAGTTCCCTCACAATGATCAACCCACTATAAAAAATATCTTAATTATTACTCGTCCTACCACACCTTTATAAGAAAGGGAGCTAAGTATTAGTCAGTTTGTGTATGTATGTTTACAATAAAGTGTATAAATACGTCACAATGAATATTCCTTTCCAGTTTGCCAAGTGAGAAAATATCTCAGGAGTCGAAACCTTTTGAGATGAACTGCTGCAATGTAGTTTTCGACTGGGGAAAAACGCGATTGTTTACGATTCATTTCATGTTCATAACTACTTTTATTAACATAAACTTGCACTACATGATTAAACGCCAACTCATAGTTCCCAGTTATCCCTGCGCCAATTTATGACGCGTCTCTTTCTTCGTTCGGCATCACATTGAAATCCAAACCTGCGGATCCCATTTTTGCAATGGTTAGAAGAGATTACAGCTGAGCAGCCATCCATATTTAGGACGCATCCTTCAATACATTCAGTTACAAATCTCCACTCACATCGTAACTCATATGTAAACAAATAATAACTATCCTACACTTTGGGGAAAACATGGCGGATAGTCCAGTTCATATTATAGGAGTCTTAAAATTGGCTTTGCAAGGCACAGGGTTCAAATTCCTGACAGGCTGTGAAGATTACGCTCCTCGCAGTTACGGAAAATGCCGAGAATGTTTCTTTTGATGAAGAAGTAGTGACCATCCTTTCGTCTTTTATAAAGAATCAACGGAGTATCCCTCATTGCGTAAGTACAAATTGGGCCCATCACAGTTAGGAGAAAGGATCTTACTGTCATCCAATGAAACAACTGAAAATTACGAAGAGGCGTGCGTAGCGCATAGTAGCGGTACGGATGTAGACAATTTGAAATGATTTTATAGTATGAGAAATGGCAGTTTTTGCCAAGGATAACGCTTTCACTGAGTGCAGGTATGAGGAAGATTCTCTCAATTTCAGACGTTATGCTGCTCTCATGTAGTCAGTCTACGTGAGAGAGTAGTCTTGGTTGCCGAAATTGTCCGGGAGCAGACGTGTATACAGATGCAGAGGCGTTTTGTGACTGTGTGAATGTTTTTCATTAGAGATCAGGGTATTGATTAATGACATCAGATAGGTCAGATAAGTTTCGTTCATGAGGATTGCATGCAGTGTACGTAATAATGCACCTAGACACTTACAATATAAAACATTCGTAAGCAGTACAAATAATGGTTACTTTCAGCGGCTAGAGAGCATAAAGATATATTATACATAAAGATTTACGCCTAAGGGCTTCATTGAGATCCAAAAGTTGAATGTCTGTTTAGGAAAGTCGTACATATAGAAAGCTAGAATGCATAAAACTTACACTGATTATTAGTCTCTTTCGAACACGCACTCATATGAAGCCTGGAAGCTACACCTGAGTGGAACAGAAAACTTTCACAAGCAAGCAGCCACGTTCGTAATAAATGTGCATCGAATGGTTTAGCACGTTCCAGGAGCGAAACTTGCATAAAACACGGTGTCACACCGTTACTGTTAAAGAGTAACAATCTAGTGTGAGAACAAACAGTGAATACAAGTCATACCTTCCCTCGGAGTACTGGAACTCATTCATCGTTGGAAATATTGTGCAAAAAATATAACCGTCAAATCTGCTACATATACGAAATCACTCTATTAGTCTATCTTGCAAAGAAAGCACGTATCCATTGCAATTATGCGTAAGAAATTTCTTTAAAAAAGCTGTAGCTCTCCTGATTCTGAAGTTTGTTTGAACAATGAGCAAGCTTCACGAAGTTGTTGAAGAATCTGAACTGGAAGACTCTTCAAGATGGGCGCATAAGTATCCCGCGAAATCCTACTTCCAAAGCTGGCTTTAAATGAGAAATTTAGGAAAATAATACAGCTCCTAATATATCGCACCCGTAGGGATCGCGAAATGAACTTAGATTAATTGCAGCGACTTCAGTCGGGTTTAAAAATTTAAGCAAATAGTTTTCTAGCATTCTATACTCTAATGGAACAAGAAGAAACTCTGACAACTGGTTAACTGGAATGTACTGTCTGCCATGCACTTCACAGTGGGTTGCAGTGTATGGATGTAGATTGAGATGGAGATGTAGAAGGTTGATTTAAACACGCCAGTGCTTTACTAGGCATTGTCGTACTGAAAGAGCTATATCCTTTTTTTGTTTGTGTGTGTGTGTGTGTGTTTTTCTTTTTTTTTAAATCATCGGTTTTCCCATTGATATTCTGGTCCCCCTTACCTTTCACAGACCTTAACAGCCACTAATTTATATTTAGACGTTAACGCATTTAATGTAAATTTTCCTCTTAACGATAGCAAAATATTTAGTTTCAGACCTATAGTGCTATTGTATGGCAAATGTATGAATATGCTGCTATATCTACTTTATATCCTACGTAGCTTTGTTGACTGTGAATGATTTTGTATCGATATCCAGGTTCCTAAGTATTAAACCTTTTCGTCTGAAATCGATTGTAATTAGTGGAAAATAATAAGTACAGCTGGACATGACATAATAAAGAAGGTAATAAATACCAAATATTTTCCTTATTCAAATGTCTAACTGCTCACGTGACATCATCCCATGTCAGCAATAAGATTCTTCATAGTTGGTGATACATTTTATAACCTTAGTTTTCATGTACTAGTTCCAGTTTCTACCAGCCACTGTGGCGTCAGCGTAAATATTTCTTGCCTTACCAAACTATTTTTCCTAGAAGTCATACATCAAGCAAAACAAATAGTAACAAGGGTTGGCCGTCTGCTATTCGTACACCTATGAAACGTTCGTCACTTGACGGAAGCTCACGAAGTACATTCTAAATCACCGATTGCAATAGCTTAGAATCCGCCCAAGCGGATGGACGTGAATATTAACTTATTGCAGACTCGCTGTAGGGTGGACTGTACAAGTGAGTGTGCGTTAATATGGCGCCCAGTCTACCATGCACGCATGTGTTCGTCATCTCACATGCTCCAGCGCGCAGCGGCGGCGACGGCAGCTATAAAGCCGATTGAGAGCTAATTTGTCAATACGCGACTATTGTTTATTACTCTGAATTCGCTTACGGCTGAAAAACAGGCCGCGTGTACTAATGCAATTGTGTATGTAAAATTTGCTTTGCATGCTTCAATACCGCAGAATTTGTGCAAATAATACGATATATAGTAAACGCAAATCTGACGCGCAATGCGGTCCGCTAAATAGAGCTACCAGTATTTTTGATGTTATTTTAAATGCGCGTCGCTTGTATAAATTCTCTTATTTGGGAGATCAGTGCTGTGTTTCGTCGTTGTCGTGTAGCGTAGGATAAATGAAATTAAATGCTGTTTTAAATGTACGGGAAGCCACAGCAAATCATTTCCTACAAACTTACTGTTTCTGATTCCTCTACTCGAAGACACGAGGTGCTATAGACTCCAACAACTATGCAGTATGATTACAGATAAGATATACAATTCACGATAAGCTGCTTTCACTTTTCTATTGTTATTTAACTTACAGCTATAAAACGACTGTACTCAAGAATTAATTTTGTCATGCGCGCTACGAGTTCATTATTATTTAGGTTTATACAAAGTGAAAAGAAGTTTAATGCAGTTGTCAACAGGTTTACACGCTTTTGACAATAACTTGAACACCAGGCTATTACAACTGTGAACTACTCATCCCGGAAGTAAAATACATAGACCGGAAAGGACAAGAAAAACACAGTGCCAACGTTTGAAGATGATTAATGCGTTATGTACAAAGAAATAGTTACTAACATAAAGACACCGGATACCTTGACGCCGGCAGTTGTGGCAGAGCGGTTTCTAGGCGCTTCAGTCCGGAACCGCGCGACTGCTACGGTCGCAGGTTCGAATCCTGCCTCGGGCATGGATGTGTGTGATATCCTTAGGTTAGTTAGGTTTAAGTAGTTCTAAGTTCTAGGGGACTGATGACGTCAGATGTTAAGTCCCATAGTGCTCAGAGCCATTTTGTTCATTTTTGATTCCTTGACACGTAAGGAGAAATATACAATACATAGGGTCCTTGGAATCCTATAACATCATAGACACAAAGGCTTCCCGTATGTGGAAGTTTAAATGTAGGCAAGTTTTTATTTATGGACAATTCTGGTGATTTTCAACGAAACTTAATTGATGATTTCTGATCTATGTTTCCCGATTACCATGACCTGTCGCATATCAAATTAATTGACCAGGTGCCTATCAAATTAATTGACCAGGCGCCAATGGTCTCCACATCAGAAGATACTTGTCCAGCTAAACACAGTAGTTACAGGTTTAAAGGGTGGCTCGAAGGGGGGAGGGGGAGCAGCTTAAGTTTTTGAGGGCTGTGCACGATATCTACTGTATCTTTGCTGTCTGATCGCATGGGCGTCTGCTTTACTTAATTTGTGAAAACTACGAAGATGTACATCATGGTAGCTGCAAGAGATTTAAAACTCACTCCTCTTTAACTAAGAGTCCCGTGTTTTGTTGTTGTTGTTACTGTTCTGATTTTCAGTCCGAAGAGTGGTTGATGCAGCTTTCCACGCCACTTTATCTTATGCAAGCCTTTCCGTCTCCGAATAACTACTGCAACCGACGTCTATTTGAGCATTGTTGCTGTAATCGTCTCTTGGTCTTCCTCAGCAGTTTTTACTCTCCACAATTCCCTCTAGGACTAAACTGACGATAGATTGATGCCTCATAATGTGTTCCACCGACAGAACGCTTCTTTTAGTCAAGCTGTACCATTGTAAAATTCTTTCCCAGTTCGATTCAAACTCCTTATTTATTCGACCTATCCATCGAAACTTCGACATTCTTCAGCAGCACCATATTTATAAAGTTTCTAATCTCTTCTCGTCTGAGCAATTCATCGTCGACGTTTCACTTCCATAAAAGCCTGCACTCCAAACGAATGCCTTCAGAAAAGACAATCTAACAATTAAATTTATTCTCTTTGCGGGACATGCGCAATTGTTGCTAAGATTTTTCATGCTGAATGCTTCCGCTCCAGCTGACTTGACAAATACATTATTTGGATAAAATGGTACACACGATCTTGTTTCAGGATGTAAATCCTATCTTCAGGCTCTTCATTGCTTAGGAGAAAGTCGTATCAGTCATGCAAAGAATCCAGTTAAATTTATCAAGTACATGCGAGAACCCTTGCGCTTAAGGCATGGAAAGGTTTTCTGTGTCAACCAGTACCACACCGGGTAAAGGTGGCCTAAACAGAGCCCAATCCACCGCATGTCGTAGACGTCCAACAAAACCGGTTAGCAGACTTTCTCGTACGCATTCACGCGCCTGAAGATCTACATCTACACTTGCGTGATTTCTCTGCTATTCACACTTAAGTACCTGGCAGAGAGTTCAATGAACCACCTTCAAGCTGTCTCTCTACCGTTCCACTCTCGAACGGCACCCGAGAAAAGCGAGCACTTAAATTTTTCTGTTCGAGTTCTGATTTCTCTTATTTTATCGTGATGATCATTTCTCACTATTTATTTGGGTGCCAACAGAAAGTTTTCGCAATCGGAGGGGGAAAATTGTGGATTGAAATTTCATGAGAAGATCCCGTCGTAACGAAAAACGCCTTTGTTTTAATGATTGCCACTCCAATTCACGTATCATATCTGTTGCACTATCTTCCCTATTTCGCGATAATACAAAACGAGCCGCCCTTCTTTGAACTTTTTCAATATGATCCGTCAGTCCTTCCTGATACGAATCCCACACCGCACAGCAGTACTCCAGAATAGGGCCGACAGGAGTAGTGCAAGTAGTCTCTTTAGTAGATCTGTTGCACCTTCTAAGTGTTCTGCCAATGAATCGCAGTCTTTGATTTGCTCTATCCACAATATTATCTATGAGATTGTTCCAATTTAGGTTATTTGTAATTGTAATCCCTAAGTATTTAGTTGAATTTACTGCCTTCAGATTTGTGTGTCTTATCGCAATGTACATCCTGAAACGGGGTTCGTGTGTACGAATTTATCCAAATAAAGAAATCGTGAAGTACAACTGGAGCGTATTTATTCATCATGAAACCCTTAAATTGTATTCGATGTTAACAAATCTCTCTTCTTCCAAAATACTTTTCTTGTCACAGTGAATCTATGACTCATATCTTCCTTACTTCGGCCACCATCAGTTATTTGCTGTCCATGCTCAAAATTCATCAATTTGCCTGAGCGTGGCCTGATTCATTTAATTAGCCTTATTGTGCTTTTGTTAATTTTCATCTTACAATCTTCTGTCAAGACACTGTCCATTCTGTTCAGCTGCATTCACAAGTTCATAGCTGCTTCTGATAGATTTACAAGGTCACTGCTCAATCAGAGCTCTAATTTCTTTTCCCTGCACTTTAATTCGTTTTTAAATTTGTTTTGGCTTCGTTTAACGCTTGCTCAGTGTACAGTCGGAATAAAATCAGAGGTAGGTACAGCTTCGTCCTATTCCTTCTAAGCTACTCCTTCCCTTTCGTGCGCTTCTGATCTTCTAACTTCCGACTTGTTTCTGTTCAAGTTCTATATGATCTTTCGCTCCCTATATTTTATCCATTCTAACCCTCGAATTTAAAGACCGCATTGCAATCAACCCCCCCCCCCCCCAAAAGCTTTCTCTACGTCTAAAAAAGTTGCAAAAATAGGTTTGTCTTCCCTTAATCTATCTTCTGAGATATAATTGCATCTGTATACTATGGTTTCTGTATTGCCTCGCATGTCCCAACATTTCACCAGAACCCACACTGTTGTTCCCAGAGAGCGAATTCCATCAGCTTTTTCATTCCTCTGTAAATAATTCGTGTCAGTGTTTTCAAACCATTACCTATTAAACTAATAGTTCGGTAATATTCACATCCGTCCCCCTGACTTCTTTGGAATTACTACATTCGTTTTGAAATCTGAGGGTATTTCGCCGGCCTCATATTATGACTTAAGGTGCAAAGGTTTTGCCTTAGCTGGTTATCTCAAGGATCTCAACAATTACGAGCGAATGTCATCTTCTCCACAGCTCTTGTGTAGGCCTATGTCTTTCTGTACTCTGTCATATTCTTTACGCAATATCGTATCTCCCATCTCATGTTGAACTATTTTCTCTCTTCTCTCTACAATTCTAACGTCATGTTCATATCCCCTGCATCGCCTCTATTCATATTTCTTCCACCTTTGAGCTATCCCTTGTTTGCTTCGTGCTGTTATAAAGTTACATTTGTTCTCTAACCGTTCCTGCTTAACCATTTTGCATTGTCTATTTCATTTTCTAGACTTTCGTGTTCCTTGTCACCGGCATCGTTTGCTGCATTTTTATTCTATTTTGTGCTTTCATGAATTAAATTAAATAAATCCTGTAATATCCACTGTATTCCTTTCCCCAGTTTCAGTCAAACGTTACCTAATTCTCCTCCTGAAACTCTCAGCAGTCTCTGGTTTACTCAGGTGCTATATCCATAATTTCCTACCTTGTCGCAAATTCTTCAGTTCCAATTTACACTTGATAACAAGAACCGACATTTACCCTGGGAAATGATTACAGTTTAAAATCTAGCGCTGAAGTCTTACAATCATATAATTAATCTGAAACCTTCTGGTATTTCTAGGTCCCTTCCACGTAGACACTTATTTCGCGGTTCTTAAGCCAAGGGTTAGCAACGATCAAATTACGCTCTGTGCGATACTCTGCAAACAGCTTCCTTTTTAGAATGAGATTTTCACTCTGCAGCAGAGTGTGCGCTGATATGAAACTTCCTGACAGTTTTAATATGCCAGGAAGTTTCAGCTTCTTTTTTCATTGCTTCCCCCAGTCCATATTCTCCTACTAGTTTTCTTTGCCTTACTCTTTCTACTGCCAAATTCCAGTCACCCAACACAATTAAACTCTCGTCTCCTGTCACTATTTGAATACTTCCTTTTATCTCATCATACATTCTTTCAGTCTCATCACATGAGGAGATAATACGCATGTAAACTCTTTCTACTCTGGTGGGTTTTGGCTTTGTGTCTTTCTTGGCTACAATAATGGTTTCTGTTGCTAAAAGAAATCAGCATTCCTATTTTCTTATTTATTAGTAAACCTACTGCAGCATTAGCTCTTTATATATATATATATATATATATATATATATATATATATATATATATATATATATATAAACCCTGTACTCACAACATATACTTTTCGTTTCTAAATGTTGTAACCTTGATATCTCTACGGATACCCCTCCGTTGTGGTTGTCATTACTGTACAACTACCTGTATCGTTGTGCGTGCAAGCCACACCACCTCGACGATGTCTTTGGTTCATCCATGTCTTATGTACCATTATCTACTTTTTGACCAGAAGATTGCGTTATTATGACGTGTTTCGGTTGCAACAGACGATGGGTGTTGGAAAGCTTTACACATAGTGGAAGACTCTCTAAGAATTGTGTTGGTACTTTTTTTTTGAAATAGCATGTTTTCACTGTACACGATAGAAGTTTCTCAATTTTCCCTGTTACGAGTTACATATATTCATATAAATGTTCTAAAGAAAAGGGAAATATGCTTCTTCTGCCACAAACAGCTCTGACCAAAAGACAAAGAAAGTACAGGGCTATTACAAATGATTGAAGCGATTTCATAAATTCACTGTAGCTCCATTCATTGACATATGGTCACGACACACTACAGATACGTAGAAAAACTCATAAAGTTTTGTTCGGCTGAAACCGGACTTCAGGTTTCTGCCGTCAGAGCGCTCGAGAGCGCAGTGAGACAAAATGGCGACAGGAGCCGAGAAAGCGTATGTCGTGCTTGAAATGCACTCACATCAGTCAGTCATAAAAGTGCAACGACACTTCAGGACGAAGTTCAACAAAGATCCACCAACTGCTAACTCCATTCGGCGATGGTATGCGCAGTTTAAAGCTTCTGGATGCCTCTGTAAGGGGAAATCAACGGGTCGGCCTGCAGTGAGCGAAGAAACGGTAGAACGCGTGCGGGCAAGTTTCACGCGTAGCCCGCGGAAAATTGGCTCATGCCACAACTGGAGACCGACAGCGCCGACTTCATCTTTCAACAGGATGGTGCTCCACCGCACTTCCATCATGATGTTCGGCATTTCTTAAACAGGAGCTTGGAAAACCGATGGATCGGTCGTGGTGGAGATCATGATCAGCAATTCGTGTCATGGCCTCCACGCTCTCCCGACTTAACCCCATGCGATTTCTTTCTGTGGGGTTATGTGAAAGATTCAGTGTTTAAACGTCCTCTACCAAGAAACGTGCCAGAACTGCGAGCTCGCATCAACGATGCTTTCGAACTCATTGATGGGGACATGCTGCGCCGAGTGTGGGAGGAACTTGATTATCTGCTTGATGTCTGCCGAATCACTAAAGGGGCACATATCGAACATTTGTGAACGCCTAAAAAAACTTTTTGAGTTTTTGTATGTGTGTGCAAAGCATTGTGAAAATATCTCAAATAATAAAGTTATTGTAGAGCTGTGAAATCGCTTCAATCATTTGTAATAACCCAGTATATGCCATTAGGAATTTAACTACAGTCACTCTTTCCACGGCCCATTCGCGAAGGAAATAAAGAAGGTAGGGGACGGGTTGCAAAAGTGCCCTGTGTTACATACCGTAATGTGACTTCCCGTGTTAGGTCGTAGAGGTAGATTACACACGGTCGTTGTTTGTAGGAAGAATCTGAATTCATAGCCAGGGGATATTTTGTATCCACTCATCAAGCGAGCGCACAGTTATCGACTTACTGTCTGGATGCGACCCGCCACGACTTCCTTTCCTGTGCCAAACGTCTCTTCTCAGAACGTAACCTACACCCAGCGTCTAAAATTATCTGTTAGGTATACTTCATACTCTGCCTCCCTCTGACATTACTTCCTCTTCTTCTTCTTCTTTTCCTATTTTCCCACTGGCCGTTGATTCATATGCATTCAAGACTGAACTCCAGTCAAACATTATAAGAAGTTTCTTTCTCTACGATTTCTCCGGGTTTCTTTCAGTTAACAATATCCTGTTTCCTTGTTAATGTTTGTATCTTTTATCAGCCAACCTTTGTCTGTAATGATGTGCTTTGTTTTTGGGGTATCAGAATATCTACACCTTGTCTATAACGTGATCGTCGTTTTACTTAGGTTTCCTCTAAAATCGTATCCTTGGCTCAGTAGAGTCTTCACTTCATGCAACCACGTCCCGTAACCCCATCTGATTTTGTTTGAGGACTACAATCAGGTCAGAGAATTTTGTATTTGATATCCTTACATAATACGTGTTAATTTCGCTTTTGGAAATTTTATTTATCTCTATTTCTTCTTCACGGTACAATTTTATCAGTAGAGGGGCCGGAAAGTATCCCATCCTGACACCCTTTTCAATCAAGGAGCTTCTCTCTCGACCCTCTTGGTTCTTGTACTTATTGTTTATCATTTTGCCTACTTCTCTCCTAATGAATCACACAGTACAACGATAAAGTTACAAGTGTGGGTATATTCTTAAATATGTAATTATTCTCGCAATTGTCAGAATTGTGCTAAAGGTAACAAGGCTTTACTTTAGCTCATTTTCCCTAGGTCATTAGAGGCGAAAGTGCGATTGGCTCTAGTTCACTCCCACCACTGCACATTATTAGAGCGACCATTAAGAAGATAAAAAAAAACGTTTTTACTTTATGGACACTTGGTATACTGATGAGCGTTACACTGTTCCACAGCATATTTTCTGAAGAAACCATAGTAGGCAGTTTATATGTTGGGACTTTATTTTTGACATCTGTCGATACCGTAATCAGTAGAGTATATACGCTAACTTAACTTACCCAATTTATTTGCGCCATTTCTTTGACTTCCTCTTGTAGCTGGTGTCTGGAGCAACTCTGTGTAGCATCCAGCAGAAATGACCAAACATAGCAGTAGTCCATTGTCCTGTGTACCGCTGTTCCACGATAGAATATCCTGGTGAAACCGCACGCCATTCGCGTCACTGAATGTACCACAGTTCTCTGGGAAAGCACCGAGATGCGAATAAATGAAGTGAATCTTCAGTGTAATGTTGCAGCCAATGACCTTATAAACATGAATGAGCATCCACATGGTTCCAGTAATTTTCGGCTCTCCTCTTTCCTAAGAGCAATATTGTCGTGCTACGAAAACAATGGGACACCTGTAGCTGATCGTAGGTTAGAGTGGACTCAAAGTGTGTCCCAAACAGCTGCCGTATCTGTGGGCCAATTAATATCCTCACTGTGATATTCTCTGCACTGAGCCGTGGAAACTTCTTACGCAAATACTGTACTGCTGCTTCATTCCTGTGCATAGCCTTAGCGGTTTCTGTAATGAGCTCCAACATAATGAGCAATCGTGGCAGAATAACTTTGTCCGGATTGACTTGACGTTGTTCGGGAATATTTTTTCCGTCTAGGTAACAGAGCTGTTAGTGGAGATCATTCCACATGTGTGTTGTGTTCTTCTCTTCCGTGTCTCCGCTACTCACGCAGTAGTAACACTACTTAGTCTAATCCCTTTGCAAACCCAATAAAATCGCAATGCCTTTGAAATCTCCACAAACTAGTCATTCATGCTTATTTCAATTAACATAGTGTGCAATGGATTTTAAGATGGTACAATTTTCTGTAACTAAGGCAACATGATGGATGGAGGGCCTTTGATTGCTGTTGTGTAATAGGACTACATCTGTAAAGAATCACTTCTCGTATGGATCGTATGTAACGTTCAGGTCTTCCAACAAACCGTCAATCATACAGCAGAGTGTAATGCCACCTTCAGTACTGAAATGTCACTGGAAATTTTTCTGAGGCTCCAGAAATATCAACGAGGAAAGTCCACTGATGCAGTCATGAGGCCAAGAGTTCTGCTTTACGCTCTGCAACACCTAAATACGTAAAAATATCAATGAGTTCACATTGTATAATTTTGTGTGGTTCTCCAGATGATGACTGATGTAAACGTAGGGTCAGTCTCAGTAATGGATGACTGAAGTTTTTCGGCTGTATATGTCGGTTCAGTATCATCGCTGCCACTACTTGTTGGTGGTGCGTGTGGGGAGCAGGAACTGGCAATCCCTCGCCATGAGCCACAGGGGGAATGACTGATGCGTTGTCAGTGTACATAACATTTCTCTACATCTTAGTGTTCACTCATTTTTTCAACGCAGGTACCATATAAAAAAAAGCAATCACATGTATAATTTGTGGGTTCGCTCCAAATAGCAGGCACCACAAACTTCGTGGAGACGTTTTACTGTGTGTCCCAGCATTCACGATTACAAGGTGCAAAACATGTGCGGATCCTTCAGTTTATCTTGGTATCCAACTCCACATCCGAAATACAAAGTATGTGCTTGGTTCACTTCTTCAGACAGTGGTTACCATGTTGGATCTCAGGTAATATCTCCACAAATGTGACGGAAGTTATACGGTCTCTTGCAGTATTTTTGTGATGGCGTTTACGTGCACATTAACACAATTCTTCAGTATTAACACTTCATCTCACATACGTTCACAGCCGACCTACACGACACTCGTTCAAGTAACAAGTGAACTAAAGCAGCACAAGAGCGCGCAGCCGTAACAAACGATGGTTAAAATCGTGCCTGGTATCTATTTTCGACAGCGTTCACCTGGCTGGATAGTCTGCACATGAGCTGTGGTAAACAAATAAATGTAAATTTTGTGTGACTAGGGCCTCCCATCGGGTAGACCGTTCACCGGGTGCAAGTCTTACTATTTGACGCCACTTCGGTGACTTGCGCGTCGATGGGGATGAAATGATGATGATTAGGGCAAAACAACACCCAGTCCCTGAGCGGAGAAAATCTCCGACCCTGCCGGGGATCGAAGCCGGGCTCTTAGGATTGACATTCTGTCGCGCTAACCACTCAGCTCGTGGGGGCGGACATGAGCTGTCGTGTAGATCAGTGTTGCATCCAGCCCACTCATTTACGACAGCGGAAACCTTTGCATCTTGTTCCTAATTTCCGTAAGTGTGGCTATGAGACGTAAATATTTTTGCATCAATCCACACTGAAGAGCCAAAGAAACTGTTAAATCTGCCTAATATCATGTAGGGCCCCCACGAGCACGCAGAAGCGCGGAAACACGACATGTCAACGACTCGAGTAATGTTTGAAGTAGTGCTGGGGGGAATTGAGACCATGAATTCTGCAGGGCTGTCCATAAATCCGTAAGTGTACGACGGGGTGAAGATCTCTTCTGAACATCTGGTTGCAAGGCATCCCAGATATGTTCAATAATGTTCATGTCTGGGGAGTTTGATGGAAAGCGGAAGTGTTTAAACTCAAGACTGTTCCTGGAGGCATTCTCTAGCAATTCTGGACGTATGGGATGTCGCATTTGTCCTGCTGGTATTGCCCAAGTCCGTCGGAATGGGCAATGGACATGAATGGATGCAGGTGATCGGACAGGAGGCTTACGTATGTGTCACCTCTCAGAATCATATCTAGACGTATCGGGGTCTCATATCAGTCCAACTGCACACGCCCCACACCTTAACAGAGCCCCTAAAAGGTTGAAAAGTCCCGTGCTGAAATGGAGGGTCCCTGTATTCAGGAGGTTGTCTCCATACTTGTGCACGTCCATCCGCTCGATACAATTTGAAGCAAGGCTCGTCCGACCAGGCAACATATTTCCACTCATCAACAGTCCACTGTCGGTGTTGACAGACCAAGGTGAAGCGTAAAGCTTTGTGTCGTGCAGTCATCAAGGATACACGAGTGGGTCTTAAGCTCCGGAAGTCCGTATCCATGATGTTCCGTTATATGGTTCGCACGCTGACACTTGTTGATGGCCCAGCACTGAAATCTGCAGCAATATGGAGAAGGGTTGCAATTCTGTCACGTTGAACGATTCTCTTCAGTCGTCGTTGGTCCCGTTCTTGTAGGATCTTTTTCCGGCCGCCGCGATGACGGAGATTTGATGTTTTAGCGGATTCCTGATGTTCACGGTACACTCATGAAATGGTCGTATGGGAAAATCTCCACTTTGTCGCTATCTCGGAGCTGCTGTGTCCCATCCCTCGTGCGGCTACTAAAACACCACGTTCAACCCCTCTAATATCTTGATGACCTGCGATTGCTGCAGCAGTAACCCATCTAACAACTGTAACACAGGCTTTGCCGACCGCAGCGACGTATTCTGTGTGTCTACATATCTCTGCATTGGCATACACATGCCTATAACAGTTTCTTTGGCTCTTCAGTGTATAAAGCACGGCTACTCTCATTTCTGTAAGAAAAAAATGAAAATTGAAAATTTGTGAATTTGACGAGATTGAATAGCCTCTAGTAGCGCTGTGGGTGCGTGGCACTGCAAGAAATGCATGTACGAGGAGCATAGACGAATGAAGAATCAATCTAGAGACGATACGGGACGCAAATGGAGAAATACCCTGACACAAACTACTTTGATAAAAGGCAGACAGTTATGGCCCACTGTCTGGGAATAAGTAATTCGGATTGGATTGTTTAAGGGAGAAGACCAAACAGCGAGGTCATCGGTCTCATCAGATAGGGGAAGGCGGGAAAGGAAGTCGGCCGTGACCTTTCAAAGGAACCATCCAGGCATTTGCCTGGAGCGATTTTAGGGAAATCACGGAAAACCTGAATCAGGATGGCCGCACGCGGGATTGAACGGTCGTCCTCCCGGATGCGAATAAGTATTTCGGAAACAGTGGCATTATTCGTGTGTTCACAGTCGTGAGTAGCTATGGAAGTGGTTGATAGATAGGGAAATCACTACTAACTAGGTGACTAGGTGTTGTACGTATCCTGTTCATCACTGAGTGTGGAGGTTGGAGGCTTGCCCACTCTGCAAAGCCACGTAGGCGCAGATCTGTGGCAGATACGGCGACAGATCACAATGCTGGTGCAGGCACAGTCGTTTAGGAGTACATTGTCTAGTGCACACTGTTGACCGAAAAGCTCCCTTGCGTGTTCTTATGTTGACCAAACTACAATTACGTTTACAATAGGCATGGGACAACGAGATGAGGCCATGGAATAGTAGAAACCTGTTCTCTGGTCGGTTTAATCATCTTTCTTATTACAAAAGGTCAATGGTAATGTACGGATACGACACGACCTAGGCGAACAGCTGCTCGAAACATGCACAGCGTTAGGAGAGCAGGCTGGTGGGCGAAGGCTTTGCTACGTGCCATACTTACTGGGTTTCTACGGGACCTGTGATAGCAATAGAAGGCCCCCTGACAGCGGAGAACTACTTGAATATTACTAAGGACCGTCTGCATACTTTTGTGCTTGATTTCTCCCCCATAATGGGAAGGCATCTTTTAACAGTATAACTGCCTGTGTCATAACGCCAGGATCATGATGCAGTGGCTGGAGAAGCATAACAGCGATCTCATGTTGATGTCATCACTAGCGAAGTCGCCTGATGTAAACACAACAGGTAGGATGAGGAATGCTATCATGTGGAAGCTCCACGCTCGCGAACTGCCGTCCCGAAATTTACATGAATAGCGTGACCACATACCTTCTATCAAGACCGTGTCCAATCGCGCCGCGCGGTATCGCTGCTGTATTGTGTTGCTAAGCCGGACCAACACTCTGTTAAACGGGTGGACATAATGTTTAGTCTCTTCAGTGTGTCGTTGACAGCAATCAGTATTTCAGATGGGACAGTTAAGCTATTCGATCACTTGCCTTCTGTAAGAATACAAAAAGAACATACATGATTTCAGCCTAGTCGCTACATTGGTATGTTTTGGGAGTCATGAGTATACTCTCTAACAATCTGAAGCTCTCTGATAAAAGAGATGTGCTGTGGAACCATTTTGGAAAGTTCAGGAAAGACACCGAAATAAAACACAGCTCGTCCATGGAACCTTGCAGGGTGAAGATGCAGGTGACACTGATTTCGCCCTACTTACTTTTCGAAGTCCATTCGATGCGTATTGGTCGTCTCTCACTGTTGTCTGCTGACCGAGATAACTATAATGTCTTGTGTCTTCATCACTGTTTAATTGGCTCCAATAATGATAGTGGACAACAAATATTCAAATGGAGGAAAAGTACTATACTGAATGTGGTATGGAAATGTAACAGGATCACTTACGGTATGAATATACTCGTACATAAGCAGTTCATGAGAGAGGAGTAGCAACACTCTGAGCTTGTTCTGCGATTACTTCTGCACATGAGCTGTGGTGTAAACCACTGTTCCATCCAGGTCATTCATTTACGACAGGTGAATCCCTTTCATGTTGTTCCTTTTATTTTGCATAAGTGTGGGTATGAGACGTAAATATTTTTGCATCTGAATCTACACTGAGAAGCCGAGGAAACTGTTACACCTGCCTAACATCATGTAGGGTTACACCTGCCTAACATCATGTAGGGCCCCAACGAGCACCCAGAAACGCCGCAACGCGGCATGTCAACGACTCGACTAATGTCTGAAGTAGTGCTGGGGGGAACTGAGACCATGAATCCTGCAGGGCTGTCCATAAATACGTAAGTGTACGACGGGGTGAAGATCTCTTCTGAACATCTGATTGCAAGGCATCCCAGATATGCTCAATAATGTTCATGTCTGGGGAGTTTGGTGGCCAGCGGAACTGTTTAAACTCAAAAGAGTGTTCCTAGACGCCCTCTGTAGCAATTCTGGACGTGTGGGGTGTCGCATTGTCCTGCTGGACTTGCCCAAGTCCGTCGGAATGGATAATGGACATGACTGGATGCAGAACCATATCTAGATTTATCTGGGTCTCATATCAGTCCAACTGCACATGCCCAACATCATTACAGAGCCCCCACAAAATCGCTGTGATGAAGAACTATCTAGTGTTGTCGCCTGATGTCAAGAATGTTAGGAGCCTATCGTGAAAACCCGCTAGAAATAACTGGACAGTGTCAGCTTTGTGTAGAGTTTGCTTACACACACTTTCTTTGTATATAGTATTATTATTACGAAGTGATGTGTAATGGAACGAACAAGTGAAGTCATTAATAGGGCAGGTGAATACAAGGTCCAGTCACATTAATGTGACCACCGCCAGTGTTCGACTTCAACGTGCAATAAACTCTCAAAGACGACAGGTAGTAGCCCTAGCAATGTGAGGTAGATAATGGGTGTCAGGGGGGATGAGGGAAATAATGGAGCCGTTGCCGTAATGCGCAAATGGGGAGTATAATCACAGGTCCAAGAGGACGTGTTAATCGACTTTCGGGCCGAGGATGGAAAAATTTCTGAAACGGCTAAATCTGTAAATTGTTCGCATCCCACCGTGGTTAAAGTCCCATGGCAAAAGGACTATCCAAAACTGGCGCGAGGCAACTTTGGGGCACCCGGGACGTAGAGGATACGACGGTTGCGAAGATGTCTACAGGTGAAGAGTCGTGCAACTGTTGAGCACTTGACCGCCCAGATGAACGAAGTGGCTACCAACAGTGACTTCTCAATGAACGTTCAGCGAACGTTGCTGCTTATGGGCATCCGCAACAGGTGCCTCTTTCAGGCACCCACGGTGACTGCTGTTCATCAGGGATGAAGCTTGGAATTTGCTCACCAATGCCTCAACTGGACCTCCAATGAGTGGCGACAGCTGGCCTTTTCCGATGAATCACGTTTTATGCTTAATCGGATAGATGGCCGTCGGCGTGTACGCGCGAAACATCTGAAAGCATACACCCTGCAACCAAGAGGGAGCGTTATGGTCTGGGGAAATTTTTCGTGGCATTCCCTGAGTGATTTCGTGATTCTGTAAGGCGCAGTACAATAACAAAGGTATGTATCTATCGTTGGGAACTATATCCACCTCTAGATGGAGTTCGTTTTTCCTCAGCACGATGGCATCTACCAGCAGGACAATGCTACGAGTCACACACCTCGCAAAGTACGTTCGTGGTTCGAAGAGCACCTGGATCAGTCTACAATACTCACTTGGCCACCATACGACCCGTGTTTAAATCCAGTCAAGAATCTCTGGGATAAACTCGATCGGGCTCTTCGCACTACAGATTCTCAACGAAGAAATTTAACGCGGCAGGCCACTGCACAGGCGCCCGCCCCTGGTAGCTGAGTGGTAAGCGCGGCAGAATGTCAATCCTAAGGGCCCGGGTTCGATTCCCGGCTGGGTCAGAGATTTTCTCCGCTCAGGAACTGGATGTTGTGTTGTCCTAATCATCATCATCATCATCATCTCATCCGCATCAACGCGCAAGTCACCGAAGTGGCGTCAAATCGAAAGACTTGCACCCGGCGAATAGTCTACCCGACGGGAGGACCTGGTCACACGACATTTACATTTACTGCACTGGCGTCGGCATGGCTCAACGTCCCTGCCGGTACCTTCCAGAACGTCATCTACACAGCAAAAGTTGATATTCCAGTTTTGACTGGTGATTACAATAATGTGACTGGACAGGGTAAAAGCTGTAAATTTGACTTCTGAGAGTGTACAGTGGTGTGTAAACGAAGCTGCAAAGGGAAAGCTTGAGCGACATATTTCTGTTCCAATGTTGCGAGTCTTTATCAAGTACGCCTAAGAACAGACATTGAGTAATTTAGAATTGCGCTGCTAGAATCGTAACTCTTTGGCACAGTTTATGGGGAAGTGCACCGAGAATTTTAGCATGACAGGCGACTTTGTTCTCGCGAAAACATTGAATTGTATATTTTAGCAGCTCCATTTCGATTAAGGGTCCGGAACAGTTCCGGACCCTGTATCGAATGTAATGCTTAGGAAACTACGAGAATCCGATATTGGTACTGCGGTCGTCGAGTCATTTTATCCTCGATCCTTATTGTTGCGGAATACGAATAAAATAGTGGTACGAGGGGATATGTGCGTTCCAGGACACAGCGCCCAGAGGGCTTGCCTCGGTGAGTCATCTCTTTGGTTTGGCGGCTTCTTAAGAGGAAGCGATCGCGATGTTATGAAGAGAGTCTGGAGAGGGAGCTAGCTTGATGGCAGCCGTTTGTGAGCGGCACCGAGAGGGAAGCACGGCTGCGGGCGCAGCTCCGAATCCTCCCGAATCCAGGTAGGTAAGTAGGTAAAAGGACCGTATCCTCCCAAACCGACACACTGTATGTTGTATTATAGACAATGATATAATTATCTCTGCCGTGTTCCTTATCTCCCTCGCCTACCCCTCCCATGTTTTAAACAAAAATATTGATTCACTTATGCGCGCTTTGCGCGTGACCTTGACCGGGACGCTGGCGCTGTGCTACCTGGTCTTTATCTCAATAAGATAAAATATTAAACTTTTAAACATGCAATACACGCGAAAATTTTTTTACATCTTTTATTGTAATTTCATATGCTTTACTTTGCCTGCTTGGAGTATTCATAACGTTTATAACTGCTACCTGCTTCAAACCCTTGCGGGCTTGGGAGGATTCGGTACTACTTTTCTGACTGTGGAAGGATTTGGGGTTGCGCACAAGGTGGAACGGCTGATTACCTTATTCGAACACTGATTTCCCCAAAAATTACCAAGGTTAGAGCAAAGTCTACAAAGAAGCCATGGATTACTCTAGGAATAGGGGTATCTTGTAAAACAAAAAGAAAACTGTATCTGTCAATCCTAAGCAGTTCCGATGTTGATGCTATAGCACATTACAAGAAATACTGCAAAATATTAAAGACTGTAATACGGACGTCAAAGCAAATATATTACAAGGAAAGGATAGTCGTATCAGATAACAAAATAAAGACAATATGGGATATAGTGAAGGAGGAGACCTGTAGAACCAGGCATGAAGATGAACAAATAGCATTAAGAGTAAATGATACATTGGTGACAGATGTGTATAGTGTTGCAGAACTTTCTAACAAACATTTTATAACTGTTACTGAAAAGATGGGGTTGTCAGGTTCGGTAGATGCTGCTGTGGAATACCTCAGACCAAACAATTCAAGTAACGTCCATAATATGAATTTGATCCTCACTACCCCAATAGAAATAATGTCTATCATAAAACCTTTAAAATGAAAAACATCTAGTGGGTATGATGAAATATCAACAAAGTTAATTAAAGAATGTGATTCTGAACTAAGTAACATATTAAGATATCTATGTAACCAGTCATTTATCAGTGGAATATTTCCTGAATGGTTGAAATATGCTGAAGTTAGCCACTGTTTAAGAAGGGAGATAAAGCAATAGCATCAAATTTCTGTCCAATTTCACTGTTGCCAACATTCTCAAAAATTTTAGAAAAAGTAATGTACAGTTGGCTTTATAACCATCTTATCTCAAATAACATACTGTCAAAGTTACAGTTTGGATTTTTAAAAGGTTCTGATATTGAGAAGGCTATCTACACTTACAGTCAAAATGTGCTTAATTCATTAGACAAAAAATTGCAGCCAACTGGTATATTCTGTGATCTGTCAAAGGCATTTGACTGTGTAAATCTCAATATCCTTTTAAGTAAATTAGAATATTATAGGGTAACAGGAAATCCCGCAAAATCGTTCAAATCTTATATCTCTGGCAGGAAACAAAGGGTGTTATTAGGAAAGAGACATGTATCAAGCATCATCCAACTGGGAACTTATTACATGTGGGGTCCCACAAGGTTCCATTTTAAGGCCCTTACTTTTTCTTGTGTATATCAATGACCTTTCATCAGTAACATTACCAGATGCCAAGTTCGTTTTGTTTGCCAGTGATACAAACATTGCAATAAATAGCAAATCAGGTGTAGTCTTAGAAAGATCAGCTAATAAAATATTTGTGGACATTAATCACTGGTTCCTAGCTAATTATTTGTCACTAAACTTTGAAAAAACACACTACATGCAGTTCAGAACTTGTAAGGGGTGTCCTGCGACTATAGGTCTAATATAAGATGACAAGAAGATAGAAGAAGTGGACAGTATTAAATTCTTGGGATTGCAGCTTGATAATAGATTCAACTGGGAGGAGCACACCACAGAACTGCTGAAGCGTCTTAACAAATCTCTGTTTGCAATGCGAATTTTGTCAGACATAGGGGATATAAAAATGAAAAAACTGGCATACTATGCTTACTTTCATTCCATAATGTCATATGGGATAATTTTATGGGGTAATTCATCAAGCCAAGCTAAAACGTGCAGTAAGAGTTATATGTGGTGAGATCTCAAGAACATCCTGCAGAATCCTGTTTAGGGAACTAGGGATACTTACTACTGCTTCCCAATATATTTATTCCTTAATGAAATTTGTCAAAAATAGATCACTGTTTCAAATCAACAGCTCAATTCATGGAATCAATGCTAGAAATAAGAATAATCTTCACAAGGTTTTAAAGTCACTTAATCTAACATAAGATGACAAGATGACTTTTTTTGTACACAAAAAGGTGTGCATTATTCAGGAATACCCATTTTCAATAACTTGCCAGCAGTCATAAAAAGATTAACAACCAATGAAACTCACTTCAAGAGAAGCCTAAAGGTTTGATTGGTGGCCAACTCCTTCTACTCCATCGATGAATTTCTTATTTCTCAGTAAAACCAACTGATATATATATATATATATATATATATATATATATATATATAAAACTTCTGCACAATTTCAGTGCAGTAATGTGTTCATTGTAAATATGTGTGTGTGTGTGTGTGTGTGTGTGTGTGTGTGTGTGTGTGTGTGTGTGTGTCTGTAAGTACAATCTAACTTCTGCACCGTTTCAGTGCAGTAATGTGTTAATTGTAAATAAGTATTATAGTAGTTGTATTACATGTTTATTATCTTATAAATAAATAAATAAACTTTTTTATTTTAAATTCAGTGCATTAGTATTTGTAAAATGACTCTTCATATAGTGTTCATTAAAAACGACGATCATTCCACTTGGGACCTGTGGAATGGTACATTAGCTTATTTGTTTTAGTTGTAAATATTTGTCATGTATTGTTGTTTTTCTGACATGTTCCACATCCTGGAGGACCTCCTCACTACGGATCAATTGTAATGAAAGTAAATCTAATCTAATCTGATCTAATTATGTTAAAGAGCAGGGGGGCCTTGGCGGAGCGTCGTGGACCTGGAGTGAGGTCTGGCAGGAGTGGTGGCGGTAGAGAAGCCAGTTTCTGTCGGTTTATGGTACGCAGGAGTAGCCTGTGGCTGGTGGAACTGGCTGTTGTCTGGGTATGTGTGCCGTCCCACGAAATTCTTTGCAGTATAGAGTCACTATGAGCCGCTCTACTGGCTACTATCTTTACTGGTGAGTTGCTCTTTTAGAACTTTACTGATTTGAAAGTTGTTCCTCGGTTCGACCCTTTAGTACACTACTAGCAACGCACTGTGTTGTCCTACACTATATCGAAGAAGTTTTTATTTTATCTGGATTGGTTGTGTCCGAGTTTGTACTCCCCTCCAGCACACCAAGTTCTACGGAACTTCCGGCTTGTTAATTGTTGATAATCATAGTTCTGAAACTTCTGCCTCTGTATTAAGAGGAATCTGTAAGTTAAAGTGCTCGTCCTATGAGAGTAGCTCAGTGTAATATTAGTATTGTGAATTCTCCTAAAGTCTGAAAGATTTTTACTGCTCTTTAAATATGGTTCAGTGTAACTTTATTATTTTTCAAACTGTGTACATTTATTTAAAAGTTTTTTTGCCTGCTGAGAACATAATTAAGCTGTGGAGAAGACTGATTCATTTTCAAAAAGCATCTCAGGATAAATTTTTCGTATTTTAATCTACCCATTAAAAGTGGCTTCGAGTAAATAAAATCAAAATTTGGCAAAGGTTCTTATCCATCTTTTAATGAGGCCTCAGTTTGAATTTTACTCTTTCGTAAGCGTCGTTTTAAACTAAACTCCATATTTTACTTGTGCTCTTTTGTGTTAAACCTTAGCCTTGATCATTTGTTCATAAGCAAATTATGATGTGTTAATTGCCTGTCGACGTTTTTAGATCACTTCAACTTATTTGTATAATATAGATGAAGTTATTCAACGCGTTGCCTGCCACCTAGGTCAGTTAAGAGAAACAACAAGCGATCACTATGCTTTAAGCTGATGTTTACCATGTGCGAAAATTTGTTTATGTCTAAATAATAAGGCTATGAAATTCGTGTGCATGTTTATTTTCAGAAATCTGAAACTGCTCTTTTATTGCACTGGGGAACTTCCAGTATTTTTGATTTCTGGTCGTATTTTTTTAGTTAAAGTTTCTCTGAACATTTGTAATGAGTCTGTTTTAAACGTCAGGTTTCTGGGCCAGTCTGTGAAATAGTATTTTTTAAAAATTGTTTCAAGCTCATTTTGCTTGAAGTAAAGCTTGTTTAAACATTTGCTCTGATTCCCAGCTGCACTATTCAGAATGCTGAGCCTGCCTGTAAATCATACTTTGCTTCGTTGTTTCAAGTTAAATCTTTGCATTAATCAAACTCTTTCCAAATAATTGTTCTGAATCTCGGTTGTACTACTCATACAAGTGATGTTGTCTGTAAAACCATAAGTTGCCATATTGTTATATGCATGCTACCAGCGACTTGGGTTTGGTCCATCCACTCCAGCAGACCGATTCTAGCCTATCCTGCCATATCACGGGGTACCCTCCAGCATTATACAGTTAGTGTATATTTTAGGAGGAGACGTATATTTAGGAGAGCAGTGGACTATGAGCCGATAGATGTATTCACCCTCTGCCCTGTCTCGACTCCATCGTCAACAACACAGACACAACACTAGGCTGATCAATGAAAGCTTACTTTAACGCAGCTGCCACCTTGGGCACGCAATTCACCTAACGAGGACAACACGGCGAATACCATAACCCAATGTCACGGGAACGTCGCCCAGTGGAAGACAGGTCAAAAGAACCGAATGTGTGTCTCGGATTATCCGTAGATACACAATTTCCGAGGTAATGTATGTGCCCTTAACCGAATAATCAGTTCAACCGGAGCGATGGAGAGATGGCAAATGTCACGGATAAACACTTTTGCGCCCCATGTTCGAAACCTCATTATTATTCTTATTTTGTTTTTCATGTATCTATCCATATCCGCAGAATATTACTAGATGAAAATTTTCCGGTGTATGGTGAAACTAAGTTGTTCTTATTCGGCTATAAACTGTGTCTGCTGAAAGAACTAAAAGAATAAGAAAATTATTTGGAATTGTTTTCCGTGAAATTCATGCAGCGTGTCTTGCTTCATGAGCAACTATAAACCCCAGTTTTCGTTAAAGAGATCCGTTGTATGCGGTTTGGCTCAAAATTATTGCCAACGCGAGGAATCTTCAAATGGTTCAGATGGCTCTGAGCACTATGGGGCTTAACTTCTGAGGTCTTCAGTCTCCTAGAATTTAGAGCTACTTAAACCTAACCAACCTAAGGACATCATGCACATCCATGCCAAAGGCAGGATTCGAACCTGCGACCGTTGCGGTCGCGCGGTTCCAAACAGTAGCGCCAAGAACCGCTCGGCCACCCCGGCCGACCGTGGAATCTTCAGCTATGTTAACGACATTTCTTTCCCGACTGAGATTCATTCTGTGGCAAACTGGCCTTCGTGTGATGCTTCTGGTGTCCGAAATTTCTGTTTCCAATATTTCTACGATCTATATCATCTAAGGCCTTGCATCACACCCTCCTGAATAAAAACATAAGAATAAGATATAAGAATTAATATAAGAGTTAATATAAGAATTGATATTTCTACGATCTGTATCATCTAAGGCCTTGCATCACATCCTCCTGATTAAAAACATAAGAATTAATATAAGAATTAATATAAGAATTGATATACGAATGAAATATAACGATATGAGAATTTAAAAAGATTGTAACCCCTTCAGGTACTAAACAGACACAAATAGTACGACTATGATACTTATTAAAAAACCCAGTTTTAATACAGTTAATGTAATCCACTTTGCATCCCCTAACCTGATAAGAAACATTTGTGTAGTAACTTTCTACGTACGTATGTAGATAAATGGAAAAAATTACATAATAAAGAAAACAATAATCGGGTTTCGTACACGGGGCCCAAAAGTGAGAGGCTACGACGATAGACACTGCCACCATTTCTGCTACGACTATCGTATGTTAAAAGACACCTAAATTACGTCGAAAACTGACTGTCGTTGTCAGAGGAAGGTCGAGTTTCTACCCATAAGTCGAGACACGGGTTCGCTTCTTTTGATACTTCTTCCACTGAGCAAAGTCTCGTTAAAATCAGATTATGGAACCTGCCGTGTTCTTCTCGTAAGTAGGATGAAGTCGCGACGCACTGATGGTAAGTGTCATTTACTACTTACTGACGTTGCAAAGTGGGAAAGACGCAACCTAGTCTATTTCTTTTTATGCAGCTACAAGGTCTTTAGCTGAATGTATTTTGTGAACGGACAACAGTTGATGAATAGCGATTTCGGGTAATACGTGCAGCTTAACATTTATTAACAGAAAATAGCAAGGTGCAGTAATCTCATTTCAGAGCAATTTAATTTAAATCTGAAGATAACCGTTCAGTCGCATTCATTATTCAATTTCGTCTCCATTTTGTAACACATTTGCTATCAGCCAGAATAACATTTCAGTCTGCAGCTGAGTGCGCACGGTTGTGAAGATACTTGAAATATCAAATTTCTATGTCGTACCGGGAGTCAACATCGGATTCTTATTTTTCTTGGAGAGAAAATGTTTAGCAAGCTAGCCATCTCTCCTGGAGATGGAAACGAAAAATTTAAGCTGTGAGGGAAGTTGTGGGACTCTTCTGCATAGCTCAGAGGGAAAGAACAATGTGCAAATATGTGCTTGTTCATATCATAGACTCACATACAAGTCACTTAGTTTTGTACAACTATTACTATACGGAAAGATGACTGTGGTTTGTTATGTGTACATTCTCTAAAAAAATTGCCACAAATGAGAATCATTTAATAGCAGAACAAAAGCAGTTGGTGGAATACGCGCAAAAATATCAAACTTTTCCATGAGATGTCAGACTGCCAGATTCATGTGAAATTCGACACTGCTGTACTGCAGCACGGACCTAAATGTTACTGTCAAACTAAGATGGTGGTAGTGATGATGATAAACCACACCCATACTGGCTGGATCACCAGCCCAAATAACCAGATGTCGCTTTGCACCTAACTGATGTTGATATTCACGTAAAAGTTGTCATTATGATTGTCGACAGAACAACCTAAGTCGACCAGACACCATCACTGATAACAATCGTTCGCTGTCCGAAAACGGCGCTCTTGAATTGAATGAAAAATAACCCAAAAAAGAGATTCCGTTACACTCGTTAGCTACTAAATGTGTTGCCACAATCACAAGTTTCGAACTGCAGTCTAGTGCTTTTCGTAGTGACAAAGTTTGTTATGACGATGTTTCTGACGACACCAGACGATTATACTTCTTCAAAATGGAACCCTCATAGAGATTGTAATTATTTAATTCTGACATAATTAAGTATTGCTTTTAAGCTGTAAGAAATTATGGCACAGCACTATACAGAGGAAATGTAATCACGGAGGCTGATAGTTGGTTTACTAAATGGGTGATTTTATTGATGACCTAACAATATCAAACGCGCCATCTGTATCACCAGGGTGCCTACACTCACCACTCGCAGGGCGCACGATACTCGTCGATTGCCGGCCTACCTATTCCGATAATCGCTGTCGTGAATACGTGACAGAGCTGATGGAATTAAAATTCAGTCAACATCAAAATATACAATATCTCAGCTGACGTACCTAACAAGGAGTTAAGAGAAGACCTAAATGTGAAATCATTCAAAACTCAATGAATAATCCACTACCACAAGTACAGATATGATGCTGAGGATGTTTGCCGAAACTGCTACATTGTGGCCCTATTGGGAAAGACATTGCCAATGTGGTGTGGTGAATTGGGGAAGAAGCTTATAATCTAAAGCAGCAGGAGGAAATCTAGCATTCAGCTGTTTCTTCAGATACGTGCTTGTTTCTAAAAGTAACGATAAAAACATCCTCAAAAATTTAGGATCAATCGTGTTACTCCTAGGATGTGAACTGTGGCTACATCTACGTTTGTGAAATAAATAAGACCTAAGGTCCTTGTTTTGGTGAATGTGCGGAGTCCGAATTTATGTACCTACTCTTTATCTACTACATAAAACTTCTCAAAAGTAAGGTCTCTTGATCTTTTCCATTGTAACTACACAATAATATTACTACTAACGCCTTGTAACCCGGTGTTAGCTGGAGGAGCGTTCGCGGCTACCACATAGCGTCCATGAAGACAGTGTTTCAAAATATTGTTGTAGACCTACACAATGAAGTACTATAAAGTGGCTGCATCGCTGTAAAATTGCTTTTGGCAGTTTTATAAAAAATGATTTGCTGTGAGATTTTTTGTGAAGTTCACAGACTCTTACACAAAATCACTAGATCCGCTTAAGAATAGTTTGGAGCGGTCTCTGTCATGTACTTGTGGATACCTTGTATAAATGAATTAACACGTGAGTTTTGCTGTCGAAATGAAAATATGAAGCAGCCGTTTATAGAATGTTTAAACATCACGCGTGAGTATTTTATTCCTTCTGATAATTCAGAGCAAAAGTAAAGCAGATGTTTCCGTTTTCTGTGAGATTTGTTTGACAGATGAAGAATTGTTCTCAGATATGTTCAGTGAATCACAAATGGAGGCTATACAAGTCTGTTTCCCTTGTAGCGCATGGAGTTGATCTTTAAAGTGTGAGGGGCCCTATTCAATGGAAACAACAAAGTATGTCAGTTCATGGAAATAACAATGGAAATCAAAAATATAGTAAAAATGTAACATTTTTGAGGCTTTCGACGGTTACAAGTGGACGTATTAATTTTCCAGAAGTTGTTCATCAGTTCTTGTGAGGTTTCTCCATCCGGCATGAATTTGCTGTCCGTAGCTCGTGGTCGTGCAGTAGCGTTCTCGCTTCCTGCACCCGGGTTGCCGGGTTCGATTCCGGGCGGGGTCAGGGATTTTCTCTGCCACGTGATGACTGGGTGTTGTGTGATGTCCTTAGGTTAGTTATGTTTAAGTAGTTCTAAGTTCTAGGGGACTGATGACTTCAGATGTTAAGTCCCATAGTGCTCAGAGCCATGAATTTGCACACAAAGAAAATCAATCCTATGATTGATATGATGTGCTTGGGCGGTTGTGAGTAGAGGCTTAAATTTTAAGAATTTAAATGTGGTCTTTCCCTCTTTGCACCGCGATAGAAAGGGGAGATAGGGCAACAAATGGGATTTCTGTTACGTAATTGGTCAAAGCAATTTATTCTTTCCAGGCCACTTGTTGACGTATACAAAATTAATGCAATTTTGAAACGTTTAACTGCTGCAAATAAACTAGTATCGAAAGCTCTTTACCTTAATACCTGTGGACCATGTGGAACCTAAAGACCACTGCCAAAGTAGTTACAGAACTACGCTAATGAATGAAAAATATGGTGAGAAAGGGAAAATACCAAAATAATTTTTCTGGCGGCAATATTAAGTTACGACAGTATTCACTTGTGCTCTGAAAAAAAAAATGTTGTATCAAAAGTAATGAATATCGGTGAAGAACAAACAATGAAAATGGGATACGTTACAGAATTCCGTTTCATTACTCCGCCGTCGATGCAAACTTTTTCTGAATTTCATGTGGAGGCATTCCTTGGACGAAGAGTTTCATATTTCACTGAAGTTCCAAAATAATCGGGGAGCAAAATTTTTGTTTTAGGTATCACGAAAAGTTGCTCAACAGACTGATATCATGGGTATCGTGGCAATATGCTTAGGTCAATATTGGAACACATTCAGAAAAAGTCAAAATCCTATCCTCAGTAATCACTGTTCTACATACCGCTTATCAACAAGTCCGCAGATCAACGTAGTAGCTACATCGTTGCAATTTTTATGTTTCGCTGGAAAAGCAAACGTGCAGAATGAATTGCCTGACTGGCCTATGAAACTTTTTAACTGCATTGCATGCGAAACATACCGACATGTGATATTAGTAGTGATCGTACTTGAGTTTTCTACAGATATTCGCATTTGTCGATATCCATTTCATACCCGTACTGCAGCGACCATACGGCCGGTATTATTGGAAATTCAGAACTCGACCCACGTACGTCGCCCACACTGGAATGTGCCGTCACCGTTCACGCAAATTTATTGACACGTGCAACACTTTGCCGGACGTATGCGTTTCCATTGCAACGCCGCACTGTAAAACGTTGCGACAATTTAAAAAATATGAGTCAAAAACGAATTCCATTCGATGCGACGGAAATTAAAATACTAAAAGTGTACCATCGTTCCGTGAAAGTTACAGAACATAGTTATTATATGATAGGAATAAAGTCAGTCAGCTCTCATTTACTCCGTGCTGTTGTGATATCGAAATCCTTTTACATTGGAGAAACTGCAATGGCATCGCGTTTACTCCAAACTCCAGCAATCTGTGGCCCTGCAGGATGGCTGTCGACATAAACACGTGGCGCTTT
The DNA here is from genome assembly GCF_023864275.1 of Schistocerca cancellata. Lineage (NCBI taxonomy): Eukaryota > Metazoa > Arthropoda > Insecta > Orthoptera > Acrididae > Schistocerca > Schistocerca cancellata. Next base: position 629,445,730 of record NC_064630.1, read on the forward strand.
CCATCTAGACAAGAATAATTCTAAATCGTCGTACTCAGATCGAAGATGAAATCAGTATTCGCGTCACTGTTACAGGTAATTTTGTCTTAAATTGAGCGCCTTATAGACAACATTGCTCTATGTATAGTCCGTTAAGCAAGATCACGATCTGTTTAATCAGCAGAAAAAATGTATTTGGAAGGAAGCTCAAACATATACATACATACATCATGTATGAACAAATGAAAAATAACAATTAATAACACGTCCAGTCTCTCGCAGCGTCGATAATTGCTTGGCACCTTCGAGGCCAAGCAATTCCGCGTATTCACGTGAAGATCTTCAGACGCGTCGAATTTGCGTTGACGGCTGTTTCAAAGGGAATTTTACTTGCACTTAACGGAATGTTAAGAATGGTTCATAATCATTTTTTCCACTTTTGGAGTCACTTTACTTACTGAGCCTCATTCTCCTGAGTCATCACCTTTTTAACCCACTTTTGCACAAATGACGTGGATTTCCCCCTATATTTAGACTGCGCGGCATGACCCATTTTAGAACATTGGGGTCGCTACAGAAATGTAGCCTCGGAACGCAACGCGTAAGCTCCGCTTATGTCTCTTATTGTGTATCTTAGTCAAAAATTCAAAGTAAACTAATGTTTTATGGACATCGAGTGAAGGATAAAGTGTCCCTCTATTTGGCTGAGAAAGAAAAAAGACGATGTCACTTGCCGTGTGTAATGCTGACCAAGCTCTTACTTAACACACTGTTTTCGCCAAAACGCGTGTACATGTGTTGTATCGCAGATGTCAACAAAGTATGATAATGAGACATCTGTCCCTTACGGGTTTATTGTGAAATATTGGTCTCATTCTACAGCGAAAGGACTTTCGCATATTTCAGATTTAAAAGAAAAAAAAACATTTACGACTGCAAATATTTTATTTTGGGATTCCTTTGTGTATTACTTCGCCTCTGTGCGTTACTGACAAATGCATAATACGCCTCCAAGCGTCATCCTACTAACTGTTTATGTTTCAGAAACCGCACGTTAACTTTGCTGTATTGAAGTTAACGTATTTACTCCGACCGGTTTCCGTTTCCAACCATCATCTAGGGAAAAACAATAGACAATACAACTTTTACATTTCATATATCATGCTACAGAGGAATGCCATAGTGCAGGAGTATTATGATACACATCAATACTCATCAGACTATTATTGTGACTCACCCTACTTAAATATGTTACAGGACGTATTACGATAAACATCAGTATGTATCAGCGAAATTGTGACTCATTCTATTCAGATATCTAAGAAAAATGAGTCACAATATTTCACTGATAAGTACTTGTGTGTAGTGTAATATGCTGTGTAGTATAGCATTGGCCTGTAGCGTGATGTATGAAATTTAAAAGTTGATATGTTTTTTGCTTTTCTCTGGATGATGGTTGTAAAGTGAATAAATATGTAAAATTCTTTACAGCGCAGTTAACATGTATTTTCTAAAATATATTTACGCTATGGACTGTCGTCTAAAAAAATGTTTGTTTATGTTTCATTTTTGTAACTGTTCGTGTAGAAACAGTAAAATACAGGTAACTAGCTATAATATTAATGGACGGTTACATTTGTGGGTTTTCAATCAACAACGGAGCCAAATTTGTATTTTTAAATATCCAGAATGCACACTCTGGCTAACATTGATGTTGAAAAGCTGATAGGCATTATATTTTAAAGCACAATGTTCTGAATATGCATTCTGTAATTCCATCGTAACAAATTGTTTATTTCAGAGGAACACTAACAACTGCTTCGCAGTGTTCGTCCTCAAGATGAGGCGGTACATTTACCGACATATCACGTGCGAAAGTCAACGTGGAGTGCCCACACGCGCTCCAGTTCGTTGACGTAATAGCGACGCCGATGGCTGCAGAAAAATGCCAGCGGCGAAATTCTACTCTTGCGGAACACTTACCGATGGGGATCTTGTCGATCTTGTCGGGCAGGGCGGGCGTCGGCGCGGCCAACAGAGCGACGAGCAGCGGCAGCGGCAGACGCAGCAGCGGCGGCGGCGGCGGCGACCGACGCAGCGGGCGTCGCAGCATGGCGGCGGCGGCGGCGCGGCGTCGCCAGGCGCGCTGGCCACACTGCCGCCGCCTCCGCCTCCGCCGGCGCGCTCAGCCTCCGCCGCGACGCAGACGCGCCCCTCCACCCGGCGTGACGTCACGGATGCTGCGCCGGCCCGGACGCGGGTCAGCGCCGCGCACCACCGCGCACCGCTCACAGGCGCTCCCGAGATCGCGTTAGCAATCCGGGCGCCTCCGCCTTCCCGACCTTCAGAGTCAGCGTCCTTACGATGCCGTCTCTCATAGCGTCTCCTCAGATAATCTCGTCCGAGACAGACAAGTGACCCGACATCGTTTCGTCCGAGACAGACAAGCGACCGCAGTTCCTCTCGTCCGAGACGGGCAACAAGTGAACGTGCTGGACACGTATTCACAAGAAATCGACCACGTATTAGTTCTATTGACATAATTATGTCTATATTTATTTTCTTATTTACTCGTGGCTATCAGGCATGATCCACTCATCCAGTGTCTAGAAGAGGATATGCTACAAACTGAAAGGCATTCCAATCACATATTACATACATACCTATACCAGAGTCTTTCTAAGAATACTTACATTGGTTGTGTACATGCATTGGTTGTATATGTAACAATTACTTCATGATAGGTTGAGCACAGAAATACAGGGTGTTACAAAAAGGTACGGCCAAATTTTCAGGAAACATTCCTCACACACAAATAAAGAAAAGATGTTAAGTGGACATGTGTCGGGAAACGCTTAATTTCCATGTTAGAGCTCATTTTACTTTCGTCAGTATGTACTGTACTTCCTCGACTCACCACCAGTTGGCCCAATTGAAGGAAGGTAATGTTGACTTCGGAGCTTGTGTTGACATGCGACTCATTGCTCTACAGTACTAGCATCAAGCACATCAGTACGTAGCATCAGCAGGTTAGTGTTCATCACGAAAGTGGTTTTGCAGTCAGTGCAATGTTTACAAATGCGGAGTTGGCAGGTGCCCATTTGATGTATGGATTAGCACGGGGCAATAGCCGTGGCGCGGTACGTTTGTATCGAGACAGATTTCCAGAACGAAGGTGTCGCGACAGGAAGACGTTCGAAGCAATTGATCGGCGTCTTAGGGAGCACGGAACATTCCATCCTATGACTCGAGACTGGGGAAGACCTAGAACGACGAGGACACCTGCAATGGACGAGGCAATTCTTCGTGCAGTTGACGATAACCCTAATGTCAGCGTCAGAGAAGTAGTTGCTATACAAGATAACGTTGACCACATTACTGTATGGAGAGCGCTACGGGAATATCAGTTGTTTCCGTACCATGTACAGCGTGTGCAGGCACTATCAGCAGCTGATTGGCCTCCACGGATACACTTCTGCGAATGGTTCATCCAACAATGTGTCAATCAACATTTCAGTGCAAATGTTCTTTTTACGGATGAGGCTTCATTCCAACGTGATCAAATTGTAAATTTTCACAATCAACATGTGTGAGCTGACGAGAATCCGCACGCAATTGTGCAATCACGTCATCAACACAGATTTTCTGTGTACATTTGGGCAGGCATTGTTGGTGATGTCTTCATTGGGCCCCATGTTCTTCCACCTACGCTCAATGGAGCACGTTATCATGATTTCATACGGGATACTCTACCTGTGCTGCTAGAACATGTGCCTTTACAAGTACGACATAACATGTGGTTCTTGCACGATGGAGCTCCTGCACATCTCAGTCGAAGCGTTCGTACGCTTCTCAACAGATTCGGTGACCGAGGGATTGGTAGAGGCGGACCAATTCCGTGGCCTCCACGCTCTCCTGACCTCAACCCTCTTGACTTTCATTTATGGGGCATTTGAAAGCTCTTGTCTACGCAATCCCGGTACCAAATGTAGAGACTCTTCCTGCTCGTATTGTGGGCGGCTGTGATACAATACGCCATTCTCCAGGGCTGCATCAGCGCATCAGGGATTCCGTGCGACGGAGGGTGGATGCATGTATCCTCGCTAACGGAGGACATTTTGAACATTTCCTGTAACAAAGTGAAGTCACGCTGGTACGTTCTGTTGCTGTGTGTTTCCATTCCATGATTAATGTGATTTGAAGAGAAGTAATAAAATGAGCTCTAACATGGAAAGTAAGCGTTTCCGGACACATGTAACATTTTCTTTCTTTGTGTGTGAGGAATGTTTCCTGAAAGTTTGGCCGTACCTTTTTGTAACACCCTGTATATACAGGGTGTCTCAAACATTTCATTTCAAACTGAAACAGGTGATAGTGGGTGCACAATCGATTATATTGATACAGGGAACCAACGGTTATAAATGCATATTTATTATGTTATGGACACACACAGCATGCACCGCTTAACTACGATGTAGCTCATAGTAATTGTTCAGATATGAAAGTGGGTCCCAGTGTTTGCACGCGTTTGTTATAACAGAGGTGTAATACGCATTCCACTAGTACTCTCCACACAGTATGCTGCTTGTTTCACAGGCAAGTTCATGGGTGTTTGTTGCTAGGTGGTTCGCCAAATGATCCGACACCATCTCCTCAAAAACTGGTGTTCGGAAGTGGGAACCTTCGCTGGCTCTCTGTGACATGAACGATCATATGTACGTCGGTATTTACAGAGATAAACTTTATCCCGTTGAGATGTCGCCCCTTTGGGAAGCATCCTTTGTGCATTCTTGCTGCTTTACAGGTACTACATCCTGCCATCTACGTCTACATCTACGTCTACATCTACGTCTACATCCATATTCCACAAGCCACCTGACGGTGTGTGGCGGAGGGTACCTTGAGTACCTCTATCGGTCCTCTTCTATTTCAGACTCGTATTGTTTGTGGAAAGAAGGATTGTCGGTAATCCTCTGTGTGGGCTCTAATCCCTCTGATTTTATCCTCATGGTCTCTTCGTGAGATGTACGTAGGAGGGAGAAATTTACTGCTTGACTCCATACTGCAAATTAAATACAGTCTGCCAACTCTCCCGACAAGTAACGTTCCATTTTTGATTATGCATCACGCAGTGTACAGAGTAACACAAAAAATGGCTCTGAGCACTATGGGACTTAAGTTCTGAGGTCATCAGTCCCCAAGAACGTAGAACTACTTAAACCTAACTAACCTAAGGACATCACACACACCCATGCCCGATGCAGGATTCGAACCTGCGACTGTAGCGGTCGCGCGGTTCGAGATTGTAGCGCATAGAATCGCTCGGCCACACTGGCGGGCCATACAGAAACACACCTCACCACGGACTCATCACAGGCTGCCTGATGCAATCTACAACTGACACCGGGGATAAAGGTGTGCATGCCACGCACGTTAATGCGTCAGTGCGATGCATGTGACCATCACATGACACATGAGCTATAAACTGAGCTGTGCACAGTATATCTGTTTGATGTACAGGTGTGTAAGTTGTTCGTCACATGCTACCCGTTCCAGTGTACAACAGATACCTGGGAACTCTGCAAGAGTGCAGCAGAACAGCATAAACTGTTGTAACACAAGCACTTAGGCCAGCACTCGTCGGTTTGAACAGTTACTATGAGCTACGTTATTTGTGTACGCTGTGTGTGTATCCGTAATACAATAAACTTACATTCCCGACCCCTGTCTCAATATAATCGGTTGTTGACCCACACGCACTCATTTCAATTTTATCCAGAAGGTTTGCGACACCTTGCATATACTGATCAGCCAGAAGCGTTGCAACAGGTTTCTAGTGATTCTTGAGGCTGTCACGAGTAAGAAAACGGAGTTAAGAACCGGTGTCTGAACGTTATCGAACGATGTTAAAGAGCGTCTAAGCTAAAACCACCGGTGCCTACCAACAGACCACCCCTTAGTCAGAGAACTTGAGTTTTTACGCTGACGAAACGTTTCTAAATATTGACTACTATACCGTAATCGCGACTGATTGTCACTATCGCCAGTGGAGAAGATGGAGCTAGCTGCTGCGAGACAGACCTCGTCTCCTATGAATGCGATGCTCTTTTGCCTTGGTAGATAACTGTTTCGGGCAGGGGTTTCCATCCGCAGGTTATTTTTCTACCTGAACTCTCTAAATACAGGAGAAAAATAAACTGCAAGTGGAAACCTGTATCCTAAACCGTCATCCTCCGAGGTAAAGAAGCATCGGATTCATAGGAGACAAGGCCTGTTTACGCAGCGGCTAGCTCCATTGTCTACACTGGCGATTGTGGCACAAGTCGCAATTACTGAATAACAAATAACATAATGCAACATTCCGCCTGCGGCCTATCTGTGCCAGCTCATCTAAACAGCGTCTTTGGGTGACGCTTCTGGACACTTGTCCTTATCTTCTCTTTTTCCTCAATACAGTGTCTAAAACACATGGATCTTTGACGCAACTTTTCTCGAACTTCATATATAGTGGCCAAAATAAATGTTGCATATTGCCGAAACTTTATGACTCTAGATTGTGGTAAAAAATTCGTATGATAACAATACACTTTGTTGTGTAATATAGCGGTAACATTCCACGTATCTACCGTTAAGAGGCAGTATGTGCAGTCTGTGACAACTGTATCACCTGTAAACATTATAGTACTTGTACTTTGTCCTATTACAAAAGCTGTGCAGCTTCAGGGTGGTTGGGACAACAATAACGTCCGATTAGAGGCTTCGTATAGTCACTCTAATGAGGGAATGAGACAAGTGGATGTCGGAGCGAATGCTGCTGTCAGTCAAAGTGATGTCTCTGGAATCTGAAACAAGTTTCCAGTTGCAGGATCGTTGAGTATCGTCACAGATGTGACCGTGCAATGAGAAAAACTGATGTGCGTGATCGACTTTTGTGTGTAAAACCCTCAAAGAAGAATCCCTCAATACAATGCTACAAGTCCACGGCGCCAGTTCCAAACAGCTACAGGAGTGCAGGTGTCTACATAAACGATACGAAATAGGTTCCATGAACAGGGATTAAATGCCAGAGGACCTCTCAAGTGCCCCCTCTAAATCAGGTTGTCTGTGAACTGAGCAGCAGTGGGACACAATGCTCTTTTTCATAAGACCCGTTTTATACTCGAACCTGACAGTACTCATATTCATGTATGGAGGCCACGAGGACAACGTTTACACCCAAACTGCATCTTAGACCGCCACCCGTATGGAGTCGGTTCTATCATGATTTCGGGTGGAATCGTATATAGATACAGGACATCCATTGTGCCAGTACATGGGGGGATGACCGGTATGCAGTATCGGGACGACAGCCTAGCACGCGTTGTGGCTCCATTTGGTGAACATATTGAAGCGAGATTCAAGCTGTTGCACGGCGATGTATGCCCCTCCCCCTCCCCCCCCCCCCAATCCCTGGCCCATCCACCTCACCCACGGTAGATCGTGAACCCATTCGTAGTCGATCATAGAATCAGTCGGACGGAATGGTCTTCCTGTTCTCCAGGTTTCAGCTGCATTGAGAATGCATGGGCAATGCTAAAGAGAACGGTCGGCAATCGTCCTGTCCCATCTTACAGAGCATAACAACATCGACTGTGGAGGAACGGGACAATATCTGGACAATTTGGTAAGGCGTATGACCAATCACATTGAAAAGTGTCTCCGTTAACGACGAGGGCCAGTTGGTTCTTAATGTGTTGTGCAAGACAACAGAAGAATTCTATATTCTGACATAATTCTCGTAAAGGACTGTGACTATAGTATAAGTTAAACGTTTATTTCACGCTACAACAGTGAAGCCATGTTCACAGTACATAAATTTTTCCTTAGAAAAGGGGTCACGTTACCGGTTTCAACGAACTACGTCACCATTTTCAAATGCGAAGCATCAGTTACAGAACATAAAATGAGAATTGTGGCCATACATCTGACAACAATTACGAAAAATAATAACAGCCAACCGAGACAATGGTGGCACAACCAAGTCACTACAACTTATGACCATGCTTGCCCAACCATTCATTCCATGTCCTAATGTAGAACAGATGAAAACTACACCAGGCTAAAAATTTTGCTCTCTCAATGTGTCCTGCTGTGACACAACGATCGTATGGCTTATAGAAATTCACAAGTCGTAAGTGCATCAAGCACGGCAAGCTTCTACATGGAATTCAGCACATAATTTTACTATTTTCCGAAAAAAGAATTTCAAAGCAAGCTGTACTCTTAAGTAGTGTAATCTCATGTAGCTATACTCTCATGAGAGTACAGCGTGTTTCGAGATTTTTTTTTTCGGAACATAGTAAAATTATTCGCTGCATTCCATACGGAAGCTTGCCGTGCTTGATACACTTACGACTTGTGGATTTATATCAGCCAAACAAACGTTGTGTCACAGCAGGGCACATTGCAAGAATCTTTGGCAATTTTTACCCTGGTGTAGTCTTTATCTGTTCTACATTAGGACATGCAATGAAGAGTTGGGCAAGCATGGGAATAACTTTTAGTGACTCGGTTGCCTGGTCTCTTCATTTTTTGTAATTGTTGTCTGATGTATGGTCACAATTCTCGTTATATATTCTACGACTGATGTTTTACATTCGGAAACGATGACGTAGTTCTTTGAAACCGGTAATGTAACTGTAGCAAAATTTTATTGTAACGTTTATTCTTATTGAACTGCAAATTCCTTAACTTTACTATAAAGGGAGTGGAAGGACTTGACCCATACAGTGACCATTTCATTTCTACATATTTATTTGTATCACACATAAATCATAAAGAGAATTAAAATCATAAAACAGATAATTTCTTTAAGAAACGCCGCTCAGGAAAACTTTAGAAACTGCTTGTTATAAAACCACAAATGAATTAATCTCTTTGAAAACATTTAAAAACCCGCCACTCCGGCAACTTTTACGAACTGCTTGTTATATGAAACCACAATCGAATTAATCTCTTTGCAAACATTTAAAAAAACGCCACTCGGGTCAAGTAAATCATTTAAAATAAATTTTACATCAAATAACCAGGCAATCAATTATTATTTCCACATAGATTGACAAGAAACCCCACCCCCCGCGCGAGATATTACCAAACAACTTTACAAGGTTATAGACAGTTTGATCAGTAATAACCCAATTACTTCCCCATCAAAACTGACATACGCCATTAAGGCTGAATTGCACCGCAATTTTAAAAAACGGTTTCAATTAAGACACATTCTTCTAGAAATCCCTCAAAATTCTTAAGAAAAATATTTAAAACATTTAACTTGGGCAGCCTTGCAGAGCCACCCCAAGCTTTAAAAACTGCAGCTTGTACAGTAACTGAGGTCCGAGATTGTGAGGCCACGGCTTGGCCATGAACGGTGGCTGAGTACCTATCTTCGAATTAAGATGTGGACCCCGTTTGCACTTACAACCCGTTCAGAACGCCGAAATCGGAACCAAACAGCACACGCGGGCTCAGGCGAAGTCCACCGCCCGTACGCCGGCTAGTAATTTAAAAGGGGAGGCTCTGCACTTCGGTTGCCCACTGCTTTCGATCTCTGTAACATAAATCAGAAGCGACAAGAGGAACCAAACACGCCTTCTTACACCTTAATACCCAAACTTATACAGAAAACTACTTCGATAAAATTGACAGTAATAAAACTAATTTCATTCCTTTAAGCAGAACCATCTACACTAATGATACAAACGAAACTGGCTCATTAAAACCCAAGCATCACATGGGCACGGCAATCTTTAGACACAAAATATAGGTCGCTCGGTAAGGTTGCATACACATATCATTTTCTCTCTCTCTCTCTCCTTTTTTTGTGGGGGGGGACACTTGCCAGCTGAAGTAAGAACAATACTATTAAGGAGCGAAGCACACACTTAAGAGGCATGATATATCACATCACAGTCCTTGCAACACTTTGCTGCCTCAAGAGCAACCATCCTTATGTTTCATTAATCCTTAGGGGACTACCCGTGGTCTAGGGGTGCGGGGTCAGGGATTTTCTCTGCCTCGTGATGACTGGGTGTTGTGTGCTGTCCATAGGTTAGTTTAGTTTTGCCGGAACGGTAGCTCAGCGTGTTCGGTCAGAGGGTTAGCAGCCCTCTGTAACAAAAAAACTGAGTTAATCGATCAACAACGAACTTAAACGGATTTCTTACGACGTGCGCCCCGAGCAGATTCATCGAACAAAAGCGAACAAAATGAGATTATAATCAAAACGTCTTCGGTCCCGGGTTCGATCCCCGCCAGTGCCTAAATTTTGATAAATAATCAGCATTGGCGGCCGAAGGCTTCCGGCATAAGAAGTCAGCCTCCTTCTGGCAACGGCCTTGTCAAAGAGTGCGGAGGAGCGGATAGAGGTTCAGGGCAGTCTTGTCCTAGGGGTGGGAAATTGCCCCTAAAGGCGGAAGAATCAGGAATGATCGACATGAGGATGCAGAAGGCAATGGAAACCACTGCATTAAAGACACGTAACGTGTATCCACAGAACATGTGGCCTGTATTTGAAGAAATGTCATGATGATCTCTCCATTGGCAAAAGATTCCGGAATAGTCCGCCATTCGGATCTCCGGGAGGGGACTGCCAAGACAAAAAGATTGAATAACCAGCGAAAGGATAACGTTCCACGAGTCGGGGAGTGGAATGTCAGAAGCTTGAACGTGGTAGGGAAACTAGAAAATCTGAAAAGGGAAATGCAAAGGCTCAATCTAGATATAGTAAGGGTCAGTGAAGTGAAGTGGAAGGAAGACAAGGATTTCTGGTCAGATGAGTATCGGGTAATATCAACAGCAGCAGAAAATGGTACAACAGGTGTAGGATTCGTTATGAATAGGAAGGTAGGGCAGAGGGTGTGTTACTGTGAACAGTTCAGTGACCGGGTTCTTCTAATCAGAATCGACAGCAGACCAACACCGACAACGATAGTTCAGGTATACATGCCGACGTCACAAGCTGAAGATGAACAGATAGAGAACGTGTATGAGGATATTGAAAGGGTAATGCAGTATGTAAAGGGGGACGAAAATCTAATAGTCATGGGCGACTGGAATGCAGTTGCAGGGGAAGGAGTAGAAGAAAAGGTTACAGGAGAATTTGGGCTTGGGACAAGAAATGAAAAGAGGAGAAAGACTAATTGAGTTCTGTAACAAGTTTCAGCTAGTAATAGCGAATACCCTGTTCAAGAATCACAAGAGGAGGAGGTATACTTGGAAAAGGCCGGGAGATGCAGCAAGATTTCAATTAGCTTACATCATGGTCAGACAGAGATTCCGAAATCAGATACTGGATTGTAAGGTGTACCCAGGAGCAGATATAGACTCAGATCACAACATAGTAGTGATGAAGAGTAGGCTGAAGTTCAAGACATTAGTCAGGAGCAATCAATACGCAAAGAAGTGGGATACGGAAGTACTAAGGAATGACGAGATACGTTTGAAGTTTTCTAACGCTACAGATACAGCAATAAGGAATAGCGCAGTAGGCAGTACAGTTGAAGAGGAATGGAAATCTCTAAAAAGGGCCATCACAGAAGTTGGGAAGGTAAACATAGGTACAAAGAAGGTAGCTGCGAAGAAACCATGGGTAACAGAAGAAATACTTCAGTTGATTGATGAAAGGAGGAAGTACAAACATGTTCCGGGAAAATCAGGAATACAGAAATACAAGTCACTGAGGAATGAAATAAATAGGAAGTGTAGGGAAGCTAAGACGAAATGGCTGCAGGAAAAATGTGAAGACATCGAAAAAGATATGATCGTCGGAAGGACAGACTCAGCATACAGGAAAGTCAAAACAACCTTTGGTTACATTAAAAGCAACGGTGGTAACATTAAGAGTGCAACGGGAATTCCACTGTTAAATGCAGAGGAGAGAGCAGATAGGTGGAAAGCATACATTGACAGCCTCTATGAGGGTGAAGATTTGTCTGATGTGATAGAAGAAGAAACAGGAGTCGATTTACATGAGATAGGGGATCCAGTATTAGAATCGGAATTTAAAAGAGCTTTGGAGGACTTACGGTCAAATAAGGCAGAAGGGATAGATAACATTCCACCAGAATTTCTAAAATCATTGGGGGAAGTGGCAACAAAACGACTATTAACGTTGTTGTGTAGAATATATGAGTCTGGCGATATACCATCTAACTTTCGGAAAAGCATCATCCACACAATTCCGAAGACGGCAAGAGCTGACAAGTGCGAGAATTATCGCACAATCAGCTTAACAGCTCATGCATCGAAACTGCTTACAAGAATAATATACAGAAGAATGGAAAAGGAAATTGAGAATGCGCTAGGTGACGATCAGTTTGGCTTTAGGAAAAGTAAAGGGACGAGATAGGCAATTCTGACGTTACGGCTAATAATGGAAGCAAGGCTAAAGAAAAATCAAGACACTTTCATAGGGTTTGTCGACCTGGAAAAAGCGTTCGACAATATAAAATGGTGCAAGTTGTTCGAGATTCTGAAAAAAGTTGGGGTAAGCTATAGGGAGAGACGGGTCATATACAATATGTACAACAACCAAGAGGGAATAATAAGAGCGGACGATCAAGAACGAAGTGCTCGTATTAAGAAGGGTGTAAGACAAGGATGTAGCCTTTCGCCCCTACTCTTCAATCAGTACATCGAGGAAGCAATGATGGAAATTAAAGAAAGGTTCAGGAGTGGAATTAAAATACAAGGTGAAAGGATATCAATGTTACGATTCGCTGATGACATCGCTATCCTGAGTGAAAGTGAAGAAGAATTAAATGATCTGCTGAACGGAATGAACAGTCTAAGGAGTACACAGTATGGTTTGAGAGTAAATCGGAGAAAGACGAAGGTAATGAGAAGTAGTAGAAATGAGAACAGCGAGAAACTTAACATCAGGATTGATGGTCACGAAGTCAATGAAGTTAAGGAATTCTGCTATCTAGGCAGTAAAATAACCAATGACGGACGGAGCAAGGAGGACATCAAAAGCAGACTCGCTATGGCAAAAAAGGCATCTCTGGCCAAGAGAAGTCTACTATTATCAAATACCGGCCTTAATTTGAGGAAGAAATTTCTGAGGATGTACGTCTGGAGTGCAGCATTGTATGGTAGTGAAACATGGACTGTGGGAAAACCGGAACAGAAGAGAATCGAAGCATTTGAGATGTGGTGCTATAGACGAATGTTGAAAATTAGGTAGACTGATAAGGTAAGGAATGAGGAGGTTCTACGCAGAATCGGAGAAAGGAATATGTGGAAAACACTGATAAGGAGAAGGGACAGGATGATAGGACATCTGCTAAGACATGAGGGAATGGCTTCCATGGTAATAGAGGGAGCTGTAGAGGGCAAAAACTGTAGAGGAAGACAGAGATTGGAATACGTCAAGCAAATAATTGAGGGCGTAGGTTGCAAGTGCTACTCTGAGATGAAGAGGTTAGCACAGGAAAGGAATTGTTGGCGGGCCGCATCAAACCAGTCAGTAGACTGATGAGAAAAAAAAAAAAAGACTTGGATTACTTAACTTGATGCCAGGTGCTGGATCGATGTGGCGAAGACACCAGACGTCGCTTAGCGCGATAGTAACAGCGTGTTCCTTCACGGAAGCGAGCACATGCATAACTTCACGACGTTGCCAAGAAGCCACAGAGCCGGCCCGCTGTTACTGACCCCAATACGATAAAGCGCTAACTGCCACCCGTACTCAGGCACACCGTGCTCGCTGTCGTCTATCGAATGTCTCGCTAATCGCTAATACGCGCACTTCCGGGTGCCGTGCTCGTCGTTATCCCACCCTACACTACCTCACCCCCTTTCCACTTGGTCTCGGTACTGCTCTCCGTATTCTGAGCCGGCTCAGGCTCCAAAGACAAACTTCTGCCAGAGGGAATCGATAGTGCCTAAGCCAAGGATATCCCTGGCGCCAGTCCCGCCACGGCTCATTTATGTACTATGACTATGGCTTCACTATTGTAGTGTGAAATAAATATTTAAAATAACAGAACAAACTGTAGTGTTGGCGGTGGAAGATTTTGTAAGGTTACGTTCTTTTTTTGTATTTGTCTTTATCAAGTGTAAATGTGTTTATCTTCGTTATTTTTGTTTTATTAACACCATACATTACAGAAAAAAATAAGCTTTGTTTTCTGTTATGACCGGCACTGACTTTAAAGCAGTATGAAACACCTTGCGCCACGAGAATGTCTTAACTGTGGTAGGAAGTTGTCCACAAACCACAAAGCGCTGAAGCAATTCGTTTGTTACGTAGTATCGCAACTGGCAGCCGTAAATGAAGTGAGCGAAATCATCTTCCGGGCCACAATCGCAGTGGGATGAATCAATCGGTTGTAGTCAGTAGTCGGAACCGTCTGTGGTTAAAGCGAAGGTGCAACATGGTGACCAGAAACTGCCAACGGAAAAATCATGGACATGAAGCGATACCTGCTGGGACGGCTGCGCAATGTTCTCCCTTTGTTGATACGATAGGCGCCACTTATTGTTCCACAAAGTTATGATTTGCTGCAGCATCTCTTACAGAAGGTATGTGTAAGCAAAACCTTCATACCTCTCTGTCTCATGGTGGATGACACTCTTAGCGAGAACCGGAACAGATTCAGTGCCACTGATACCATGGTGCCCGTTTATCCACACATGATTTTCTTCTTACGACGCTATAGTTCGTTAATACCTTCTATAATCTGGTATATCAAATAAGTGGCGGTATTATTGACATCATGATTCCTTAACGCACCAGCCGAAAGCTTGTCTGTCAGATTAAGCCGTCAGCATACTTAACTCGCTCTAATACTGCAATGAGCTCCGCTGTAAATACGGAGGCTTCACGAGAGAGATGGAATTTACCGTTATGAAGTGTCTGTCATGATATGCACTTCCAACAACTTCTGAAATGTGAGTGAACGTGATTCATCTCTATACAGACGGTGCGTATGGGCTCATCCACTGCTGTAGAGCTCAGCTGCCTCTACGTCTATACTCCGCAATCCATCTTCCGGTTTATAGCGGAAGTATCTTCTGTCACTTCCCACCATTCCCGTTTCAGTGGCAAAAAAAAAAAAATGGTTCAAATGGCTCTGAGCACTATGGGACTCAACATCTTAGGTCATAAGTCCCCTAGAACTTAGAAATACCTGGTTCATGCACCCATGTGGACTGCTGCTCATAGCCGACGAAGGCTTAATTTGCACCCCATTTCCGCAGATGGACTTCGACCAAGCGGTAGGTGACCTTTTCACATGAGTAACATTTTATGCTCAATCAGACCGATAGCCGTTTTTGTGTATGGCGTGAAATGTCTGAAAGTGATTACCGTGCAACAATCATCGTAAGTGTCCAGAGCGGAGGAGGGGGAATGTTTTCGTGGCATTCCCTGGATGACGTCATTCAGTGGATTAACACAAGTATGCATCTCTCCTTGGGGACCATATCCATCCCTACCTGCAGTTTGTTTTTTCTCGTTACGGTGTCATCTACCAGCAGGACAATGAAATGTGTCACACTGTCCGTAGCGTAAGTGCATGGTTCGAAGAAGACCAGGTTCAGTTACTGTACTTTCCTTGTCAATGAACTTGCGGATTTAAACCCAATCGAGAATGCGCGGGACCACAATCGGTCTGTTCGCACCATGGATTGTTAACTGAGAAACCTATTGCAGCTGGCCACTGCTCTGCATTCGACATGGCTCCACATCCCTGTCTGTACCTCCCATCACCTCATTGGCTGCCTTCCTGTACGTCTCGCAGCGGTCCGCGCAACAAAAGATGGTTGTTCAGGTTGCTGACAGGCGGTCTCATTAATGTGACTGAACAGTGTATATATTTAATGAATGTCACTGCATCACTGCATCGTTCCTCTAAGACTCGCTACCCGAAGTTACATCTGCATCTGAGGATTTCTTTCCGTTAAGACTGACTCACTGTTTTCTAGTTGCTGAGCCTTTCAATCCAACAAAGCTATTCTGATTTTCGTTATGGTCTCATATTGTTCGTTAGTCGACAGTGTGTAACAGTATCGAACGTCTTAGAGAACTCAAGGAACATGGAATCAACCTGGGCCATGGCATCTTGTTTTTTCAAAGTCATGTATAAGATCAGAGCTAGCTGGTTTCCACACAAACGTGTGTTCGAAATCGCTGTTGAAGAAATTTTGGATCTAAAGACGAGCATAAAAACATGCAAAAATTCTGTAACTGCTCGAAATCTACGATACAGACCTACAGTTTTATACCTCCGTTTGGTAATCTTTCCTCAAAACTGGAATGACCAATGGAATGACCAGTTATTTTTTCCTGTCACTATCTACGCTTCGCTCCTAGAGCAACTTATCGTACACGTGCTCTGTACTATCGTATTGGTATCTCATGAGGTCCAGTGGCCTTACTCTGTTGAGCGAATACATAAATCCATTGGATCAATTCAAGGATGATTTTCTGATTCAGAATCACGACAGGGAAACCTGTTCTCTTCAGGCAGTACTACTAATCAGGTACCTTCAACCCCATTTTTGGGGACCATGTTCCAGCTTCGCATCAACAGAGTCTTACGGGTGGTTGGGAAACATGTTCTCTTCAGGCAGTACTACTAATCAGCCACCTTCAATCCCATTTTTGGGGACCATGTTCCAGCTTTGCGGCAACAGAGGAAATATTTCACGGCAGCTGGTCCATAAGCACTGCTGACATAAAATGCTAGGTCTGCCTATTTCATTACATACTGGTCGATATATGTGTTGGATCGTCGTTTGGTCGTATACTTTGTCATATTGTGATGGTAATGAACTTGTCTTTTTTATGATATGATAGACACGGTGAGTTATGTGAGGTTCGCATGCCAGCAGATCCCGACAAGCCACGTTTGGCGCTTGCGGCAGCTTAGCATTGTTGTTTGGCATTAGGCTTGACAATCGTATGACGAGTTTGACATTGTTTCGGGTATTTAGTTGTATAGCTTCGTCTAAGTGGTGGGCTATTTCTGCTAGCGAGGTTGTGATCACGCTAGGGACACTAGCAGTACACACATTGAGGACGAGAAATCGTAACCTGGTAGCCCTGTTGCCCTTCCACCTAGCTAGCAGAGCCGCCGTCGGCTATAGCGGACACGAGCTCGACAGCTGTAGGGAAGCGGCCTACAGAGATTGCGCCTAGCGTAAGACGAATGGTTCAAATGGCTCTGAGCACTATGGGACTTAACATCTGAGGTCATCAGTCTCCTAGAACTTAGAACTACTTAAACCTAACTAACCTAAGGGCATCACACACATCCATGCCCGAGGCAGGATTCGAATTGTGACTCTAAAAGCGACGGGGTTCCAGAATGAAGCGCCT
Organism: Schistocerca cancellata; assembly: GCF_023864275.1. Taxonomy (NCBI): domain Eukaryota; kingdom Metazoa; phylum Arthropoda; class Insecta; order Orthoptera; family Acrididae; genus Schistocerca; species Schistocerca cancellata. The sequence continues at coordinate 629,463,071 of NC_064630.1, forward strand.
AGAACCGCTCGGCCACAGCGGCCGGCAGCGTAAGACAAATCTGTCTTCTGAACAGGCCTAGAATGGAAAATATTCAGGTTGCCGCTATATCATGTCATTTGGACGACGCTACGCAGCTTAACATCCATTAACATTTCCAATTTCAGCAACAGTTCAGTTAAGCTGATTAGGCTTAAGGTTTGAGTGACATAGTCCCCGCGGGACTGCTACGGTCGCAGGTTCGAATCCTGCCTCGGGCATGGATGTGTGTGATGTCCTTAGGTTAGTTAGGTTTAAGTAGTTCTACGTTCTAGGGGACTGATGACCACAGAAGTTAAGTCCCATAGTGCTCAGAGCCATTTCTTTGACATACTCCACGGAAAAATCAAGGCCACGACGATCTCAGAAGGATTACTTATAACGTTTATGTTCCGTTTACCTACGTTTACTTCCACTTAAATCGTGGAATAATTTAGAGACAACAGTTTCCACCTGGACTATTAATTAAAACGTTTATACCCGATTGCCCCTCCTGCCTGTTACACCATTTTCGTGGCAATTCAGTATGAAATGGGTCACTGCATAATGGTATCATATCATGACTAATACGAAATTTGATTATTAGACACTTTGAGACAAGAAAAGAACTCACTACGAAGACGTTACCTGAATAGGATGGTAACCGATGGATGTGATGTAAATATACAAACAAATGAATACAAATTCAGAAAATTTCAAGAGAAGAAGCTTCGCAAAATGAGAAAATCAATAATGCGTTGGCCCACCTCTGGCTATGAAAGCCGTTACTGAACTTGGCGCTGAATGATGGAGTGACTGGATGTCCTCTTGACTGATCTCGTGCCAAATCCTGTCTAATTTTCGCGTTAGGTTATCAAAACATCCCTGTCCGTAATTCTCCAAACGTTTCCAGTTGGGGAGAGATCTGCCAACATTGCTGACCAAGGTAGAGTTTGGCAAGCACGAAGACTAGCAGTAGAAACTCTCGCCTGAATGGGCCGTCATTATCGTGCTGAAATGTAGGCCCAGGATTGTTTTCCATTAATGGGAATAAAACGAGACGTAGCATATCGGCGAATCACTGCTGTGGTGTACGGGTGTCGGGAATGACAACCAAGGGGATCTTGTGATGAAAGGAAATGGCACTCCACAGTATCACTTGTTTCGCTCGGGACATATGTCCCACCGACTTCCGGGGTGTCTGCAGATACATCTCCGTCCTGGAATGTCATTGGTTTCAGAGTTGAGTCCCGCTTTTCACTACGCCGCAGTGACCAGCGAAGACATGTCTGGAGAAGGAGATTGCTTGTATACCAGCCTGACTGTGGCTCACCATACAACCCGATAACCAGGAGAGATGGTCTGGGATGGCATTTCTTTTCATAGAAGGGCTCCTTTGGTTGTTATTCGCGGCACTTTTACAGCGGTACGTAGACGATTTTCTGTGTACTATTTTGGTGCCATTCATGGCAAGCCATCCTACACTTACATTTCAGCAAGGTAACGCCTGCACACTGTCAGCAAGAGTTCTTCTTCTTGCGTTCTCGCTAGCCAAGCCCTACCTTGAACAGCAAGGTACCTCCCCAGTTGATAACTTTTGGAATATTATTGATAGTGATTGATAGTGCCCTCCAACCAGCTCTGGATTTTGTGGATTTAACGCGCCCGTTGGGCAGAATTGGCTAGATATTCTTCAGGAGGTCATCCAACCATTCAATCCCTTCCAGGCCGAATTAATGCTTCCGTAATGGATCATCGCATTATCGGCTCGCTCAGTTTATGGGGCTCTTTTTATTGAATAAATCATCTAATTTTTCTGAAATCTTAATCATTTGTTTCTCTCTACATGCACATCACTTCTATCGATGTCCGCCCCATTCGGATAATTCTCCCGTGATGTGCCGTTTTTTTTCTTTTTCTTTTTATGCCTTGGACTGAATTAAGTGATATGGTCTTTTATATAAATGGAGATTTCCGTCATGTTATACATATGAAATGGGTATGTAAGACAGTGTCATCTTGAAAATAACGGTTATATCTTAACGCACTTCTTAGTAGAAATGGCATAATAGGCCGATATCGCGGTCATGACTCAATACTTTTAATATCAAACCATGCGGGAAATGTTATCATTTCTACAATTTTGTTACTATTGCACGTACTTTAAGACCAGACTCATTGTGTCCATCCACATACAGCACGAAGTCCAAAAGCCTAGTACTTCGACCAGGTAGGCCGTGGTTGTGTTCCAAGGCCAGCTTCCCTTGGGCAAGTCGTCGGCCGCGTTTGTTGGCTTCGAGCCGGCCCAGCTAGCGAACGTCAGCGAATTCAAGAACCGGCAGCGAAGGCAGGCGTCAGCAAGTATCTGATTCGCTAGTGGTGGGAGTCAGGCCGTTATACCGTTTTACATCGAACTTTTGCCGGAACTACATCTACATCTTCTACGTCTACGCGATTACTCTGCTATTCGCAATAAAGTACCTGGCAGAAAATTCAATGAACCACCTTCAAGATGTGTCTCTACCGCTCCACTCTCGAACGGCGCTCGGGAAAAACCAACACTTAAATTTTTCTGTGCGAGCCCTGATTTCTCTTATTATATCGAGATGATCATTCCTATCTGTGTAGTTGGGTGCTAACAGAATGTTTTCCCAATCGGGAGAGAAAACTGTGGAGTATTACTGTCATTTATTGCTGTCGTCCGTCTTGTTTCTACATTGTTGCACGTACTGTGTGCCAATGTGAATGCGCAGACGACAGTCGCAGAAAAATTTTCTATATTACGTCATAAGTGATTCCGTAATCACATCTGCACATAAACTAGACGCTACCCCTTCACTCTTTGCACTAAGCTCTTTCCCCAACGGCGCTCACGTCAAACAAAATCATCGTCCATGGGAATGGGATGCCTCTGTATTGCAGTCATGTACTAAAACGCGCAATTACGCTGAAACATGACATTTATATACCACTCTCCTGAATTTCCATCAGCGATTTATAAAGATGTTCCTTTATTTCCGCGTCACAATTACAGCCCCACACCGCACAGACGATAACGCCAAAGGTAGTGCCTGTTCATCTCTTTGGTGCAGAAGGCGTGCGGAGCATCAAGACAGCCACGGACAGCGCCACCGTTGTCGACGAGCGCGGAACAGTTATGGAGTATGTGGCAGAGGATCAGCCGGAACTTAAAGCCCACGATGAAAGAGACTTGGTGCGGCGGCTGGCTAACAAATGCACTGGGAGTGGCGTCAGAGGCTTGGAAGGCGGAGTTTTCTTGAGTCCCAAGCGGTTGGTTAGTTTGTCTCAGTCTGATCAGAGCTTGAAGACGATGGACGACTGCTGGTCTATAAGTCGACAACACTGGCGCCCGCTGATGCCTTGTTTCCCGGATATCCCCTAGAGGCTTGCTGTGGAGGGGTTTGGCGTTGGGACTATGGCCGACAGCATACCGACATTTGGGACAAGTGCACGGGGGAGGAGCCTTTCGGTTGACAGAAGTCTGTCCTGTGTCGGTTGGACAGCATTGGAGCAGCGTCGACCTTAAGCGAATGCCTCCGGAGTGGAGGGGGGGTGAGCGGCTTGTGACACTAGAGAGAGTGGCAGGGAACTGCTGAATGCGAAACGGACGGTGTTGTTGTGAAGCCCGCGATCACTGTGCCTCGTTCAAATGGTTCAAATTGCTCTGAGCACTATGGGACTTAACATCTGAGGTCATGAGTCTCTTAGAACTTAGAACTACTTAAACTTAACTAACCTCAGGACGACACACACATCCATGCTCGAGGCAGGATTTAAACCAGCGACCGTAGCGGTCGTGCAGTTCCAGACTGAAGCACCTAGAGCGGCTCGGCCACTCCGGCCGGCCAAGACGCTGTGCCAGGAGTACACAGAAATGACCGCGTCCAGACTGCGAGCCTCATACATAGGCCTACTCAAGGAAGGTCTTAAACCTTTCAATGTGTAATTTATTGTTCCTTTTGCAAATCACAGTGACTTCGCTTACATAGTTGCTAGTTGTGTTCTTGGGACGGTGCAGTTTATTCCTACAAGCTATTGACAGGCTTTTACGAAGTCTCTATTGTTAGCCCAGACTAGCTTTGCATAAAAGTGGCTTTGCTTACATTCATCACTCGAATTTTATCTTGTGTTTCGGGAAGGACCTGTCGTCGATTAATGTTGGTAACTGGTAAAAACATTACTTTTCAACTTGCCAATTTTTGGGTCAAATATCGCTACATCTTTTCTCACTGGTATTTACTGTGTCAGTTTCTTGTTAAGAGAATACCCTTACTGTTAAAATGGGACTTAACTGCTAAGGTTATCAGTCCCTAAGCTTACACACTACTTAACCTAAATTATCCCAAGGACAAACACACACACCCATGCCCGAGGGAGGACTCGAACCTCCGCCGGGACCAGCCGCACAGTCAATGACTGCAGCGCCCTAGACCGCTCGGCTAATCCCACGCGGCGATACCCTTACTCTTTTAGGTTACATGACAGACGTCATTTCAAGAAACCAAGTTTTCAGCTTTTGTAAGAACATTATCACGAGCCAGGATTACGTGTGTATCTTGTTGTGTTCTTGCTCACCGCATTTATTCTGTTTAGTAAATATATTAACCCTGATCGTATTACGATTGTCTTGGTCGGGATTTTGATGTTCACTGGTTGATTTATTCTCTATTGAGCATTTTTAGAAATTTGAGGGAGAACTCATTTGCGAGTTACGAGACTTCGTAATACATTTTTTAAGTGTCATATCTGAAATATGGATATTGTTATACCTTTCATGAAAAGTTTTCGTAATGTTGTTTTGGATACTGTTATTATGAGCTAGTAAGGATTTATTATTGCACTTATTTTAGACAGCCTTTTTGAAAGTATTGTACTCAGTGTTTGCCTGTCTCAAGCAATCTCCAATTCTGATGACACAGGGCATTCGAAATACAGCTTCATTTCGGCCGATAAAATGAGAAAACCATGGATGGACTGCCACTGGTATTAACTTTCGTAGATCATTCTACTCGTTATTACAGTAAAGCCTATTGAAATGCGAAATATTAAAGCTGATTACTACTTCTAAATACTACTTGAGAGACAGAACCACAGTCACAGGACTGACTTCAGAAATTATGCTGGGACCATTAGTTTCATGTTTCTTAATGAGATCACCTAATCACGTCAGAAGCAGTAGCAGACATTTTGCAAAAGATGAGTTGTTCAGCATCCAGTACTAATAGCGTAACAGAAAGATAAATAAAAAGGAGATGTGTAAGAAACATAACTGAGGTGTAGATGCAAGAACTGCAAGGCCTTTATATACTAACTGCGTATTGATACACTGTGTACCAAAGGCAGTACATGTTTTTGATTTTAACGTAATGTCACAACGATCAACTTTGTAGAATATATTTTGCCAACACGTACAAAGTATAGCTGCGTGAATGTTCAAATGCCTGTTGGCCTTATCGAAGACTACTGTAAATACATAAAGCAATTCGTCAATTTTATCTTACCATTGGAAAAATGGATTGCTACATTTTCTACAGGTGCTGAGTTAAACAGATTTCTCGATTTCTTAATCTACCTAATTCTGAACACAGTTTTCAATTTCAAAAATTTGGTGAGATTAGCGATCCTCGCACTTTATTCAGAACTGCCGTAGCTACCGTACCTTAGGGATCTAAAAGTAAGGTCCTTAAGGCGCTAAACATTTTTGACTCTGTTAGTCACACGGCGAGCAGACAGGACCCGTCTTCTCCAGTTTTATAATGTCTTTAAGTGGTCGCGGCTAGATTATAGGAGTTCGGTTTATGGATCAGCGAGACATTACTCTCAAGGTTGCTATTCATCATGAGGCTAAATGTGCTGGCCTCTAGACACTAAAGGAACAGCTCTATATATGCATAATCTCTTGGCTGAGGCTTGACAGCAACCACTTGCGATCCCCATCTGCTCCGACACCCAAAGTGCAGTTCTATATATCCAAATACGTACAGAGCGGACAAACATAAGCAGAAAATCCAGGACTCCTTTCACGTATGTAAAGGCAAGACCAAGAGGTGAAATTTCGCTGGGTACTAGGGCACGAGGATACTCGGGAAAATAAATTATCGGCTGTTAGTATCTTCTAAGCCAGGCGAGTCAAAGTGTCTGCCCCCTACGTGCTACATCCTCAGTGCTGAGGTAGAGGATCAAGAGCCGGTGACAACGATACTGACAGGAAACGACGGACAGTAAGCTGTGGTCGGTAAAACCAACTACTAGGCAATAGTTGGCCTGCTGAGGCAAACTCTTCTCACTCGTGAATGAGATTTTCACTCTGCAGCGGAGTGTGCGCTGATATGAAACTTCCTGGCAGATTAAAACTGTGTGCCCGACCGAGACTAGAACTCGGGACCTTTGCCTTTCGCGGGCAAGTGCTCTACCATCTGAGCTACCGAAGCACGACTCACGCCCGGTCCTCACAGCTGTATTTCTGCCAGTATCTCGTCTCCTACCTTCCAAACTTTACAGAAGCTCTCCTGCGAACCGAGTTCGAGTCTCGGTCGGGCACACAGTTTTAATCTGCCAGGAAGTTTCTTCTCACTCGTCTTTGGATAGGTGATAGGGCACAATCCGATGACGTCTGTACGCCACATTTAAAGCAGAATATTTTACCTTAACACAAGACGTTTACCACAAGAAATCTCTTCTGTCTTATCAGACAATAAAATGAATTTGTTTTTATGGTTTTGTGAACTCCTGTACTACCTTAATTATTAGGTAGACTGTTGTAATGTGCTAGGGGGCACACACTGTTGTTTCGCACTGCTCAGCCAGTCGCACTTTCCTTAGCTTCTTTCATCGTACAGTTACTTTAAAAGCATATTGTAAAGTTGAGAAAGTTGCATATTTTTCTGTCTTATTTGATTCGTTATCAATTATTACGCAAGTCTGAATAAAAATGGGAGAGCAATAGTAATTTTAATGAAATTATAGTTTTGAATTTTAGTTTTAACTCTTTTAACCATCCGTGTCTGACCCTATTGCAATAAGGTCGGTAATAACCTCAATGTAGAACGCTCTAAATCCACAACCTCATACTCACGCCACACACATACACACACGCGCACACACACACACGCACACACATACACACACACACACACACACACACACACACACACACACACACACACGCTAACACGCGCGCTCGCGCGCGCTCATACACACATTGTAAACAAAGTAGAATTTTAGTACGAGATAAAACGTCATGAAATATATAATAAATATCGTGAAGTCATAACAAGAAAAAATTCCAGGAGCCAGGAGTCAGGTCGTAACTGAAATATGTAAATCAACTCTATCCTGACGTTCCTTTAGCGACCGGTTCGATACAACAAGAACCGAAACTACATACATCATATTTATACCGTTAATCTGTGAATATAATTATGAGGAATACTAATAAGTTGTGGGGAAACGGCACCTAGTTTATGGTGACATGTAGTACAGGCCACATGGTATTCCTCGAGTTCTTAAACAACGGACACATGTAGTGCTGTGAGTGAGGGCAGAAGTCACATCGAAATTTGTTAGAATTTGAATGATGTACTTGCTGAGTTTGTGCCACTAGTAAATTTCCTTTGTTTTGTCCACCTGCTTAGCTGTGTGGTAACGTGCTTGCCTCCCTTGCAAGCGGGACCGGGTTCGATTCCCGACCGGGTTGGAGATTTTCTCCGCTCGTGGACTGGGTGTTGTCCTTATTATCATTTCATACTCATCACCAGCGAGCAAGTCGCCCAATGTGGCGTCGAATGAAATAAGGCTTGCACTTGGCGGCCGAACTTCCCCAAATAGGGGCCTCCCGGCCAACAATGCCATACGCTCATTTCCCTTTATTTCATTTTTTTTCTGAGTGTCGAAGCTGGTGGGTGGTGTAATCTTCAGTATCGTGTATAGTCGTGTCGTGCTCGAAGAAGAAATGTGTCGGTGAGGGGCGACGGTATGGTCCTAAATTCGAACCAAGCAAGCGGCTTCAAGTGATTTGGAAGACGAAATGACCGAAAGGGCTGTTGCCGATCTTTGTAATGTTCGTACACTTACACTGCCAAGAAAATTAAAATCATTATAGGGAGTCAGCTGACTCTATGACGCCTCAGCCAGGGATTTTGAAAGCAGCATATGAAGAAAATCACAAATAAAATACTTGTAGAGATTTACATTCCAGATTAATGTCGTTATCTAAGAGTCAGTTTCAAAATATGGCTATGAAACTTTATGAACAACACCCAGAAGTGTCTCACAGAAATCCTCAGTCCAGTTGTTTAATGTGTTGTTTATGTTTAGTCGACAGTCAGTCAGTCAGATTTTTTATTATCTTACTACTTCGGTGTATAAACAAATTAATTCGTTTATGAGCCACAAAGACCCTTTTTTATTGGCAAACCTCCATTTATTTTACGGACCACACCGCTTGACAGTTTTCATAGCTTCTCAAATTGTATGTCTTAGAAATCCTAGTGTTGCTGTTGTCGTTTTGACTAAAAATCTATTTTTCCAATATTTACACAAAAACAAATGTTCAACCAACGGTTTTGTATAGTTGTACTTTATTTCAAAACAACTACAAACGTTTTATACCAGTTTTGTACTAAGTGGCCCATGTAGATACCGATGTCCTCGTATGTGCAAACTACATTTTCTTCTAAAACGCATATTCTTGAATAACCCAGAGTCGCCTCTCGTTTTTTTGACGTATTCTAAATCCCGCAGGATCTCCTCACTATGGATCCGTTAGGACCAAAGTTATATCTCATCTAATTCCAAGAAAGAAGAGTTTAACATGTTGCTGAATGGCGAGTAAGAGACTCAACAATTTCTAATATTACAGCCATCTGTTATCTGTAAGTCACAAATTCTTTTTAGTTACGACAAATATTTGGTAATTTTTTCTGATATTCTCTTACCTTTTTATCATTTTTGGTGTTGTTGTTTGTTCTTTCGTGTGTGTAAACAAAGCATAAATCAAAATAACAAGATAAATCTGGGTATGGTTTAGATTTGCAAAGCACAGGCACTCAGCTACTCAAACGCGAAGTGTGAATTGGGTCTATTCACAAATTTATGTTGGATCCGTTTGGAGAAAGAATGTTCCAGAGACACATTAAAATGCTATTACTATCCTAACTGTATCGAAAGACAAAAGAGTTAGAGCGTAATGAGACATGTAGGAAGTAGTTCTTCCAGCATATCACTGACAAATGGTGGGAAAGGGGAGTGACAAAGAATGGTATAAAGTACGAAGAGTTGGTCAGGAAAAGGGTACTCGTATTTAAGACCAGATAATCCTGGAGGATTAATGAAAGTAAGAACCGTTAACCAATTAAACGAGCGAAGATCTGTGATAGCAAGACTGCCATGCTCTACGCTTCTGAATCTGCAGAATAGAGCGTCGACGTTAGTACTTTTTTTAAATAGTTCGCTGTGTATATAAGTGCAGCTCAGTGGGCGACATACAGGGCGTGGAAGAAAACACGGAAATACTAAATACAACACATAATCATGAGAAATATGGTGTAGGAAAACCATTGGATCTCAAAACAGCTAACGTCCGCCTCTCAGTACATAAATACAGGTTTTGTACGGTTTTCATGGGAATTTTATACTATACTCTTACATCCTGCAAAATAGTGCTACTAGGGAACAAACATTATCCTATGCGATGTGTCTCATCAGCAAAATGGTCACTCTTTTGTGATTTTTTTAATTATTATTTATTTTATTTATTTATTTTTTAATGCGGTCCGCCACGAATTCCTGTGCTTAAACCTCTTCATCTCAGAGTAGTATTTGCACTCAACATTCATAGTTATTTGCTGAGTGTATTCCAATTTCTCTCTTCCCTTACACTTTTTATGTCTCTGCAGTTCCCTCTAATGTCACAGATCTGCTCTGTTATCCGCGGATGTTAAGCGACCGCTTCCGGAACGGGGAAAAACCCCGACAATGGGTCGAATCCGAACAGCGGATTAATAGCGAGGGGTCGGAACATACTATGCTGGTTCCCACGCTACGCCTCAGATACACGTTACGCGAATATTTAGAACAGTTTTGTTGGGTCTCCTTAAACACTCCTCCTCATTCTTGATATTGCCAGTCCATCTGATTCTCCTTTCTCTTTTGTGGCATCACATCTCAATCACGGCAGTTCCCATCTGTTACGGTTTTTCCACGTCCATGATGCACTACCATACAATGCTGTGCTCCAATCGTAAAATTTTTCCTCAATGAAGGCCTGTGATTGATACCAGTAGACTTCTCTTGGCCAGGAATTCTCTTTCTTATGTGTGTCAGTCTATTCTTTGTGGCCTCCATGCTTCGTCCATCAAGGGTTCTTCCAGTTAGCAGAATTTCCTAACTTTTTCTACTTAGTGACCACCATTTATGATGTTAGGTTTCTCATAACCCTCATTTCAGCTACTTTTATCTTTTTCTGGTTTACTCCCAGTCCATATTCCGTACCCAATGGACTGTTTATCCGATTCTTCACTTTGACTTAGGATAGCAATGTCATCAGCACATCTTATTGTTGATGGCCTCTCACCCTAATTTTAAACCCATTATTTGAACATTTTTATATACGTCATTGCTTCTTCGATATATACACACACCAAAAAAAGTTTTGCATCACCCTAGTTCCGAGAACTCCTGAAGATAGATTTTGACTGTGGTTATTGTATCACAGACACAGTCCCTATGACTGTTCAGAGATGTCACTAAACCCGCCCAAAGATGTAAACAACCATTCATGAGCAGCGACTATTAGACGGAGGGGGCCCGACAGTCGATCGGTTCCAGTCACTCCACAAGGAAGGAGGTATATGGCTAGGGTTGTCTGTGATTCAACCGTGCCTAGACGGTCAATACCGAGGTTCGATCGCGTCCACATTGTTACTTAGTGCCAGGAAGGGCTCTGAACAAGGGAAGTGTGCAGGTATCTCAGAGTGAATCAAAGCGACGTTGTTCGGACATGGAGGAGATACAGAGACAGGAATTGTCAATGACATGCCTCGCTCAGGCCACCCAATGGCTACTACTGCAGTGGATGACCGCTACCTACGGATGATGGCTCGGCGGACCCCTGACAGCAACGCCACCATATTTAATGATGCTTTTCGTGTAGATTCAGGACTTAAACTGTGCGCAGTAGACTGGACGATGCGCAACTTCATACCCGACGTCCATGGTGAGGTCCATCTTTGGAACCATGACACCACGCAGCGCAATACAGATGGGCCCAACAACATGCCGAATGGATTGGCATCACGTTCTCTTCACCGATGAGTGTTGCGTATGCCATCAACCAGACAATCGTTGGAGACGCGGTCAAGCTGAACACCCTAGACACACTGTCCAGAGTGTGCAGCAACGTGGAGGTCCCCTGATGTTACGGCGACGCATTATTTGAGGCCGATGTACGCCGCTGGTGCTCATGTGAGGCGCCGTAACGACTGTACGGTATGTGAATGCGATCCTCCGACCGATATTGCAACCATATCGGCAGTATACTGGCGAGGCGTTGGTCTTCATGGACGACAGTTCGCGCCCCCATCGTGCACATCTTGTGAATGACTTGCTTCAGGATAACGACATCGCTCGACTAGAGTGGGCAGCATGTTCTGCAGACATGAACCTTATAGAACATGCGCGGGATAGATTGAAAAGGGCTGTTTATGGATGATGTGAGTCACCAACCACGCTGAGGGATCTACTCTGAATCGCCGTTGAGGAGTGGGACAATCTGGACCAACAGTGCCTTAATAAATTTGTGGGTAGTACGCCACGACGAAGACAGGTATGCATCAATGCAAGATGACGTGCTGCTGGGTATTATAGGCAGTTGCCTAGAGCAACCTGGACCATCACCTCTGAGGTCTCACTGTATGGTGGTACAACGTGCACCGTGTGGTATTCATGAGAAATAAAAAGGGCGGAAATGATATTTATGTTGATCTCTATTCCAATTTTCTGTACAGGATCCGAGACTCTCGGAACCGAGTGATGCAAAACTATTTTGATGGGTATGGATTCAAGTGTGTGGTATGAAAGGCTGCATTCCTGTCTAACACCCTTTTTAGTCCGAGCACTTTGCTCTTGGTCTTCCAACTTAGTGTTCCATCTTGGTTCCTGTACATATTCTATATTACTCGTCTTACACTATACCTTCTATTTTTCCCAGGATTCCGAACATCTTGCGCCATTTTACGTTGTCGAACATTTCTTCTTAATCGACATATACGATGAATATGTCTTGATTTTACTTTGATCTTGCTTCCTTTATCAATCACAACGTCAGAAGGGCCTCTCCGGTGCCCTTTCTTGCCTAAAGCCATCTGACATGTAACAGACTCTCAATTTTCATTTCGATTCTTCTGTGTATCATCTTCATCAGCTGCTTGCAGCTGTGGTTGCCCTTTTCACAGTTGTCCACTTTTGTTCAACCGGACTGCTTACTTTGATTTTCTCATAACATATTAGTACACATTGGAACAAGCTTTGACCAATCTTCATACGATATTGGTGGAAGTAATTAATCACTATAATTCTCCATCCGAGGACAATTAAAAGAAAAAGAGTAAAACAGTTCTGTGTTGCTCCATACGAGATGTCGATTTGGTGAAACACTGTCACGAGAATACCAAAAGGAGGTCCAAAAGTTGTCCTTCTCATCCACTGTAAAAGCCAGAACGTTGGCAGCGACTACACCTAACGGATCTTCCAGGGGGCAGCTAGCAAAGGTTGAGAACACTGTTCCAGCAAATCACGGATCAGAGATAATTAGATAAATACAACAATAATTGAGGTTTATAGCACTTATGTTGTGTAGATATTTCAAGACTGAAGTGATGGATCATAGTACACATCAGAAAACTATTATAGCAGGGTACGATTACGTCGAAAAAGACGTAAGAGGTGATTTATAAACGTCGTCAACTAGTCCCATTACAGAGAGATGCTCAAGGTATTCTTGTATCAAAGATCATACGACTAACTTAATCTTTCATCAGCGGAACATGCAAGAATGTGCTGTCTAATGAACTACTTCCGTTTATTGGCCTACGAAACAAACAGACGATCAGTAAAATACACGTATTCATCGCTCGAAAACTGTGTAATAACTATCCAGGAGCACCCCAAGAACATGACGTGCTTCTTTGCCCATCTGAAAACAAACAAAATCTCCGAACAGTCCTTGAAGGCTGAACGGTGTTGAGCAACCTTCGTGTCATCCTCATCCCACAGGTATCACTGGAAGCGGGTGTGTAGGGGCATGTGGTCACCACACCGCTCTCCCAGCCGTTGTCGTTAAAGTAGCTTTTCAGTTGCAGCCCTCACAGGGGCCGCGTGCAACCCACACGCCAATAGCCACCCCATCCAACTGTTCGTCAAGGCACACCGCTTAAATTCGGTGACCTGACGTAGGCCGTTGGCTCCCTGGCCACCTACTTAACTTAATTGTAACTACTTTCAGCTTGTCTGGTTTGCCACTGAGTGAGATGAGCATACACTGGAACACGCTCTGACCAATTTCCGTGGGATATGGGTGGAAATAATTAACAACGATGACTCCCCAACACATTCAGTGTTTCTTGAAGCACAAAGCACGACATGCCTAGGCAGAATTTGGGTTAAAGAATGTGTTACATGCGGCTAGGTAATCTAGGTAATTATGGGTAAAACGGCTGCTTATAAATATGTAACATAGTTTTACGTTCATCATCTCTTAATTTAGCCCATAATAACTAGCTACATCAGCGACTAGGCACTGAGGACCGTGCAGTCCTCCCAACCGCAATATTTTCTAAAGCCTTAAATTCAAGTAGCTCCTCAAGTGGACCAGTGAGGCTTAGTGAACCCAACAAGGATATCATCCTGACACTATGCATGTAACGCCCTGCTAAACCCGCAGGACAGGACAGGTAGTTGGAATTGTGAATGGGGCCAAAATGAGTGGCTGTCAGTTACACTCGAACACATATAACTTTATTTATTTGACCAAGCATTACAGTACAAATTCTTGAACCTAGTTATCGGCTGATTACGCCACACTATCTTATGCCTTAAGGGAACAACCACTTTAATTAAAAAAAAAGTCTAAAAGCCATTAACTCAAAATTCAGACGCCAAAAAGAATATTTAGAAGGCAGAAGGCCTCACGTTAAGTAAGTTCTATAATTTGGCTGAAGGCACAAAAATCTAACACTTGAAAAGCAACAACCTTAATTTAAAGACGGCTGAAGGCCGATGATTTAAGATTCCAGGTAAAATTAAATAAAAAAAACACAAGGCAGAAGGCCTTGTCTTCAATTAGGCTGAAGGTCCCAAACAGTCTAATGCTCGAAAGACAAAGATCATTAATTTAAAAATGGCTGAAGGCCCTGACTTAAAACGCAACTAAAATAATTTTTATTAGGCAGAAGGCCCAGGGCTTTACCTTTAAACAATATATTAATCAGGCTGAAGGCCCAATCAATCTAATACCTGACAAGCAAGACACTTTTAATTTTAAAACTGCTGCAGGCCCATGACTCAAAACACAACTAAAATAATTTTTAGTAGGCAGAAGGCCCAATGCTATATCTTTAAACAATATTTTAATCAGGCTGAAGGCACAAAAAATCTAACACTTGAAAAGCAATTAACTTCAATTTTAAAGTGTCTGAAGGACTATGACTTAAAACACCGTTAAAAACAATTCAACTTTAATTCAAAACCATCGGCTATGAGCCATACAAATACACACAACAGAAAATAAGGAAAGCAGTGCAGCTAACGGCGCTCAGATGTTTTTCAGGGGGTCGACCAGCACATGAAATACTAACGTTCACTTAAGTCAGACAGGCAATCGGCCCAACCATTCTCGATCCGACGACAACCCAACCAACAGACAGATAACGGATCCACCGACAAGGTAACTTGCGCTCTACTCGACCAGTACACAACCGGGAGTTCAATGCAAACATAAAAGGCATGGACGCCCACAATCAAGAATACATTAAGCTGTCGAACTACACACCATGCTGGACAGCGACAACACGGTGAGGAAAGGAATTTGCCTAAATTTAGGTCAACGGCCAGGGCAGGTAACCGGAACGTTTCTACATTTCTACATTTCTACATTTATACTCCGCAAGCCACCCAACGGTGTGTGGCGGAGGGTACTTTACGTGCCACTGTCATTATCTCCCTTTCCTGTTCCAGTCGCGTATGGTTCGCGGGAAGAACGACTGTCTGAAAGCCTCTGTGCGCGCTCTAATCTCTCTAATTTTACATTCGTGATCTCCTCGGGAGGTATAAGTAGGGGGAAGCAATATATTCGATACCTCATCCAGAAACGCACCCTCTCGAAACCTGGCGAGCAAGCTACACCGCGATGCAGAGCGCCTCTCTTGCAGGGTCTGCCACTTGAGTTTGTTAAACATCTCCGTAACGCTATCACGGTTACCAAATAACCCTGTGACGAAACGCGCCGCTCTTCTTTGGATCTTCTCTATCTCCTCCGTCAACCCGATCTGGTACGGATCCCACACTGATGAGCAATACTCAAGTATAGGTCGAACGAGTGTTTTGTAAGCCACCTCCTTTGTTGATGGACTACATTTTCTAAGGACTCTCCCAATGAATCTCAACCTGGTACCCGCCTTACCAAAACGTTAAGGGCCACAAGGCAGAAAATTCCGCTGATGCACTTCAATTGGAAATAACCAAATACAGTTAGACTCTACCGGACAGTGGCTAAACCTTCACTAACTCGAACACACACTTTGTTGCTCGCGCAGATGTCCCAGCAGCCAACAATGTGCACCAAACGGCACAATATGAACAGTCGGGACTTGCTGGTACATTAAATCCAAACTCAACTTTCGCGTCCAGGGTCGGTGAGCCACGGACCATGTAGCAATGGGAACAGCCCCACACACTCCGACACTGTTGAGACCACCAGTGGGCCTGGCCAAGCTACACCCAGTGGAGATTTCCTCGCTGCTCCACTCCAGCCGACAGACCGCTCGTACACAGCACAGACGGAAACTACAAGCACCAGACCAAAGATAGTACAAGGTGTGAATATCGCTGCTGCCTCTCACTGAGAGAGCGAACAACAGCATAATCGCAATAACCGCGGAAAACCAAACACAGAATAGGGAGCAAGGTTTAAAACAACGCACAAATAAGCCCAACACGGCTCAGTGGAGATTCAAAATATCGTACTCCGCATGTCTGACCCGCTGACCGCTCATTTATGGAGGCGCGTTTTTATTTATTTACTTAATTTATTTTGACGTAATGATTATTCTCAGACTACCAGCGTCAGGCATTGGATTTGCAGCGGCTCCAACGGAACCAGTGTTAAGTGCAGTTAGCAAGATTTATTTACGAATCTGTCAGGCAGTAGTCCTAAGTTTTGTGCTCAGTTACCCTTCTCCAGTTTACACTAGGTGGCACCTGAAAGGTCGTGAGGTAGACTGCTCCCGACTCCACACACCAATGGTAGCTGTTCCGGCACTGTCAGCTCCCACCGAACTGCCTATCCTCGCAAAGTGTTGCGCCTGCAAAATCTCAGTGTGCTGTTTCTATAAGTTCCTCGTGACAATTAGTGTAGCATGCATTCGGTCTCTAATATCAACGCGGATTTCAGGAATTTTACGAGATTTTCTTATGGTGTTAGCGACCTTAAGCTTTATTCCTGTAAGAGTTAAATTTCTTCATCTTGCGAAGCTTATACATATCAAAGTTGATACGATATGCTATCTCGGAAAGAGCCGTTACTGACCGAGGTATTTTGGTAATGGAAGAAAAATAAAGTATTTCATTGGGATCAGATTTCCTCGGGATTATTAATTAATCATGTGCTTCCGGTATTTTACCGAGTTTTGTTTCTATTTTATAATCAATACTTCGAAAAGCAACCCTTCCACCTTCTTCAGGAGCTGAGAGTTTCGCCATTGCCGGCCGGAGTGGCCGAGCGGTTCTAGGCGCTACAGTCTGGAAGCGCGCGACCGATACGGTCGCAGGTTCGAATCCTGCCTCGGGCATGGATGTGTATGATGTCCTTAGGTTAGTTGGGTTTAAATAGTTCTAAGTTCTGGGGGACTGATGACCTCAGAAGTCCCACAGTGCTCAGAGCAGTTTTTTCAGTTTCGCCATTAAATGCAATTGCAGTCTGCACCCCAAACAGCACACCATTAGGTGTAATACTGGACATGATAAGTCTGGAGCATTTTACGAAATGGAAATTTCTCCAGTTTAAAAATAATTAACGAAACTCAAACTCTAATTGCAATTAAGAGCAGATTTTTGACATATTAAGAAACTATACAGTTATACATTCCAAACTTCAATTTCAAATTTTCACTTACTTTTTCTTTTCTTTTTTTTTATTTTTTTTTTTTTTTTAGATGAACGCTCTGAAGCTGTTTTCTGTCGTCCTGGAGGGCGGAGCGCAGTCACTGGTGCCTGCAGACACTGTTTCTCATGCAACGTTCCATGTATATATCTAAGATGTAAGGGACACGAAACGAAAAATGTTCAAATGTATGTGAAATCTTATGGGACTTAACTGCTAAGGTCATCAGTTCCTAAGCTTACTCACTACTTAACCTAAATTATCCTGATGACAAACACACACACCTATGCCCGAGGGAGGACTCGAACCTCCGCCGGGACCAGCCGCACAGTCCATGACTGCAGCGCCCCAGACCGCTCGGCTAAACCCGCGCGGCACACGAAACGAAAGCAGTGGTTGAGATGGGAGTGATACAGAGTTGTAGGCTATCCCCGACGTTATTGAACCTGTGATTTGAGCAAGCAGTTAATGAAACAAATGAAAATTTGGAGTAGGAACTAAAATCCATGCAGAAGAAATAAAAACTTTGAGAATTGCTGACTACATTGTAATTCTGTCAGAGACAGCAAAGGACCTTAAAGAGCAATTGAACGGAATGGACAGTGTCTTGAAAGGAGGCTATAAGATGAAAATCAACAAAATGGGGTAATGGAATGTAGTCAAATTAATTCAAGTGGTGCTGAGGGAATTACATTAGGAAAAGAGATACTTAAAGCAGTAAATGAGGTTTGCTATTTGGAAAGCAAAATAACTGATGAGTGTCAGGTAGGGATGATACAAAACGTAGATTGGCTATGGCAAGGGACGCGTTTCTGAAGAAGCGAAAATTGTTAACGTAGAGTATTAATTTTAGTGTCACAAGTATTTTCTGTAAGTATTTGTAAGGAGTGTAGCTATGTCTGCAAGTGAAACATGGACGATAACTAGTTTAGACGAGAAGACAGTAGAAGCTTTCGAAATGCTGAAGATAAGATGGGTAGATCATGAGACTCATGAGGAGGTACTGAATAGAATTGGATGGAAGAGGTATTTCTGGCACAACTTGACTAGAAGAAGGGATCGGTTGGTAGGACATATTCTCAGGCATAAAGGGATCACCAATTTAGTATTGGAGTGTACTGGAGGGAAGCGTGGAGGGTAAAAGTAGGCGGATACCATGAGATGAATACACTAATTAGATTCAGAAGGATTTAGGTTGCAGTAGTAGCTCGGAGATGAAGGAGCTTGCGCAAGGTACAGTAACATGGAGAGCTGCATCAAACTAGTCTCTGGACTGAAGACCACAAGACGCGAGCTGATGTACATTGAGCTGAAAAAATTCATAGTGTACCTCCTAATATCGTGTCAAACCCCCTTTTGCCGGCATAATGCAGCACCTTGACGTGGCGTGGACACAACATGTCCCCTGGAAGTCCACTGCAGAAACGTTGAGCCATGTTGCGCCTATAGTCATCCATAATTGCAAAAGTGTTGCCGGTGCAGTATTTTGTTCACGAACTGACCCCTGGGTTGTGTCCCTAAATTTTCGATGGAATTCATCTCGGGCAATCTGGGTGACCTTATCATTAACTATAATTGTCCATAGAGCTATGAAACCAATGCGGAATAATTATAGCGCGGTGACATGGCGCATGGAGGTTCCATCACAGTCTGGGAACGTGGAGTCCATGAATGGCCGCAGACGGTCTCCAAGTAACCCAACATAAGCATTTTCTGTCAATGATCGTTTCAGTTGGACCATTGGACCAATTCCATTCCATGTAAACACAGTCCACACCATCATGGAGCCGCCACCACCTTGCTCAATGCCTTGTTAACAACTTGGGTCCATTGCTCCGTGGGTTCTGTGCCCAAACCATCCGAGCCATCAGCCCTTATCAACTTAAATGGGGACTCGTCTGATCAGGCCAAGGTTTTTCAGTTGACTAGCGTCCAACAGATATGATCACGAGCCAACGAGGGGCGCAGCAGGCGATGTCATGCTGATAGCAAAGAAAATCGCGTCGTTCGTCTGTTGACATAACCCATTAACACCAGATTTCGCCGCAGAGTCCTAACTGATACGTTCGACGCACTCCCATGATGATTTTGGCGGTTACTTCACGCGGAGTTGCTTGTCTGTTAGCATTGACAACTGTGAGCAAACGCCTGTGATTTCGGTTGCTGAGTGAAGGCTGTAGGCCATTGTGTCATCCATACTGAAAGGAAATACCTTAAATTTGGTTTTGTCGCCATGCTCGGATCACGAAATATTGAACTCCATAAGAATTTCCGAAATATAATGCGTCCAGCTCCAGCTGCCATTCCTCGTTAAAGGTCTGTTAATTTCTCATCGTGCGGCAATAATCATGTCGGAGCCTTTTACACCATGTGTACGCGATACTACCGCCATCAGTTTATGTGCACAAGGGTACACTCTGAGTTATGTCAGTTCACTGTAAATTATATTATAGCTAGCCCATAGTCTTCATAGTCATACGGTAAAAGGAATGTAGTATGACGAAGCTATCCGTTTTACATGGAACACGAACGGAGATATGCCCCGCCCCCCCTCCCCACCTCTCTTGATTCCCCACTACCATGTTCAGAATGCAGCCCCGCCAGATACCTGCCGGCGACGCGTGACCAGACAGCTATATGGGCCACATATGGCGACATATCGCTGCAGGCAGGCACGTACGTTAGCACCGCTCGATGGAGTCCAGGACAACGGTAAGAGGCCCGGACACTGCAGCGCATCGGAACTGCAGCGTAGCCTGTTTCGAGACTTGCAGCTTCAGCTTTGTTTCCAGCGCAGTACATCGTATGTGCGCAAGTGCCTCGTCAGCACCGGCGATGCGCTGATATGAGAAGCTCGCGGACTCAACTGCTCAACTTGTAATCTGCGAATACGGCACCACTGCAGAGCGGTGGGTAGCTGACGTTGGATGACGTTGGATGACAATACAGGGTGTTACAAAAAGGTACGACCAAACTTTCAGGAAACATTCCTCACACACAAATAAAGAAAAGATATTATGTGGAAATGTGTACGGAAACTCTTAATTTCCATGTTAGAGCTCAGTTTAGTTTGTTCTTCCACCTAGGCTCAATGAAGCACGTTATCATGATTTCATACGGGATACTCCACCTGTACTGCTAGAACATGTGTCTTTACAAGTACGACACAACATGTTGTTTCTTGCACGATGGAGCTCCTGCACATTTCAGTCAAAGTGTTCGTACGCTTCTCAACAACAGATTCGGTGACCGATGCATTGGTAGAGGCGGACCAATTCCATGGCCTCCACGCTCTCCTGACCTCAACCCTCTTGAGTTTCATTTATGGGGGCATTTGAGAGCTCTTGTATACGCAACCCCGGTACCAAATGTAGAGACTCTTTGTGCTCGTATTGTGGACGGCTGTGTTACAATACGCCATTCTCCAGGGCTGCATCAGCGCATCAGGGATTCCATGCGACGGAGTGTGGATGCATGTATCCTCGCTAACGGAGGACATTTTGAACATTTCCTGTAACAAAGTGTTTGAAGTCACGCTGGTACGTTCTGTTGCTGTGTGTTTCCATTCCATGATTAATGTGATTTGAAGTGAAGAAATAAAATGAGCTCTAACATGGAAAGTAAGAGTTTCCGGACACATGCCCACATAACATGTTTTCTTTCTTTGCGTGTGAGGAATGTTTCCTGAAAGTTTGGCCGTACCTTTTTGTAACACCCTGTATAGCATCTTTCACACCCTCTGCTAGACCTCATTACATTAATAATGGAAGTGGAAGAAAATTTCTGAAGGGGAATAAAACTTCGCGGATAACCAGCGAAAGTTACACGTTTGAGACCTTATGTTTCTTGTGATGAGATATAAGGAAGATAAAAAAAGACATGTTAAAATGAACTGACAACGTACTTAGCCAGGAACATGATTTAAGGATCTACATCTACATCTACATCTACATGATTACTCTGCAACTCACAATTAAGTGCCTTGTAGAGAGTTCACTGAACCACAAGCTATATCTCTGCCGTTTCACTATCGAGTAGCACGCGGGAAAAGCGAACACTTAAATTTTTCTGTGCGATATCTGACTTCTCTTATTTTATTATTATGCTCATTTCTCCCTGAACTCATGGGAGCTAACAAAACGTTTTCACACTCTGAGAACGAAGTTGGTGATTGAAATATTATGAGAAGATATTGAAGAAACGAAAAACGCCTTTGTTTTAATGATTGCCACCCCGATTTGCATATCATATCCATAGCACTCTGTCTCATATTCCGCAACAATACAAAACGAGTGGGACTTCTGTGGACTTTTTAGATGTTCTCCATCAATCCTTTTTGATGCTGATCTTACATCGCACGGACAAGCTTAGACTAAGGAGTCTGTACAGTAGACCTGCATTTCATAAGTGTTCTGTCAATAAACCCCAGTCTTTGGTTTACTTTCGCTATAACTTGTTCTAAGTTATAGTCCGATTTAAGTTATTTGTAACTGTAATCCCTAAGTTGTTGTTGTTGTTGTGGTCTTCAGTCCTGAGACTGGTTTGATGTAGCTCTCCATGCTACTCTATCCTGTGCAAGCTCCTTCATCTCCCAGTAACTACTGCAACCTACAACCTTCTGAAACTGCTTAGTGTATTCATCTCTTGGTCTCCCTCAACGATTTTTACCCTCCACGCTGCCCTCCAATACTAAATTGATGATCCCTTGATGCCTCAGAACACGTCCTACCAACCGATCCCCTCTTCTAGTCAAGTTGTGCCACAAATTTCTCTTCTCCCCAATCCTATTCATAACCTCCTCATTAGTTATGTGATCTACCCATCTAATCTTCAGCATTCTTCTGTGGCACCACACTACGAAAGCTTCTGTTCTCTTCTTGTCTAAACTATTTATCGTCCATGTTTCACTTCCATACATGGCTACACTCCAAACACTCCACAATACTTTCAGAAACGACTTCCTGACATTTAAATCTATACTCGATGTTAACAAATTTCTCTTCTTCAGAAACGCTTTCCTTGCCACTGCCAGTCTACATTTTATATCCTCTCTACTCCGACCATCATCAGTTATTTTGCTCCCCAAATAGCAAAACTCCTTTACTACTTTAAGTGTCTCATTTCCTAATATAATTCCCTCATCATCACCCGACTTAATTCGACTACATTCCATTATCCTCGTTTTGCTTTTGTTGATGTTCATCTTATATCCTCCTTTCAAGACACCATCCATTCCGTTCAACTGCTCTTCCAAGTCCTTTGCTGTCTCTTACAGAATTACAATGTCATCGGCGAACCTCAAAGTTTTTATTTCTTCTCCATGGATTTTAATACCTACTCCGAATTTTTCTTCTATTTCCTTTACTGCTTACTCAATATACAGATTGAATAACATCGGGGAGAGACTGCAACCCTGTCTCACTCCCTTCCCAACCACTGCTTCCCTTTCATGTCCCTCAACTCTTATAACTGTCATCTGGTTTCTGTACAAATTGTAAATAGCCTTTTGCTCCCTGTATTTTACCCCTGCTACCTTCAGAATTTGAAAGAGAGTATTCCAGTCAACATTGTCAAAAGCTTTCTCTAAGTCTACAAATGCTAGGAACGTAGGTTTGCCTTTCCTTAATCTAGCTTCTAAGTTAAGTCGTAGGGTCAGTATTGCCACACGTGTTCCAATATTTCTACGGAATCCAAACTGATCTTCTCCGAAGTCGGCTTCTACTAGTTTTTCCATTCGTCTGCAAGGAATTCGCGTTAGTATTTTGCAGCTGTGACTTATTAAACTGATAGTTCAGTAATTTTCACATCTGTCAATACCTGCTTATTTGGGATTGGAATTGTTATGTTCTTCTTGAAGTCTGAGGGTATTTCGCCTGTCTCATACATCTTGCTCACCAGATGGTAGAGTTTGGTCAGGACTGGCTCTAACACGGCTGTCAGTAGTTCTAATGGAATGTTGTCTACTCCCGGGGCCTTGTTTCGACTCAGGTCTTACAGTGCTCTGTCAAACTCTTCACGCAGTATCATATCTCACATTTCATCTTCATCTACATCCTCTTCCATTTCCATAATATTGTCCTCAAGTACATCGCCCTTGTATGGACCCTCTATATACTCCTTCCACCTTTCCGCTTTCCCTTCTTTGCTTAGAACTGGGTTTCCATCTGAGCACTTGATATTCATATAAGTGGTTCTTTTTTCTCCAAAGGTCTCTTTAACTTTCCTGTAGGCAGTATCTTTCTTACCCCTCGTGAGATAAGCCTCTACATCCTTACATTTGTCCTCTAGCCATGTCTGCTTAGCCATTTTGCACTTCCTGTCGATCTCATTTTTGAGACGTTTGTATTCTTTTTTGCCTGCTTCATTTACTGCATTTTTGTATTTTCTCCTTTCATCAATTAAATCCATTATCTCTTCTGTTACCCAAGGATTTCTAGTAGCCCTCGTCTTTGTACCTACTTGATCCTCTGCTGCCTTCACTACTTCATCCCTCAAAGCTACCCATTCTTCTTCTACAGTATTTCTTTCCCCCATTCCTGTCAATTGTTCCCTTACGCTCTCCTTGAAACTCTGTACAACCTCTGGTTCTTTCAGTTTATCCAGGTCCCATCTTCTTAAATTCCCACCTTTTTGCAGTTTCTTCAGTTAAGTGTTTGGTTGAATTTACACCCTTTAGATTTGTGTGATTTATCGTGTAAAGGAAGTTCATCGGATTCCTTCTAGTACTCACGTGGACGATTTCATACTGTCCACTATTTAGAGTTGATAAAAAGAATAAATATGAAGATGGTGAAGAGGCCTTGAAAATGGAACGTAGAGTTGCTTGACTTCAAAATGTAAAGCGACGCAGCAGTATAAGAAGTGAAAGAATTGTCCTGTTTACAAAACCAGATTACACAGCATCGCCGAAGCAATCAGAAGTTTATTGACCCATAAAATGAAACGTTTCTTCAGTGAATGAGCTATTTAGAGATCAGATATTGATATGGAAGTGAGAGATAAATTCCTCACAGATTACAAATTTTCATGGACGTGAAGGACGAAAAAGGTGTTAAGACCTTGAATATGGTGCTCTTCAAAAAAATGTAGAAAATGTGGACGGAAGCCGCGCGGGAGTAGCCTAGCGGTCTGGGCTCTGCAGTCATGGACTGTGCGGCTGGTCCCGGCGGAGGTTCGAGTCCTCCCTCGGGCATGGGTGCGTTTGTCCTTAGGATAATATAGGTTAAGTAGTGAGTAAGCTTAGGGACTGATGACCTTAGTAGTTAAGTCCTATAAGATTTCACACACATTTTTTGAACATTTGTAGACAGAAGAAGAAATGAAACATGAATCAACAAATGATTATGTTAGGAAAAATGTTTGTAGAACACACTTACCGGAAGAAGACAGGTTAATGGGACGTCTTCTGAGGCATCCAGGATTTAATTTGGTGCTGCGAAGGAGAGGTAGAAATGGGGAAAGTAAGAACACTACAATAGGCTTATCAAGAATGGTGGTTTGTGACAGTTACTTAAGGATGAGAAGACGAGTATAACGAAAAGATGGATGGCGGCAACAAACGAGTCGAATGACTCTTTACTCCCGTATTGATTGGTTTCGTCACGGAAGTTTGACTAGTTTTATTGATCAAGAGAGTTTATTTCTCCTTCTTTTTCCTCCATCTATTTTAATAGTTTGTTTCTTTGTTTTTCTCCCAAACAGTGAAACAGACCAAAATGAATTTTTAATTGCATTTTTCTCTTGATCTTCCTGAAACACTCTTTGTGTGGTACGAAAAACACTGTAACCCACACGTACCTGGATTTTGCATCGATTTTTCACATATTATTAAAGGAACGGGTCAGATAAAATGTTGACCATTTCACTGCTTCCTTTGTCTAAAGCCGGCCGAAGTGGCCGTGCGGTTATAGGCGCTGCAGTCTGGAACCGCGAGGCCGCTACGTTCGCAGGTTCGAATCCTGCCTCGGGCATGGATGTGTGTGATGTCCTTAGGTTAGCTAGGTTTAACTAGTTCTAAGTTCTAGGGGACTAATAACCTCAGAAGTTGAGTCCCATAGTGCTCAGAGCCATTTGAACCATTTGAACCTTTGTCTAAATGCAGAGATTTTTCATGGGTGTGTCGTCTCCTTAGATTCTACAATTCTAGGTCCAATGTGTTTCGTGCCATGGAGGTGGCTGTTGGGTATATACGAGTGCAGTGCCAGATTTTTATTATTGGTTATGAAGCTACAGCTCTCGAATAGCATTAACACGCACACTGTGACTAGGATACGCACCCCACGGGGACATCTCTATCAACATGGTCACATTTCCTCACTACACCAGACTGCGGTGACGTTTCAGATATAGTACAAATTTAGGGTAAGATGAGCTGAATACGACTTTTATTTTAACACCATTTATTTCCCCGTCCGACAAGGCCTCTAGAATGCTGCTTTCTTGTCGAACTACACCGTACCATCAAACGATAGCGACCGTCATCTACAGAAATGGGTACTCTCAATAGTGTAAGAAATGCACTGACATATGTGAATCACAAAGGCTTTATTGAATTTAGGGTACATAAAAGTGACAAATCATTTACAGCAGATATGAATACGCGTAAGTCATACAATTACTTCCTACACTCAGGGGAATTACATCTGATCAAAAATCAAATGAAACTTTTATCAAGCCAACACCAGCGCGCAAAATATTTAATCTGCTATCGGTGTTATAATGAGGCTACTGACACTCTTCTGATAATTGTGGAACCTAGAAAAAACACCATAAGTCCATAACCCTCGAACTTAGCAATGATTACATCGGGGTGTCACGCCACAGTTTTCTGATGATGACGTGGTCCCCGGAAACCTTTCTAAGAACATATAGTTCATATTTTGCTACAGATTTTGTTTCCCAAAACTGTCTACCAATTATATGCAAGCTGTTAAACATTATTCATCCGAAGTATTCGTACTTGTGGTGACCTGTCATCATTATTAGTTTAATGAAAATGTAACTTGCGTCGATGCATTGTCCAGCGATCACATTTTATTATGCAATACAATTGTGAGACAATTGGTCTAAAACTATCGCTAAGGTTAACAAATTTTGCTTGTCATCCACCTCACTTTGAGTTTATACAACATCGGCAAATATATCTCTCACCTCTACATCTTCCCAAGCCGCATCACATGCCCTTGGATTCACCTCTTAGCTTTCCTATTGCTGCATCCGATTTTCCCAGAGATCCTCATTCCGCGGTCACGAAATCTTCATACTGCCGAGATAAGATCATTATGAAATCACGTTGTCACCCCCACTTACATTTCAAGAAAGCGGAAGCCCAGTTGCCTTGTCATTCTCTGAGGGCTTTGAGTGATGGTTTTAATACAAATTAAGATTGTCCGAATTCCTGGTTTCTTTGATTATGTAGTTTCAAGCTTTCAGTAGTGATATCGACTCGTTTCTGTGGTTGTATTTGTGGGAATGCTCTGACGACAGACGGTAATCCAAGGTGAAAATGTATCTGGTTGTTTCAGTCGTGTCTCAGGTCTGTATCAATCTATTTAGTTGTCGTTCACAATCCAAACATGTCACTCATGATCAACATGCCAGATTAAAAACGCAGAAGGGAATGAGCTGGTGTAGTGGTTTAGGCTCTTATCCAGAACCGTGTTTCAAGTATGGTCCCGATAATTTCCTAAAGAATATTATATATGTGTTTAGCCATTTGCTACTATGAATTTCCTTAAATAAGACATCCAGCTACAATTTTTTCATGTTTTTTAATCTGTCATTTACAAGGTATGCCTTGGAGTGAGGAGCACTGATCACATAAAAAAACAAGAGAGATATTGTTCTAAGTGTGCACTGCCTCGATATCAACTCGAAAGTGAGGCGTAATATCATCGACTCAATAACTGAGCAACCTCCTCCTTCGTGTCCAACCAGTGGACATGCACGCTCTCCACCACGCTGACTTAACAGCGTTCCACATGAGCTAACGCTCAGTCGTTACCCCCGGCAACTGCAGGACGGCCATCCAAGGAGGACGGTCAGTCATGCGGCACGGGGATGCTATGTGCATTTGCTGAAGTTGTATTTGAGCGGGTGTGTGATTCTGCATCCTGCCAGCTTGCGCGTCTGGGAAGCGTATCCCTCGCATTTCCTGGAAGACTGCCGAGGAACTTTGTCCGCTGCTTTTCTCTTCAGAATTCACAGGAAAAGTGGCAGTAGTGAACCATAGTCATCCACGCTTGTTGAACTTATCTGGTGACGCCTTTAGTGTGTAAAATGTACGAACGTAATTTGGGGCTATCCGCTGTGTCATAGGTTTTAGATCCCCTACGCACTGCTTCACAGTGATGTGTGCTGAGTGTGACGTGACGGCCCAGTACCAGTTGTCCACCATGAACAGAGACGCATGGCCATCAGCATTCTGTTTTAAGAGAGCAGCTAATCATCTGTCCTTTGAGCACAAGAGATTCCTAATGTCTGGTCATGGGACCTCAAATTCCAGAGCCTTCCACAACATCTTACAAAAACTGAGCATTTCCGCTCTGTTATGCAATGCATTATAGTAGCTGAATTTCAGAACAGTGCTAGAGATTCTTGATGCTGTTGTAAAAAATCAGAAACAAAAACACTTACATGTAAGCAATACTGTTTCATGAAAGGACCGGAAACCTAAACCCAGATGATCAAATGCAACCTCAGTCTCTTCACCACTATGTCCCACCAGTAATACTTTGTTCATTTCGAGTGACAATATTATGGCTATTTCATTGCGTTTGTAACGTATTGTCCTCGTATGTTCCATCCCGTTACAACTGAGAAAAAACTAAAATACTGAAGTAAGCTATGATATAGCGAAGTCGGAAGATTCCATACAGTCCAGGAAACATGCGAAGGACTAACAAGGGAACCTCCCCTTCGCACCCCCCCTCAGATTTAGTTATAAGTTGGCACAGTGGATAGGCCTTGAAAAACTGAACACAGATCAATCGAGAAAACAGGAAGAAGTTGTGTGGAACTATGAAAAAAATAAGCAACATATACAAACTCAGTAGTCCATGTGCAAGATAGGCAACATCAAGGATAATGTGAGCTGAGCGGCGTCGTTGTCCCGTGGTTAGCGTGAGCAGCTGCGGAACGAGAGGTCCTTGGTTCAAGTCTTCCCTCGAGTGAAAAGTTAACTTACTTTATTTTCGCAAAGTTATGATCTGTCCGTTCGTTCATTGACGTCTCTGTTCACTGTAATAAGTTAAGTGTCTGTGTTTTGCGACCGCACCGCGAAACCATGCGATTAGCAGACAAAAGGACGTGTCTCTCTAATGGGAACCGAAAACATTTGATCGCAAGGTCATAGGTCAACCGCTTCCTCCACAGGAAAACACGTCTGATATATTCTATACGACACTGGTGACGGCATATGCGTCACATGACAGGAATATGTTGTCGACCCACCTAACTTGTACACTTGGCGAATGGGTAAAAAGATTCTTCTACCTTGCCCGATTTAGGTTTTCTTGTGGATGTGATAATCACTCCCAAAAAAGTGATGAAAACAGAGTTTGTCACATAAATTGCAACAAATGAATGCAACAGTTTCACAGTCGCACAGTTTTCCCTGTGCTCTGTCAAAACATATGTTTTTAACGTTTCCAAATTTTTCCCTGTGTAGACCCTCAAATCCTGCATATGTCCAAGCAAATCTGAACATGTCCTGGAATTTTGGAAAGCGTAGTTGATTATGTGTGAGTGCCTGAACTTTGGTAATTGACACACGATCACGTAAACAATACTGCTCTGTGTACCTGTGCAGCTTCGCAAAACCATAGAATCTTTTCACAAAGTATTTCACTTGCCGAACACCAAACACAAGAGGTGTACAACCTGGAGGAATGGAAATAACGTCTACTCCCACACTAAAATTGTACAATGCCTGATCCTTATGTCCTGTGTAGCTGTCAAGGAGTAAGGCAAAATCATTGTCCGCTTAAGGAGCAATCACACGTTTATTAAAGTCTTTCACTAGTCTTCTCTCCATTTTTCCTGACGCACTGCAATTAACAATGACATTCGGCGTTTGTGCAAGTACCCCATTCACCTGTTGCTGAACTTGCGGTCCAAATAGACGATTTTTTTCCTGCAAACATAAATAAAATGTAGGTAAAAGAAATCCTGCTTTGTTCAGAGCGTATTGTATGGTATAATCATGTGAAGTTGCATGCAGCTGGTCTACAGTACATTCCGTGTCGCCTTCTCTACTAACGATAACGTGCGGGTCGATTTCATTTCATAGTTAAAACGGGACTGATCTGTGTTGATAATATATGCGTCTTCATACTGTTGGAATCTGACGTTAGTTTCTGTAACAAACTTCTTGGAACACTCTAAAAGTTCTTCCTTTTTATTCGCGTAGTTCTTGGTTACATATTTCGTAATCTTCCTGTTCGTAATTTGGTATTTTCTTTTGAACGTGACAAGGCAATGAGATGAAGCTTTGAAGTGTGGTGTCACCGCCAGACACCACACTTGCTAGGTGGTAGCGTTTAAATCGGCCGCGGTCCGTTAGTATACGTCGAACCCTCGTGTCGCCACTATCAATGATTGCAGACCGAGCGCCACCACACGGCAGGTCTAGTCTGGAGAGACTCCCTAGCACTCGACCCAGTTGTACAGCCGACTTTCCTAGCGATGGTTCACTGTCTACGTACGCTCTCATTTGCAGAGACGACATTTTAGCATAGCCTTCAGCTACGTCATTTGCTACGACCTAGCAAGGCGCCATATTCAGTTACTATGTCTTCTGAACAGATAATATTGTGACTCGTGTACCGTCAAGAGCGACGTTAACCATTAATGGATTAAAGTTAAGTATCAAACCAATTTCGTCCGCTTTCTGAATTCTCATTCCTTGTCATGTTCCAGACCTCACGTCAGTATAGTTTTTCCCTTCTCACGCCAGCCTGCGTGAGCTAAAGCGCGTGCATTTCGGCTTCCTCTAGTAACACGGTGTTGGCTCTTCTGCCAACACAACATGAAGTCCAGGCCGATTTGTATAGCGTAATGCAATCCCCAGATCTGTAGGTCTGTGCCATGCACTGTATTTAATTCATTTGTGGCTTTAATAAATTGTCGGTATACATGGTTTTCTAGTTCACTGAACTCCTGTCTTCGGGTTCCATCTCGGTCCACGACTTCTTTGCAATATTTAATTGTGCTTTTTTCCTCCATCCCTTTAAATTTCTTAAATTTATTTGTTACTTCACTCAATAATCTGTATTTGCGTCTTTTAATTGTTTTGGACAGTAACCTGTATCGGAGCATTTCCTTCATGTAACCCAAAGAAATGCGATCAGATTGAAGTCGCAGTACTTTCTCTCCGTGTTCTTCGTCAACAGTTTCATCATCTGGTACATACAGCCCTGCAGCAATCAGCAAGGTATCGTCATCACAACACGTACTGTTTATCAACAAATGTAGGAAATACTCATACAAATGTTCGACAATCGTTCGATCCCTTAAGGAACTTTCCGATTCCTTACAGTTCGGGAAATATTCATTGACCTTGGTTTCGTAGTCGCGAGCTATATTTGCTGGATTCATATTGCCCACGGAATACATCTCACGTATTTAATGCACTCTCGTCCAAAGCAGCGAACAGTCAACTGCCAGCCAGGGAGCCTCGTTAGCAGGAATACCCTCTCTTCCGTGCGCTGTAGTCGACTGACGTCGTGTGTTTCGATGTTTGTTTAGGTGTAGCGTCCCCATACTACGGCGCATTTACCTCGCATCGGACGGACGGACAGATAATAATTGCCGAAAATAAAAAAAAATTAAACTTTTCCCTCGAGGTAAGACTAGAACCAAGGACCTCTCGTTCCGTAGCTGCTCACGCTAATAACGGGACCACGGCGCTCCTGATCTCATATTATCCTTGATGTTGCCTATCTTGCGCATGGACTACTCAGTTTGTATATTTTGCTTACATTTTTCATAGTTCCACACAACTTCTTCCTGTTTCTCGATTGATCTGTGTTCAGTTTTTCAATGCCTATCCACTGTGCCAACTTATAACTAAATCTGAGGGGAGTGCGATGGGGAGTTTCCCTTGTAAGAAACAGAGGGCAATATACAGTATCTTATCTTTCGTGAAAAGTTACTTTCTCTGGGAAGTGGTCTTCCTAGAAAAAACAGAACTCCAGACTTGTGACGATAGCTAGAGCGAAACTGGTAGAATTGCAGAGGCATGAATAGGTATCGTAAAATGTGTTGTAGGGGGAAGAAAGACGAATAATGTAAAAACCTTAAGCTAATTGACGGCAATGAATTTTATTTAATTTTTTTATAGAAAAAGAAGTTTCGGCATTGCAATAGACATCAGTAGCCGGAAAATCCCTGAAAGAATGCTTCGGATATTTTCACCAAATATTTTTTCCTAACAAAATTAAATACTTTTTAAATCGTTCAAAAGCAGTTGTGTAGCAGCTGGTGTTAGAAAGACAGATATTTTTAATTAGTCGCTTAAGACTTGCAGCTAGGAAATAACTAAATGCCATGTTGTTCGACTGACATTAAAGAATGATCGCTGTACCGTATTTATAGTTTCTGCAGTAAATTTTGAATGCTTGGATCAAGTATTTTCAACGAAGAGAGATGAAATTTATTGGTATGTTTCTTTGGATGCACTCTAACATATTACGTATAGAATGAAATACTTTTTATGAGATATTACTGCAAGGTAACGAGATAGCATGATGTACTTGAGGCAAACGTAACCAACTAAGGCGCCATTCTTGTGGGGAAACTTTCTGGTCAACTCGAGCGCAGTGCATTGCATAGGTGTTTCTCTCGGGGAAAAAATGATAAAAGAGAGAGAGATAAACCGTTCCCGGCCGCCAGGCCTTATCTCCCGCCCACCATCCGTCGATAGGTGGGAGATTTTCAAACGGGCAGAGTGGCCTCTGCATACAGTACGGGAAGGTGGATATTAAGGGTGGTTAGAAACAGTGATAAAAGCTTGTAAGGATGCTGCGGGGTAAGTTGTGGTACCAATAATTGTTAAGAAAGAAAATTGATACGTTGCCCCGTTTCCGAGTCAATTAGCACTGACGCTAGCTAGTCAGGCCGTCGCACGCAAAATATTCGGCTGCTCGCCATATACAATTTGTGTCAGTTGTTCTCATAGCGTAAACGATAGCGCACGAAACTGCTTAACTTTCGGCTCGGGTTAGATTCCTACTGTGGTCCCATGTCGAATTTTTGTACCATTCTCTTGTTCGGATTTTGGAAACCAAACGAAGAACACGTTTGGCGACATCGTCTCACGGGTGCCGAGTGAATTCTTAATCACAACGTTCTGACTGGCTAAATCCAGTGGTAATTAACTATGAAGGCAAGATACTATTTATATCCCTGCATGTTACGGGGTGATCAGAAACAGTCTGAAAAGCTTGTGATGGTGTTTTGAGGGTACGTTGTGCTAAGAAATAACTGATAAAAAAAATTCGATGCATTGCACCGTTTCCGAGTTTGATAAGCATTGAAGTTAGCCTCTCTTGCCGATGCTCGCGCTATATCAAGCGGCCCGCCAGAGACGGTGTAACTAAACGTGTGCTTCGTTTTGTTCCCTAAAACGAGGGAAGAGGACAATATGAAAATTGGACGTGGGACGGCAGTTAGAAAGGAACCATAGGTAAGGGCCGAGGAACCTCGTACGCTATCATCTACGCTATGAGGATAACCGACACTAAAGCCGTCAGCTCACGGACCGTGCTGTCGAACGTTAACGTTGAGCGTGCCAAGTTCAGCGTGCTGCTGAACGCTCGGGAACGATGCGACTTGTGCATACGGTACGTGGGACCCAACGTGGTATATGCGATCGCAACGCACTCCAACGGCAGTTGAGGGATGTTTCTAGTTCGTAAATCAGTGTTTACTCAACGGGCGCGCGTAAAATTCCCACGTTACCTCTATTAAAACGCACATTTCCTCCATCATCCACGAAAAGGAAAGTACCGTGTCCAATCAATAAGGACACAGACTTACAAAAGTTCCATTACAAACAGTGTGATACAAATTTGTAATACTTTTCGGCATAAGATAAACATTATTTCATGGTTCCCTCATTTTAGTAAAACCCCAAGGTCAGGCTTACTTGATCACTGTTCCTACCCAGTAGCAGAATCTTGGCAACATGTGAATTATGAAGCGTAAAAGAAAAAGGAGCAAAATATCTGTATACAAGCAGCGCAAGCTATACTGTAGATTAAGCCAATCGAACAGTTACCCCTCAGAAAAAGGTGAACTTATATTTACATACATCAACTATTATAGTATATACTTACATTGAACTAATAATAGTGTATCAGAACGTAATAAAAACGCGAATGTTAGGAACAAACAATTTGGAAGTGTCAACACGCGAACCGCCGCCTCACTTAACAACTCAAGACAGTGACGTTACTCATTACGCTAACCCAACACCACTCACTTTGTATCTGATCATGTTATCTTACGCCTTGCTGAAAACCTTAATCGTAGATATGTTACTAATTGGAATTTAATTACAACAAATTGTACCAAGAAAAATGAGTTTTGGGTGGATCTTCAGTGTGTCGCTGCCTTCAAATAGCCTACTCTCATAATACTCAAGTTACAATAATTCTTTTGCCACGAATATGACGTTTCTCATTATCTCATTGGAACGAACCACACAATTAACAGCGGACTTTCCAGTGATTCTCAATTTGCTGGTTCTCAGAAACGGCATATATACATATAGGCTTGAAATGAATGCCAATATGGTGCCTCACAACTCTGTACTGAAGGGAGACGGCGTGCGTGTGACGTAGGTGGCGTTGTGCCATCTCATTGGTCAACGCTCAGACGCACGCTCAGAATATCTGACACGCCAGATATTGCTCTGCTCGTTCGGAAAGACATCCGAACGTGCTGTTCCACGCTATGATGTCAGAAACTTTCGGATGCACGGTCTGTGTGCCGACGGCTTAACTGTGTCTGGCCGGCCGCTTGAGTCTGCGCGTACAGTGGCCTGCCAGGCTCAATTCGATACTAATTAACTTGGAAACAGCGCTACGTACAGAACTTGTTTTCTTAGCAATATGCTTCTCAGCATAACCTTCCCGGCAACACCCTTAGAAGCTATTCAGACTGTTTCTGACTACCCTGAATAATGACACCTAGCATACGTCAATCATATTTTTGGGTCAGTGTACGCTTAGTAATCCAGTTACTGTGTCATTGTGCTTTGTGTTACATGAGTTTGAACAATCTGCTGCAATCAACTGTGAACACACAGTGACTTGTTTTGTGTGTGTGTGTGGTGTGTGTGTGTGTGTGTGTGTGTGTGTGTGTGTGTTTGTGGTGGTGTATGGGTGGGGAAGGGGTAGAAAGAAGAACCCGATGAAATTCACTGTCAAAATTTGGCAATTTATGAAAAAAAGGCATGCGTGATAATACTGTGAGATAAACATGCTGAATATCGATTGGCACCAGGGCGACTGGAGTGATATGCACAATCTTGCGGAAGGGGGAGGGAGATGGCATGCGGTAGGAGAGGGGAGGGAAAGAAATATATAATAACCAGTGAACCGGGTGAACAAATACGCTGAAAACTTGAAAAACGGAAACGGCATTATCGGAATGTTTTCTTCTACTTCTTTTCAAACACATTCGAGAAACTGAAGCTCAAAGGTTTACTTGTGATTTGAATACCATACGCGTATGACGTGGCAGACTACAAGTCTGCACAAACTGCGTTCCAGTGAAAATTCTTTTCTTCTGTTTCCTATCAACCTGTGGCGTATCCTGGCAAGACATTTGTAAAATCGGTGTAATATATGTCAAAAAAATTATCTGTGTTATTATATTTCATTTCTGTATGAACAGTTACCGATTATGTGGATTATGTAAAAAAGGAAATAATTATTTTTCATTTTTATGATTGTGTAATTTATGTATGACCATTTTGAAAATGTGGTTCATGGAGTGGGTTCCTGTAGTCGTGTCCTAGTTCATGAACCACGGGCAACGTATGAGCGGCCAAGTAAGTGGTCCCGACAGTCGGGATACCAGTTACTTTGGAAGAATGCTGGGCATCTCGGACACATTCTGAGTCGTGGTCACCTTTGTGCTCATACGGCAAAGACTACCAAACCCACCGGTTAGGCCCTCAACCGTTAGGGGTAAAACCCTATGGGACTCGGGGCAAGTAAGGCTAGCAACCTGTTCCCCTGGAACTTTAAATATGATGCTGGCAACAATCAGAGCAAAACGCCTTGGACCTTTGGATGTGACGGAGTCCCACCTCTAACTGACAAACCAGGGACTCCTAAGATACGACTTGGCAAACAAATGGTAATGAGATGGGGAGCTATTAATATCAGTGGGGGCTAGTCTGGGAAGAAGGTAGAGCTGGCAGAGGCTGCATGTAAGATGGGCCTGGACGTCTTAGCCGTCAGAGACATTCGGGTAAGGGGTGAGAAAGAAGAGGAAGTGGGAGAATACAAGGTCTACCTGTCAGGAGTCAAAGCAGGAATAGCACAATGGGGTGTAGGGCTTTACATCAGCAAAGAAATGGAACCCAGCGTAGTTGCAATAAGGTATGTAAACGAACGACTGATGTGGATAGATTTGACAGTGTCTAGCAAGAAAATTAGGATTGTGTCAGTATATTCGCATTGTGAAGGGACAGATCAAGATAAAATGGATAGTTTTTATGAGGCGCTCAGTGATGTAGTTGTTAGAGTAAAGGACAAGGACAGTGTTCTGCTCATGGGGGATTTTAATGCCACGATTGGAAATCGAACAGAAGGGTATGAAAAGGTTATGGGTAAATTTGGAGAGGATATGGAGGCCAACAGGAACGGGAAACAACTCTTGGATTTCTGTGCCAGTATGGGCTTAGTAATCACAAACTCCATTTTTAAACATAAGAACATTCACCGGTATACTTGGGAAGGCAGGGGAACCACATCTGGCATTGACTATATAATAACAGATCAGGAATTCAGGAAGGCTGTGAGGGACACACGTGTATTCAGGGGATTCTTTGATGACACTGATCATTATTTAATCTGCAGTGAAATTGGGATTGTGAGGCCGAAAGTGCAGGAGTTCAGGTCCATATGTAGGAGGATAAGAGTGGAGAAACTTCAGGATAAGGAAATCAGGCACAAGTACATAACAGCGATCTCAGAAAGGTACCAGTTAGTTGAATGTAGTCAATTACAGTCATTGGAAAAGGAATGGACAAGGTACAGGGACACAGTACTAGAAGTGGCTAAAGAATGTCTTGGAACAGTAGTGTGTAAAAGTAGGATGAAGCAAACAGCTTGGTGGAATGACACAGTCAAGGCAGCCTGTAAAAGGAAAAAGAAGGCGTATCAAAAATGGCTACATACTAGAACTCAAGTAGACAGAGAAAGTTATGTTGAAGAAAGAAACAAAGCCAAACAGATAATTGCAGTATCCAAGAAGAAATCTTGGGAAGACTTTGCAAACAGGTTGGAGACTATGGGTCAAGCTGCAGGAAAACCATTCTGGAGTGTAATTAGCAGTCTTCGAAAGGGAGGTAAGAAGGAAATGACAAGTATTTTGGACAGGTCAGGATAACTGCTGGTGAATCCTGTGGATGCCTTGGGCAGATGGAGGGAATATTTTGAGGAGTTGCTCAATGTAGGTGAAAATACGATCAGTAATGTTTCAGATTTCGAAGTAGAATGGGATAGGAATGATGATGGAAATAGGATCACATTTGAGGAAGTGGAGAAAATGGCCAATAGATTGCAGTGCAATAAAGTAGCTGGGGTGGATGAAATTAAGTCGGAACTCATAAAATACAGTGGAATGTCAGGTCTTAAATGGCTACACAGGATAAATGAAATGGCCTGGGAGTCGGGACAGGTTCCATCAGACTGGACAAAAGCAGTAATCACACCAATCTTTAAACATGGAAACAGAAAAGATTGTAACAACTACAGAGGTATCTCTTCAATCAGCGTTGTGGGTAAAATCTTCTCAGGTATTGTTGAAAGGAAAGTGCGAGTATTAGTTGTGGACCAATTGGATGAAAATCAGTGTGGGTTTAGGCCTCTTAGAGGTTGTCAGGATCAGATCTTTAGCTTACGGCAAATAATGGAGAAGTTTTATGAGTGGAACAGGGAATTGTATCTCTGCTTTATAGATCTAGAAAAGGCATATGACCAGGTTCCTAGGAGGAAGTTATTGTCTGTTCTACTAGATTATGGAATAGGAGGCAAACTTTTGCAAGCAATTAAAGGTCTTTACATAGATAGTCAGGCAGCAGTTAGAGTTGACGGTAAATTGAGTTCATGGTTCAGAGGAGTTTCAGGGGTAAGACAAGGCTGCAACCTGTCTCCACTGTTGTTCATATTATTTATGGATCATATGTTGAAAACAATAGACTGGCTGGGTGAGATTAAGATATGTGAACACAAAATAAACAGTCTTGCATATGCGGATGACTTAGTTGTGATGGCAGATTCGACTGAAAGTTTGCAAAGTAATATTTCAGAGCTAGATCAGAAATGTAAGGACTATGGTATGAAGATTAGCATCTCCAAAACGAAAGTAATGTCAGTGGGAAAGAAATATAAACGGATTGAATGCCAAATAGGAGGAACAAAGTTAGAACAGGTGGACGGTTTCAAGTACTAAGGATGCATATTCTCACAGAATGGCAACATAGTGAAAGACCTGGAAGCAAGGTGCAGCAAAGCTAATGCAGTGAGCGCTCAGCTACGATCTACTCTCTTCTGCAAGAAGGAAGTCAGTATCAAGACTAAGTTATCTGTGCACCGTTCAATCATTCGACCAACTTTGTTGTATGGGAGCGAAAGCTGGGTGGATTCAGGTTACCTTATCAACAAGGTTGAGGTTACGGATATGAAAGTAGCTAGCTGGGAACAATGGCAGGAGGGTGTCCACAATGAGAAAATCAAAGAAAAACTTGGAATGAACTCTATAGATGTAGCAGTCAGGGCGAACAGGCTTAGATGGTGGGGTCATGTTACACGCATGGGAGAAGCAAGGTTACCTAAGAGACTCATGGGTTCAGCAGTAGAGGGTAGGAGGAGTAGGGGCAGACCAACGAGAAGGTACCTGGATTCGGTTAAGAACGATTTTGAAGTAATAGGTTTAACATCAGAAGAGGCACCAATGTTAGCACTGAATAGGGGATCATGGAGGAATTTTATGAAGGGCTATGCTCCAGACTGAACGCTGAAAGGCATAATCAGTCTTAAATGATGATGATGATCATTTTGAAAATAACATCTGTGGTCGGCGAGGGTGGAAACCGAAGCAGACGATGATAATTAAAAATATAACAAAGATGCATATTAGCATACTAAATTGCTCATAAGTAGTGGTGGCTTAAACATTACTCTGTCTGTCTTCTTGTAGCCGTGAATGTTGTAAAAGCATGTGACACTCTCTCGAACGCTTGGTTAGCTATCCTTTGTTCTTTTATAATGTTATCTTTGTTATTTCATCGAGAAAGACGCCATTGGATACTGACGTATAAAAGAGGTGTGTACTTTGAAATTTATGTTGATTTTGAATATAGAAATTGTTAAAAATGCTTGCCCAGTATTTCATTCCACGTTCTTAGCCGTTTTCACCGAATTTAGAATTTTCCGTGACGCAGTGCTGCGCCACGATCGCGGAAGCCGCGGCAAATGCAGACTGTAATTGAATGAAAGCAGTTTTCCCGCAACTAAGCGGGCGGGTAATGGTACATTAAAATCATTTCAGCTTCCCGGAGACCCCAGAGGAGAATTGTAGATTTTATTATATTATTTTCAGATGCACATCGGTAACTGATAGTACAATATCAGTGACGTAAATTACTTACGTATATCAGAGTGTTAAAACTTTACTTGTGTGATATCAAAGACTGCTGTGTTGAAATATGGTCTGGCTAATAATAATAATTAAAATTTTCATTTTTAGTTTCATGCTCTCGTGTTAGCCGTGGCAATCAATAGTGTTCAAATATTAAAAAATCCACTGCAACTTATATGTTTGGCAAATACTGCATACTGTAACTTCAGTGCGTATAATAAGGGTAATTTTTAGTGCATTTCAGAGACGAAAGTAGAGAAAGACATATTTAATTTCGTAATCAGTTATTGTAATGATACAGTGTCCCATTTATAACAAGCCAGATCAGAATTATGAGAACATAGTCGTGCAAATTAAAGATCATACATTCACAGTTGAAAATATTTTAGTGTTGTGCGTATCCCCACATAATAGATCAGAGGGCACAAAGTTAAAATTTCCAAGTGCAGAAACCAGTAGCGAGAACCGCATTTTATCTTCGGAGTTCGCAACAATAATCAACATATAATTTACCTAAAGTGCTATGCAACATAAACTGTATATAAAATTAATGTGCACGGTGAGACACAACAAACCGTTAGATCCCAGCAATGCATCATGTTTCCACAGAATGGAACAATAGCAACAATAACGACAAAAACAGCAATAATAGCAATGTTATTCACATTGGTATATTCGTGGAAATGTATCAATGAGATATAGTAAGGACGTGTGAGATCTGTGTGTCTGCCTTGCGAAGTATACGTTCGTAGCCAAATCAAACTTTTCCTGAAGCGGTAACAGAATTATTCCACATTAAGTCAGGGGCAGAGAAACTCTCACAAGTTAACGTTCATCCCTGGTATTGCTAACGTTGACAACGCCAGTATTCGTACCTATAGTTCAATACACCTGGTTTTCGTCAAAAATTATAGCCCAATGGACATTCTTTTTAAATGTTAACGAGGTGTATTTTGCACCTTTACTATACATATTATAAAAATGGATGTACGTGTATATGTTTGTGTCTACCACAACTCCTCCTAAATCACTTAAAATATTTCAATCAAATTTTGTACATAAACTGCTTACTCTCTGGAAATCATCGCTGTGGGGGTAACTTCTAACTAACTACAAAAGGAATAGG
The DNA here is from genome assembly GCF_023864275.1 of Schistocerca cancellata. Classification (NCBI taxonomy): domain Eukaryota; kingdom Metazoa; phylum Arthropoda; class Insecta; order Orthoptera; family Acrididae; genus Schistocerca; species Schistocerca cancellata. The sequence continues at coordinate 629,503,468 of NC_064630.1, forward strand.
GATGGGGATGAGAACAACGAGCGAGTATCGATACCTTACTCATCCAGTGTTTCAGAATGAGAGCACTTAGAAACTTACAGTGAATGTAGCACATATTTTAAAATATTGTCAAAACTCTTTCCCGCTGGCGACCACCGTAAAATGATCGAAGGTGAAAAAGATTATCAATTAGAACATTTTCGCTGCTCGTCTAGTAAAAATGCAGCATGAAGCATAATGTTTTGCTTTATTACTTCTTTACTAACAACTGTATTCACGATCCTTTTCAGATAGTATTCACATACAAAATTATATCAAAATTATGTCATTGTACGACACTTATTTCAGAAGCTATGACGTCATAAACTCTGAGATGCGTGAAAAACAGCAGCATCATACATGACGTTTAAAATTATTACTTCTTTGCTACTAACTCTATTCGCAAAAATTTCGTAGACAGCATCGACATATGACGCTGAATCTAAAAACGTAATTACATCATTGTACGACACGTAGTTCAGAGAATATGATGTAATAAATAAAGAGATGCTTGAAAAACTGTCGCATCATACATGACGTATTAATTTATTACTTCTTTATTACTTCTTTATAACTTCCTATATTTGCATTTCGTGCACAGTATCCACATATATCATTTCGTGTGTCGGTGAAATTATATCATTTTACAACACATTGATCAGGGAATCATAAATATTGAACTGTTTTAAAATGAAACTTCGGGGTGAAACTCGCTAGAGAGACGGGTGAAATATGTGTACCAATAAATGTGATACACGTTAAATATAAGTGGTAGAAGGGAGAGATGGAGACATACGTATGAAGCAGAAATAAACAATCAACACTGTAAATGGTTGTGCACTGAGCACACATTGCTAGATCAGCAGCAACTGCCAAGCACAAGTTACACACTCAATATATATATATATATATATATATATATATATATATATATATATATATATATATATATATATATATATACGATAGCTCTTGTTATGTGAAGCGACAGGCTTTATCTCAGATGCAATAACAACTTTCACAGACTTCTTGATACAGTTAGGATCCTGTAACAAATACTGTAGTTAAGCAATAGTGGAACCAGGACTGATGCATACTAGTAAAGAAGCAGATAATATTCACTCATTGCGAACAGAGTCTCTCGTCAATACCTCCTATGCATCTTTATAATTACTGCAGTTCCCAGCCGAATTACATTCGTCATTAAGATCGTTGTCGCTCTTTCCGAAGCACTCAATTCAATAGTTTTTATGGTATAGTGAAACCCCTGTCTTCGATGTTCCAGCAATTCCCGTGAACATGCTCTTTGCCATTTTGAGATCACAACATCCAACTAACCATTAACTGGCACTCGTGGGACTCTATATTGGCCACTGCCTTCCACATCATTTAAGGGGCACACTAAGGGTCTTTCAACATAATTACATATCGCAGTGCTTATCGCACTATCATCATCGTCACTGCTGGGTGAGAAGGCCATATGATTGCTGCAGGTACTTGCAGGTGCCAAGGGCCTCCCTGTACAGTGAAGCGAGGAGCAACCAACCACACGACTTCAGATAGAGAGGTACATCCCGATGGACCACTGAGGTTCGTCGTCATTCATGGAGTAGAACTGAGGACACACTAACACAGTATGGGGGCATCATGTCACGCTACAGCTTCGCCTGAAGATTTCCACACGTCAGCCCATAAGACTTCAGCAGCATTTCTATAGCAGCGGCCTACCAGCCAGTTGTGCCGTCAACAGGAGTCAGTGGAATTTCGCTGTGTCACTGGCTCGAGGCATCAATTGAGACTGATGAGAAGACACTGAACTGTAAATCGACATAAATTATGTATTATTAGCGCTGAAAGAAGCTGTACATGTTAACATCATCACCCTGACAATATAGAGTAGTGTCTGCTCTGCACCTTACAAGAAGTAACTTGCTGGCTATACGGTTCACTTCTGAGAAGACCGTTTTCCTACCTGCCATGAGCAGGCCAGCTTCTGCCATTGTAAAACATTTGTTAGAATGTCTGCTTTCAAAATTATTCTTTCTTCTGTGAATTCTGAATAGCAAGCATATTGCAAAGATGTTCTGTACCAAGTACACGCATCAAATCTACATCTACATCTACATATACATCTACATCTACATCTACATCCATACTCCGCAAGTCACCTGACGGTGTGTGGCGGAGGGTACCTTCAGTACCTCTATCGGTTCTCCCTTCTGTTCCAGTCTCGTATTGTTCGTGGAAAGAAGGATTGTCGGTATGCCTCTGTGTGGGCTCTAATCTCTCTGATTTTATCCTCATGGTCTCTTCGCGAGATATACGTAGGAGGGAGCAATATACTGCTTGACTCTTCGGTGAAGGTATGTTCTCGAAACTTTGACAAAAGCCCGTACCGAGCTACTGAGCGTCTCTCCTGCAGAGTCTTCCACTGGAGTTTATCTATCATCTCCGTAACGCTTTCGCGATTACTAAATGATCCTGTAACGAAGCGCGCTGCTCTCCGTTGGATCTTCTCTATGTCTTGTATCAACCCTATCTGGCACGGATCGCACACTGCTGAGCAGTATTCAAGCAGTGGGCGAAGAAGCGCACTGTACCCTACTTCCTTTGTTTTCGGATTGCATTTCCTTAGGATTCTTCCAATGAATCTCAGTCTGGCATCTGCTTTACCGACGATCAACATTATATGATCATCCCATTTTAAATCACTCCTAAAATCACGGTCTTGGCCAAGCTGTGGAGGGGTATGATGTTTAGTTTTTTGGGGCGCTCAACTGCGCGTTCATCAGCACCCACAAAAATTCCCAATTTTTACACAGTCCAATTTTTCCGTTACACAGTCCACTGTCACGAATGATACTGATGATGTGCATTTTCAACTTCTCGCGGCGTAATGAATACTCCATTAAATTTCGGGCATGCAGCCGCGCAAATAAAATTTCTTCTACTGATATTTCGGCCGCGTATCGTCCGGCCATCTTCAGAGCGAGTCACAAGACTGATGACAAGGTGCCAAGCGCGGCCTTATATGCTCCACCGCGGCGGTACTGCGCATGCGGGTCACAGATGCTGCGCCGCCTGTGGCGAAAGCGTACGGACGTTCGATGTGCTTATCGATGTTTGATCGGCGGCGATGACACGGTGACGACTTCTCTGCAATTTAATTAGTCCAAGAGCCGGATTCCATGCTTTGTCCAAATTGAAACCTTTATCTCTGTTTATTAAATTGTTGGCTAATCGAATTTCTATGGCTTCCTTGAATACAGAATCCCAAAAAGAAGAGGTAGATGTTAAAATCTTCACATCACTGTAATTCATGGAATGACCCGTATCAATACAGTGTTCGGCCACAGCTGACTTGTCTGGTTGTAATAGGCGTGTGTATCTTCGGTGCTCCACGCACCTTTCATGAACGGTGCGTGTTGTTTGACCTATGTATGACTGCTCACAATTTCCGCAAGGAATCTGGTACACACCCGCCTTACGAAGCAATAAATCGTCCTTTACAGAGCCGAGTAAAGCCGCAATCTTCGTGGGGGGCCGGAAGATCACCTTAACACAGTGTTTCTCTAGAATACGGCCTATCTTTGAAGAAAGAGCACCCACATAAGGCAGAAACGCCCTAGATCTGAAGAAATTACTATCCTCTACCGCATCGTATACCTTCTTTTTAGGTTTTACATCGAATGCTCTACGAATTTGTTGCGGAGAATATCCATTCGATTTAAAAATACTCTTGAGGTATGTTAGCTCTCCTTGTAAATTGTCTTCATCGGATACACAGTGCGCCCGATGCACTAAGGTCTTAAGGACACCCATGCTCTGAGAAGGGTGATGGCAGCTACTGGCATGAAGGTATAGATTTGTATGCGTTGGTTTCCGATGTACGGCATGTCCTAATGTGCCATCACTTTTACGGCGAACGACAACATCCAGAAAGGGGAGGCACCCGTCTTTTTCTATTTCCATGGTAAATTTAATGCTAGCATGGATAGAATTCAAATGCTGAAGAAATCGATGTAATTCATCCATACCATGGGGCCATACCACGAATGTGTCGTCCACGTACCTCCAGAAGACCGTGGGTTTAAAACGTGCTGAGTCCAGTGCCTTGTCCTCAAAGTCTTCCATGAATAAATTAGCTACCAGAGGGGAGAGGGGGCTTCCCATGGCAACACCGTCAATTTGCTCATAAAATTCACCATCAAACTGAAAATAAGATGATAAAAGCACATGTTCAAATAAGGCCGTAATGTTCTTATCAAAATGTTGGTTGATAAGAGCTAAAGAGTCCTTTAAAGGTACCTTGGTGTATAATGATACTACGTCAAAACTAACAAGAACATCCATACTATTTAGCCTGACATTGCTAAGTCTCTGAATAAAATCCATAGAATTACGAATGTGGTGACTACATTTTCCTACCAATGGTTTTAATAAGGAAGCTAAATATTTGGCAGAAAAATATGTTGGTGAACCAATAGTGCTCGTTATAGGTCTCATAGACAAGTCCTCTAGACGCTCATCCTTACCCATCTTGTGAACTTTAGGAAGACCATAAAATCTCGGTGGTACTGCACCTCGTACTTTTAAACTTCTTATGACTTCCTTCGGTAGTGATGAAGCGTTCAGCAAGGCAGCAGTCCTTATTGTCACCTTGTTAGTAGGATCTTTGTTAATCTTCCGGTATGCACCAGAACTAAGTAGACCACATATCTTTTCCTTGTAGACTTCCTGAGGCAAAAGGACGGTAGCATTACCTTTATCAGCACGCAGGACGACTGTATCCGTATCCTCACACAGCTTTCGTATCGCACGTCTTTCTTCCTTGGAAACGTTGCTTCTTTGTGGACAATGCTTCGTGATTGCTTGACAGGTTTCTCGTCTGATTTCTTCCGCAGAATCCTCTGATAGTGGTCGGACAGCTTCTTCAATGGCACTGATGAAAGATGATATCGGCAAAGTCTTGGGAGTAGGGGCAAAATTTAGCCCTTTACTTAAGACAGACAACGTAGCTTCGTCCAATTCCTTACCCGTCAAAATGGGCTAAGTCTGACTGGGTTCGCGAAGTGGCCACGAAAAGGCAGATTACCAAGTATAGCCGATTGGACCAGCCTTCTCAGGTGGACTCAGTTATTCGACGCCCTGTCATAAATTTGACGGGTAAGGAATTGGACGAAGCTACGTTGTCTGTCTTAAGTAAAGGGCTAAATTTTGCCCCTACTCCCAAGACTTTGCCGATATCATCTTTCATCAGTGCCATTGAAGAAGCTGTCCGACCACTATCAGAGGATTCTGCGGAAGAAATCAGACGAGAAACCTGTCAAGCAATCACGAAGCATTGTCCACAAAGAAGCAACGTTTCCAAGGAAGAAAGACGTGCGATACGAAAGCTGTGTGAGGATACGGATACAGTCGTCCTGCGTGCTGATAAAGGTAATGCTACCGTCCTTTTGCCTCAGGAAGTCTACAAGGAAAAGATATGTGGTCTACTTAGTTCTGGTGCATACCGGAAGATTAACAAAGATCCTACTAACAAGGTGACAATAAGGACTGCTGCCTTGCTGAACGCTTCATCACTACCGAAGGAAGTCATAAGAAGTTTAAAAGTACGAGGTGCAGTACCACCGAGATTTTATGGTCTTCCTAAAGTTCACAAGATGGGTAAGGATGAGCGTCTAGAGGACTTGTCTATGAGACCTATAACGAGCACTATTGGTTCACCAACATATTTTTCTGCCAAATATTTAGCTTCCTTATTAAAACCATTGGTAGGAAAATGTAGTCACCACATTCGTAATTCTATGGATTTTATTCAGAGACTTAGCAATGTCAGGCTAAATAGTATGGATGTTCTTGTTAGTTTTGACGTAGTATCATTATACACCAAGGTACCTTTAAAGGACTCTTTAGCTCTTATCAACCAACATTTTGATAAGAACATTACGGCCTTATTTGAACATGTGCTTTTATCATCTTATTTTCAGTTTGATGGTGAATTTTATGAGCAAATTGACGGTGTTGCCATGGGAAGCCCCCTCTCCCCTCTGGTAGCTAATTTATTCATGGAAGACTTTGAGGACAAGGCACTGGACTCAGCACGTTTTAAACCCACGGTCTTCTGGAGGTACGTGGACGACACATTCGTGGTATGGCCCCATGGTATGGATGAATTACATCGATTTCTTCAGCATTTGAATTCTATCCATGCTAGCATTAAATTTACCATGGAAATAGAAAAAGACGGGTGCCTCCCCTTTCTGGATGTTGTCGTTCGCCGTAAAAGTGATGGCACATTAGGACATGCCGTACATCGGAAACCAACGCATACAAATCTATACCTTCATGCCAGTAGCTGCCATCACCCTTCTCAGAGCATGGGTGTCCTTAAGACCTTAGTGCATCGGGCGCACTGTGTATCCGATGAAGACAATTTACAAGGAGAGCTAACATACCTCAAGAGTATTTTTAAATCGAATGGATATTCTCCGCAACAAATTCGTAGAGCATTCGATGTAAAACCTAAAAAGAAGGTATACGATGCGGTAGAGGATAGTAATTTCTTCAGATCTAGGGCGTTTCTGCCTTATGTGGGTGCTCTTTCTTCAAAGATAGGCCGTATTCTAGAGAAACACTGTGTTAAGGTGATCTTCCGGCCCCCCACGAAGATTGCGGCTTTACTCGGCTCTGTAAAGGACGATTTATTGCTTCGTAAGGCGGGTGTGTACCAGATTCCTTGCGGAAATTGTGAGCAGTCATACATAGGTCAAACAACACGCACCGTTCATGAAAGGTGCGTGGAGCACCGAAGATACACACGCCTATTACAACCAGACAAGTCAGCTGTGGCCGAACACTGTATTGATACGGGTCATTCCATGAATTACAGTGATGTGAAGATTTTAACATCTACCTCTTCTTTTTGGGATTCTGTATTCAAGGAAGCCATAGAAATTCGATTAGCCAACAATTTAATAAACAGAGATAAAGGTTTCAATTTGGACAAAGCATGGAATCCGGCTCTTGGACTAATTAAATTGCAGAGAAGTCGTCACCGTGTCATCGCCGCCGATCAAACATCGATAAGCACATCGAACGTCCGTACGCTTTCGCCACAGGCGGCGCAGCATCTGTGACCCGCATGCGCAGTACCGCCGCGGTGGAGCATATAAGGCCGCGCTTGGCACCTTGTCATCAGTCTTGTGACTCGCTCTGAAGATGGCCGGACGATACGCGGCCGAAATATCAGTAGAAGAAATTTTATTTGCGCGGCTGCATGCCCGAAATTTAATGGAGATACTGATGATGATGATGAAATTATGAGAATAAAACAAACACCCAGTCTCTTGGCAGAGAAGATCCTGAAACCAGCCGGGAATCGAACCCGGAACCCTGTGACCCAGAGGCAGCAACGCTATCCTCTTTTTTTTTAAAAAAAAAAAAGAAAAAAGAAGTTCTCATTTTGTTCTATATTGTTCGTGGAACTTGCTCAGGGCGGACGTCCGACGTCCGATGACACCCCTTCAGGTTCTTTGTTGACCCGTTCACTCAGTTTTTTGTTACAGAGGGTAGCTAACCCTCGGACCGAGCACACTGAGCTACCGTGCCGGCATAGCACTAGACCATGACCTGCGGACAGCAGGAAGACGCATGTCTGCAGAGAGGTACTGTTGAGTGGAGACGTGCTGGCCGCGTGACAGGCCTGTTCATCAGCATGGTCTCTCTGTGAGACCAGCAAGAACGACAAAATGCATTCCAGTCCGTTCCTGTCTGTGTTTCCGCCTGCATCCTGAACGCTGCTCTGGCTGACAATGCATGTTATTGTTATGAATAACTAGTGTAATAACTTGTCTGTAAGTTGCTTCCTGATGGCCATTCTCTTGCAATGAGTTACAAAAGTATGGTGAGGTTGACGTTTGGCAGCTTTACGTAATATTTTCTTGCACCATTTTCAGATCTTTCACACTCAATACTCATTATTGATGCCACTAACAACTAACATATGCATTTTTCAGGACTGTAGTTAGCATAAACCTTTTTCTATCTTTTGCATAGTAATGATGGGTGCAGAGACCAGAGACTGCTTGCTTCTTATCATTGCATGTTCAACGTTGTTACTGTGCACCTTTGTATTTAGATTTTATGTGAAAAGATGTTACATTATCAGATGCAGCAATGCATGCTCATACAACGTGGCTACCCATAAGCTGGATCATTTACTTGTTCTTCGGATCAGTTTATGAAATTGCTAAAAGTAACTGTAACCTTAAAATTTATTCAAGTATTGATCGGTAAACTCCATTCTTTCCGTCACACAACATAATCACTACCTACACTTGAGTATGTTCTTGAAGCATAATCAAATTACGTTATAAATTATTTCTTGGGTCAAAACTGCGTTTAGCTAGTTGTACCTACTGAGGGATTTTTATTGTCTGACGTACTTTCATGTACTGGGATCATTACAAGAAAAAGAGGTGGCCTACAGCCTTTCCCCATAGACGAGGTGCGACTGCCTTCCCCATAGTGAACACAAACCACCAGACGATCGGCTCCAGTTAGCAGCCATGTTTTAATAATTCATGTGGGTAATCATATTAACAATTTAAATAATGTAAAACTGTTATAATAGGGACTTACGATGGAACCGCATGCAGGTTCCGCCCAAGTAACAAAGAACAGATTGTAGATACCGTTCCCTCTTTCGAAACAAGCCTGTGCTTTTCAGGGTGAGTTGCCGGAAATACACACATGCTGTCATTTGTGGTTTAACGCTCGTGGACGCGCCCCAGAGCCTAACCGCAGATTCGTGATAACACTACGCCACACAGCGCCGTAATTTCCGGTGCTACACACCCTAGCTCCTAAAACTGTGACGGCTTCCCACAATTTCCGTCCGCAGTATTCGGAACTAGTGGAGCCAACCAGGCTATCACTAATGTAATCATTTATCCATTTCTTATAACCGTTTACGTAGCCTCCGCCGCTTCAGATCGTATCAGTGATACTTACTTGTGAAATGTGTTAATATGGACGAAATCACTGCTTAGATGATTTATACGTATACAACGTCGAACAATAACAGCGTCCTATGTAGCATCCGCATGCTCTCACTAGCAATGCTATCCATATGTTGCCGTCCTATTTTTGACGTCAACGCGATGCAGCATATACTTCTCTCCACTCTTGGAAGGGGCCGAAATTCTTTTGGATACCTTATGTTCCACAATTTTAGATACTTAAATTTTAATTAGTCAGATTCGTAACTGACACTTTGTCGACATTATTATTATAATTATTTTGCGTTCTACTGATTCTTAAAGTAGTATAGGACAAGTCGCTCTGTAAATTAGACATTTAATCTGCCGCAAAACACGAATATCACCATACGACCCTAACTCGGTATTCCATCATGATGCACAAACACAAAGGATAATTGACTTTCTGACGATTTTATATGTCTACTTATATCTCAGAGTCATGTACACAAGGTGTGCAGAAGCAATGGTCAGTATTCAGGTGTATGACAACAGGAACGACCATTCAAAGCAATAAAATCTAGTAATCTGATTTAATCCATTATACATGGTTCTGAAAGTCTGCGACTGTGAAAAAAATAGGTTTGTTTATAAATAATTCTTCTGCAACCAGTCACGATTTTCTTTGTTTTACTTTTCACACGACGCGTTTCGGGAAGTGATTCCCATTGTCAAGTGAGTTTTTTTGTTTTTGTTATGCCATTTTTATGGGATGTCGTCGATGTGTGAGAGTCTTCTTCATTTCGTTGACTTTACTGCAATATATGAGAGAGACGCGATTTTTAGTTGGTTGTCGATCTATTTGTGAAGATAGTGGCGAAATTGTGAAGAATTTGTAGTTACAATTTTCTTATGGTCCATTTGTGCAGAGTCTTACACACACTAAACATCACACACAAGTTGCTGTACACTTTAAATATCGAAAATATCTTACAGAAACGAAACAGTTACAAAGCTTTTCTTGCAAGTAGTCAATAGAGATAACATTATAGCTCTTCCACAGAGTATGATATGTTTTTATACAGAGGTTATTTATCTTAACAATTTAGATCATAATTTACTTATATCGATTTTACAATTGTGTTTATTTCTGTGTGTTCCTATTTTTTATTTAAGTATGCCATCTGAAGAAATTCACTGATTCCATTTCAGGCTCTTAATTTAATATTTTATCTTCATATTTGCTGTAATGTGAATATATCTCCAGTTCTTCTAGCAAATCCCTTTTATGTCCTTTATTTAGTCGGTGGAATAATTTGGCATTTTGCTCTACTTTTCAGAATGTGTGTCCTGTATTTCGTATGTGTGTTGCTATGGCTGATGTAGTGTGTCTGTTGTGTGTGTAGGCTTTAATGTGCTCTGTGTACCTGGTGTTGAAATTTCGGCCTGTTTGTCCTAGGTAGAATATGGAGCATTCCTGGCATGTTACCTTGTATATTCCAGAGTCTGAATTTGGATCATGGTTACACTTTATACTGTGTATTTGTTTTTGTCGTAGTTTATCAGATGTAGAAAACCAAATTGTGATTTTTGTAAATATTTGAACTCTTCTGTGACACATTGCCAACGTATGCGATACTAGATATACATTTGTTTTTCTCTTTTTCTTCTTTGGTGCAGTTTGCACCTGGGTATTTCTTCACTTTGTCTAGGATTGTGTCAACAAGGGAACCATTGTAAAACTGCCAACTACAATCTTTTTCACTGTGTTAATTTCTTGTTGCACTATTTCTTGGTTACCCTATGTAGCATTGACCTGTATGCTGGCTGTTTATAGATATTTGGGTGAAATGAGGTTGCAGAGATTGTGGTGGCAGTCATTGATTTTTCCTATGACTTTTGATTGTGCATGTGTTGTTGTATCTTTTAATATTTGGCTGTATGCTGCCTGTAGTGACACACTACTGTAAGTGAAAGGGGATACCAGATACATAACATACATTCTAAATTACTTCCGTAATCTACAGAAGAAAACAAAATTTATGATGGAACATGAGCAAAATAAAAGCATTAACTTTCTGGACCTAAATGATACTCTAGCCTGTGCAAGCCTCTTTATCTCGCAGTAACTCCTGCAACCTACATTCTTCTGAATCTGCTTAGTGTATTCATCTCTTGATCTCCCTCTACGGGTTTTATCCTCTACAATTCCTCCAGTACTAAATTGGTGATTCCTTGATGCCTCAGAGCGTGTCCCCAGAAATAATTTCCTTTTACTTAAATTTATACTCTATGTTACAAAATATTTCTTCTTCAGAAACACTTTCCCTGCCATAGCCAATATACAATTTATATCCCCTCTACTTCGACCACCATCAGTTATGATGCTTCCCAAACAGCAAAAATCATCTACTACTTTAAGTGTCTCATTTCCTGATCTCAGAATCACCTGATTTGACTACATTCCATTATCCACGTTTTACCTTTGTTGATGTTCATCTTATATACTCCTTTCAAGACACTGTCCATTCCGTTCAACCGTTGTTCCAGAATTACAATGTCGTCGGCAAACCTCAAAAAATTTATTTCTTCTACATGGATTTTAATTCCTACTCCAAATTCTTTTGTTCCCTTTACTGCTTGCTCAATATACAGATTGAATAACATTGGGGATAGGCTACAACCCTGTCTCACTCCCTTCTCAGTCACTGCTTCCTCTTCGTGCCCCTCGACTCTTATAACTGCCGTCTGGTCTCTGTAAAAACTGTAAATAGCCTTTCGCTTCCTCTGTTTGACCCCTGCCATCTTCAGAATGTGAAGGATATGACTCCAGTCAACATTGTCAAAAGTTTTCTCTAAGTCTAGAAATGTTAGAATTTTAGGTTTTCACCTCTATGCTTTAAGAAAAGTCGCAGGATCTGTATTGCCCCTCGTGTTCCAACATTACTACGGAATCCCAACTGATCATTCCCGAGGTCGGCTTCTACCAGTTTTTCCATTCGTCAGTAATGAATTTTGTGTTAGTATTTTGCAACCACCACTTATTAAACTGATCGTTCGGTAATTTTCACACCTACCAACACTTGCTTCCTTTCGGAATGGAATTATTATACTCTTCTTGATGCCTGAGGGTATTTCACCTGCCTCATACATCTTACTCACCAGATTGAAGAGTTTTGTCATAGCAGGCTCTCCCAAGCCTATCACTAGTTATAATGGAAAGTTGTCTACTCCCGGGGCCTTGTTTCGACTTAGGTCTTACAGTACTCTGTCAAATTCTTCACGCAGTATCATATCTCGCATTACATTTTCTTAAACGTCCTTCTCCATTTCCATAATATTGCCACCAAGTACATCGCCCTTGTATAGACAATCTACGTACTCGTTCCACCTTTCTGCTTTCTCTTCTATGCTTAGGATTGGTTTTCCATCTGAACTCTTGATATTCATACGCCTGGTTCTCTTTTCCCCGAAGGTCTCTTTAGTTTTTCTGTAGGCAGTATCTACATTACCCTGGTGCTATGTGCTACTACATTGTTAAATTTTCCTCCACCCATCCCTGCTAGCCATTTTGCAATTCCTGTCGATCTCATTTTTGAGACGTTTGTATTTTTTTTCGCCTGCTTCATTTATTGCATTTTTATATTTTCTCCTTTCATCAATTAAATTCAATATCTCTTCAGTTACCCTCTACTAGCCGTCGTCTTTTTGCCATCTTGATCCTCTGCTGCCTTCACTATTTCATCTCTCAAAGCAAACCACTCTTCTTCTACTGTATTTCTTTCCCCTGTTCTTTTCAATCGTTCCCGCATACTCTCTCAGAAACTATCTACAACCTCTGGTTCTTTCAGTTTACCCAATTCCCATCTCCTTAAATTCCTACCTTTTTGCAGTTTTTATTCAGTTTTAATCTACCAAATAACCAATAAATTGTGGTCAGAGTCCACATCCGCCCATGGAAATGTCTTACAATTTAAAGCTGGTTCCTAAATCTCTGTCTTAGCATTATGTAATCTATCTGAAGCGTTCTATTGTCTCCAAGCGTCTTCCACGTATACAGCCTTCTTCCATGATTCTTAAACCAAGATTTAGCTATGATTATTAAGTTATGCTCTGTGCAAAATTCTACCAGGTGGCTTCCTCTTTCGTTCCTTACCCCGGTCCATATTCACCTACAACTTTTCCATCTCTTCCTTTTCCTACTATCGAATTCCAGTCCCCCATGACTTCTAAATTTTCATCTGCCTTAATATCTGAATAATTTCTTTAATCGAATCATACATTTCATAATAATTCTCCATTATTCCAATCGCGAACAGCGAGCGGAAAAATCTAACACCTATGTCTTTCCGTGCCACCTCTGATAGCCTTTATTTTATTATGATCATCGTTTCTACATATGTAGGTAGGCGTCAACAAAACAGTTTTAATTCGGAAGAGAAAGTTGGTGATCGAAAATTCGTGAGCAGACTGTGTTTTAATTATGTCCGCCCCAAATCCTGTATCATATCCCTCTCCCTTATTTCATGATAATGGCTCTGAGCACTATGGGACTTAACTTCTGAGGTCATCAGCCCCTATAACTTAGAACTACTTAAACCTAACTAACCTAAGGACATCACACACATCCATGCCCGAGGCAGGATTCGAACCTGCGACCGTAGCGGCCGCGCGGTTTCAGACTGTAGCGCCTAGGACCGCTCGGCCACACGGGCCGGCGCTCAATTTGTATCCTAAATCGATTACATAGATAAGGAGTAATAGAGGGCCAACAGGACTACCTTGCGCTACGCCAGAAATAACTTTTGTTTTACTTGATGACTTGCCGTCAGTTACAACGAACTGTGACCTCTCTGACAGGAAATCATGTACAGTAGCTACGTTACTGACAAGTCTTTCGGCAATATCCCAGAAGGAACAGAGTTTCTCGTAGCCCTCGTTCAAACTCAGTGAGATGTTGATACCGCCGTCTTTGTCGCCTTAAAGGCATTCTTCACTAACACCAACTTACCACGTCCACTTACAAAGCCAAACTAACTTTCACAATCATGACATCGTGTATTGAAAGCAAGCTGATTTGCATCCTCATAGGGGGCCACAAGCGCCGCTCTTAAGCGATTGACGCGAAATTTGAATAGACACCATCTGAGACGGGTACAAAATTTAGTTTATGTCGCACAACTTCCTCTTGGTGTTGGGATTTTTGCTGTGTATATAACCAAAGAAATAACTCGCACAATTATCACTCTTACGTTATGACGAAGCCGTGGTTTTCACTAAGACAGAAAGCTTTTGCCGGCCGGAGTGGCCGAGCGATTCTAGGCGCTACAGTCTGGAACCGCGCGACCGCTACGGTCGCAGGTACAAATCCTGCCTCGGGCATGGACGTGTGTGATGACTGTAGGTTAGTTAGGTTTAAGCAATTCTGAGTTCTAGGGACTGATGACCTCAGCAGTTAAGTCCCATAGTGCTCAGAGCGATTTGACCCATTTGAACCAGAAAGCTTTTCTTTCAAACTCATTTTATTCAATTTCTGAGTAGCAGGTTATTGAGTGACTTTGAAATGATGGTGGAGGAGTGAACAGTAATAAATATGTTAGATCCGGATCACTACTGGAACTACCAAAAGGTAATAGAAATGGAGTGCAGTCAGCGGACAAAAAGCTTCTCGGGTTCGTAATGGTCATTATTGCTGCGATTATTGATTAAATAATTGATTTAAGGAATTTTTATGTTGCTTGTTATGTCAAAGTCATCGATGTTTTGGGGTCACGAGTCACTGGGAATAGATGTTTACACATCTATGACGAAATCAAAATCAGCATCGCAGATTAGGCAATATCTCCAGTTACTCCTTCAGAGGCACATATCCAGTGAAAACAGAGGCATAAACAGAACAAAAATGCGGGATAAAATGATGTAATATTACCTTCTGTTGGGCCTGGGAAGGGCTCAAAGTAGTTGGAATAGTTATACTGTCTCATTTCTCAGATTTCACCCCTTAGTACACTGTCCATTTTTTTCTTTCCTGACGCCAAAGAATTCCGTAATATTAGATGAATTTAGAGATTAGTTCTGCTGTAAAGCATAACTGGCAGAAGGCGGTAATGTGATAATGACCTTGGCGTACGCAGATACAATGAGACAGTTTTGAATATCTTATCAATTATGTGTGGTTTGTGTTGTTTTAATTTGACATGGCTAGTGAATCTACCAGTGTTTAATCTCCTAAAAAAGAACTTACAAAATTTCTAGGTGCGTTATTCTACAACTTTTAGACTTAGTTGGTGGGTACACTTTTTGTGTGAGTAGTCTCTGTATAAAACAATTAAACATGTTGATCGTCATCACGCCACCGCTCCATTTCGTGTCGAACCAGCTTCGCAGATCGGTGGCTGCCATCGAATGCTGCGAACTGTCCCCGAGCGCCCAGCGCCAAGTGTTAATAACACACGGCCGGCCGAACAGCGCCGGTACAGATTATTATGGCCATTCCTCAGGGTGCAATATTCATCGCGGCCTGTCCATGAGAAATCCATACCGACAGCGGAGGCCGGGGTGTTTATGCGGCCGGCTGACCGCTGCCGACAATAGCGCGGGCGCCGACAGGCGAACGACACTCGGCACAGCACGGCACAGCGCAGCACACCAGCACACAGCAGGGCACCGCACGCAGCCCATAACTCACCGGCGCATTCATTTAGCTGATGGGCGCACAGCGCGCTGTGTGTTACACGGGCGACGCGGCCAGCTGGAACCGCCCACTGGCGCGATAGCGACACGTCGTGTCGTCCCCACAACAGCGATACGAAGCGGCTGCGGGGCCAGGCGCAGAAATTTTCTGCGCTAATTTAATTCATACGCCCCTTACTGATGACTGCGTGTTGCCTGCAACGGACAGGGGGCGCTGGGCGTTGGGATTACCTCGGGGTTCCATTCTCGATCCGATTCTGTTGCCACCGTACGTTACGGTGAAAATCTCACTCAACTTCTATTCGATGAACGATGTGTGATATCAGGCTATACATACAAGAGAACATAATGTGATTAACCTACGTTCGCAAACACGGATGTTTGTGAAAGGAGACGGCTTCTTGACTCCGTGTTTTCACGGAATGAAAGCACCCAACGGCTCTGAAATTTAACACAAGTTGTGAACCCAGTGGAAGTGTATTAGTTTAGTAATACGGCGAATGCCTTTCTTATAAGAAGCACTGCTTAGTTTCGTAGTGAAGCTGATAGATTGTGCAAATAGTTCACGAAAAATTTCCACTGCACCCTAGGGTTCAAAAATGGCTCTGAGCACTATGGGACTTAACATCTGAGGTCATAAGTCCCCTAGAACTGAGAACTACTTAAACGTAACTAACCTAAGGACATCACACACATCCATGCCCGAGGCAGGATTCGAACCTGCGACCGTAGCAGTCGCGCGGTTCTAGACTGAACCGCTCGGCCACTCCGGCTGGCGCACCCTAGGACGTCGTCCACAATACGTGGCGACAGTGGTTGTGGGGGAGAGTTACGAGCTATTCCATTTATCCTTCTATGAGACCTGTTCCAGAACTGACAATTGTCTGAAATACATTGTTTCCATTTCATTTAGCATGCAGCGATATCTTTAGCATGAGTAGCATTTTAGACGAAATGCCACTATGGTTTGTTTCAATATTGTGTTTCATATCACGCTTCGCATTCCAGCTATGGTGTATGAATAATCATTTAGTGAAACGTATAGAAGTAAAATGAAAGCTACTGCAACGTTGACAGGTCGAGACAAAGGTCTGGCTGAGGGGAGCTATTTGACCAACGAAGTGCTGTAAGAACACAGGTTTGAAATATCTTGCAGAGTACACGTTGTCCTGAAATGGGAACCTCACATCACATTTTTCTTGTTTCTGTCGTAGCGTCCTTATATATTAGCGTGTGAAGAAGTTGGTATACTTTTTGGTAGTTACCAATAAGTCTAGACGTGACGCCTCTGCGGTTTGTAGGAAGACTATTTGCCACTATATAGCTACACTCCACGGCCCCAATTTATGAAATAAAAGCCGGCCCCGGTGGCCGTGCGGTTCTAGGCGCTCCAGTCAGGAGCCGCGCTGCTGCTACGGTCGCAGGCTCGAATCCTGCCTCGGGCATGGGTGTGTGTGATGTCCTTAGGTTCGTTAGGTTTAAGTAGTTCTAAGTTCTAGGAGACTGATGACCACAGCAGTTGAGTCCCATAGTGCTCAGAGCCATTTGAACCATTTTTTTTATGAAATAAAGGTAGGCGATCTAACGATAACAATTAAGTTTATTGTAGTTAAATACGCACGCTAATTCGTATCATCTGATCGGCTGTTTTCAATAGCTCTATAAAATTGAGAGGAAACTGTAAATAAGTAGATACATAAAGACATTAAACGGCAATAATAAATCAATGACCAACTAAACTACATAATATTAAAATGTGAGACTACGAATATTTCATGGCCGATGGTTGCGTCAGGACATACCGGGAACCAACATCTGCCGGAAGTTCCTGCTAGAAATCTGTCTGAGGCTACCTAGCCTTTTAAGCTGTTATATAGACAAACGTGTGTGAGACATCATTGAAGAGTTTTCTTTTCCGTGTATGGTACAAAATTAGATCAACAAAATACAATACATAAGAGTGCATTTTCTAGAGCAGGGGTCGTCACATGTGGCCCGAATCAAATGCCCAGGCGGCCCGCAGTTTTCAGCCGTAGTTTATAACAATATGATCGAGCAGCTAGCAACAGAATCTAAAAACGTCATCTGACAATAAGAGCTTCATAAGAACGTGTTTTTCTTGCTTCGTTGGAAACAAAAATAAATACAGAATCGGTATTATTTCAAGATGAATTTAATTATGACTGGCGTTGGTGATATCGGACATGGGATAAGTAAAGTTTGCCACTTAGCGTGGCCACTGCGGGTGAGGAATATTTCATTACGTGTCTTCCAGTGCTGACAACTCAAGAGCCTGCGTAGCTCGCACCGTTCATCTGGCATAGTATAAGCTTCATACGGAATTAACTGGATGCGTGAAAGCGCATCTCTGAATGTGGTACATGTTTGTAGCAAATAATATGAAATCAGATTAAGGCTGTTGTAATACAAGGATATAAACAGAAGAAAAATGACATTCAGAACACTTAATAAATATTTGTGTTCATTTGCTAGGTTGCAATTATTGTTATTAATTAATACAACGTAATAATTTATTTAGGTTGCCTTTAATGGTAAGATCGGTGTGAGAGAGTGTGGTAAAGTGGCCAGAGTGACAAAAGTGGCTATTGCTTGTTTTTGCCCTGAACAACTATGCTGTCCGCCGAGAATTGGTGGTACTGATCCGAATACACATCGCCACTGTTGTCAGTGGGGTTGACAGGGGACGCTTGTTCCTTTATTATTTAGTAAATTTTCAGTCGCCTGATATAAGGTAAGTAATTTGTTACTCTCATTGCCCTATTTGTAAGGAGAACAATAATTTTTTACGGTACCAATGCTTTAACATCTTTTGTCCTACAAATGTAGTTCCTTGTTATCTCTTCTAGTTTCATAGTGTCTTCTGTGGATCACTAATGCTGACATGGTGGCCGATCAGGAAAAGTGGCCATACTAATCGTCGGATAAGGTGGCTACGTTGTTTACCACCATAAAACTGGTAAATTGCAAAAAACGCTCACAAATGCACCAGAGAAATTAGACTTTTAAAACCATGTATGTGTAAAGCCATCATCTGCCATTCTGTTCCTTTGTGACAGTTTTGAAGTGTGACAAGTAGTATTATTTAAAACTGTCTCTGCTCCGTTATCTTTTTCTAATACAAAATTCAGATTGAAAACGCTCTGCTACAAGCGCCTGGTATTCTTCCAGACACTAGGACGTAAGAATGCCTAGAAAATATGGCTGCAAATCAGAGAATCAAACATGATATGCCGATATCGTAGCACTGGCCGCATTGCACGCTTAAGTATGAAAAAATGGAGTGAACATTAGGGTGCAATGTCCTATCCACAACGATGTCACTGGCCGTGGAGCAGCATCTCGAGTTGGAAGAAAATGATGAAGTGTAGCGTGGCTCCCAACTTAAAAGGAACTATCTTAAGCTGCCTTTAAGTGAATTTTGTGAAAGTGTACACGTTAGATCAATGATGATGATGATGATGATGTCCCATACTCCGAGGAGCGTAGGGGACTATGCAGGAGAACCGCACCGCTGACTAGGCAAGGTCTTAGCGGAGGTGGTCTGTCATTGCCTTCCTCCAACCGTAATGGGGATGAATGATGATGATGAAGACGATACAACACCCAGTCGTCTCGAGGCAGGGAAAATCCCTGACCCCGCCGGGATTCAAACCCGGGATCCCATGCGCGGGAAGCGAGAACGCTACCACAAGACCTCTATCTGCGGTCAGATCAATGACCATACTGTTTAGTTTTACTTTCGTACCTCCACACTCTTGTCCCACCTAGCAAACCGATTACAGGGCTTCAGTTCTGTGGTACATTTCAACAAGCAACAGAAAATACACATTTCAAGATTTACAAGCGGCGAAGGTATACTTGTAAAACGCCTTGAGACACCAGAATACACCAGTTATGTTAAACCATGCTGATTCTGAGATTCAGAAAACGTACATTGGATTGCATGTCGCAGCTAGGAGCAGATATAGATACTAACCACCATTTAGTACCGAGGGAAATTAGGCTGATGGTTAAGAGAATAGGGGAACGAATTAAAAAAAAATTGTGATACTGAAGTACTGAGAAATGAAGAGGTGCGCTTGGAGTCGTCTGGCGTCCTCGATACAGACGCAAGGAATACTACAATATCGATGTCGATTGAAGAGGAAAGAACACCATTTAAAGGACAATCACAGATATTGGCCAGATGTACAATGGTGAGCGATAACAACTTGACCACTGCCCACCTCAAGACCGAATGCGAGCTGCCGGCGTTGTGGGTACCCAGCGCGCGAAGGACAGTGCATAAGAGGATATTTTCCAAGCAGAAATAATTGCTTGTTCTACCTGGCGTCTCAACGCGACACTGAACAGTCGTATTGTAGGCTTTTCAGGAAACTTAATGTTCTGGATATCAAACGAAGTTGCAGGTTCTTTCATAACCGTAATAAAAGTGATCGTATACCGTCTCAATTAATAGCCTTTTCAGCTAGAAAGTTTAATAAAACAAACACTATAAAATCTCTCAAAGCCACCTTCTTTTGCGTTAACTAAGTAACTAATTTAAGTATCTCATAACAGTGATCAAGGTAAATTTAAAATCACGTGAGATGGTTTTGCATATAAACTAATTATTTAGATCATTATTTTACGAAATTACACGTACGTTGCACGAACATCACTCGACGAGAACCACAGAGTCAAATGTGGGGCTTTCTAAATGCCGACACGTTCTATATACATTTTAGTACTCAGTGAGCAGAAGCGAACGACTACAGCCACTTTAAACTTTGAACACATAGCGCCTCTGGAATCTTAAACTATAGCTAACGGAGAAATAAAAACTTCGCAAACAACGCGAGATCAAAACAACGTACGAGGGCTATTCGGAATGTACGGTCCAAATAGGTTGTGAAACAGAAACGACAGTGAAAATTCAATGAAGCTTTGCAGAGGTGTGACGGGTAGTAGTGTCCCTAGTATGCCTGCCCATAGCATCACGTGGCTCTTTTCCGTTCCGAGCAAACAATGAGTTCGTAAAGGTGCCTAGAACAATAGTGTCTTCCGCTGCGAGGTTTTGCTTGGCTTCATGTAACTCCACATAACGTACCTGTCATGCATTTCCTTCTTCATGATAGTTCTCGGCCGCACACTGCTACTGTGATGTTCATCTCTGCTCACATGAACCACTGGCTATGAAGACATTTTGGCATAGACAACGAGCTGCAGTCCAGCGCAGAAAAATGTCGGAAACCACAGAAGGCTGCTTCCGTGACGATCGTATTGGAAAGTTGCTACAACAGTATGAGTGGTGACAATGTGGAGAAGTAGATGGAAGGTGTAGCCAACAGCTGGAAATAAAACAATTTTGATATTCACTGTGTTTTCCACTTTTCTACCAAGCGTTCCTTACTTTCCGAATAGCCTTGGTACAACGACCCTAATAGAGGCAGACGTTATTTATAATGTAAGTAAGTCTGTTTAGAATCTGATTGTAATCGCCTCACTTCAAGCTACAAGATTTTATCTTTTGTAATTTTGAGTTTTTTGGGCATTTTCTCTTAAATTACGTTTTTGTTCTAACTTCATTTGACACAGGAACATAGGACTACTCCCTATACTTTCTGGATGAAGAACTCTGATCTCAAAGCATGGGACTTCGGCGTGCCTGCAGATTCTTGCAAAGTCTGGTATGTTGTATTTAGGCAAAAAACTTTCCATCGGCCGGTAGGTGATAAAGAATTCTTTATTCCTGGCTTTGAGCTTTATATCAATATGCCATATAATAGGCTGATGCGGGAGAAGATTGTAGCAGTATTTTCATTTTGCGTTCTCGAACAATTCGTGGCACCCACATTGTAATTAGGCAAGGAACGAAATATGGGCATCTCTGCCAGGCACGGTCGAACAACTGGAGTTCGACGTGCGATTAGTATAGAGATAGCGGGAAGATAGGGATAGGATTATCGTTGGATATAGACATAGTTGTCCTTTTTACATATATAAGTCGGAATGTTGCTTATTGACACGAGTAAGTAACGTCATGACAGTGAATGATTCAGTTGATTTATAGATTTTTTAATAATATGCAGCATCTGGATTTTCGCTGTTATTTCGCTACTCGTGACGTTGAGTTCGCTATTGTCCTCAAGATTATTTTCCTATTTTCTTCTTTTTGTCTCCCAGCATGTTACACAACAAACCAGAGAAGGCCGAGTAAAAGTCCTTCAGCCTCAGAAGGCCTCAGAAAGTGATTTCACTCCATTCGTTCATTCAATGGGAACTGAATATTACATGTGACATCTATCTTCAACAAAGTTCTGCTATTCACGTGGATCAAAGTTTTGACATAATTAATTACAGTGTATTCATATTGTATTGAAGTTCATGGAATACTGCTTTGTGTTGTCATTACATCGTATTTCCTTTCACCTGCTGTTCGAGTGGAGATACATAAATGTGTACATAATCTTTCTTTGCACTGTTTTAGGAAAGTTGTTTGTTTACAGGTATTATAGTCGATGGTTAGGGTTACAAACGTTATGCTTAGACATGATATTGTTTCCCAAATGTCTTGATTCGATATCGGCTGTGTTGATTTCATCTTTGGTTGCCAATGGACGTGTATTTCGTCGTTCGAGCCAAGGACGTAATATGTGGTTATGTCTTTCGGACCCTCGGAATGATAGAAAATATCTCTTACAGAATCATTGTCAGCAACAGACGGCAGGAACACATGAAAATATTGCTTACAAGTATCAAAAACACCTATTAATAATAACAGCTCCCATGCGAGAAAACAAGGCAACAATTAATTGTTCCACTTAAGGCAGAGCTTTGCTCTGTCTTAAAAGCATCCTAATCATTTGGATTAGGGAGAAGTATCAAAAACACCTATTAATAATAACAGCTCCCATGCGAGAAAACAAGGCAACAATTAATTGTTCCACTTAAGGCAGAGGTATGCCCTGTCTTAAAAGCATCCTAATCATTTGGATTACGGAGAAGCAGTCCATGTTAAAGTTCATTTAACAGCAGAAACCATAACCTGTCTTCCATCTCACCCTGTTTATTGTGCGTCTGTCACTTTGTGACTCGTAACACCATCTGTAACCATAGCAGTCCATCATTGTGTATAAGAGCTTCCGTTTCATGTAAAGTTTATCTGTGTAGTCAATTAATTGAACTATTAATAGCATATAACACGATTTAAGAGTGTCTAATGTTCGCAGTCTCCAGTATCAATACCGGCGGCGAATCTGATGGTCGCCTCTACAGCGGTTACTCAGTGGTGGCAAATACAGGGTGATTCAAAAAGAATACCACAACTTTAAAAATGTGTATTTAATGAAAGAAACATAATATAACCTTCTGTTATACATCATTACAAAGAGTATTTAACAAGGTTTTTTTCCACTCAAAAACAAGTTCAGAGATGTTCAATATGGCCCCCTCCAGACACTCGAGCAATATCAACCCGATACTCCAACTCGTTCCACACTCTCTGTAGCATATCAGGCGTAACAGTTTGGATAGCTGCTGTTATTTCTCGTTTCAAATCATCAATGGTGGCTGGGAGAGGTGGCCGAAACACCATATCCTTAACATACCCCCATAAGAAAAAATCGCAGGGGGTAAGATCAGGGCTTCTTGGAGGCCAGTGATGAAGTGCTCTGTCACGGGTTGCCTGGCGGCCGATCCATCGCCTCGGGTAGTTGACGTTCAGGTTTCATAACTAACCTTTTTCGTAGGACTCTCCATACAGTTGATTGTGGAATTTGCAGCTCTCTGCTAGCTCTGCGAGTCGATTTTCCTGGGCTGCGAACAAATGCTTGCTGGATGCGTGCTACATTTTCATCATTCGTTCTCGGCCGTCCAGAAGTTTTCCCTTTGCACAAACACCCATTATCTGTAAATTATTTATACCAACGTTTAATACACCACCTATCAGGAGGTTTAACACCATACTTCGTTCGAAATGCACGCTGAACAACTGTCGTCGATTCACTTCTGCCGTACTCAATAACACAAAAAGCTTTCTGTTGAGCGGTCGCCATCTTAGCATCAACTAACGCTGACGCCTAGTCAACAGCGCCTCAAGCGAACAAATGTACAACTAAATGAAACTTTATAGCTCCCTTAATTCGCCGACAGATAGTGCTTAGCTCTGCCTTTTGTCGTTGCAGAGTTTTAAATTCCTAAAGTTGTGGTATTCTTTTTGAATCACCCTGTATATGCTGGAGTCTCTCTGTGGAATGCAGAGGTCTCTGCACGATGTACTAGGATTCATGTTCAAAAATGACAGTGTACAGTCCTAAAGCATCGACTGCACACCGACCAACGCAGAGCCGTGAAACGGCATCAAAAGGGCGCTGACCTGTGCGCCAATGGAAGCAGCGGGCAGCGCCACATCTGCAGAAAGACTGAGTTCAGCGCACTCTGTCAATGTTAATTCAACCAGCCGCCTGTCGCTGGTCGACCCCAGTTCGGTCGCAGTTTTTGAGAGTATCAGTACTGAGAAACAGGAAGACGTTACTTAGCCTGGGATTGCTAGTAGTAATAGTGGGTAAAGCAATTGCATGTGGACAGCACAGGAATCACATCACGCCACTTCATAAGGAGAAGCTATGTTTCTTTCCTTTTTAGAAATAAAGAATCCTATTAATCTGCAAGTACATGTATGGATCATTTTAGATTCCTGCCACCGGCCATCGCAGCTTCGCTCCTTCCTTATTTGTGTCGTTGCTGACTCCCACAGTAGCAGATGCAACAGGCAGTGGTTCAACCGCTGAGTCGCCTCTGGTAGGTGAGTGCTATTTACAGTCTTTCTTTTTTTCTATGCGCGACAACAGTTTATCACTCCAACAGCACACAGTGACACCAGTTCATGTACTCGTGATTTAACTAACGTTTTTATGTTCATATTGTACATACACTCCTGGAAATGGAAAAAAGAACACATTGACACCGGTGTGTCAGACCCACCATACTTGCTCCGGACACTGCGAGAGGGCTGTACAAGCAATGATCACACGCACGGCACAGCGGACACACCAGGAACCGCGGTGTTGGCCGTCGAATGCCGCTAGCTGCGCAGCATTTGTGCACCGCCGCCGTCAGTGTCAGCCAGTTTGCCGTGGCATACGGAGCTCCATCGCAGTCTTTAACACTGGTAGCATGCCGCGACAGCGTGGACGTGAACCGTATGTGCAGCTGACGGACTTTGAGCGAGGGCGTATAGTGGGCATGCGGGAGGCCGGGTGGACGTACCGCCGAATTGCTCAACACGTGGGGCGTGAGGTCTCCACAGTACATCGATGTTGTCGTCAGTGGTCGGCGGAAGGTGCACGTGCCCGTCGACCTGGGACCGGACCGCAGCGACGCACGGATGCACGCCAAGACCGTAGGATCCTACGCAGTGCCGTAGGGGACCGCACCGCCACTTCCCAGCAAATTAGGGACACTGTTGCTCCTGGGGTATCGGCGAGGACCAATCGCAACCGTCTCCATGAAGCTGGGCTACGGTCCCGCACACCGTTAGGCCGTCTTCCGCTCACGCCCCAACATCGTGCAGCCCGCCTCCAGTGGTGTCGCGACAGGCGTGAATGGAGGGACGAATGGAGACGTGTCGTCTTCAGCGATGAGAGTCGCTTCTGCCTTGGTGCCAATGATGGTCGTATGCGTGTTTGGCGCCGTGCAGGTGAGCGCCACAATCAGGACTGCATACGACCGAGGCACACAGGGCCAACACCCGGCATCATGGTGTGGGGAGCGATCTCCTACACTGGCCGTACACCACTGGTGATCGTCGAGGGGACACTGAATAGTGCACGGTACATCCAAACCGTCATCGAACCCATCGTTCTACCATTCCTAGACCGGCAAGGGAACTTGCTGTTCCAGCAGGACAATGCACGTCCGCATGTATCCCGTGCCACCCAACGTGCTCTAGAAGGTGTAAGTCAACTACCCTGGCCAGCAAGATCTCCGGATCTGTCCCCCATTGAGCATGTTTGGGACTGGATGAAGCGTCGTCTCACGCGGTCTACACGTCCAGCACGAACGCTGGTCCAACTGAGGCGCCAGGTGGAAATGGCATGTCAAGCCGTTCCACAGGACTACATCCAGCATCTCTACGATCGTCTCCATGGGAGAATAGCAGCCTGCATTGCTGCGAAAGGTGGATATACACTGTACTAGTGCCGACATTGTGCATGCTCTGTTGCCTGTGTCTATGTGCCTGTGGTTCTGTCAGTGTGATCATGTGATGTATCTGACCCCAGGAATGTGTCAATAAAGTTTCCCCTTCCTGGGACAATGAATTCACGGTGTTCTTATTTCAATTTCAAGGAGTGTATGTCGATATAAACCTGATTGACTCGTATCCCATCCAAACAACAATATGTTGGTCTGGTATCTCATATCCCTCACGACTGCTGATTACGCTATAATCAGTTGCATTTAAAACACACACACTATTATGTTCTGTGATCCTTAAACGTGGGAAACTTTGGCATGTTGTTCCATAAGTGTCGTATGTATCCCCTTGACTGATATCCTCATAGCACAAGTGGATTTTGTCTACAGAACTGTATATCACAAAGTGTCATATGACCGGTTGCCTCGTGGTATCTATACTAGACAATCTTCTAACACTTTCAGTGAGACGTGCAGCATATAGCAACACTAAGTAAGACAGAAAAATGTAGAAAACAATCAACTCCGAATGAAATCCTGTGCCTGGTCTTAACTCAAGAATCGCTCAAAGCAAGAATTCTTCGTATAAGGAGCAATTTTTGTTGCCTGATGTTGTTTAAGCATTTAATTATGTTCAGAATTTAGCTCATCTCCGATCATTTATGACCACAGATGACCGAAGTGCTCACAGCACAAGAAATAGTTTAACCGTTGCATTACTCATAAAACTACGATATTTAAAAGGGACTTCCACTCCTTATTCACTGGTACATGGGAAATACTGACATTACTTTACTAGCTAAAACTATTCTTGTCTCCATATACGATCATTCTTGCTTGTCTTCAGATTATTCTCATGAGTATATGTTCCTTTTATGCTTGTTACTTTAACAATGTACACAAGACACAGTTCATTAAGTGCCTGAAAGGCTTACATTGTTTTGTACAAATATTTGCAAATTCTTTTGGGTGCTTTATGTATACAGATTTGTATAGAATGCATGTGTGAATTATGAGTAGCTTCAATCTGGTACTAACATATCTACTGCTTGATACTACTAAGTAAAAACGATGAGTTACGTTACTTTTCTCTACAATACATAGACACTGCAGGAGTCCACATATCTTGTTTGAAAAGCATACGCTAGTAACATTTCCTTAGATCGCAATGTGGGTATAACTCGCTGCGTTTCCCAACATACATTAACAAGTAGGCTTCAGAATGCGGATACCTGCTGTTTCAAATGTGCCAGTGTATGACATTTATTATTTCTTGATCCTTTTATTTAGTGAGGATGTTGTGTTGTTTCTGACAAGTCCGCTCTCTCATACATTATATTCTTGCACTCTTATTAATATTTTATTAAAATACTTCTAATAAATATTGTTTCTTCGCCCCTAATGGTGACAAGTCTATCAACTAACGGAATGGGATGAAACGTGGGGCAGACGTTAACATGTGGTATTATATTTAGGTGCGACAGATATCCGCAGATGCTCTGATGCCTAACATCAAGAAGTTCTGAATATCTCAACAGAATACTTGTTAGATTAAGATATATTCACTATTTAAATACGTAGACCCCTTCACTTTGTTGAGATCTTGCCCTTAACGTCGGTCATATCAGTTACACTAGGTAGCTGTACATTTATGCAACTGGTCTCATTATTTATCCTAATTTTTAAGCCATGGTCATAACTTACATCAGACTTCAATAGTTATACCTGCTCCCTGAGTCCGCCGCTCGTGGTCGCGCGGTAGCGTTCTCGCTTCCCGCGCCCGGGTTCCCGGGTTCGATTCCCGGCGGGGTTAGGGATTTTCTCTGCCTCGTGATGACTGGGTGTTGTGTGCTGTCCTTAGGTTAGTTAGGTTTAAGTAGTTCTAAGTTCTAGGGGACTGATGACCATAGATGTTAAGTCCCATAGTGCTCAGAGCCATTTGAACCAATTTTGAACCTGCTCCCTGACACCGTCAATCGTGGATTGGTATTTCCCCAATGGAAGGTTAGCCTAAAATGCTGTCTGAAACCAGTGATTCAACCACTTGGACAGTGTAAGATGGCGCTACAATTTCCTAGACTAAGCTATACGTGCGCTTGCTATTTCACGTTTTAAGACCTGGTCCCAGTATCTTAAAACTACTGATTGGCAAGATTAGAACATTCCTACCGTCAGATATCCTCTTGTGTAGCTCAGTAGAGTATACAGGGTTGTCCATTTATCGTGACCAGGCCAAATATCTCACGAAATAAGCGTCAAACGAAAAAACTACAAAGAACGAAACTTGTCTAGCTTGAAGGAGGAACCCAGATGGCGCTATGGTTGACCCGCTAGATGGAACTGCCGTAGCTCAAACGGATATCACCTGCGATTCTTTAAACAGGAACTCTCATTTTTATTACATATTCGTGTAGTACCTAAAGAAATATGAATGTTTTAGTTGGACCACTTTTTTCGCTTTGTGATAGATGGCGCTGTAATAGTCACAAATATGTGGCTAACAATTATAGACGAACAGTTGGTAACAGGTAGGTTTTTTAAATTAAAATACAGCACGTAGGTACGTTTGAACATTTTATTTCGGTTGTTCCAATGTGATACATGTACCTTTGTGAGCTTATCATTTCTGAGAATGGATGCTGTTACAGCGTGATTACCTGTAAATACCACATTAATGCAATAAATGCTAAAAAGGATGTCCGTCAACCTCAATGCATTTGGCGATACGTGTAACGACGTTCCTCTCAACAGCGAGTAGTTCGCCATCAGTAATGTTCGCACATGCATTGACAATGCGCTGACGCTTGTCGTCAGGCGTTGTCGGTGGGTCACGATGGCAAATATCCTTCAACTTTCCCCACAGAAAGAAATCCGGGGACGTCAGATCCGATGAACGTGCGGGCCATGGTATGGTGCTTCGACAAGCAATCCACCTGTCATGAAATATGTTATTCAATACTGCTTCAACCACACGCGGGTTACGTGCTGGACATCCATCATGTTGGAAGTACATCGCCATTCTGTCATGCAGTGAAACATCTTGTAGTAACATCGGCAGAACATTACGTAGGAAATCTGCATACATTGCACCATTTAGATTGCCATCGATAAAATGGGGGCCAATTATCCTTCCTGCATTGTGGATTTTCCGTTGACCAATAGCGCATATGATGCCGATTTACGTTACCGCTGTTGGTGAATGACGCTTCGTCGCTAAATGGAACGCGTGCAAAAAATCTATCATCGTCCCGTAATTTCTCTTGTGCCCAGTGGCAGAACTGTACACGACGTTCAATGTCGTCGCCATGTAATTCCTGGTGCATAGAAATATGGTACGGGTGCAATCGATGTTGATGTAGCATTCTCAACACCGACGTTTTTGAGATTCCCGATTCTCGCGCAATTTGTCTGCTACTGATGTGCGGATTAGCCGCGACAGCAGCTAAAACATCTACTTGGGCATCATCATTTGTTTCAGGTCATAGTTGACGTTTCACATGTAGCTGAACACTTCCTGTTTCTTAAAATAACTTAACTATCCGGCGAACGGTCCGGACACTTGGATGATGTCGTCCAGGATACCGAGCAGCATACATAGCACATTCCCGTTGGCCATTTTGATCACAATAGCTATACATCAACACGATGTCGACCTTTTCCGCAATTGGTGAACGGTCCATTTTAACACGGGTAATGTATCACGAAGCAAATGCCGTCTGCACTAGCAGAATGTTGCGTGATACCTCGTACTTATACGTTTGCGACTATTACAGCGCCATCTATTACAAAGCGAGAAAAGTGGACCAACTAAAACATTCATATTTCTTTACGTACGAATATGTAATAAAAAATGGGGGTTCCTATTTTAAAAAAGCAGTTGATATCCGTTTGACCTATGGCAGCACCATCTAGCGGGCCAACCATAGTGCCATCTGGTTTCCCCCTTCAAGCTACACGAGTTTCGTTCTATGTAGTTTTTTCGTTTGATGCTTATTTCGTGGGCCCGGTCACTATCAATGGACCACCCTGTATATTGACTACAGCATCAGAATGTAGTACCACTGTTGTTTAAATTCACTGACGGAAAAAGTGGAACACCAAGAAAGAATTGTGTTGGGAGGCGTTTTTCTACATCTGAAAGATGATGTCCATTCAGATTTCGCGCCTGTAACCGTCGAGGCTGGCAATGGCAAGGAAAGCGTTTCTCAAGAAGAGGAATTTGTTAACATCGAGTATAGATTTAAGTATCAGGAAGTCGTTTCTGAAAGTATTTGTATGGAGTGTAGCCATGTATGGAAGTGAAACATGGACGATAGCTAGTTTGGACAAGAAGAGAATAGAAGCTTTCGAAATGTGGTGCTACAGAAGAATGCTGAAGATAAGGTGGGTAGATCACGTAACTAATGAGGAGGTATTGAATAGGATTGGGGAGAAGAGAAGTTTGTGGCACAACTTGACTAGAAGAAGGGATCGGTTGGTAGGACATGTTTTGAGGCATCAAGGGATCACAAATTTAGCATTGGAGGGCAGTGTGGAGGGTAAAAATCGTAGAGGGAGACCAAGAGATGAATACACTAAGCAGATTCAGGAGGATGTAGGTTGCAGTAGATACTGGGAGATGAAGAAGCTTGCACAGGATAGAGTAGCATGGAGAGCTGCATCAAACCAGTCTCAGGACTGAAGACCACAACAACAACAACAACCGTCGAGAACGTTAGGTAACTTTGATATCTGTTCTGATGACTTGATGTTGGTCAACAATGCATTTAAGGCAGCAAAGACGTCATTATCAACACCTCACTGAGTTTGAACGAGTTCGTGTAATAGGACTACGAGAAGGTGGCTGTTCCTTCTGCAATATTGGAGAGAGACTTGGCAGGAATGTAGCCGGTGCAGATGATTCCTGGCAGCGGTAGTCACGAGAATTTGCGGGTGGAAGAAGAATGCCGCTACCGAGAGGTAAGACCATTACCTTCGGCGTACGGCTCTGGCGCATCGTAAAGCATCTGCAGCAGCAATCTGAGCAACAGTTTGCACCACAGTGACACAACTAACTGTTACAAAGCAATTACTTCAAGGACAGCTCCGGGCCAGTCTCCCGATAGTGTGCATTCCACTCAGCCCAAACTACCGCCATTTGCGACTTAAGTGGTGTCAAGCGAGATCATTTGGATGGCAGGGTGGAGGGCTGTTGTGTTTTCTGATGAATCCCGTTCCTGTCTCAGTGCCAGTAATGACCGTTTGTTGGTTAGAAGGGAGCCAGTCGAGGACCTGCAACCAACCTGTCTGCTTCATAGGCACACAAGACCTACACCTGGATTCTGGGGTGCGATTTCGTATGACAGCAAGAGCACACTAGTAGTTATCCAGCGCAAATGACTGCAAATTTGTATGTCAATCTGCTGATTCGACATGTTGCATTAACATTCATGAACAACATTCCAGCTTGTGTTTTCCAGCAGGACAACTCTCTTCCACATACTGAAGTTGTAACCCAACATTCTTTACAGATTGACATGTTTCGTTGGCCTGCTCGATCACCAAATCTGTCGCTGCAGTGACAACCGTACTCCTACGGATCTCGCTCCGTCTGCCGTTACCAGCACCCATGAAGGCAGTAACAAGCTTGAAGATGATATCAGGAAAGGGCCGAAACCAGTTTCGAACAAATAAAAAATCAGAAAACACGTTAACGACTGGTGTTATATAATTTTTAGCATTTTATACAGATCCCCTGAGCTTCAGTTTTAGAAGGCTCTCTAAAATTTTGATTTCTAAAATGGTTCGAATGGCTCTGACCACTATGGGACTTAACATCTGAGGTCATCAGTCCCTTAGAACTTAGAACTACTTAAACCTAACTAACTTAAGGTCATCACACATCTCCATGCCCGAGTCGGGATTCGAACCTGCGACTGAAGCGCTTAGAACCACTCGGCCACAACGACTGGCTTTTATTTCTGTGTGAGTGAAATCGCTCATGCAAGGATTTCTCCTGCTCTGCAGCAATGTTGTTCGTCCTGGTGTATAACTTTCGAAAAATTTTAGAGAGCTTGGAGTGTGTTGTGTACATAGTCCCGCGTAGTCAGCGCGTACACAACTTTCCCACTAGAGCGCGCCCCACTAAGCACAACAGCGCAGGCGCAGCGCTCGTCCGTCTCTGCACTACGAGATGGCGCTGCCATAGAGACGGACCAATTCTGCTTCTGCCGATCCGCGCTTTAATATGTAACGCAGCCAATGAGATTGCTGCTAACGTAGAACCTTTTCTCCTCGCGGATCACACTCGCGCAGTGATACATGAACGAGCGAGGTATTCTAATGAGTGTACAGACCTCCAATTAGTCAGTCAGCATTTGTCTGCACCAGTCTGTACCAGTCTGCATTAGTCTGTACCAGTCTGTACGAGTTCTACATTTGTCTGTACCAGTCTATAGTCAAGTTTCAGTCTGCGCCTAATAAGATTACCACATTCCTGTACATAGCCATGAAGATAAATGTAAAGACCCTTTTGTCAAGTATCAGAGATATATATGAGAATAAGATTAACGTACCAATACCAAAGGAACTTCAGATTGTCAGTTGTAAATAGCATCCAGAACCAAGTTAAGTAATTTTTATGCTTGTTATTATTTTAATAAATGTGCGTGAAAATTAATCAAGTTCTGTTTAAAGTTGGTCACCATCAATCTGCTACTCTAAGCGTGCAAGTGGCATTGCTATCGTCTGACCAAACGGCAGAAGATAAACACGCCACAATAAGACCACCAGACATATTGCTGACACTCGCCTACTTCGTTAGAGCGACAAGTCAAATAATCTGATGGTGTGTGTGTGTACTGAAGGTCTTACAGCACGCACACCACAGAGTCTGTTCATATAATGTGTTCATTTAATTTTTACAACTTTATCCGTTAACTTCCGCCCTCCCTCAGGTAAAGTCATGTGCTGTTATTAAAGCTAATACTTCTTGTCTTAATGCTTTCGTCGCAGTATCTAGCTTTCCCAAAAGTCATCTGCTGCGACAGAGCCATGTTTCTGTGAAATTTCGGACGCCACTTTTTTTTTTTTCACGGGTTGTCTGCAATTATCGGCGGGGCAGTGTCCCGTTTTGCTGAGAATGTGGTAATTTCTGAGACGCCGCCACTCGCGACAGTGAAATTTCGTAAATTCTAAACTTGCGACTGAGATCCACCGACGACTGCTCTTCTCATCCCGCTGTTTTTCCTTTAACCCTCTATTGGATGGTCTCCATTCAAAATCGATAATAATTCAGTAATTAACCGGGCACGACGTAAATAAAAGATATACCTAATTACTAAGACGACATTTACATTATGAACATTTACACAAAAGTCAGCGTTATTAAAATCTAAACAAACTTTGTGTGTATATGAGTAACCTCTTTCTTCAGTGACATAATTCGTCTACGAAGTAAATGACGCTCGTGGTAAAACGAACCTTATGAACTATAGCGCGAGAAGTGTTTATTAACTGCGAGAGTCCTCTGGACGCTCAGTAACTGCAGCGCTTCACCTCGGAGAGCGAACCTCGTAACAAGGTAAATGAAAATGTACGTTTCGCGTCATTGGCCGCCTTGGTGCAGGTCTTATTACATTCGGCGCCACAATGGGCGACCTGCGCGCCGGATGGAGATGAAATGATGATGAAGACAACACAATAACCAGTCCCTGAGCGGAGAAAATCCCCGACCTAGCCGGGAATCGAACCCGGGCCCCTTAGGACGCAGTCTGTCACGCTAAACATTTTTTTAATTTTTTAAGTTTTTTTTAAATCTCGTTTCTGTTCACTTTAGTTCGTTGTATTTGCTCGGTGCTGACGTCGTAAGACATCCGTTTAAGTTCGTTGTTGATCGATTAACTCAGTTTTGTTATTACAGAGGGCAGCTAACCCTCTGACTGAACACGTTGAGCTACCGTGCTGGCATCCAGTTAGCTATCGAGGTGGACGTAACAAGGTAATGCAACGATTGTACTTAACTTTTGGTTTAGTGACTCATATAGTAAAGATGCTTGTAGGAATTGGTATCAATTTTGTTAAATATGTTGGCCACCGTCACGGCTTGTAGTAATTTAAAGTAAATCGTGTTATCTTTTTGAAAATATATGTATTCGGCAAGGATATCAGTGAGTAAGCTGAGTAATGTGACAACATATTTACAGGCTTTGAGGATTCTTTGTATGAAATTAAATCAAGATCAAGTTTTTAGGCGATAGAAAATTATTTAGTGGAGTATTGTTTAGCTGCCCTCTGATTGTGGCACCATACACAATCATTAACCTGCCTCCAGGGGGTAGGGTGCCCTTCCCTATTCCTCCACTGGGGTAATTCCTGTCTGGCGCGTCCACGTCGCGGGGGTGGGCATCCTACACTCCAGTAGGCCGGAGTGCTAGGATGGCTGAGTTCAGGCAGGGACCAAATCCCGTGGGGTATAACACGGAACCCATGCCCAGGGTTACGGGTGAAGACCTTAATGGCAGGGACGGCGGAGAAGGAAGACTTCGGAACGGCGTAGCTGGCAGATGAGGCAGCCCTCCTTTCTGGGGATTAAATGAGAAGGGAACCACTGCCTTGTGGTGGAGGAGAAACTCCAAAGGCTAAGGGAGACAACCCCAACAGAAAATCCTTCCTTGCGTTAGGCCTAGCAAGCCAGTAGGAAAGTCTTCATATATTGCTTTCAAAACACAGACCAGCCTCGGAACGAACCACTCAGGATTTGACCCCACTTCTTCTTCAAGTACTGGTGCAAATTATGGGAGACCTGATGATATTCATCAGTACAAGAAGATGAAACCAACTGGAATAAAAAATAACCTAAATGTTGGCACCCTTAATATATCAACCCTCAACGGAAAAATGGAAGAAATGACAGATGTACTGACAGAGAGGAAGTTAGATATATTGGGATTAAGCGAAACAAAGTGGAAGGGAAACGGTGAGAAGAATTTGAGAGGAGGAGGAAAACTGTACTGGAGTGGGAATAACATGTCTGGAAGAAATGGTGTGGCAGTGATGGTGAATAAGAATGTACAAAGCTGTATTGAAAAAGTGAGATATATATCAGACAAGATCATAATCTTAAACCTGAGATTCCAAAAAGAAACACTAAAAGTAATCCAGATTTATGCACCTCAAGTGGGATGTAGCGAAGAAAAGAAGATGGATTTTGAAAATGTGTTAGTAAACCATATAGAAAGTGCTAATATAGTGATGGGAGATTTTAATGCACAGGTAGGCAAAGACAGAAAGGGATTTGAGCAAGTATTGGGATGTTTTGGATATGGAGGCAGAAATGAAGAAGGGGAAAGACTCCTGGATTTGTGCCAGAGGAATGGAATGAAAATAGTAAACAGCTGGTTTATGAAGAGAGAAAGTCATGTTATCACCAGATACAGTTGGGATGGAAGAACGAAGAGTGTAATTGATTATATTCTAGTAGATAGGGAATGGGGAGAGAAAGTAACAAATGTGAAGGTAATTCCAAGTGTGAGTGCAGATGGAGACCATAGATTACTGGTGGGACAATGGAAAATGAATCAGTGTGTGAAAAATAGAAAACAGAAGAAAGTGATGAGGATACGGGATTGGAAATTGAAGGAGAGTGAATGTGCTGAGAAGTACAGAGAATTAATGACACATAAATTTCCAAAAGAAGTTTTCTGCGATGTAGAAAAAGATTGGAGTTTATTGAAAGACACTTTAGTCGAAGCAGCACAAAAAGTATGTGGCAAAATATCTGGAAAGGAAAAAATAAGACAGACAAGTTGGTGGGATGATACCACAATCCAAGCAGTTAGAAGAAAAAATGGAGCGTGGAAAAAATGGTGGAAAACTAAAAATGACGAAGACCATAAAAGATATATAGAGGAAAAGAAGAAGTGCAAAGAAATAGTGGAAACAGCAAAGGAAAAGGCATGGGAAGAGTTTACAAAAAAATTTGAAGAAGATGTGAAGAGCAATAAGAAAATGTTCTATAAAATGATGAAAAATAAAAGGAAGGCTTCTGAAGTACCAGTAAAGATGGAAACAGAGGACGGAACCATTATTGAAGATCCAGGGAATATAAAAGATCTCTGGAAAGAACATTTTAAGAAGCTGTTAAACGTTGAGGAGCAGGTACATGAGGAAACAACAAATAATGGAGAAATTGAGAGGAGTTGGGAAGCAGAATTAGGACAAATTACACAGGAAGAAATGGAAAAAGCTGTGAAGAAGATGAATGGGGGGAAAGCCACAGGACCTGATGAAGTATCAGTGGACATGATAAGAGCAGCAGGTCCAGTGGGAATGCAGTGGCTGTATATAGTACTATCAAGCGTGTGGAGAAATAGTAAAATACCTGGCGACTGGAGAACAGGAGACATTGTTCCCATCTTCAAGAAAGGCAATAAAAGACTATGTAAAAACTACAGAGGAATAACCCTCATGAGTCATACAGCCAAGATTTTTGAAAGAATTTTACTAAATCGAATAAGTGAAAAGATAGAAAAGGAGCTGAGTGAAGAACAGCATGGGTTTAGGAAATGAAGGAGCACAATCGACCTGATATTTTCTATCCGTCAACTGATGGAAAAAGTTGGGAGTATAACAATAGGGTGATAATGGTTTTTATAGACATAGAAAAGGCATATGACTCAGCTGACAGGGAAAGACTCTGGGAAGAACTGAAGAAGATAGATATAGAAGATGGATACATTAATGTTATAAAGACAATGTACAGAGGCTACAATTTTAGAATTAGAACACCATTGGGGAACTCTGAATACTTCGAAATAAAACAAGGACTTAAGCAAGGAAGTATTCTGTCTCCTGCGCTTTTTAATGTTGTGATGGAGGGAATGAATAGGGCAGTTAAAGATATAGTAAAAGAAAAAGACAAAAAGATGATTTTTGCAGATGATATGGTAATATGGGGTGATAAAGAGGTAGATGTACAGTTACAGCTTGATGCGTGGAAGGAAATAATGAAAAGGTATGGATTAAAAATAAATAAAGATAAGAGTGAAGTAATGGTATTTGGAAGAGAGAAAGGAATCAATGGAAATATTACCTTGAATGGAGAACGCCTCAAAGTGGTAGAAAGTTTCACTTACTTAGGGAGTGAAATATCTAGGGATGGAAGAATAACAAACGAAATCAATAGGAGGTTACAGAAGGGAGGCAATTTCTACCAAACAATAAAACATCTGATTTGGAATAATGAAGTTTCAGAAAGAGCAAATCTGATGTATAAGAATTATTACTTCCCTATTATCATCTATGGTGGAGAAACATGGACAATGAAAGAAAGGGACTGGGGCAGACTGCAAGCAGGGGAAATGAAATTTCTCAGAGCAGTTAAGGAAAAAACAAGAATGGACAGAGTAAGGGATGTAGAGATTAGAAAGGACCTCAAACAAGAAAGTATGAGAGAAGAAATTGAAAGAAAGAGCTTAAGATGGTATGGGCATGTTAAGAGGATGCATCGGCAGAGACTCCCCAAAATTATGGAAGAACTAAAGATGGATGGGAAAAGACCTAGAGGGCGCCCAAGAACACGGTGGAAAATGGGAGTGAGAATATCTGTAGAAAGGAGAGGTGTGACCTGGCAGCAAGTGGCGGAAGAAAAGTGGTGGGAGGACCGAGCCAAATGGAGAGGACTCGTCAGCACCCAGAGCCGGAAGTAGCTGGAGCGGGATCCGGATATAGCTGACCGACGAGATCTTCGGCAACCTGTGCAGTGACCTGTAGCAGTTCTCCGAAATTTTGTGAGCTTTTAAAAAATATTCTGAACTCACATCATCGAAAAATTAAATGGACATAAATTAGACAAAAAGTGATCAAATTAATAATGCAGTACTAATAATGTAAACAATTAAGAGAAAGAGAACTCTCTGAAATACCACTAAAACCCCACAGTCGTCTCTCAGAATGATAATTAACAATAATTTTTCAGCCTTTTAATATTTTACTTACAATGTGTTTCTTTCAATACTGAATCCCGTCAGGTTCAATATTTTGTAATGTGTGAAGTACTTTTTCAGGGATCAATACAGAGTGTTCTATCTGGCGGCTTAAGGTAGAAACTAAACAGTCATTTTGCAAGCTTTACACAACGTAAATTCTCTCAAGAAATCCGCGTTTCTGCTACGTGAATGAATAATTTAAATACCTCATATCAATTATTAAGTTTCAAATGACATACAACGATTATGAATTTGAAGTAGTTATTTCGTTTATCAGTGTATGTAATTACATGTAAGCTGCACTAACATCAGGAACAGAGATAGAAATGGGATTTTCAAATGGGTGATACGCTTTTATATAATTTTTGGCATTTAACGAGGAGAAGCAAGTGACGAATTCGGGCGCACTGAGCCTTTGGTATCTTACGCGACAGCAAACAGAGAGATAAAAACAGTGCAAAAACGCGACGTCAGTACGATGTATTACGCGGATCAGAAACGAATGGAATACCATTTTAGCTGCTGTACATCTAGTGATGTAAGGGACTTTGACGCTGTGCGGATTGATACGCCCCGGTCCCTAGGAACGGTTATCTCGGAAGCGGCGAAGCTGGTCGATTGTTAGTGTGGTACTGTTGTGAGCAGTAATGCGAAGTGTTTAAAGTACGGTGAAATCGCGAGAAGGGCAACCAGATTTTGGATGACAATAGAATATGAAGGTCGCAGAGTTGCTGATCCAACGACATCACAAATAAGTATTGCGGCGAACGAGGGACTAACGAGACAGTTCCGTGGATCAATGGAAACGTATCGCGTGATTGTATGAATCACCTTTACTGACACACCTGATCGATGGTCGCGTGGATATACGATGTCATCAAGGCGAACATTTGGTCAAAATAAGCAGCACACCATGTACTCAACCGGTGAGTACAGTATTATATTATGGTGTACATTCTCCTGGGCATTATGCTGCCTCAAATCGCAAACGGAATTTTTCTTTCTTTTTGTGTCGCCTTCACTTATTATGCTTCTGAAAATAATTTTCACATCCAAGGAAATGTAAAAATAGCGCTTCCAAAAGTTTTCTTATATGTGTGTCGTACTTACGTTGCAGACGCCATAAATTCGAAATGCTGCATGCCATGTTCGAGAACTGCGCCGGTGCGCTACAAAAGGTCAGCGCTCAGTCCAGAGAAGTTACAGCTTACCGTCAGAGCTCTTCGCTGAGAATGCAGTCGACGGTCGTCATCAACAATATTAAAACTGCTAAAATAATTGTGGCACTGTACATTTGTCCAAATTAACGTTCCAATCAGTGTTAACATGGACCAGAGACGTAGTACAATTGCAGCCGAACTAGTATTTGGTGCGAGTCTTTAATGGAGATAAACTTAATAAAAATCGCCTGTTAGTTGCTGTTTTAAACTTGTGCCTCGCGGTGCATTCATAACGTAGTCTGGGCGCTAATGACCATTGTAGCTGTGCGCCCTAAAAACACAAAAAAAAAATGAATAAAAATCGTTGTCGTGAGCGAGCTATTGGACATTATACGATGAGATCACCGACGATATTTATCGCTTCGGACATCCTTCCGAGATAAATTTTTGGAGGAATAAGTTTCTACGCTGTGGTTAGCACACTGGACTCGAATTCGGCAGGACGACGGTTCAATCCCGCGTCCGGCCATCATGATTTAGGTTTTCCGTGATTTCTCTAAATCGCTTCAGGCAAATGCCGGGATGCCTCCTTCGAAAGTGCACGGTCGACTTCCTTCTCAATCCTTCCCCAGTCCGACGGGACCGATGACATCGCTGTTTGAGCCCCTCCCCCGTATCCACCAACCAACAAAGGATCAAGTACTAATGATTGCGATTGTGATTTCCAGATCGATGATGGCGGCCTGGTATCCGTATTCTTCCGTGGGGTAGCACAGGCTAAAGTAATTGAGTCGTTGCTATTTTGTGGTTGCGTGTAGGTGGAGGTATATGTGTGTGTGAAATCTTATCGGACTTAACTGCTTAGATCATCAGTCCCTAAGCTTACACACTACTTAACCTGAATTATCCTAAGGACAAACACACACACCCATGCCCGAGGGAGAACTAGAACCTCCGCCGGGACCAGCCGCAAAGTCCATGGCTGCAG
The DNA here is from genome assembly GCF_023864275.1 of Schistocerca cancellata. Classification (NCBI taxonomy): domain Eukaryota; kingdom Metazoa; phylum Arthropoda; class Insecta; order Orthoptera; family Acrididae; genus Schistocerca; species Schistocerca cancellata. Next base: position 629,543,471 of record NC_064630.1, read on the forward strand.
CGCCATAGAACGCTCGGCTAATACCGCGCGGTGTGGAGATTTGTCCTTAACCAAGGAAATATCTCACGTACACTGTATTTAAGATGAGAGACCCTAGCACTGGGTAGCGGAAACTTATCATGTCCCTACAATGAAAATTCGCCCGTGGGTTTTAGATTATCTGCTCTGAAGTGGTACAAAGAGAGATCCCTCTTATTCTGAAACATTTGTGCAGTAAAACTGTAACATCTGATTTACCAGTGTGAGTGGTCTTTTCAATCAGGGATCTGTAGTGGGGTAGTGGGGAGGACTGAGGTGTAGTGTCCTGTATCGCACCTCTGAAGCCGGAACAGTAGCGAGGCGACAGCTCCGTACGTGAGCCATGGTTCCTATATGACAGATGTACGATCAGATCCAATAAGGAGCTGTAAATATTCACGGCTGTGGTGAAAAGGTGCCAGCATCTGACGGACTATTCAACAGTAGTTACAACAGTATATTTTGGAAACAGAACAGCATTATCTGTTAATATTACGTCTTCAATAAGTTCGATTATTAGTGATAATGGAAAGTAATATAATAAATGACTATGCCTCCCTCTTTTGCTTTGGTTTTCTGTCGCGTTTCCTTTCTGCTAAATGCATATCTACACTCGACAGACGATGCCGTAGTGTGTCTACGATTTGACCCACTTGCGGCGTATTGTCTTGCTTCCTCCTTCTGGTCCTGTCTCTAGCATGACTTGATTTACCCGTTGGATTGTGATGAGTTTTAACGAAATTTTTCTAATTTATGTTCTTTCTATTCTGTGACGCAACAGCATCATGAGTACCGTTCATCAGGCTGGAAGTAGTTTTAACAGGAGAGATAGCATAAGCGGAACACTATCTGGTGTCAGCTCCACATTCACCAACACCCAGCCCATAATTTACGAAAACTACGTGACATGCCAGTAGACAAGTGGTGACACAAGTACTTGTCGAATCCCTGCCACGCAGAATCTCCTCGCTATTGTTTTCCAAAGGTGGACCAACATACTACTTAGAGGATGGTCGTAGTGTTTTGGCTCGTCGGTGTACTGAAGTAAAAGGAAGTTGTTGTTGTTGTTGCGTTCTTCAGTCCAAAGACTGGTTTGATGCCGCTCTTCATGCTACGCTATCCTGTGAAAGCCTTTTCATCTCCGAATTACTACAGCAAACAACATCCTTCTGAATCTGCTTAGTGTAGTCATCTCTTCGTCTCCCTCTAAGATTTTTACCCTCCACGCTTCCGTCCTGTACTAAACTGGTGATCCCTTGATGTCTCATAACGCGTCCTACCAACCGATCCCTTCTTTTAGCCAAGTTTTGCCACAAATTCCTCTTCGCCCCAATCAGATCAGTATCTCCTCATTACTCTAATCTTCAGCATTCTTCTGTATAACGATATTTCAAAAGCTTCTATTTTCTTTTTGTCTAAAGTGTTTATCGCCCATACTTCACACCTATACATGGATACACCCCATACAAATACTTTCAGAAAAGACTTCCTGATACTTAAATCTGCACTCGATGTTAACAAATTTCTTTTCGTCAGAAACCCTTTCGTTGCCATCGCCAGAAAAGTGAAGAAATCAAAAGGGAAACGGTCAGCTAAATGTCGTATTCTGCATATAGAAAAGCGAATACAAATGTAAGCGAAATGAAAAGCAAAGCCGTCAAGACTAAGAGCGGAAAAGGAATTCCATTATTAAACGCAGAGGCGATAGTGCATAGGTGGCATCGAGGAGGACAAGTGTGCTGACCTGATGTAAGAAAAAAATAATTTGTACGGAAGAAGCAGGGAACCCAGAACTAAACTCAAAGTTTAACTGATTTTTGGAAGACTTGCGATCTTTTAAGGCAGAAGGGATAGATAACATTCGGTTGAAATTTCTAAAAGAGAAGACCAGTCAAGTTGCCGTCCAGTCTATTCACCGGAGGCACACCAAACTGCTGAAAATTACGGTACATAAAAGAATGGAACTCAAAACTGGGTGTCCTTTATATGACCATAAAATTTTGTCCGACTGGCACCCATCGTGTGGCGCGCATTAACTATCTATTGCCCATTATATTCTTTTAATCCCCCATATGTAGCTTCTTTCGAATACTGTTATTTTTTTCAATTAAAGAAACTTATGTTTAATATAAAGTAATGAAATGACATCTGAAGTAGTTGCCAACAGACTTATCAACAGAATGCATGAGTGCGTGGTACTGGTGTCAGAATGTGGTTATCATTTGAAGTAGTCTTCTAATTGTGAGATCCTGTGATTCATTTTCTGTGTCATTAGGGTAGTTTCGGAGTTGCCTAGCTGCGTTGTGTGATCAGAATTAAAGGATCAGTTATTCGAAACCATGTAATTCCCACGCTTAAGTTTAAAAAATGCCTCATAGGTGTGTACAACCTTCCTCTGTAACTATGCAAAAGCATAGAGCCCTGCGACGTCTTCCCGGTGCTCGACAAAAATTAAAGGAGCAATGTGTCGAAATGAGCGAAGAAAAGGCCGCAGCACAGAAGTTCATGTGAGATGTAAGGTGGGTTAATGACGTCACACTGGCACCGGATTTCATCATAATTCTGCCCAAAACCACCAAGGATGTGTCACCCAATCGGAAGGTTGTCACACCCCCTATTACCTACATTCCATGCCCTGTTTTGACGCCTCTGCATTGGAGGTCAAAACCCGACACCCAGAGTTGAAATCAAGCTGTTATCTTACGAGTGACCGAGGAAAACATTCCAGACACACCACCGCTCAGAAACGACAGGAAAAGGCCCCTGTCCTTGGGGCGTTGATTTTCACACGCCTCGCGGTTGAAAACGACAGTTCTCAGTGTGATGAGCAACAGGAGGACGTTCTTCCCAATCTTGATACTGGTGACACCCTCGGGCGCTTCAGCCCTTTTCTATGGATAATGTGGGGCTATATCCCAATCGAAGGTGATCACTTCGATTTGGAGCGCAGCGCAACCCCAATTTTTGCTCTACTGTACAGACTGGATCCACTAGGGACTGTCGAAAACCGCTGGACGAAATTTGTACTTCATTGAGAGTAGTTACGGGTGCTTACGCAATTGCAACGCTCGTATTTTGGGGGGGCGGGTACTACATTGCCGCATGCCTCAATAACACGGTAAAGGGTCCCTCTGCCCTAGGTGCAACCTGCTCTACTTGTACAGACAGAATCCCTGACGAAGTACTAGGCGCTTGCAGACCGACAACACCTTCGACAATCTCCGATTCAGGGAGGTGGGCAGCAGGGGAGAGGGGGGTCTACTAAGGGGGGGGGGCGTCTACTATCATGCAGGCACAGCGTTGTATCAGCGTAAGAGCAACAGCAGCAGTTAACCTGCAAGCGTCTGGTAATCTCCTCACGGTTTCTTAATATACAGGTAGGTTTTTGAATTTCTTAATAAGAATATGCGGGTGGCTTCGAGGGTTTTGCCAAACTGAGGGTGTCACAGGGACCACTTGCCGTTTAATTCACGCATGGGTCAATGTCGCATTCCCACCCGTGATCACACCCCAGAAGGACACAAAATAGGGGCGTGAGAAAGCGTAAGCACCCTTAGCTGATTGGGACCAGTTTTATGCTACACTCCGAGCCCTTTTCGTGGCGATTCTGAGCGGCGGTGTCCCTGGAATGTATTCCTCGGCTACTCATAAGGAAAAAAAATGATTTCCACGCTGGGCGTCGGGTTTTGACCTCCATCACTGGGGTGTCAAAAGATTCAAAATGGTTCAAATGGCTCTGTGCACTATGGGACTTAACATCTGAGGTCATGAGTCCCCTAGAACTTAGAACTACTTAAACCTAACCAACCTAAGGACATCACACACATCCATGCCCGAGGCAGGATTCGAACCTGCGACCGTAGCAGCAGCGCGGTTCCGGACTGAAGCGCCTAGAACCGGTCGGCCACCGCGGCCGGCGGTGTCAAAAGAAGGGGTGAATTATGGGTAAGAGGGAGTGTGACACGTAGGCGGTGGAAATGGCGAGAATTATGGTGAAATGTGGTGCATTTCACATCAACTTCTGAGCAATGTCCGTTTTTTCTAATGTGTCGACACCCTACTGTTTGAAGTGTCGCCGAGCCCGAGGGTAACATTTCAGGGCCCCACGCTTTTGCGACGTTACAGAGGAAGGTTGTATACATCTATGATGAAAATTTTACTCTTAAGCATAGCAGTGGGTGGGAATTACGGGGTCTGGAAAAAGTGATCCTTTAATTCTCCTCCACAAGGCACTCAGGTGGAGATCACCAAGTGAAACTGACGAGTGATTTTAGTTGATTTTTTTTAATATTAGTAGTAAATGAAACTGAGTTCCGAGGTGTCAGGATGGAAATTAATTTCACAATGGGGAGATCATGATAAGATGTGACTGAGGCAGATCATGGTGAGAGAGCGGAGGTAAATAGCGAGGCAACAAGCCTATCGAAATGTGAATTAGGGAACGAAACATTAATGTAGTTGGACGTTATGTTGAAGGACGATGCCGCTAATGGACAGGCACGGTTAACAGAGCACATGCATTGAGTATTAGCACAGACGCGGTAAGCTTTGTCAAATGATTTCAAACCGACACGGGAAGAGTCTAATCACAAATTTGTGGAAGAAAATACTGTGACGAAAGATGCGATAGATGACGTAAATGCACATATACACACGTGACGAGGAAATGATGAGCAGCGACCAGTAAAACGCGGATGGTACTGCAATCAGATCCAGACGAGGAAATAATGTTCGAATTCTGGAAAGTAATCACTGATGCCGTAGGCGTAATTGACGAGGCCTCCAATGCTCTTAATGCTTCTCTACGTTAGGAGACTGATTAGCACCACTAGACGCGGTTGAGCTGCAGTGAGAAGTTGAAGACTAGGACAGCAGCAGCCGTGGTACAGTATGCGTCAATCCTGGCTTGATAGCGATTGATAGTAATGGAATACCTTCTCCAGAAGAGCGTGGGGCAACAGTGTCGCATGATTCGACACAGTTACAGAATGCATTATTAGATTGACTGTCGGAGAATTCATTGCTCACAAAGTATAGACTGTTAAGTGACACGGAAGGTATGAGAAACACTGGATCGCGGAAAAGACGTAAATGCCAGGGACACTGTCATCCCCAGAAAACACTTTTGTAAATATAAATTGGCTTGTGTCAGAGGATGAGAAACGATCTGAAACAAGAAGGAGCGATTTTGCACCAAGTTTAAAGCCAAACGTAGAGAGTGTCAATAATGCATTAAGTTGCCTCTAATCCTGACCACTTGCCGGCGAAATTTTTTATCGTCGAACGGAAAACGTCCTCGTGTGCAGGTAAGATGATGAAAAGCTTGAATTAGCTTTGTGTTAACTGGAAATTGCGAAAAGAAAAATGCCAGAGAAAAAAGGGGTCAAACGTAAAATTGGCGACTGAATTTCAAATTGAGGATGAGAAATTCAGATAAGTAGACGGGAACAAATTTAAGAGCAAATATTTATTCAAAAAGGCCAGCAGTTGAAATACGTGAGCTGAGCTATTGTTACGGTAATTATTTTGAGATATGTACAATGGCGGATAGTGTCAGTGTCTGGTACGTAAACACCATGATAAATTAGTAAGCTAGTAACATCTACAGTTTGTTTCCAAATGTGAGGAATATAGTAGAGCTGCGCTGGTACCATTAAAATATTACCGATAAAGTTCAGAAATGAGACAACGAGAACATACTACCAGATTTTTATGGCACATCCCATACAGCATATTATCATAAGTTATTATTTTGTTGATGGAGTGTTGAAGGACAAGAAATAAATAGTGTAAGAGGAACACACTCATTGTCATCGTCGAAACGTAATGAAGGTATATGATATATTGAGTCGAGGTGAACTAGGTTTTGTGCGAGAGAGACAAGTAAATCACATCATGTGCCGTAAAAGAAGGAGTACAAATAGTTGTAGATGTAGATACAAGCTGATGTGAGTGCTCAGAGAAAGTAATGATCATAGAATCCATAAACTAGCCGATCCGTAGAGGAAATTTAAAGTTATTACACTTGTGAATGGAGACATACCTTGTTCAAAATGTCAAAACTTTTGCATCTATGATTAGAGGGAACTACACTGCAAGAAACATGAGGGAATATTACATAGCTTAAGTCGATATTTATGAAAGGGAGGTTGATCTCAAGTACTAATGACATGGCATTTGTAGCTAATAAAATAGGTATCATATAAATTGCTGGTATGAATGTTGTGCGTTCGCCGTACGAGAGTGACGGGCGAATGAGGATCGAAAGTCGAAGACTGATCGGGAAAAAAAGAGCAAAGAACGTTCACCAACAGTGCAAGTCATTGTGGCAGACAGAATGAAGAAAAAACTTTTAAAGTAGAAGTACAATGCAAAGAACACTCAAGTCAAAAGGGAACGTATGTATGGAAAATCAGCTCAAAAATAGTCTAGATACCGATGGTTATTTAATTAAAATGAACGGTTTCGGCCTAGTCTGCCATCTTCAGACAGCACTGTAGACAGAAAGCATTATGGAAGACAGAAAACGTGCTAGTAACATAAAGAAGTCAGAGACTTAAAATAAGGTACATATGATGTAAGTAGGCTGTTTATGTTTTCTTATTGGCAACGTTACATAGCGCTCTGTATGAAAATCACTGGCTGTGCTGTGTGCAGTCTTTGGCTAGTTTGCATTGTTGTCTTTAGTGTAATGTTTTTTTTCTGCTTGAGCTATGTCATGTTTAGATATAAGTTATTTCATTTGCTGCTGCTGTTTGCCAGGCATAGTGTTACTGAATTTGACTTTGTCTTACTCTTCTAAGCCAGTTTACTACTGATTTATTTTTCTTGTTTGCTGCACACTGCCTTATATTAGTTGTAATATTGCAATTGCTTTGCTAATTTCTATAATGCTGCTTGCTTCGCAAATCTGCATTTTTTTCATTGCTGTTTGTGTTAATTTGTTATGTGCTGTTGCATTGCCTCGTCCCTTGGTATATATATCTGAGCTCAGTAGATTTAAGTTAGCTTAAGAGGGGGTAGACTATATAAGAGAATGAGTTATGATGAATTGGAAGAAATGCATTGAGAAGCTATACGAAAAAGGTTTGACCAAAAAAGTAGTGTACAGTGGAGAAAAAACTATTTTTGAAAGAGGATATGAACAGAATACAGAAAGCATGCTTGGATAGGATTTTTTTGGTGGAAACAAAGGTTGAAATAAGACGAGAGATCTATGGAATGAAGTTTTGGGTTGGACTGCAGTACCAAATGTTACACTGAAAACAAAACCTGTCCTTTCCTTTTGTGTTATCCCACTATGAGTTTGTGTACCCTTGTGTATTTGTTTTCTTCCTGTCTCTGTGTAGTTTCATAGAATTTTTTCTTCTTCTAATACTAAGCTACATTCACTATGATGAGGAATACTGTTATCCTCAAATATAATTTGCATTAATAATATGTTATTTACCTTGTAAATATGCTTAGACATTATTTATTCTGTTTTGTTTTAATGCTCATGTGTAAAGTTGATGTTTCAAAAGTTATTCTGATCTTTTATGTATGTACTCATGTCATAATTCCTGTAACATTGATGTATATGTTTATTTCTATTCTGTTGTAAAGCCTGTACTACAAATGTTATCTGTACTGTTGTTTTAATGATGTATTTTGTACCTTTGTTATTGTATTCTTATGTTATAAAATTGTAATTGACAGCAGTTCATCAAATTAAGTAACTTGTAAGTTCCATTTCACTGCACACGTTTCTGTTGGTCATAATATATGCACAGCATGTGAGAAGTAGGGACTGATAGTGTTTGCACGTGTGTTAATAATTCAGCAACGGACTGGTTAACAGCATTGCTGGTTCTGAGGACAATTAAAAAAAAAACCTTTCTGAGTGCACAAGTGGTGGTTTATGGACTTGCTATATTCTCCGGAAGTGTCTTCGATGGTGATTGTGCACCTGCACAGTCGCAACAGATGGCTGCTGGCTGTCTCTACAAGGACTACAGTGGGTCTGCACCTCTGATGATCCACCAATACCATTATTTCTACAAGGACTACAGTGGGTCTACACCTTTGATGACTCACGAACACCATTATTTCTACAAGGACTGCAGTGGGTCTGCACCTCCGGTGGCCCACAAATACCGTAATCTCTACCAGGACTACAGTGGGTCTGCTCTGTGATGACCCACCTACCAATATTCTTCAAAACTTCGACTGACTCTGCTGTGGGTTTGCTCTGTTGTGGCCCATTACCTGTCTGCATGTCAAGAGTCAGCACTGTCTTTCCGTTGGAAGGACAACACTACTTCTTCAAGACTGCATGGAAATCCGCTACTTCCGTGTGCATTGTCTTTTACTGCTCAGACTTTGAGAAAAGAAACGGCAGTTCTACTGTGATGAATGATCAGGACTGTCTTTATGGACTGTGAGAAAATTTTAGCTTTTGACCAACATTGTATCAATAAGTGTGTGCATTTGATTTCTTTTTTATTGTAATTGTGAAAAAATTTTTAACGAATATGTATTGGCCAGTGCCCAAAACAACTTGTAAAATTTTTTGTGGGGAGCATGGGGGTTATGTAAGTAGGCTGTTTATGTTTTCTTATTGGCAACGTTACATAGCGCTCTGTATGAAAATCACTGGCTGTGCTGTGTGCAGTCTGTGGCTAGTTTGCATTATTGTCTGCCATTGTAGTGTTGTACAGCTGGATGTTAACAACGCGTAGCGTTGCGCAGTTGGAGGTGAGCCGCCAGCAGTGGTGGATATGGGGAGAGAGATGGCGGAGTTTTGAAATTTGTAAGACTGGATGTCATAAACTGCTATGTATATTATGCTTTTTCAACACTATTAAGGTAAATATATTGTTTGTTCTCTATTAAAATCTTTCATTTGCTAACTATGCCTATCAGTAGTTAGTGCCTTCTGTAGTTTGAATCTTTTATTTAGCTGGCAGTAGTGGCGCTCGCTGTATTGCAGTAGCTTGAGTAACGAAGATTTTTGTGAGGTAAGTGATTTGTGAAAGGTATAGGTTAATGTTAGTCAGGGCCATTCTTTTGTAGGGATTTTTGAAAGTCAGATTGCGTTGCGCTAAAAAAATATTGTGTGTCAGTTTAAGCACAGTCGTGTATAATTGTTAAACGGGGACGTTTCAATGAAAATGGAAGAGTCGTTACGCATCACCTGAAGTTGTCGATCCGTGAAACAGTCACCTACGGTAGACCAAAATCGGCCATTTTAATTAAATAACCATCGTGATCTGGACTCTTTTTTTCACTGACTTTAAGCAGCTTACATGATCGCTCTTTGACAAAAACGTTACGAAAAACGTAAGTATAGCCTCATAACAACGAAAGGACTTTTAGTTGTATTGACCAATGAGTGTTAAGAATTAATTCTATTTAACTGAATTTTTGTGTGTTATTGTATTTGTTTTCTTTTACGTTTCTTTACTTCATTTTCTTTTCCTTATTGTATGTTCTTTGTTTCCAGTCTATATCGGTATGTTTTGGTCTCTGACACATTGGTAAACGTCTGAGGCGAAATAGCTCCAAATTGTACGAAAAATATTTTGACTCAGATGTAAACTGTATATAGACTTTGGCGTTTGGATTTGTATACGGGTTTGATATGTATCTAAATATTTATTATTTATTTAGCGTATGGCTAGCAGCACTTCACATCACACAAGAAAATATTTTTGTCTTTACCAATACATTTAACATTTAGTAAATCTTATAATTATATGTTGATTAAATTTACAGTTCTTGCAAAGCACAGATGATCATGGGAGTACGAGGGTTGAAGTGTTTCTGATGTCCCCTTGATGTGCAGAGTCGGGCTGAGCTGCGCAACGACGAGTCTGGTGTGTAGGCAGTTTGCCACAGACCGATGTAAGGCTCATCTACTGCTCGCTTTACCAGGTGATAGTAGTCGAATATGTAAGGTGTCATGTTTTGTTCACAGATTGTCAATGATAGTGTCATTGTGTGGCTAAAGCTACAATTCTCATGTTATAGTACAAATAGTAGGGCAAGCCCAAGTAAGACCGGAGGGTAGCCAACCCCTTTGACAGCCTCAGGCGCCAGAGCAGCTGCGAGGCACCATTCAGTTGAATGGGTGTCGAAGTCCTGGCTAAAGAAAGGTGCACGGATGACATCAAGGGAGTTGTAGAACGAGGGTCTTTACACACACGTCAGTTTTGTAGCCCTCCGTGATCACACTACAGAAGGGCACGAAATAGGAAGGCTAAAAGATCATGAACATCCTTCTACACACTAGTATTTAATGTAACGGCCTCAAGGACCATCTCGCGAAACTGACGGCCAACAATATTGCACTTCCTTCCACATAAAGATTTTGTTGCCGACGTAAGGAAAATAGTTCTTCAAGAACATAGTATTCATTCCACTCCATCGGCTGCTGGTTGATACAGCAACGGATTTTCATGGTTATATTATAAATAAAATGTCAAACAGAACAGTGTTCCAACTCTTACTTAAATGGGACTCTTTATCTTTGTTTATAATATTGTCAGATAGCCGGATTTCGATGGCTTCATTCACTACACAGGCCCAATACCGCGACACAGGTTTAGATTAGATTAGATTAGATTAATACTAGTTCCATGGATCATGAATACGATATTTCGTAATGGTGTGGAACGAGTCAAATTTTCCAATACATGACATAATTAAGTTAATTTAACAACATAATTAAGTTAATGTAACAACTTTTTAATTTTTTGTTTTTTAAATTTTTTTATAATTTTTTGTTTTTTTTTCTATTTTTTCTTAATTTATATCTAAAAATTCCTCTATGGAGTAGAAGGAGTTGTCATTCAGCATTTCTTTTAATTTCTTCTTAAATACTTGTTGGTTATCTGTCAGACTTTTGATACTATTTGGTAAGTGACCAAAGACTTTAGTGGCAGTATAATTCACCCCTTTCTGTGCCAAAGCTAGATTTAATCTTGAATAGTGAAGATCATCCTTTCTCCTAGTATTGTAGTTATGCACACTGCTATTACTTTTGAATTGGGTTTGGTTGTTAATAACAAATTTCATAAGAGAGTATATATACTGAGAAGCTACTGTGAATATCCCTAGATCCTTAAATAAATGTCTGCAGGATGATCTTGGGTGGACTACAGCTATTATTCTGTTCAAATGCTTTTGTGCAATAAGTACTTTATTCCTCAGTGATGAATTACCCCAAAATATGATGCCATATGCAAGCAATGAGTGAAAATAGGCGTAGTAAGCTAATTTACTAAGATGTTTATCACCAAAATTTGCAATGACCCTTATTGCATAAGTAGCTGAAGTCAAACGTTTCAGCAGATCGTCAATGTGTTTCTTCCAGTTTAATCTCTCACACCTAAAATTTTGGAATATTCTACCTTAGCTATATGCTTCTGATTAAGGTCTATATTTATTAATGGCGTCATACCATTTACTGTACGGAACTGTATGTACTGTCTCTTATCAAAATTCAGTGAGAGTCCATTTACAAGGAACCACTTAGTAATTTTCTGAAAGACATTATTGACAATTTCATCAGTTAATTCTTGTTTGTCAGGTGTGATTACTATACTTGTATCATCAGCAAAGAGAACTAACTTTGCGTCTTCATGAATGTAGAATGGCAAGTCCTTAATATATATTAAGAACAACAAAGGACCCAAGACCGACCCTTGTGGAACCCCATTCTTTATAGTTCCCCTGTTTGAGGAATGTGCTGATCTTTGCATATTATGATAACTCCTTATTTCAACTTTCTGCACTCTTCCAGTTAGGTACGAATTAAACCATTTGTGCACTGTCCCACTCATGCCACAATACTTGAGCTTGTCTAGCAGAATTTCATGATTTACACAATCAAAAGCCTTTGAGAGATCAGGGCAACCACTTGTGTCACATTGTACATTTTATGTCCTTCAGTAAGGTAGTGTTCGCTAGTGCAAATTTGTCTAGCTAAAATAAACTCGTGTGGTGATGATGCTCAACGCGACGGTCCTGGACCGCACGAGTCGATTCTCCAGTATAGGTTTCAGGCAATGACAGGGAATCTTGTAGATCCCGGGCTTTCTCAAGCCCAAATCATCCTTCATTGAGCCCATCAGAGCTCTGGGTTTAGCTGGAGGGCGGAATACACTTTTAATATCAAATTTCTTCGAATAGATAGGAACGCCACCGATATTCTTGTATCTTCTGTTGGTTCCCGCGAAGGTACAGTCTGTAGAGCACGATGGATCTGATTGTCAGTATAAGCATTCTGCTTGAATTTAGCTTTTAGATGATCCAGGCCTTGTGTCAAACTACCTGCATCTGACATGGTGTAAGCTCTTGTTACCAGTGTACACAGGAGCCCATTTGCGTTGGTACGACGGATGACAACTTGATGCCTGAATATATCGGTCCGTCTGCGTGGGCTTACGATAAATACTATGTCCTAATGTCCCACTATCCCTTCTGTAGTTCCATCGAGAGCTTCATATTGCAATGCAGTCAATTAAAATGATCTAGGAAACGATCCAGAGCATACTTCCTCTGTAGCCATACCATAAACATATCAGCGAAGTATCTCTAGAAACAAATTGGTTTTAAGAACGCCTTCTTCAGTGCCATGTCCTCAAAATCCTCCATAAACAAATCGGCGATTATGGGAGATAATGGACTTTTAGTGTTGGCAGAAGATCCAACACTGTGTTGCAAGAGAAGGCCGAAATGCACGCATCAACTCACGCAGGTGGCGCTAGGTTTGAAACAGGATACGTAATGAATGCTATAAAGAAAAGTACATAGCTGCTGGAATACTTAACTTTAATCCATCATTTGTATACATCGCTCTTGACGATACAAGTGAGACTCTTTAGATACATGCAATGTAATGCTAATGGCGCGTTGCTAGGTTGTAGCCATGGACTTAGCTGAAGGCTATTCTAACTGTTTCTCGGCAAATGAGAGAAAGGCTTCGTCAGTATAGTCGCTAGCAAAGTCGTCGTACAACTGGGGCGAGTGCTCGTACGTCTCTCAAGACCTGCCGTGTGGTGGCGCTCGGTCTGCGATCACTGACAGTGGCGACACGCGTGTCCGACATGTACTAATGGACCGCGGCCGATTTAAAGCTACCACCTAGCAAGTGTGGTGTCTGGCGGCGACACCACATTCCTCCCCCGCAAATCGGCGAACAGTCGTGTTATAAGGCTTCCGCCCGCCTTGGGGAGGGGCCCATGTTGACGTATGCGATGAGGTGGGGAGCCTAATAACAGGCGAGGCTGTGCCATCCGCACCCGGCCATTCGGTCCGAGGGGAGCTGATGCACACCCGAATGGCAGTCTTTTGAATCGGTACAAACCAAGATGCGTTTTAACCACCAATACGCACTGGGATTCTGCGTCCACCGGTATTTGCAAGTACACATCTGCGAGGTCCAACTTCGAAAAGTATTTACCCGGGCACAGTTTGTCAAAAAGATCTTCCGGGCGGGGTAAAGGAAAAGTAGCAGTCACTAGTTGTGGATTCACTGTTGCCTTGAAGTCCATGCAAAGTCGCAATTTTCCAGAAGGTTTGTGCAAAATGACTAAGGGTGATCCCAGAGAGAAGCCTGCACACGTTCAATTACACCTTGTGATTCTAAATCGTTTAATGTTCTTGCGACCTCATCACGCAATGCGTGGGGAACATTGCGCGCTCTGAAAAATTTCGGTTGCGCGTTGACTTTTAGTTCCAAATGTGCTTCATAGTTCTTAGCGCAACCAAGGCCCGGTGCAAAAATGTCTGCAAATTCTTCACATAGACGAGAAACACTGGCGGAAGGCACAGTCTGGTTCACTGATAGGACCTGATTTACGATAGACAAGTTAAACAACTGAAATAAATCTAAACCAAACAAGTTCACCGTAGAAGAAGAACGAAGAACGTAAAATGACACAAGTTTTGTTTGTCCCTTGTATGTTGCAAGAAGGCTGCACTGTCCTAACACAGGGATATTCTGTCCTGAATAACTATTTAACTGAACATTTGCATCACGCAAAGGAGGTGTGCCCAGTTGTTTGTACGTGGCGTGATTGAGTAGTGAAACCGCAGCTCCGGTATCGAGCTGTAATGGTATCATGTTGCCATTAATTTCCAAGTCTACAAAAAGTTTATTGTCCTGCTGACGACAAGAGCGACTGCCTCGTGCAACGTGAACTGTTTCTGGGACAGAAGCACTGGCGACTTGACGGGATTTCCGTCGACGTCGACACACACTATTTGTGGGACGAACACAGTCACTGTGAGAGAGAGTAGCACTGGGCGGAGTGGCATTAACTACATGAATGTCCATGGGCGAAGGTTCATGAGCCTGAGTATCCTTGGTTCGATACCCATTCCTGCACGAAGCAAAGGTCTTGGAATGCTTGTGAGTGTCTGATCGAAGCTTTTTCTGGCAAACACTTTGAACATGTCCTTTTTTATTACAGAAAAAGCAAATAGCCTGGTGTGATGGGCAATTCTCACGTGAATGTCTAGTTGCACACTGCGGGCAAGATTTCAGCACTGCATTTGCTTGCTTGCGCGGCACATGTGGCTGTGCGGACGTGCGCGAGGGCTGTTTATAGTTCCGTGCAGCTCGCCCGGCGGGCCGGTTAATGTTACACACTGCTGGCGAAGTTTCAAATGATTCCTGAGCAAAGTCAAGTGTGTCTTGCCGATCCAATATGTCTATCACCTGTTGAAGGGAGGGATTGACAAGTTTCAAAATCTGTTCCCGTATACGAACATCAGAAACGTTCTGTGCAATTGCATCACGCACCATAGTATCTGAATAAGGGAGTCCACATTCACACTCAAAAGCACAATCCCTTGTAAGGCCTTGCAATGTTGCCACCCACTCCCGATTAGTCTGACCGGCCGCACGTTTTGTACGAAAGAACGTATACATTTTTGCAACGACATTGACTGTTTCTTTGAAATATGCATCCAATGCAGACAAAATTTCGTCGTAGGACAGAGTTGCTACGTCGCGTCGGGGAAACAATTTCACTATCACACGGTAGGTGGACACACCTACACACGAAAGCCAAAACGGCTGCCGCTCATTACCTTGAATTCTGTAGGTGGCGAGATGGAATCCAAATTGGCGTGACCACTCCGTCCATGTTTTCTTGGCCGCATCGTATGGCCGAAACTGGGATGCAACAGCATGTTGTGGCGGCGGTAGCGGTGAAGCGGCGGCCGCCGCATCGTTTTGCATTACACGTTGACCCTGGACGAGCTGTCCAAGGGCATCCAATAACCCCTGCGTCTGCTGGTTCTGCAAGCGATAAAATTCGGACAGTATATCTGGAGATTGTGGCGAAGCCATGACACAAGTAATTTAAGCAAGCAGAAAGAACACTTTTACACTCGTCGCCAATGTAGTGTTGGCAGAAGATCCAACACTGTGTTGCAAGAGAAGGCCGAAATGCACGCGTCAACTCACGCAGGTGGCGCTAGGTCTGAAACAGGATACGTAATGAATGCTATAAAGAAAAGTTCGTAGCTGCTGGAATACTTAACTTTAATCCATCATTTGTATACATCGCTCTTGACGATACAAGTGAGACTCTTTAGATACATGCAATGTAATGCTAATGGCGCCTTGCTAGGTCGTAGCCATGGACTTAGCTGAAGGCTATTCTAACTGTCTCTCGGCAAATGAGAGAAAGGCTTCGTCAGTGTAGTCGCTAGCAAAGTCGTCGTACAACTGGGGCGAGTGGTGGCGCTCGGTCTGCGATCACTGACAGTGGCGACACGCGTGTCCGACATGTACTAATGGACCGCGGCCGATTTAAAGCTACCACCTAGCAAGTGTGGTGTCTGGCGGTGACACCACAGTACTCCCCATACCTACTCCGTCAGTTTGTTGAAAGTTTTCGTCATTAAAAGAAAACTACGTCGACGTCAACACATGGCGACAAAACTTAGTTGTTTTTTCGTCCAATTTTTCACCAATTAACTGCAAAAAATCTTCAAAACTCTGGTAAACAGAAACACAGCATCAAAACTAACGAGTAAATCGGTGGAACTGAGACACAAAGACTTCAAACACTGAATAAAAACCAGAGAATCGGGAAATATGGAGTTCGTGTTTTCCGACATGGAAACTGAGAATAGAAACTAAATACTTGTTTAAGTTGTAAGTAGGAGCGCCCAAATTGCTAACAATAGGCCGAAGAGGAACGTCTTGCTTGTGTATATAATGTCTGGGAGATTTAAGAACATCGTTTTCTTCGAAAGTGAAAGAGTCTTGCGTTTCATATGTTCAGCTGGATCGTTTGGAAATCTCCGGTATGACGAGTTTTAGAGTAAAAGATCCATTTTACCCAGATAATCGTCCCGCGGAAGAAAAACGGTTGCGTTTTCCTTGTCTATTGGAAGAATTACTAAAGCCTGGTCTTCTCTGATGGACCGGATCGCGGATCTTTCAAGCGAGGTGATGTTTCGTCGTGAGGCTGACACCCGACGCAACGTATGAGAGACTTCTTGCCTAACCTCATCAGATAGATCGTCAGGAAACATGGACATCCCCTTGTTCAACGCCGGAAATGAATTGCGTAATGGGAGCATTCCTGGGTGTAGAGGCTAAATTCAATCCCTTTTTCAAATACTGCCAGCGTAGCACCGTCCATTTTTTTGGTTCTGAGACTGATCAGGACATGTCCTCATCCGTTATTGTGGACGGAGAAGAAAGTCGTTGAAGCTTCGAAGATTGTCTACTGACGGAGTTTGCATGGACCCAGTCTGATATTTCCCAGGATGAACTGTCAACCCAGTCCCAGGATGCAATAAACTGCGGCGCCGAAAATTCCAAATGCAAGTAAAATAAATTCTGGAATATGAAATACAGCTGTCTACGTGTAAAAAGATGCACTCCCTTACTAATGCAAAACTATGTAAAATGAATGCGCTCCCTTACTAAGGCAAAACCAGCACATATCTTGAGGTTCGTGGCCATTCTTGTCCCATTGTAATGAACAATTCTAGCTAATTTAAGTATTCTACTTTCATTCCGGCATCTCAGCAGAAAAGCGAGGGCGCTCAGCAATTTCCCCTTTCTCTTACGAAGTTTATCAAACTTCCTAACAAGTTCAAACATCTTCTCCCCGCAGAGGCTCTTGGTGTGGCTCCGTGAACATCCCTGCATAATAATTGGTTGTATTGATATCGGGTTGCCAGCCGGAACATATCGTCATCTCGACACAATATTTCGGCTCTGTACCTGGCCGCCATCTTCAGGTGAGTAGGCCGGCGCACTATCTCACCGGAACTGAAATCAAACACGCCACGGCAGCTTCTTTATACACCATTCGTGGGTCCACCGCGCTTTTTACCCTCTAGCGACAGGCGTAACAGCGCACCGGCGGTGAAAGCTCGCGTGAACGATAAATCGATGTCAGACACTATTGACAGTTTATCATGACGGAAACAAGAACCGTTGTTTCTTAATGTCAAACAGAACAGCGTTCCAACTCTTCC
Source organism: Schistocerca cancellata (assembly GCF_023864275.1). Taxonomy (NCBI): domain Eukaryota; kingdom Metazoa; phylum Arthropoda; class Insecta; order Orthoptera; family Acrididae; genus Schistocerca; species Schistocerca cancellata. The sequence continues at coordinate 629,560,985 of NC_064630.1, forward strand.
TTAAAGGATACCCTTTCTCTCTGTTTATAGTATTGTCAGACAGGCGGATTTCAATGGCTTCTTTCACTACACAGTCCCAATAGCGCGACGCAGGGCAACCACTTGTGTATCATCGTACAGCCTTTCATGTCCTTCAGTAAGACAATGTTGCGCCAGTGCATATTTTTCTGGCTGACATAAGGGCGTGTGGCGAAGATGCTAACGCGACGATCCTGGACCACACGAATCCTTTGTCCAATATAGCAATGACAGGGAATCTTGTACATCCCGGGCTTTCTCAAACACAGATCATCCTTCACTGAGCCCATCAGAGCTCTGGTCATGGCTGCCGGACGGAATACATTTCTAATATCAAATTTCTTCCTGTTTATGATGATGTGCTACCCGCAAAAGGTAGGAATGCCCCCGATTTGCTTGTATCTTTTGTTGGTTCGATCAATCTGTAGAGAACGACGGATCTGATTGTCAGTATAAGCATTCCGCTTGAACATAGCATTTAGATGGTCCAGGCCCTGTGTCAAACTATCTGCAGCTGATATGGCGTAAGCTCTTTTTACCAATGTACGGATGACCCCATTGAGTTGATATAGTGGATGACAACTTAATGCACGAACATGTCGGTCGGTATGCTTGGGCCTAGGATAAAAACTATGTCCTTATGTCACATCATCCCTTCTGTAGACCAAGTCATCGGAGAACGGAAGTTTTCTATCCTTTTCAACTTCCATCGTGAACTTAATATTGGGATTCAGACCCTTCAAACGATCTAGGAAACTATCCAGAGCATCCTTCCCATGTGGCCATAACATAAACATATCGTCAACGTATCTCCGGAAACAGAGGCAATACAGCGGTTCTTCTTTCGCAGGATGATTATGTTTGTAAAATGGATCCTTTGCTCTCAGACTCGGCATACCGGAGATTGCAGAACGATCAAACTGAACGTCCGTTTGCCTAAGGTACACAAGCAAGGAGTTCCTCTTCGGGCTATTGTTAGCAATCTGGGCGCTTACGACTTAGCCAAGTACTTAGGGTCTATTCTCAGTCTCCACGTCAGAAAATTCGAACACAATATTTCCCAATTCTCTGGGTTTTATTCAACGTTTGAAGTCTTTGTGTCTCAGTATGACGGATTCGTTTGCTTGTCTGATGTCGTGTCTCTGTTTACCAGAGTACCTCTTAAAGATTCTTTGCGGTTAATTGGTAAAACATTGTACGAAGAAACAACTAAGATATCTTGCCATTTGTTGACGTCAACGTATTTTTTTAATGACAAATCCTTTGAACAAACTGACGGAGCTACTATGGGCAGTCCATTATCTCCCATGGTCGCCAGTTTGTTTGTGGAAGATTTTGAGGACATGGCACTGAAAACGGCTTTCTTAAATCAACTGTGGAGATACGTCGACGATACGTTTATGGCGTGGCCACATAGCAGGGATGCTTTGGATCGTTTCCTAGATCATTTTAAGGGTTTTCATCCCAATATTAATATCACAATGGCAGCCGAAAAGGATGGAAAACTTCCGTTCTTAGATTTCTTGGTCTACAGGGGGGATGATTTGAAATTAAGACTTACTGTTTATCGTAAGTCCACGTACACGTACCGACATCTTCATGCATCAAGTTGTCATTTATTGTACCAACTCATTGGTAAAAAGAGCTTACGCCATGTCAGATGATAATAGTTTGACACAGGGTGTGAATCATCCAAAAGCTGTGTTCAGGCAGGATGGTTATACTGACAACAGATCCGTCGAGCTCTACAAATTGGACATTCGCTGTAACAAACAGAAGATACAAGCAAATCGGTGGCATACGTACCTTTTGCGGGGAGCATATCTTCAAAAATAGGAAGAAATTTGATGTTAAAAGTGTATTCCGCCCGTCAGATAAGACCAGAGCTCTGATGGGCTCAGTGAAGGATGATTTGGGTTTGAGAAAGCCCGGGATCTACATGATTCTCTGCCATTGCGGGAAAGCCTTCTTTGGACAAACGATTCGTACGGTCCAGCATCGTTGCATGGAGCGTCATTGCCATACGCGTTTACTTTATCCAGAAAAATCTGCACTAGCGAAACACTCTTACTGAGGGACATGAAATGTACGATGTGACAACTGATTGCCCTGCGTCGCGGAATTGGGACTGTGTAGTGAATGAGGCCATTGAAATCCGGCTGTCTGACAATATCATAAACAAAGGGGTATCCTTTAAGCAAGAGTTGGAACACAGTTCTGTTTGACATTAAGAGACAAAGGTCCTTCTTTCGGTCATCAAAAACTGCGAGCTTTCACCACCGGTGCGCTGTTGTTCCTGTCGCTAGAGGGCAGTTATGTTCGCGCAAGTGAGGTGGACCCACAGATCAGTCGCACTATGTTTTGTTTCAGTTTCGGCGAGACAGTGCGACGGCTTACTCACCTGAAGATGGCGGCCAGGTGGAGAGCCGATATGGGTCCATATGACGACATATTCCGGCTGGAGAACCGACATTAATACAGCCAGCTCATATTTTCTGTGTCAGTGATAGTTTGTGCGTAGCGAGCCAGAGAATATTACATTTCAAGAATCAAATACTGGACTGTAAGGCGTACCCAGGAGGAGATATGGATTGAGATCACAATTTAGTAGCTATAATGAGTACGCTGAGGTCTAACAGACTAGTCAGAAAGACTCAATTCACAATGAAGAGGGGTAAGGAAGTACTAAGAAATGAAGAGATAAGTTGGAAGTTCTCTGAGACTACAGATACTGCGGTAAGGAATAGCTCAGTTCAGATGAATAACCAAATATGTTCAGGGTATTTCAGGAATAGAGAAGGAACGAAGTAAGTTCAAAGAAAGTGAGGCGAAATAGCTGCACGAAAAATGTGAAGAAATCGAAAGAAAAGTCAAAATTTCGGTGAAATTAAAAGCAGGGGTGGTAACATTAAGAGTGCAACGGAAATTCCACTGTTAAATGCCGAGGAGAGAGCAGGTAGGTGAAAAGAGTACACTGGAGGTCTCGATCAGGAGAAAGACTTGACTGATGTGATAGATGGAGCAACAAAAATCGATATAGAATGATAGGGAATCCAGTTTTAAAATCAGAATTTAAAAGAGCTTTGAAAGACAAGATCAAACAAGGCAGAAGAGATAGTCAACATTCCACCAGAATTTCTAAAACCACTTTGGGACATGGCAACAAAACGTCTATTTACGTTTGTGTATACACTTTATGGCGGTATACAATAAAACTTTCGGGAAAATATCATCTACACAACTCCGTAGACTGCAATAGCTAACATGTGCGAGAATTACCGGACAGTCAGCTTAATAGCTTACACGCCCAATACGCTTTCAACAAAAATATACAAAAGTATGGAAAAGAAATTTGAGGATGCGTTAAATGCCGATGAGATTGGCTTATGAAAGGTAAAGGCACCAGAGAAACAGTTATGACGTTGCTGTTTATAATGTAAGCAAGGTTGAAGAAAAATCACATTCATAGGATTTTTGGAACGGGAAAAAACTGTCGAAAATGTCAGATGACGTACGATGTTCGAAGTTCTGAATGAAATAGAGGTAAGCTAGAGGGAGAGGCGGGTAATATGCATGGACAAGAGCTATGAGGGAAAAAAAAGAGTTGAAGACCAAGAACGAGGTGATCAGATTAAATAGGGTGTAAGACAAGGATGTAATCTTTCGTCCCTGTTGTTCAATATGTGCATTGAAGAAGAAATTATGGAAATAAAAGAAAGGTTCAAGAGCGGAACTAAAATTCGAGGTGAAAGGATATCAACGATATTCTCTGACGACATTGCTACCCTCGGTGGAAGTGAAGAAGAATTACAGGATCAGCAGTCTAATGAATACAAAATCTGAATTTATCTGAATTTAAAGTAAATTGAAGGGAGCTCTAGATGGCAAAAACTGTAGAGTAAGACAGAGATTAGAATACGTCCGGCAAATAATTGAGGGCGTAGGTCGCAATTGCTATTCTGAGACGAAGATGCTGGAAGAGGAAACGAATTCATGACGGGCTGTATTAAACCCGCCAGAAGACTGACGACTAAAAGAAAAAAAAAGAGAAAAAATGGAAGCTGTTGAGAGACAAAATGTAGAGGAAGAGACGGAGGGGAATGTACTTAATGGAAGAAAAATGGTTCAAATGGCTCTGACTACTATGGGACTTAACTTCTGAGGTCATCAGTCCCCTAGAACTTAGAACTACTTAAACCTAACTAACCTAAGAACATCACACACACCCATGCCCGAGGAAGGATTCAAACCTGCGACCGTAGCAGTCGTGCGGTTCCAGACTAAAGCGCCTAGAACCGCTCGGCCATTCCGGCCGTCGTAATGGAAGAAGTCTGGTGTAACAACTACTATGAGAATCAGAGCAAGTCGTGGCGGGCCACATCTAACTAGACGGAAGACTCGTGATTCAAAACGCAGAGTTACCCTAAAGTACAATTCGGAGGAGACTTCTATTTTGATGCCGTTCGCTTTGTCAGTAGACACGTGTCTTTGGGTTTTCTTGACGTTTTGTGTTAATACTGAATCGCAACAGAAGTTATGTGCAGTGTCTGTTTAGTCGTGATAAACAACAGCAGCTGAATGAAACAAATAGATTGGTTGGAATCCCTGCATTACCACAGTTATTGTTGCACCACTTTTACTTGAAGTGTTAACAGTATTCCACCGAGCAAGTCACAGTGCTTATCAATTCGACCTTCATGCTGTTAGACACGCAATGCTTGTCTGTAGCTGAGGTAGCGTCTTTTGAAATCGTAGTTTATAGCGCCAGTCGAATATTTCGTCAGAATTATGACATAATTTTATAATTAAAACTTTATTTTATGTAGTGGTATTAATTTTAAATTGTTGAAGGCAAATTTTATATTAGATTCAGTGTATCACAATAGATAATGGGCTCTGGTTCAATGTTTAAGTTTTGTTCACATACGAATCATGTTTGTAGCGTGTTGGTATCACCGGGTTGTCGTGAACGATGAAAGACTGAAAGTATACGCAAAGAAAACGACTATTAATCTGGCAATATAAAGATTGGATGGAATATTACTTCTAAGTGATAGAACGATTGCAACAGATTAGAGGATTACGAATCTGGAATCAGTGTTTGTCATAGAAGTTTATTTTCAAATATATCAATGTATTCATATTAGTGTTGTAATTATTTAATATTATTGAAAGAATCGTCCTTTACTTGTAACTATTTGTCTCAATCGAGTCATTCTGATCTCATGCTTGGACTGGGTGACTGGGTCAGCTCAGTACCTTTAAAAGGCAGTTTTTAAAATATCTAAATAATAACAAGTAAGCTGAAGAATGCTGTTTAAACTGCTACCTCCAAAACCTACTACTTCATTAGGAACAGTAGGTGGTTCTGATCTGTGATAAATCTTAGTAGTAAAATTTTCTGGATTGTTAGGCCTCATCATGTTGCTGTTCAATATCGTTTTACATCTCTGAAGTTTACATTTCTCTACTGTTACATTCTTCAGGATCTACAGTCGACCGAAGGTAAGAATCTTCAAGTTTGTCACTCTCCATCATGTTCCTTTTTTCATTTCTCCCAACATAATCTTCGTTTTGACCTGCATGCTGGCATACATAATGACTGCTCTTCAAACACCAAAAGTGAATATCGTCTGAAAGAGTACAGTACCGCCCAATATTGAAAATGGGTACAATATTCTTCGTCATTCTTTTCAGAACAACATATGTTTTGTAATAATAACTCAATTTCACCAGTGTAGGAAAGAAGGACAATTTATTTATTTAATTTATCACATGTGGACTCCCACAAAATAAATCCCTACATCCAATTTGGTGAGATGTGTGAAATGAATGAATGTATGGTCGTCTGCTAACTGCAGATAGTGAATGTGCAATATATGATCATCTTTGAGACGGTCCTTTGGTCAACTTTGGTGGAATCAAAGAGATGAAATTTACCTGAGCTTTGAGCGCCTGAAATGTGGCTGACCAATAGGGTAGCATGGTGCTCCCTCACCACGGGGGAGGTGCGAGATGACCTGAAGAACGGCCATGTTCCAGCACTCTGGCGCTGGATCTTGTGTTGGTAAGACCTGTCTTAGGTGTGCTTCGTAAAGACAAAAGAGTGGAGAGATTGGTATGCATGTGAAATACTTAAGAGTAGTTTGGAATAATTATTTCTCTATTTCAGGAACTTTTGGGGGGAGAATTAAATGACAGACAGGTAATATTAAGGGGATCGTAGTAATCTTCGGAAGTGACCAATGGTCACAATGAAACCACGTGTCGCAATACGTTGAAATACTTGCGAGAGCTAGTACTAAGTTGAAATACTTACGAGTGCTAAAGTTAAGCTGAATTACTGGCGTGTGTACTATAAGTTGGAAATATTTAAGAAATGGCGTGTGCACGACCTGAAATTAGAGACGAGCACTTCCACGTGGTGAGTACTGTGTGAGTCTCAATATGTGTATGAGACAAAGGATGAAGAGAGGTACTCGTCCAAGGTATCAGTTAAGGACTCGCGTGTGTGACGAATATGATCTTAGTATGACTTTGCCTGTTATGTTTCCGTTGACGCTAGATTCAAACTCTAATACTCTGAGAGAGAAGTAAGGTGAGTGAGCCGTCTATCCAGCAACGCCACTTGGCTTGCATTGCACAGGAAGATGTGCATATATCCTCCAGAGTTCGTAGTAGGAAAGAAAAGTTACGAAGTTGGGCAGTGTCGTGTGTGGGATGAATACTAATTGAAATGGGAAAGCTGAAAGTGAAGTGATTCTAACGTTGTGACTATTCTTTGTGATGTTGCCAGTGTGATGTATTTCATGTAATTTAAGTATGTGTGGTTTGCATGCTAGAGTAGCAAGATAGGTTCAGAAGTAGTGGCTTATGCATGTTCCTTTTTGTACCGCTCGGTCTAGAGTAAATTTTCGTAATGATGGGTGTGAGAGTCGAAGTGTGAGATATACCAAAAGATCCACCATCCTATGCAGAAAGTTCACTGTAGCGTTAGATAGTTACGAGACCATAAGACAGAGAATCACCAATGTAAAGCCATGCTCACTGGGTGGAGTTTCTCATGTGTAATTGTTGTATAAAATGTAATGGTGTGTTTAGGCTTGAATCATAATAGAATTTATCGGTAAAAAGATAGTGAAAAGAAAAAGATTGGTGGCCTTATTCTTCGAATAGTGTGTAGTCATGATATCCAGAATTTATAATGTGTGCGCCATTCATATTCAGTGCGATGGCCATGTGTTGATCAAAGCCGTTGGGTAAGAAAGAAAACGTGGTATTGCCAGAGCGTAGTGAACAATCAGAGTTGTGTAAATTCCTAATGGTCAGAGGTGCGTTATCCGCATCCGTTGCGTAAAATTCAAACAGGAGAATAATTTGTAGCTCAATTGCGGGTACTAGAGCTCATAATCAGTCTTTGATGTTACTCGAGAAATAAGAATAAATCCACTCGCTTGGCAGACCACTCATCTTTCAGGCCCGACTGCTTGACGCCACAGTATGAGCAAGGCATGTCGGTGCCTCTCACGTCAAACACCAGTTTCGCTTTCATTTTTACTAGGTAATTGTTCCGAGACTGTTTTGAAAAGGTGTGGTCATTAGGCGAATTTTTTTCGGCTGCTATTGGTGGCTATCGTCACAAGATAGATATCAAAACTGGTAGAGCAAGACAGAGGGACTGTTTGTCAAACTGGTATTCGTGCCCAGATGTGACTTCCTTTAACGGAATAACCCCACTTCTTCAGTACAACCGATGGAGAACTCCATTTTGTTATCAAACGTGACAGTGCTCTTTGACAATATTCATCAACCTGTAAACTCCAGGATATACTGAAGAAATGCCAACAGAAAGGTCGAAACGTAGATAACGTTGGAAGAAATGGAAGAGGGACATGATGGGGAAAGATAATCTTGAAGGTTTTTAATTTCGGTCAAGTGTACGCGGATATGAAACGTCCTCTCAGATTAAAACTCTGTGCTGGGCAGAAACTCGAATGCTGGATCCTCGTCTTCAGCGGATAAGTGCTCTACCAAGTTTCATGTCAGCGTACATTCCAATGCAGTGTGAAAGCTTCATTCCGGAAACAATCTCCCGGTCTGTGGCTAAACCATTTCTACACAGTATTCCTTCTTCCGGAAGTGCCAGCCCACAAGGCATACAGGAGAAGTTCTGTGAAGTTTCGAAAGCATGAGATGAGGTACTGGTGGAATAACAAGTGTGAAGATGGGTCGTGTGTCGAAATCTGGTAGCTAAGTTGGTTAAGCATTCCTGCTCTTGATACGGAGATTTAGCACACTTGGTACATAACATTTAACGAGAAGCAGACGCGCCAGTGCCGCCTACATCAAAATCAACTCGTGCGCTCTCCATTGCGTGTCACCTGTGGAGTGATGGATAGGGATGAACATTCCCTTGTCTGCGGATCAGCGGTTGATGGCTGGCATTTGGCGCGCCAGATATTGGCTTTCCTCACACGCGTGATTTTCCGTCGAGTAACTGCACAATCACTCCTGTTGCCGCATGAAGTGTATCTTCCGTGAGTAAAAACGAATTGTGTTATATCTATACGCGGCCATGCCGTCCACTATGCGTTCATTGACGGTGAGAAGACAAAAATGGCTCTGAGCACTATGGGACTTAACTGCTGAGGTCATCAATCCCCTAGAACTTAGAACTACTTAAACCTAACTAACCGAAGGACGTCACACACATCCATGCCCGAGGCAGGATTCGAACCTGCGCGCGGTTCCAGACTGTAGCGCCTAGAACCGCTCGGCCACTCTGGCCGGCGGTGAGAAGACAATTCCTGATTTTTGGCACTACTTTAAGAATGGCAATGTGAGATCGTACCGAACCACAAGTACCAACAATATTTCTCATATTTTTACCACCTCACAACTAAATTATCCATGACAGGACAAGTTGAAACACGAATCCATCTTGTTACGGCTGAGCTACTAACAGCCTCATATTGCTGCGAGGAGTCGTGCACTGTTAATCCTGAAGTGAACAGCAACATGGAGCAACCTCAATTCAAACGACCACTTTTTTTTCATATTCTTTGGTAGACGACGAGGCAGACTTTCACTTTCCTTCCCCTAGGTATTTTGAGGCATAGGACGAAATTATACAACAAATTGGTGGTGGTACAAAAAAAATTTATTTTCTCCTTTTCCTTGATGCATTGTGGGGTCCACCCTTCTTAGTTCTGAAGGGGAGAACGATACATCGCGGGCAGGCTTCGGGTTGCGACTCCTGCTCACTTTGGCCCCCGGCCCTCTCTTTTCTGGACTGTGTAAAAAATCACATTGAACATCCCTTATATATTACTAGTTCATGTCTGATAACAAGAGTTTCTTCCAGTTCAGACAACTCGGTGCGCCATCCAGTTGTGTCTGACAAACCAGTTACCATATCTGTTGCGTAAGAGTGAGGCGCCCTTATTGGTTTGAGCCGACAGCCTCCCGGCTGTCGAAAAACGCCTACAACAGCGAAATGAATCGCCGGCGCGTCGACGGCCTGAGCTTCGCCGCCAGCCGTTGATTAATGGCGGAGGATCAGCCTGTTGCGACCGCCCCGCGCACGCAGCACGGCCGCTTTTTCCCGGGCGTATCGGCCGCCTCGGTGTCGGCGCGGCGCATATTAAAAGTTTGGGCCACCTCCGCCGCCACGGTGCTGCGTGCGCTGCCGGCATCCTGCCACTTGCCGCCCCCAGCGCCCCCGCCCACACCCACCCCGGACCGCCAGCACCGGCGCCGCCACCCGGAAAGCGAAAAAAGACAAACGAGTTTAAACTCGCAGCTGTCCGCCGGCGGCCATTTGTTTTCGTTACGCGGCTTTATTAGGGAGCGGGCGTCGCTCTTTAATCCAGTGAACTCTGCTTTCTGATATAGCCGCGCTGCTGCGGCCGCCAGCGACGACGGAAACACAACTCCACTCGCGACTCGGCCAATCTTTCGCTGTAGCTCATGCGCGGCGTGTGGAGTTTCTCACCAAACAATTTGCGTACTATCTACAGAAAGCAGAGTTGGGAAGACGTGATGAATTTCTTGCCCCAAACTTGATCTACAAACTGCAGGGCCGTAAAGCACGAACATCCTGACGTTAGAGAGGGAGCTCAGTGTGGCGTGTGAATGAGAAACTATGTTTCGATTTCTATAACCCACGTCTGGCAAGCTTTTGAGCTGACAACCTACTCCCCGTAACTATTGGATCACGAATAATAAACGTCGGAAGTAAAATTTATGGGGGAATGGTCAGATCTAATGAAATAAAACGAGGCGTCAGACAAGGAGTCAGTTTGTCACCTTAAGGTTTCAACAGAGTGTTTGGGAATGTAGTGAGAGAGCGACCGTACGGTGCATGGTGGAGGGTACCACATACTGCTACCAGTAATTTCTTTTCCTGTTCCACTCGAAAACAGAGAGAAGGGAAAGCGACTGTCCGTAAGCCTCCGTAAGAGACCAAATTTCTCCCACTTTATTTGCGTGGTCTTAGGCGAGATGTATGTAGGCGGTAGCATAATCTGTTTGCAGTTGGCCTCAAATATCCGCAATAGCGCACCGCTGAAAGAGAGTCGTCTTCCCTCCAGGTATTCTCTTTTGAGTTCAAGAAGCAACCCTGTAATAGTTGTGTGCTGATACAACCTACCATTAACAAATCTAGCACTACGCCTCTGAATTGCTTCGACGTCTTGCTTTAAGCCGACCAGTTTGGGGTCCAAATCATCTGGTAGAACTCTAGATTGGGTCACGCGGCCTTCTACACTCCTGGAAATTGAAATAAGAACACCGTGAATTCATTGTCCCAGGAAGGGGAAACTTTATTGACACATACCTGGGGTCAGATACATCACATGATCACACTGAAAGAACCACAGGCACATAGACACAGGCAACAGAGCATGCACAATGTCGGCACTAGTACAGTGTATAACCACCTTTCGCAGCAATGCAGGCTGCTATTCCCCCATGGAGACGATCGTAGAGATGCTGGATGTAGTCCTGTGGAACGGCTTGCCATGCCATTTCCACCTGGCGCCTCAGTTGGACCGCCGTTCGTGCTGGACGTGCAGACCGCGTGAGACGACGCTTCATCCAGTCCCAAACATGCTCAATGGGGGGACAGATCCGGAGATCTTGCTGGCCAGGGTAGTTGACTTACACCTTCTAGAGCACGTTGGGTGGCACGGGATACATGCGGACGTGCATTGTCCTGTTGGAACAGCAAGTTCCCTTGCCAGTCTAGGAATGGTAGAACGATGGGTTCGATGACGGTTTGGATGTACCGTGCACTATTCAGTGTCCCCTCGACGATCACCAGTGGTGTACGGCCAGTGTAGGAGATCGCTCCCCACACCATGATCCGGGTGTTGGCCCTGTGTGCCTCGGTCGTATGCAGTCCTGATTGTGGCGCTCACTTGCACGGCGCCAAACACGCATACGACCATCATTGGCACCAAGGCAGAAGCGACTCTCATCGCTGAAGACGACACGTCTCCATTCGTCCCTCCATTCACGCCTGTCGCGACACCACTGGAGGCGGGCTGCACGATGTTGGGGCGTGAGCGGAAGACGGCCTAACGGTGTGCGAGACCGTAGTCCAGCTTCATGGAGACGGTTACGAATGGTCCTCGCCGATACCCCAGGAGCAACAGTGTCCCTAATTTGCTGGGAAGTGGCGGTGCGGTCCCCTACGGCACTGTGTAGGATCCTACGGTCTTGGCGTGCATCCGTTCGTCGCTGCGGTCCGGTCCCAGGTCGACGGGCACGTGCACCTTCCGCCGACCACTGGCGACAACATCGATGTACTGTGGAGACCTCACGCCCCACGTGTTGAGCAATTCGGCGGTACATCCACCCGGCCTCCCACATGCCCACTATACGCCCTCGCTCAAAGTCCGTCAACTGCACATACGGTTCACGTCCACGCTGCCGCGGCATGTTACCAGTGTTAAAGACTGCGATGGAGCTCCGTATGCCACGGCAAACTGGCTGACACTGACGGCGGCGGTGCACAAATGCTGCGCAGCTAGCGCCATTCGACGGCCAACACCGCGGTTCCTGGTGTGTCCGCTGTGCCGTGTGTGTGATCATTGCTTGTACAGCCCTCTCGCAGTGTCCAGAGCAAGTATGGTGGGTCTGACACACTGGTGTCAATGTGTTCTTTTTTCCATTTCCAGGAGTGTATAATGATGACCTACACTGTCCCAAAATACTCCCGATAAAACGAACTCGAACATTCGCCTTCCCGACTACCAGCCCGATGTGCTCATTCCATTTCATATCGGTTTGCAATGTTACGCCTAGATATTTAATAAATGTGGCTGTATTAAACAGCACTTTATTAATGTTGTAGTAGATCGTTATAGGATTTTTTTACTGCTGGTTTCCCTACTGGTTTTTCGTAACGGAGGGAATCCGTCAATAAGGTCGTTGAAGTAGGAAGAAAGTCAAATAAAATCGCAGTGAATCTTATAGCTGTAGCAGATGAAGTGGCATTAATTACACTCTGGAAAGAGCCAAAGGAAAAATTATAGAATTACTAGGACAATATGACAGAGGAGAACTAAAAATATCGTTTGAACCAAGACGTTTCGCGACAAATGTCAGTGGTGCGCCCCGAAATTAAAAATTTCATAAAAATCAAAAATTTTCAAGAAATTATTTAAAATACCTAGGAGAATGGATGATGAGTAGTACAAAAAATGAAACATCCTGGCAAATTAAAACTGTGTGCCAGGCCGAGACTCGAACTCGGGACCTTTGCCTTTCGCGGGCAAGTGCTCTACCAACTGAGCTACCCAAGCAGCTTGGGTATTTTGAGAATTTACGCGCCAATTGCACAGAATTTGACACAATATTCCTCAGGAGGACATCCTACAACTCTACCAATCAATGTCAAACCGAATAAGTGATGGCATAAAGACCCGACGTGGACTAACGCTTTATTACGTTGCTCAATTTGTGAAGAGCTTTCTCTTGAATAAATCAACATCTTTTTTTAATTGTGGCCATTTGTCTCTCTGTACATGTACTAACATGCTGAAAAGTATCAAACGACTTGAATTGTGTTATATTTGATTTATATGTAACGCACTTAACGCTACTACCTGACTATAGGAAATGGTTACTGCAAGAACACTCAAGAGATAACTGCTCTATATGGCTATCAGTCGAGATGAAAATTAATACCACGGTAATTCAAATATTCGAAAACATCTTATTAGAAATGACACAGCCATTACTCTCGTAAACTCAAATTTACTACAATAAATGACATTTTAAATATCAGACTTCACCTTGGAATTACATGACGAAAAGTTTTGTGCTAGACTGGGACGCGAGACTCTAATCCACCAATAATATTCTTGTTAACTAACCACGAAAGATCTTAAATACGTTCTGAATCACAAGTAACAAAGTATGTGCACGTGTAAACTTGAAATAACATGACGTAGATTTCAGTGTTGGAAGGAGATTCGAACCCACCACCTAATCGCATTGTTAACTAAGCATAAGCAAATGTTAGAAATCGTAATTCTTCGCCAGTAGCGAGATGACTGAAACTGAAGTGGCCAGACTAAAAAGTTTTGCCTTACCAGGATTCCAACCCAGCATCTACTGTCGTTGAGCTCTACTCGCAAGTAGACGCTACAAATAGATTTGTTTCACCAGTTGCAAGCTGTGCACAACTCTGAACTGGAAATAACTTGAGAAAAGGTTCTACACTGATTGGGATTAGAAACCTACACATATCATCATTGTTACCTACACATGAAGAGATTTTAACTATAGAATTCTTTTTCATCAGTAACTAGGAGTGACATGTTTGATCCTGAAATGATATGACGAAAATTTCTTTTTCTGACTGGAAGTCGAAACCAGTACCCGTCGTTATTGTTGACAAAACGTGGAGAGGCGTTAAAAATCATAATAATTTGTCACCTGTAGTTTGGCGTGCGCATGTTACAACTGGAAATGAGAGGACAAAAACTTTTGTGCCAGATCAGGACTCGAACCAAGAGAAGCACCTTTCGTGGAGACCCTGAGTAGTTAGATATCCTGTGAAAGAATTAAACTACGGAGCGAAAGTGGAAATGTGAGTTCGAGTCCTAGTCCAGCATTAACATTTTCAACATCTCTAAACTTCCAATAGAATAAGAAATAAGTACCCTGTGACCTTACGTGACGATTGGTTCGTTAATAAAATTAAATAAATAAATAAAAAACAAAAGTCTGGTATTAGGCTTTCAATGTGTCGTGAGTTCCACCTCTGTCATGGCCCGGTCCACACCGACTTATTTCGAAAAGGTAGCAATCGAATTTCATGTTTAATGTGGATTAGGAACCACATTGCAACCCTAAATCGTTCAACTGGTGTCACAAGGGGTGAAAAAGGGCTATTTGTGCTTGTTAAAAATGGATGCCTGTTGAGAGAAACGAACTCACACATTAAGCCCACACAACTAGAATCGTTCCAACAGATCATAAACCTACATTGAGCAATCGCTCAGGGTTGTGTCGTAAGGAAGGATACTCCACACTGAAAGAGGATTCTCATTCTCTTGAGGTTGAGTACAACCTATTCGAAAAATTCATTTTCTTGCTCGTCCACATGGATATTCACTAGTTGCCTTGGCTTTTGAGTTGTGTTTGTAACCACTGAAACAAAATCTTATTACTGCCAACTGCAACAAATAGCTACACGGTAGACTGCGGGTATTTCTGCAGTAAGTGTTGCTTTCTATTTCTGTCTTTGCTGATGTATATAGTTATGGCCTGCTCATAAATATGACGCAGTTAAAAGAGAGACCAGATATCGAGCACAAATTCCTCTTAATGTTTTTAAACCTCATTTCGTCTCATATAAGTGCACTGACAACGGAATAGATACATTTTCTCATCTAGCATTTTATTTGAAGAATATTGATATTTATAATTCAAAAACTCAAAATTTACCTGAAAATAGTGGGTTGATGCTTATGGTATTGGAGATTTTGCTTTAAATGTAACTAAAATGATTGTCAGTTGTTATTTTTTACTAAATTGTCCTTGCTATGACTTACTGCATGTTGCCTATTTGAAGGTAATCAGGATCGTAGTTTAAGCCTTATAAAACGGTGCATGAAATAGGAAAAAGTATAATATTTGTAATACGTTGTTCTCTTAGCGTTTAATAGACGGTTGCAGGAGGCTGAGACAGCTAGAACGATTTGTGCCGTGTATGAGATAAGTGTGTGGAATAAATCACGTCAAAAACTTGCTTGCTCGTATCAAGTAGAGTCGCTTCGACGTAAATAATTCTCCACATTCAAGAAAGCCAACGGGCTTTAATAGATGAAGTTTTTATGGATTACCAATATGAAGTGCCTGATTGCTATGAAGTTCCTGATTCCTTGCAATTCTGACGAACTGTGACTGTTTAACCTCGTTGGGACACTTGCACTCAATGGGCGATGTCGGATGAAAATGAAAGAAAGGAAGCATAAGGTTAAACGTCGTCAGCTATGACGGCATTAGAGACCAAGCAGGAGCTACGACTGGAAAGGTTTGG
The DNA here is from genome assembly GCF_023864275.1 of Schistocerca cancellata. Lineage (NCBI taxonomy): Eukaryota > Metazoa > Arthropoda > Insecta > Orthoptera > Acrididae > Schistocerca > Schistocerca cancellata. Next base: position 629,576,559 of record NC_064630.1, read on the forward strand.
GAAGGAAATCTAGTTTGCCTGTTCCCAAGAAAAATCCTAACATTTACCATAAGCAGTTTAAAGAAATGACGAAAACCTAAATCAGGATGGTCAGATGGGGATTTCAACCAATGTGCATTAACTTCATAAATAAAAATTAATAGCTGGCCCTAACAGAAAATATCTCAATCAAAGGCCAATATGAGTCCTCAAAATATTCCGTTATGCATATGGTGTTGAGAACTGCATCCGAAGCATGTATTCATCGCAGTTCTGATCAGTTTTCAGCAACCGAGGGGCGTTATGAGCGCAACCTATGCAACTGCAGCTATGTTGGTACTATACAAGAACGCCCTAGACCTCTGCTGATTTCACAGAAGGAACTGTCCAGGACTTTTGCTAGAAATAAATCCCTAGTGCAATTCTTCAGATTTAGCGTCATCAATTGGTTATCTTTCTCGCGTCTTATCGACCAAAAACACATTTTAAAATTAGGTTATCAGCATCTTTATTTCCAAACAGTAGGTCTCAGAGTGGAATCCAGAAACTGCATGGCCAACGTCACACTATGGGAGGGACAGGAAGGGGGGGGGGAGGAATATACTCTTAATAATTATCTTCTCTCTAATGTTTTCCTATTAACTCCATGAAAATATGCTGTCTTATAAGTGAATTACAGCTTACTGTATTTAAAGAAACAAGTGGGATCTGTAACATTAGACTGTTCAGACCATCATGCAAGATATTACGCGCTTTCGGCCCATATATGGTCTGTGCCTACGTGAATTTCTATGTCCCGCCAAAGAATTTTGAGATTACCTTAGAAATATGTCAATCTTGCATTGAGAGTAGACGATTCAAGAATCCAATCATAAAATTATTCAATGCCGCACTTAATCAATTTAACTGTGTGCTAAAAAAATTAGATGTGTGGCGGTATAAGTGATATAATGTAAGTTTTAACAAGAGCGCAAGATCACAGTTTCTTAAATTTTTCATTTTCAGATCAAAGAGGTGCAAATCGAAATTGCTAGATCTGGAAGCTTATAGCTCGGTAAGACGGTAAAGGTCTACAAAGTATTTAGGTCTGTAGCGAAATTACAACTAGAGCAAAGGCAGCGTTCTCTGTACAGTAAGAGTCACATTACCACGTAGCTAGCGAGCCAGTGCTGCTACGAGTATGCTCTGAGCGCAGCATTCTTCATTAGTAGAGAGAATTAGTAATGTTAAATATGAGATTACTTACAGATTCTGTGTGGAACGACCTTTACGGAATCAAATAATGACTGTGGCATCACAATGTTACATCTTAGGTGAGAATCAATCAGATTATTTACCTTAAATAGCAATGAAATATCAAGTGAATTTAGCAGAAATTCATTCGACTGTCGCGTTTCATCTTTATTATTTTCTCACACCGTTTGTGGTTGTACTGTAGAATTATGTGGAGATGGCGCTTCTTATTCTTTTGACCATTATGAACTTAAAAACAAGTCTTCTTAAGAATACTTTCAGTGGCATATACGGAAAGCTACGAATAACATTTGGTTTCAAATCAAGGAAATTAATTGTGGTTACAAACTCGCAGAGAAATGGACCTGGCAGAGCAAATTCCATTTGTACTTTCCTTAACACGAAGAGAGATTTAGCTGTCATCAGCACATGTAAATAAGAACACAAAACGTCAACAGTTGTCTGTATTATCTGAAATACGTCTTCATTAAGCCAAATTGCCATTCAGTCTGCAATAACCGAAGTGATGAGTAGTATCATCTACTCTTAGTGATTACATTATAATCACTGATACAGAAAGCAAAATGTGTCTGATGAACGGCTGTATCAACAAGCAGTACACTTCAGATAGAGGGAAACCAAAATATCAGTAAGAGGTCATTCAAGATGAGAGTGGGGTGAAGTTTCTATGCAGCGCTTCACATCGGAGGTGTTTGCCCTACAATTAGTTCAACGCCATCCAGAACTTCATATGATAATTAACATAGTGTAATTGTTAAAACAAGCTACTATGTTAAATAGTACTCTACTTGGGAGTGAATATGACTCAGTTAGTGAGCCTAATTTTAATTACATTTCGTCTGCTGATGGCATGCAGTATGAATGCTCCGAAAGTAATTTTGCCTGCCTTGTGAAAGCTCAAAGAGAGTGTTGTATCGCCTGGCAATGAGAACTGGTAGCAGAGATGCGTAAAAGCTCTTCATTGTTGTACAGGATTATCTCTTCTTAGCAGTTTGTTGCTCACTACCGTAATTCGTTGCTTGCTACAGTTATCGTGTTAATTCCCAGGGCCTGTTCTAGAACGTTTTTAGGCACAAGCGTCTTATCATCTGGCACCCACCCTCTCCCCCCTTTTAACCTCGTACCTTCCCATCCGCGTCAGTTGACGCTTCTATAAGCGATATGTACAATACACAGATCTTTTGTTGGCCTATTCGCCAATTCGCCCGGGCACCACTATCAGCTTGGCGCCGCAGGCGGCTGCACGTGTCACTTAGGCGTAAAACTGGCCTTGTTAATGCAAATAAAAAATAAAAAAAATTGCATAACAGATGGTCACTGCACATGTTCTGCGTGTTACGTTTTGCTAAATAATTAGTTCACTGCGACCTCTCTTTCACCGTTGGGTATTTACTGAAAGTTAACACGTACAGCATGGAAGTTCCCAAAAATGTCGTACATTTTCGTAGACTCAGTTCCTTCTACTCATCAATTTCGATACATTACCTCGACTTCGTAAGTTAGTGCCTCTTTACAGAAGCTCAAAATGGCTCTCAAAACCCGAGATACTGGCTGCTCCTCATTGTTTTATAATACTACACAAGTGTCTAATGTATTCTGATTATTTGACTGACTCATTAAAATTGTTTCTGCACAGGAACTTCCGCCTTTGGCGAAGTCTGTGAGAGTTATATTTGCATTTGAAAACCGGAAAAGAAGGTCGATTCGTTAGATGTGTGGTTTAACTGGTGAAAGATTAAAATTAGGTGTCTGACAAGATAAGAAGCGAGGAGCTTGGCTACGGAAACAACAGCGAAAGAAATACATGGAGAAATATTAACTAAAACAGGATGACTGAACTCGTCTTTAGATCGTAAGGGTAAACATCTACGGTACTAGAAAGAACCATAGAGGTCAAAAGCTGTAGGGCAAGACAGAAATTGAAATACATACATCATATAACTGAAAACGTTTAGTGTACAAGGGTTAAGCGAAACAATGTGAACAGTGGTAGTGATGGGATGATTGTGGTTAACGGTCAACAACGCAGGTGAGGCACGCGTCACGCTGCACTGTACGTGTTCAGTACGGACTAGGCATCAGTGCAGGTTGTTTACGACTAGCGCACACTTCGTATTTACAGTCAGAGGCCAAGGTCGACTTGCAATGAAAGACCTAACAGAGTTCCAAAGAGGGCAGGCTGTGGGGGCCCGATTTGCTGAAGCATCAATAACCAAGACAGCCAACTTATTCAATGTTTCAAGAGCAACTCTTTCAACAGTCATAACAGCCTACACAAAACATGTAAAGACATCGTCATGTGAACGTAATATTGGGCGAAAGTCAAAAATAAATGATCGAGTCGTACGCTCACAGAAATTGTGTCAAAACAACACAAAAATAAGGTGGCTAAAGTGACTGCAGAGCTCAATACCCATCCCTCGGGACCCCGTATATATCGACACAGACGCCGAGAATTCCATTAAGCGAATATTCATGGACTGCTGTACCGAAATCATTAGTGACGACAACTAACGTAAAGAAGCGTAAAACACGGTTTCAGCAGCATAAATCCTGGATGCTAATCAGTTGAAACACGTCGTATGGTGGACCAACGACTCAATGTATTCGTTATTTCCAACATGGGGCCTTGTTTACGTCCGGAGACCTGCAAAAAAGCCTACAATCCTAACTGCTTGATTCCAACGGTTAAACATGGAGGTGGATATGTGATGAAGTCGGCAGCCATATCACGGTGTTCTACTGTTCCCATCATTACTCTCAAAGGCCGCGTTACAGCCAACGATTATGCGAACATTTCAGGTTATCAGGTGCACCACATTATTATTATGTTGTTCCCCAATAATGACGCCATATTTCAGGACGTTAATGAATCCATTCACACAGCCAGCGAAGTATAATCGTGGTATGAGGAGTATGCAACTGAATTGCAGTGTCTTCCCTGGCCAGCACAGTCTCCGGACCTTGGTATTATCGAACTCTTATGGACGGTATTGGAGTACAGCCTCAGGAGCAGATTTCCGGCTCCCCGGTCACTACAGTATTTACAAAAGGTTCTGATCGAAGAGTGGCATACCGTTCCACTGGAGACTATACAATCGCTATATTCCAGTATTCCAAGAAGAATTTCCACTGTATTATGGGCAAATGGGGGTCCAATCCCTTATTAATAAACCATCCCCAAGTTAGTACAGGTGTTTACATTATTTTGTCCATCCCCTGTAAATGGACAGAGGAGGAAGTAGTGACAAGTTTCATCAACTAAGTCAAAAGACGGAAGGGAAAAATAACACTTCGTTAGAGAAGTATGTATACGTTGTTGGTATTGTTCTGTCATCTTTAGTCCGAAGATTGGTTTTATGCATTTCTCTACGCAATTCCATCATGTACATTATCCCTGCATAACTGCTGAAACCTGGATGCAGCTGTCTATGCTAATCCAACATGTGCATTGTCTCTACATAACTACTGCAACCTGGATGCACTTGGACCTTCCTGCCATATTCAAACCTCAACTGTTCTTTCCCCGCCCCCCCCCCCTCCCTACCCCACTTACATACACACACCGCCAGCCGTTACCAAATCACGATTGCTTGACGCCTCAAGATGTGTCCTATCGATCATCCTTACTGTTAGTCAAGTTCAAAAACACATTTCTTTCCTGCCCCTCCACATATCCCATCTACCATTCTAACCTTCAGAATTCTTCTGATGCACCACATTTCAGAAGTTTCTATTTTCTTCTTGTTTGATCTGCTTATTGCCCATATTTCCATTCCGTTCAGGGCTACTCTCCACGTGAACCTTTCAAAAGGACTTTCCAAAATTTAACTTTTATTCCATTCTCCTTTTCAGAAATGTTTTTCTTGCTACTGAACTCTGCTTCATCTATCCTCTGTACATCAACTATTGTCACCTATATTACTGCCTGAATAGCAAAAGTCATCTACTACGTTTGTGTACCGTTGCATAATCTAATTTCCTCAGCAACACCTAGTTTAATTCGACTTCATTTCATTATCCTTGTTGTACTTTTGTTCCTGTTTATCATATCACCTCTTTTCATCATGCCATCCATTTCATCAACTGCTCCTCTAAATCTTTTGTCGTTACCAACAGAATTACAATGTTATCAGAAAAACTCAAAGTTTTTATTTTTTCTCTCTAAACTTTAATTTTCTTTCAAAATTTATCATTGATTACTTGACTGGTTGCTCAATGCACAGCTTGAATAACGTCTGGAATATACTATAACACTCTCTCACAGCCTCAACCACCACTCGTCACGACCTTCAGCCACGGATGGGGTTTTATACAGGTTGTAAACAACCTTTCGCTCCCTGCATTTTATCTCTGCAGCTTCAGAATTCCAGTGAGTCTTCCAGTCAAGATTGTCCTCATGTGATCCTACAAATCATCGGAATCCAAACCGATCATCTCCGAGCCCGGTTTCCACAAATTTTTTTCGTCGATGCTTCTCTAAATAATTAGTGTCAGCATTTCGTACCCATGACTTATTAGAACGATAGTTCGGTAATAGTTTCATATGTCAGCAAGTGCCACCCTTGACATTGCAATTAATACTTTCTATTAGAAGTGTGAGGGGATTTTTCCAATGTCATGCATATTGGATACCCGATGGAATAGTCTGCATTGCTATCCAAGGATTTTGTTCGTCTGCCATTTAAGCTGCTGTCACTACCAAGCCCTGCAGCAACAATTCTTAACCGAAGGCATTTAGTTCCAACGGGAATTCACATTCAAATAAACAGTCAATAGACAGTGTAAATAGTTTATTTATCGACCAGTTTGGGGCGACGGTATAGTGTGTGAAGTCTTGAAATGTTGACGCAAATAACGCATAGATGAGCAAGATTTTTCCCCATCAGAGATTAAGTACGTGTTATAATCATGCAACAAACAGCTGATGTTCAACTTTGTCCAGTAAAGAAACTTTTCCCTTTGCAGCATTCATAAGAGAGACAAAATAACTAAAACAGCTGTTGAAGTGATGAGCCATACAAATAATTCCCTTTACTCTTAATTTATGGTGTTCAGGCTGCCGTCGGTGAATATACTCATAACTACGATTCAGCTTCGATACCTAGTTACAGAAATGCAAAAGTAATTCATGCCTGTTCTGTGTCTTTCAAAAGCTAGTAGGGTACGTTCCAGATACACCTAAACTGTGAAAACCGTTTTCCAGCCACTATCTAGAGACGTGATAACATGGGAGAATATATTTGGCAAAACTGTGACCTTCGACTCAGCTCCTGGATTGGCAGAGAAGTATCTTGCTATATTCAGTTAACATTTTCTTGTAATTTTTATTAACTATTCTGAATGATTTTCACATAAGGGATTGAATAGGATTAGAAGATTTCTCTATAAATTACAGAGCGCAGCAATCAGTCGTCCTTTTCTTTGTAGATTTTATTACGCAAATCCAGATTTCAGCTAGTGCCTAGCCGTTATGAATGCGCTATTTTTAAATCTCTATGCATGATAGTTCCGTGTTATTTGGGCGTCAAATGGTTCAAATGGCTCTAAGCACTATGAGACTTAACTTCTGAGGTCATCAGTCGCCTAGAACTTAGAACTAATTAAACCTAACCAACCTAAGGACATCACACTCATCCATGCCCGAGGCAGGATTCGAACCTGCGACCGTAGCGGTCACGGGGTTCCAGACTGAAGCGCCTAGAACCGCACGGCCTATTCGGGCGTCAGTCACAGTTCTTCGAATACTAGTAGTGACTAACATGCATCGAGATTAAAAAAATAGTAGTATTCACAGAACTGTGACTGACGCCAGAATAGTCACAGTTCTTTGAAAACTAGTAGTGACTAACATGCATCGTGATTTAAAAAATAGTAGTATTAAGTAATAGTAGTATTTACGTAATAAAATCTACAAAAAAAAGGACGCCTAACTGCTGCGCTCTATAATTTATAAATCACATAACAGTCGCTGAGTGCACCCACTTTCCTAATGGAAGGTAACCTGATAGGAAATTTATATTTTTGAGTCTAGGAAGCTCTTTCGAAGCTGTAAGAACAACCACTCTCGTCTTTTACATTGCAAAATCAGGGCTGCCATTGGTGCAAAGAGAAAGCTCCATCCGACAGTTGTCCGCCAGCTGAAGCTAAGTGCCTGAAAAGGGATCAGGGATCAGTTCTTTTTTATTTTTTATTTATTTATTTATTTATTTTATTTATTTATTTTTTTGTTTGGTAGAGTCAGAATTGGCAGTGCCCCCTACGGCTAGGATTGCTTTTCTTGCTTTCGTTTTCTAGGTACCTTTAATCCACTAGTATGAAAATGGGGAGGTAGCACCTAGGAAAAAATCATTAAAAACAGTAAAACTGAAAATTAACTTAATAAAAATAAAGAAATAGGGATAAAGTTTTCATCCTTCAAAGGGAAGACTGTGATTGCTGCCAACTGAAATCTCGCTGGGGACGAAATTTTTACTTCTTCTGTGACCAAGGTACCCCCAGGCAGATCAGTAAAGACAATCACTAAAGATATCTTAAGAAAACGTCTCCTTTGTAGGTCTTCTTTCTGCTTTGATTCAGTAGTCTGAGGATCTAAAAGCGAAAAACTTACAGATTTGCACTCTTGTTATTGCTGCGCATTCTGTCTCTGCAGAGGTCGTTTTTAGTTTTTCGGGGGAAACAATTGTAATGGCTTAATTGAGGTACTGAATAATTTGTAACCATATTTCGTTGTGTGTCTACCCACACTACTACATTTCCGTGCTATCATGGTAGTCGTGAAACGCTACTTTACTATGACCATGTATTGCACATAGTCAGGAAAGTTTTGTGCCGAAAGTGCACGAAATCTTGGTAATTCAAATGGTTCAAATGGCTCTGAGCACTATGGGACTCAACATCTTAGGTCATAAGTCCCCTAGAACTTAGAACTACTTAAACCTAACTAACCTAAGGACATCACTCACACCCATGCCCGAGGCAGGATTCGAACCTGCGACCGTAGCAGTCCCGCGGTTCCGGACTGCAGCGCCAGAACCGCTAGACCACCGCGGCCGGCTCTTGGTAATTCATGAAGATTTGAAGGCGACTGTGTTATGGGTACATTGTTCTAATGTTACCATGGTAATGTGCAATTCATTTGTACTAGCACACTGTATATATTACAGGGTATTTTCGTTGGTTTATTGACCACAAAAGATTAACTTAAGACGTACGTTATTCATCAGCATCATCGTCCACCAGATTATCTAACATTTTTGAACTTACATTTTACTCGTTTGCTTGTTTCATCTTCTTCATAGCTACCTTAGTCCTGTTTTTTGGCTTCAGAAGAGATTTTAAAAAAAAGTCTCTGAGCACTATGGGACTTAACATCTGAGATGATCAGTCCCCTAGAACTTAGAACTACTTAAACCTAACTAACCTAAGGACATCACACACAGCCACGCCCGAGGCAGGATTCGGGCCTGGGACCGTAGCAGTCGCGCTGTTGGCTTTTCTTATTCGAAAGTAATTGCTATTCGCAGTCTATGAAAATGTTTGTGAATGTTCGTGTTTTCTAATCAGTGTAATGCTGCCTTTTCTTTTGTGTTAATATACAGGGTGACAGTTATTCAACTATATTAAAATGAACATAAATTAGTTACGAGCTTTATTCAACATATAAACGGCACTACAGATATTCGAATATAGGCTATGACATGTTTGATACGCCTGCCATCACTAGCGATAAACTGGGAGAGAAAAATAGCGAAATTCTGCATCATCCGCTGAAGTGTCGGAACTTTGATACTATCGATGACGTCCTAAATGGCTGTTCTCAGCTCAGCAATGGTTTCGGGATTATTGCTATACACCTTACTTTTAATAAAGCTCCACAGAAAGCAGTCGCATATGTTCAGATCTGGAAAATATGGCGGCCAATCGAGGCCCATGCCAATGACCTCTGGGTACCTCAGGGCCAGAAAGCTGTCTCCAAAGTGCTCCTCCAGGGCATCAAACACTCTCCTGCTTGTATAGGGTCAAGCTCCGTCTTGCATGAACCACATCTTGTCAAAATGAGGGTCACTTTGGATAATGGAGATGAAATCGTCTTGCAAAACCTTCTCATACAGTCAGGTAATCACTGTGCCATCAAGGACTATCGCATCGATCATTCAATAACTGGACTTTGCACACCTCAGAATCACCCGTTGACGGTGAAAAGACTTCCCGATCGTGAAAAGCAGATTATCAGCTCCCAAAATGAGCCAATTTTGCTTATTAATGAACCCAGCCAAATGAAAGTAAGCTTTGTCGATAAACCAAACGATGCATGCGCATACAAATTCCCATGATGACCCGTGGCCAACCGTGCAGTTTGAACGTCCTAACGCAAACCGTTCAGAAGATATGACGATTTTATTTCATTTAGTTCAATAATTGTCACCCTGTATGGTAGAGGTTGTGCCAATGAATGCATTCTTAATGAAAAGTGTTTTATGTGAATAATATTTAAAAAAAAGTCATTGAGTCACAATGTTAGGAGTGCAAACTGATGCTCAAAATGCGGATCACACATGGTAAAGGAGCGCTTTATTTGCAATACATGTAAGAAGTGAGAAACATAAATTGGTAAAACAGTTACTAAAGAATAGGGCCACCAAGTAATTCCTCCTACCATTTATTTATGATGTTCGACTTACAGTATTACTCGTAACTATCCTTCACATCAAATGGAAAAAATACTCTAGGCTCTGCATCATAAATTTTTGCAATACTTTAGATCCAAATCTTATTTAGGAAAATGCTGAAAAGATGACCCTGGGTTCTGATTCAGATATTTTGGCTGCCAGTCAACACGGTAGCAGACAGCTTCGCTTCATCCTCGAGAGCAAAGATTCCCAAGCGCTAGTCAGCTCCGCACTTCGCCTGAGCCAACGTGTTCTTCCCTTTACTAGAGTAATGGAGATCTGGCAACGCTGCTGAATGCGTTCACCAACTACATCGTCCTCGATCTGCTTCCTGGTGTGGTTTATAGGTGTCCTACAAAAATTCAAGTGATATTTCACTGCCATTTCCGATAAATAACCTGATTGATTCTCACCTAAGGTGTAACATTGGGATGTCAAATTAACTATTTGAGTCCATAAAGGTAGTTCCACACAGAATCCACAAGTAATCTCATATTTAACATTACTAATTCTCTCTATTAATGAAGAATACTGCACTGAGAGCATGCTCCTGGCAGTACTGGCTCGCTAGCTAAGCGGGGAGGTGACTGTTTTGTGCAGGGAACGCTGCCTTTGCTCTAGTTCTAATTTCACCATAGGTGTAAAAATTCTTTCGGCTTTTTCACTTCTTCCCTTACATAGCTATAAGCTTCCGTATTTAAAACCATTGAGGAAAGCTTAACTTCACCATCTTAAGTCCCTTAGCAGTTTAGATTTAGTATCCTTTAAATCTAAAGGTGAAAAAATACGAAATTTTCATCTTGCGTCCTTATTAAAACTTATATTGTCCTGATTATACCGGCGCACATCTATTTTCTTTAATGAGACAATTCAACTGATTAGGTGCCGCACTTAATAATTTGATAACTCTGTACTTTTAGGGTCTACTCTCACTGCAAGATTTACATATTTCTGTGGTAATCCCAAAATGCTTCTTGGATATGACACATGACTTCACATAGACACAGATCATATGCGGGACAGAAGTGCGTAACATCTTGCTAATGCATGGTGTTCTTGGCAGTCTCGTGTTAGAGGCACTACTGGTTTTATTAAAGTAGACTTTAGCTGTACAACTGTAATATTTAATTCGTTTGTGTTAGAACACAGCATGCTTTGTGGAGTTTCTTGTTGGTTTATGAAATATAACAGAAAAACATAAGAGAAATTAATCGTAACAGTGCACCCATCCCTGTCATTAAGTGAAATAGTCTCACGATAGTGGGGCAGTTTTTGGATTCCCCGCCTGCAGAGAGCTGCTGTTTGGAGATTTAGATGTTTATAATCCAAGTTTAAAGTGTATGTCAGTTCACGAAATAACGCTCTTTTCCGTTGTTAAGTAAGGAGCGAAAAGGATAATCGTCTGAGGGTGCTAAATCTGAAAAGGTGCGCTAGCGATTGATTTTCAGCAGAGTATGGATGAGCATTCTCGTTCGGTAGCAACACTAGTTGCTGTTTTCTCGCTTTTCATATGTTGCAGCGGCATGGCGTCTTCGTTGTTTACAATACAACTGCGCTGGACATACCACTAAGATGCCGTTCTCAAAATGAAACCGCTTTTTTCTGCCACTAAGCGCTCAATGTTCCTTTTTGCTATGCTTCTGTTTTTTCTTTTTTTGTGCCAACCATATGTTTCTGTTTATGAGGTTAATACACAGTGGTTTTGCTTTCTCTCGGTTCGTCTGTCTCTCCGTCTAGTAATACCTCTTTTCCTCAGAAAAGGGTATAGGTCTCAAGTTGAAATTTGTGTCAATACAAGGGGCCGGCCAGGGTGGCCGAGCGGTTCTAGGCGCTTCAGTCTGTAACCGCGCGACCGCTGCCGTCACAGGTTCGAATTCTGCCTCGTGCATGGATGTGTGTGATGTCCTTAGGTTAGTTAGGCTTAAGTAGTTCTAAGTTCTAGGGGACTGATGACCTCAGATATTAAGTCCCATAGTGCTCAGAGCCGTTCGAACCATTTTAGAAATCAAAATGTTTTGACAGCATAATTTACCCCCTTCTGAGTCAAAGTTAGATTTTACTTGAGTAGTGAAGATCATCCTTTCTTCTAGTTTTGTAGCCATGTACACTGCTATTACTTTTGAATTCGTTCCGATTGTTAATAACAAATTTCATAATTTTGTGTGGCTACAGTGAAGATCTCTAGCTCTTTAAATAGGTGTCTGCAGGATGATCTTGGATGAGCTCCAGCAATTATTCTGATTACACGCTATTGTGCAATGAACACTCTTTTACTGAATGATGAGTTACCACAGAATATGATGCCATACGAAAGCAGAGAATAAAAATTGGCGTAGTAAGCTAATTTACTGAGTGGTATATCACCAAAATTTTCAATGACCCTAATAGCATAAGTAGCTGAACTCAAACGTTTCAGCAGATCCGCAGTGTTCTTTTTCCAGTTCAACCCATCATCAATGCATACACCTAGAACTTTTGGATATTCTACCTTGGCTACCGATTTCTGATCGAAGTCTATATTTATTAATGGTGTCATTCCATTTACTGTGTGGAACTGTATATACTGTGTTTTGTCAAAGTTTAATGAGAGCCCATTTGCAGAGAACCACTTAATGATTTTCTGAAAAACATCATTTACAATTTCACCAGTTCATTCTTATCTGTTGGGTGTCATAGCTATACTTGTATCATCGGCAAAAAGTACCAGCTTTGCATCTTCGTGAATAGAGAATGGCACGTCATTAATATATATTAAGAACAGCAGAGGACCCAAGACCGTTTTGTGGCACCCCATTCTTGCTTGTTCCCCAGTTTGAGAAATCACCAGATTTTTGCATATTATGTGAACTGTGTATTTCAACTTTCTGCACTCTTCCAGTTAGATATGATTTAAACCATTTGAGCGCTTTCCCTTTCATACCACAGAACTTGAGCTTATCTAGAAGTATTCCATGATTTACACAATCAAAAGCCTTTGAGAGATCACAAAAAATCCCAACAGGTGACTTCCAGTTACTCAGAGCATTTAATAATTCATTAGTGAAAGTATATATAGCATTTTCCGCTGAAAAGCCTTTCTGGAAACCAAACTGATATTTTGTTAAAACTTTATTTTTACAAAGGTGTGAATCTACTCTACAATATATTACTCTTTCAAGAATTTTGGATAAGGCAGTCAGAAGAGAGATTGGGTGGTAGTTGTTGACATGAGACGTATCCCCTTTTTTTTTTCAGTAGTTTAAAAATGGCATACTTCGGTCTATCTGGGAAAATACCCTGCTTCAGAGAGCTATTACATATGTGGCTAAGAATCCTACTTATCTCTTGGGAAGAAGCTTTTATTATCCTGCTAGAAATACGATCAATTCCATGTGGGCTTTTATTCTTGAGAGAGTTTATTATCTTCCTAACTTCAGAAGGAGAGGTGGGTGGAATTTCAATTTCATCAAATTGTGTGGGTAAGGCCTCTTCCATTAACTGCCTTGCTTCTTCTAATGAACATTTAGATCCTAATTTCTCTACAACATTTAAAAAATGATTATTCCAAATGTTTTCGACTTGTGGCTTGTTGTTTGTCCTGTTTCCATTGGTTTTGATGGTAATGCTGTCATCCTGTACTCGTGTCTCCCTTGGTTGTCGTGTCTCCCTTGTAATAATATTCCAAATTGTTTGGTCATCAGTTGTTTCTTTTTATACACGACAAATCTATCGGGCAGCATTACACTGGGCTGTGCCACAAAAATTTCTTATAGGAGCAGATATATATGCGTTATCCGGAGACTTTATTGAGGTAAGAATTTTCAATTTATTCAGAATGGATTTTCAGGGTCATGACGCAGCACTGCTGAATTCCAAAATTTACCAGTTTAGATTCAAAGTCAGTTAATTATGGAAAAGTTATACAGGGTGTTACAAAAAGGTACGCCCAAACTTTCAGGAAACATTCCTCACACACAAATAAAGACAGGATGTTATGTGGACATGTGTCCGGAAACGCTTAATTTCCATGTTAGAGTTCATTTTAGTTTCGTCAGTATGTACTGTATTTCCTCGATTCACCGCCAGTTGGCCCAATTGAAGGAAGGTAATGTTGACTTCGGTGCTTGTGTTGACATATGCCTTTACAAGTACGACACAACATGTGGTTCATGCACGACGGAGCTCCTGCATGTTTCAGTCGAAGTGTTCGTACGCTTCTCAACAACAGATTCTGTGACCGATGGATTGGTAGAGGTGGACCAATTCCATGGCCTCCACGCTGTTCTGACCTCAACCCTCTTGACTTTCATTTAAGGGGGTATTTGAAAGCTCTTGTCTACGCAACCCCGGTACCAAATGTAGAGACTCTTCGTGCTCGTATTGTGGACGGCCGTGACACAATACGCCATTCTCCAGGGCTGCATCAGCGCATCAGGGATTCCATGTGACGGAGGGTGGATGCATGTATCCTCGCTAACGGAGGACATTTTGAACATTTCCTGTAACAAAGTGTTTGAAGTCACGCTGGTACGTGCTGTTGCTGTGTGTTTCCATTCCATAATTAATGTGATTTTAAGAGAAGTAATAAAATGAGCTCTAAGATGGAAAGTAAGCGTTTCCGGACACATGTCCACATCACGTATTTTCTTTCTTTGTGTGTGAGGAATGTTTCCTGAAAGTTTGTCCGTACCTTTTTGTAACAACCTGTATATGAGTCACATTCTTTATTAGGAGGTTAGTCACATTGTATTATTGGTAGGTTACGGAATTTATCTGTTGCGAGGTTACACTAAATGTCAATTATATACTTATATTTTTTTATCTGTTGGGAGGTTACACTAAATATCAATGCTATACATAATATTTATTTTACTGTTGGGAGGTTACAATCTGAGTGTACCACTGTAATGGGCGTGTCATCACTAATAATATTTTTCGATATTTGCGTTAGCTTTGTATTAATTTCCATCTGGATTTATAGCCATACAGAGTAGTTACCTCTTGAGAGCTCTTACAATAACCATTGTGTATAATCAGACGACTATACCGAAAGAGAGAAGAGGACCTGCAAGGCATTAATGCTATGTGGATTGCCGATAAATGAGGCGGAGTGAAATTCAAGTCGTTCGGATACTTTAGAGCGTGACAGTACATCACACCTACCGATTTCCGTCCATTCAGGTAATGCCTTCTTAGTGCGTCTTTTTGTTTGTCTTGGTGTGTAAGTCCCGTCGTCTTTTATTATGAACAGCTTCTTGAACTCTTCATGGGTAAAGTTTTTGTTATGTAGAGTACCACGCGTTTCTGTGAAATTATTCATGTCTCCGATCTACCATGAGGGGTGCCTAAAGGTGAAATAGTAATTTACAAGCGATCCAATTGAAATTATTTACACGCTATGCTGTTATTAACCTGATAGCATACATACAACGATTCTAATTAATAATCCATGAGCTCATTGATTTTACAAATTACCATGTTCATTTGTCTTCAGCAAACGTTATTTATACACTGAGGGTTGCTTGCACAGTCGCCACCCATATATTCAGCACAGTATTGTAGGAACGGCTTTGGCATAAATCTTTCAGGTTGCAGAATGTAACTTTACGTCGAGAACTTTGGGGTAGTTAATGATATTCCAGTACCCATTCTGTCTGCATCCGTCATTCGTAACTTTCAGTCTTTGTGTGGAAAAGTGTTTTATACAAAATTGTCAGGCAAGCACGTTTAGAGTGCATGTTCGTCAATATGATGGAGCATTTACACATTTTGTAAGTCTGGAGGTTGATTCATTCGTAAGAAACTGGATCATTAAGAGATATTTAAATACTGATTTAATCGCATTGCGCTAATAAGTGGAACCTTTGTTAAACTCTTGTTGAACTAAGACAGATAAAGTTAAAAGAAAACTTCCGATATTTAGGAGGAATTCAATTGATGTAAATTTCTGCAGACGATCTTTCGTTAACTCTAAAACTAGAAACTAACTCCGTCCGGACACACCTTGGAAGGCCCAACGGTACCGACCGGCCGCCTTGTAATACTTAGCCCACAGGCTTCACGGAATGCGGATATGAAGGAGCATGTGGTCAGCACACCATTCCTCCGGCCGTATGTCAATTTACGAGACCGGAGCCGCTACTTCTCAATGAAGTAGCTCCTCAGTTTTCTCACAAGGGCTGAGTTCACCCAGCTTGCCAAGAGAGCTACGCTGAAAGGATGGTCACCTACTCAAGTGCTAGTCCAGCCCGACAGCGCTTAACTTCGGTGGTCTGACGGGAACCGGTATTACCGTATTACCACTGCAGCAAGGCCATTTTCGTGAATAATCATGATACATACAAATGGCATAGATTTACCATACTCTCGAAAATGATTATTCAAATGAACGAATAAACGAGTAGATAAAAAATACTTGGTTCTTATATTTTTCCCCATAAAAGGGAACAGTAAATGATCTTCTCGTGCAAGGAGTGTGGGCGATCATCAGATACAAGCATGACGTCAGGAAGGTGTTACACGACCAGTCTTGTTCTCTATATGCATGAATGATTTAACAGATTTGCTGATGTCACTGTAGTGTACGGGAAATTGTCGTAAGTGAAAGTAGAAGGATATAGGGTTACCTTGTGAGACTCTGTATGAACTTCAAAGCAAAGTGCTATTAAAATTTAAAATTCCTGGATCGTCGTGGAAGAAGATGCTCCGCTGACCGGAGTTACCATAAAAGTGTCTCGCAGTGGAAATGTCGGTAAGTACCCCAAATGATAAGAAACTAAACAAATGAAAATCTAGGCTCTAATGGCAAAGTTATGGTTACGAAGTTCCTATATTCAATTAAGGCAAGATCGGAAATCTGACTACGAAATTAAATACAGTGTCCAGAATTTTTCAGTTTCATTGCTTCAAAAGGCTCTCCTCAAAGTTAAAAAATCAAGGAAAAATAAGTCATAAATAAAATAGATACTGCACAGAAATACCTCATAGGCAATAAAAATAAGGAGACTAAGATTCAACCGAAATTCTGGGAGGTACCACGAAACAGGCGAGAAAAGGGAAGAGCGTTTTCAATAGAAATACATTCTTGGCTGCATGAAATAAATCATTTTTTAAAAAGGGTGACCCATTTAGATCGGTGTGAGATCCTCTTCAAAATAGTTAGTCTATGAAATGAAAAAAAAATTAAAATTTTAGGGGAGACAATATAGACAAAAATAAATTATTATAACTATAACATAAATAGATAATTACCTTCTATGACTACTGGAGATGGTGGAACGGAGCCGGAACCGCTATGTGAAGGCGTGAAGATCAGCGGCTGCCTGCCTTGAAGCTGCTTTTTTATAAATAGCGAGAGTACCACCAACCGTCTCCCGCATTACATCAGAGATAGCCAGTGCCTGTGAAGTGTGGATAAAATAATTAGAAACAAAAAGTAGACTGCAATATTTATATCACGACTACAGTATAGAAAAAAACAAAAATAAATCTTAGTCATACAAAAGAAAAGCAATTCACATAATAGAAAAATAAGAAAAATAAAACGGACCTCAGATTTAGAAACAAGGTGTCCTTTACGGTGACTTGCACGAAACAGACGTAAGACTATGATTTCTCTGACCCGACGCCATCAGTAACCAAGGCAAGGAATAAACATCGATATGTTTCAATTACAAGCCAAAGATAAGGAAATACTGTCCTGTTATTGAAACTTTTGACTCGAAACAAATGTATGTAATTCATAACAGCACGTATACCGTCAACCCATTGCATCCTTCAAAAGTAAATAGTTTATGAACGTTACAATAATTTGGGCAACATTGAGAACGGGTAATAGATTCATCATGAAAAGCGTCGATCGTAAATAATAATGAAAACCAGCGCATAATAATAGCTCCGACATAGAAACATTATTGAAACATAACATTAGCGCAAGTGTAAAACAGGGGTGTCAATTGATGCTCATTAGATGAAAACAGTAAGGCTACTTGTAGTATGAGCATTAAACGTGATTGCTAGTCAGTCATGTGAACGTAAAAGTAAAATAAAAATTACAAACAAACGGTACTGGTACGTCAGTGCTGGTGTATATTTAGGCAGAAAATGTCATCTACGGGGAGTCAGCGAAATTTATATTGAATCGTAATGGCTCGGACAGAGCGCCATCGGTAACCAGGAGAACAAATAAACACCGATATGTACTGAACAAGAAGCTATCTGTTACTAAAATGTTTACTTGGGAAAAGGAAGTGTTATATAAAATGAAATATTGGCAGCCTTTAAGCCATTCTAATGCACATAAATGGTTCAGGATAGTAGCTAAAACTGAAAACGGATTACAGACTTAGTGGTGGCGTAAAGAATAATGCAAACCACTGCATTAATTAGCTAGAATGTAGCGTATAACTAGTGTAGAAACATAAAATGGGGAGAGTAAATTTACGACCATTATATAGATGACATAAAGTTGATTCTGCTTTTGGTGTTTAAAGAGGGTGTTTGTCAGAAAATACAATCATAAAAGCAATGTATAAATATAGGGAAAACCATTTGTTCCTCTATGTTGGGTACGTAGTTTTATTATATTCTTATCTGCCACCCAGCTAACGTCAAAAGTACAGAGGTACAGCCTACATATCTTTTATGTATACAAAACTTATTAATGTAATAATTCTACAAATAGACTTTAGTATCGTAATAACAAAGTTATTATATGAGAAACGACAAAAAATTAATACAAACCAATGCATAATTTGTTTAGCATCAATATAGAAATCTTTAGCAAAGCTAGGAATTGGGCTAATGATAAAGAAAGCAGTGTTCTATAGATTACAGAGAGTACGGGACATATGGCCAAGTTGAAATCTAAAATAAGAATATGCCTAGACTTAGAATCCATGAAGTATTTCAAAGTTTAAAGATGAAAGGCAGCCATTGCACTAAGCAGCAAAAGAAGGTCTCTTGGTTATACAGTTTCATGAAGTAAGATAATATTAAGCAAATTCCCTAGAAATCATAATGGAAATAATAAGTAATAACATTTAAAATGAAATAAGAGAGCAAAGAGTTTCAGAGTAAATTACAAAAGAGACTGAGAAACAATTTCTCTCCGAAATCCAACCGTTCATTGGGTTGTGTTTAAGGTTTATTTTTGTGACGAACATGAATTCCAAATTCTTCTGATGTATTAGGCAGTTGGCCTTTGGTATCATTGTGGAATACTTTTAGGTTATTGGAAATATGCTCTATAGAAT
Organism: Schistocerca cancellata; assembly: GCF_023864275.1. NCBI lineage: Eukaryota > Metazoa > Arthropoda > Insecta > Orthoptera > Acrididae > Schistocerca > Schistocerca cancellata. Next base: position 629,595,697 of record NC_064630.1, read on the forward strand.
GATTGTTGCGGCAAAAAATAGACTTATGGCTTATCATATGCCGATGTGTGTTCACAGAACTTGATTTGAAAGTTCCTGAGTGTTTTTCCGATACAAAGGTTGTCACATGTGTCACAAAGCGTTTTGTAGATCCTTCAGTTGAGTCCTCACTATCACGGTGGCTAACGATGTGTCAAAGTTTGTTATGTAATAGATTGTTGATAGTAATGTTAGTTGCGTCTTTACGTTTAAAGTGGAAGTCCATTCATTGCATTAAGCAGAAATTTTGTCCAAGTCTTTTTGCATGTATTTAAGATAGCTCATCGACGATACTTCCCTTTGTAAAACACCATAGAACGCGAAATGAGCCACGGCAATTTTTATCTTAGGCGATGAATCATTTAAGTGTTTTCGAAACAGTAGATATTCCATTTCTGTTCCTTGGAGCTCACCAGTCGTTGTTTTGGACATCTGCCTCAACATTTGCATCTACATCTACACCCATACTCCCCAAGTCACCTTACAGAATGTGGCGGAGAAATTTCATTCAGTCAGTCTCATAACTTAAAACATCAGGTGTCTGCAACTTCGCTAATAATAATCGGCTGTATGGATGACGGATTCTACCCGTTAATCTGTTATCCACTGTTAGCAAATTCCTTCTGATGTATAAATAAAGTGACCTCTGTTTTACACGACTGGTTGTTTCTTAATCCGAGCTTATTCCCTGATAGAAGATCTTCTCCTCCAGGAACGCGGAATGATGTGATTGCTACTTTTTCTGCAAGCAAGAGGGGATAAAATGTGCATTTGTATTATGTTTACCCAAAAATGCCGTAAATTAATAAAATACGTGTGAACGCATACTGCAGTTTTCCGCTACTATTGTGTCCTAGCCCTCTCCCATGACTGTTGCACGTATTTCACCTCCGCACTGCATCGAAGCGGCCAGAGCGTTTATATATCGAACGCCCCTGAGGCACGCCTGACAAATTAGCATGTGCAGTGTTTACACTACGGCAGTGACATGGTTTTAAAGCTCGAGATAAAACTTTTATTTATTGCTTTGTCGAACTGTGATACACGGAAAACTCCATCGTGGCCGATAAACACATTGAGGATTTTGCAACAACTATAAATATACAGTAATATCACTGATGTGAGGTCGTATTAAGTACTGAGCGCAGGCCAAAAAACAAACCATAACAAGTACGAATATTATGGTTTCAATCACACGTTTCATGTTAATAAGGTATATTTGCTCTGCCAACATAAAACAGCTTTTGTACAGATATTTCAGTGATATGATGATAGTATCAAAGTTTTTATCCACTACCAAAATATTACGAGAGACGCAAGCGCACGCAATGTTTCATTTTGTCCCAGTGATATAACAATAAAAGAACAGTGACTTCTTTGTGAGCAGTTTGATATGGCGCTGAGAACATACGGACCTTGTTTCTACCGACTGAGTTGGTTGCCACGAAGTGACTGTCAGTCTTTCACGATATTACAATCTAATATATAAAGCAAATCCGTTCACTAGACACAGATATTCTTTTTCGACAAAAATCTATTGTACTCGTATAACAACTCCATTAGAATGCACAATTAAGGTATAGTATTTCTCATTCCAGGCCTCGAAATTACACGCTCAGGATGGGATATCACAGCGCTCTTGGTCATCCTTCCTTGTTTCTCTTTTGATTTTCTACCTCATGACTTTCGTAATATTTTATATTTTACTTTCCCCGCATAAATTACAGAGTTATGTATTGTGTCGTCTCTGGATTGGACTTGGAATACCGTAACAATCGAGTTCTTGATTGGTCCTCTGCGAATGTAGTTTTTTAACATAAAATTGCTTTATTAATAACACATAGAAGATACTGAATACCTTGAAACGAGGCCGGCCTTTGTGGCCGAGTGGTTCTAGGCGCTTCAGTCCGGAACCGCAGCCGCCCGGGATTAGCCGAGCGGTCTGTGGCGCTTCAGTCATGGACTGTGCCGCTGGTTCCGGCGGTGGTTCGAGTCCTCCCTCGGGTATGGGTGTGTGTGTTTGTCCTTAGCATAATTTAGGTTAAGCAGTGTATAAGCTTAGGGACTGATGACCTTAGCAGTTAAGTCCCGTAAGATTTCACACACATTGGAACATTTGAATCGGAACCGCGCTGCTGCTACGGTCGCAGGTTTGAATCCTGCCTCAAGCATGGATATGTGGATGTCTTTAGGTTAGTTAGGTTTAAGTAGTTCTAAGTCTAGCAATAAAACCTCAGATGTTAAGTTCCATAGTGCTCAGAACCATTTGAACCATTTGCGCCTTGAAACGAGCTCAGTGTTTATATTTTCGTCGGTTCATAACATTGTTCCCAATACGCACTTGCATTTAAATAAATGTCTTCTCTTTCAGTAACGTTGACTAAGCCACCACTTTCATATCTCACTCTTGTAACTGCTGATCTGTGATAACGGCGGACCAGTTAACAAAGAGCATCGTATTGCTTTTAATGACGAATCAGAAGTAACGTATTTGCCATCATCTCCACCTTCGAAAAAACGAGACAAAATAATGCACCGAGAACACGGGACATGCGCTACCAGTACGTGAAGTTCCAGTAAGTACTTTTACTAAACAATGTTTCCGTCACTCCAGATATCAGGATTATGAGGAGCCACGACGCCGACTTGTGAAATGTGTATCTGTTGGCTGCTGGTTTTATCATAGACAAGTTTATTGATGCTCCCATTGACAGAGAGTAAGTCTGTATCTTCTGTTTCTGGCATGTTTGGACCATTAGGGGTATCTCCTCGTCTTCATCCGCATCATCTGTATCTCTACTCCACTTATATCTAAACGTGAGTGTCGGAGAGTAAATAATGTATAATGAAATGTCTCTTCGTATCCTTCCTGTTCCATTTGTAAACTGCGACCGAGGACCAGTGTTGCTGGCACTTATTAGAATACACTTAAATTTATATTTGTTTCCTGGTGGACATAAGGTGTCATATGGACTGGAGGATGTAGTACAATACGTTTCTCGACTGTTTAAGGCGGTTCTTAGAACGTTCATCTGGTAAAAAGTAATTTGCATATAACGAGTAGTTCTGTGACGGTTCTACATTGATTAAATCAACCCACAACAAAGTGAGCACCCATCTCTTGAATATTTTCTGTTTCATCCATTAATTCAAAAGCCTATAGGTTCCATGCCGCTGGAAAAAGCTCAAGAATTTGTCGAACGAGATATGGGCAACCTTCATACGAAGTAAATGGCTCTTTCCTTGAATTATTCTCTACAATCTTAATCGCCTTTCTCAAGGAATATGTTTGTTTCCACGTTTAAATATTGCGGATAAAACATCATTAACGTTTGCATGTTAAGATTTAATCCAGTAACCGATGGTCTTCAGGACAATTAATACACATCCGTGATTTGTCTTTTCGTTCTGTACTGCATTCGTAATTTGTGTTACCGCGGCTATTAACGAATTTCCATCTTATGAGTTTCAGACATCTTTAATATTAATTTGTAAATTTGACCAGCTAACAGTGTTAGAAGTACTCAACTGCAGGACAATAAAATTTACCTCATATATCATTTTTGAAAACTGCAAGTTTATGTAGCGAAAGTGTCGTCCATACGCAGAATGAATAAGCACATGAAGGAATTATATATATTGGAAGTTTTAGATACGGTTTATATGGTTAGAAACTATTTGGCAAAATTGGCAAAATCAGTGAAAATAGGAGTGCGAATCTTTAACCATATCGCCACGTTTGCGTGAGAGATTTCTCTAATCCGTTAATGTATATTTCACCTGGTAAAAGGTAACTTGCAAATAACGAACCACGTTGTGTCTTCTCTGGCTGTAAGAAATATGACGACGTAAGAGCGCCTGCACAAATTTTATATCAATGATATGTTAAAAATGAGTGAAAATTTCGCACACTTTGCATTCCATTGCTTTACAACGGGAACGGCGAAATGTTCACACATACATCAGATACGTTTTGTTATCTGTGAGATCTGTTTACAACCTGAATGCGATGTGGTAAGCTATTTTTGTTGAAACAAAATGAGACCAGATACTCGCAGAAGATAGAAATGTGCCGCAACTGCTTCACATTCAGAACTGCAAAAAGTCAATTAGTATTTGACGCTTATCGGATTATTTATCGTCAAGTACTCTTTATTAAAAGCATCAAAAGAAAAATAACGATAGATGTGACACAACAACCACAATATGACTCAACAACAATGTTCTGCATGAAATACTAAGTAGTGAGGTTGCCTGTCACTCAGATCGTAGACTGACTGCCGTGCTCTAGCTACAGGCGCACCACGGTGGGATTACTCGTAATCCTTCGCCCGTGACTATATATCTGACATTCCATTGACCTAGAGGGACTTCGCAATTGATCCCAATACGAAGGAACCACTCTGTATGTTGTGCATTCTGTATCCTATTGTGCAATGTGCAGAATACACCGTCCAGTCACCTCATTGTTACCGCCAGTTAAAAGCCAGAATAACCACCCTCTGTAGCCCGGACCTCTGCGAACCATAAATGGAGTCAATGACGATGTGGAAGGTACTGACAGGAATGTGTAGCCATGCCGTCTCCACTTCTGCAGTCAGTTGCGCTAGGTTTCCCTGTTGAGGATCCATGGCGAGAACTGACCGACCACGGTGGTCCCAGATATCCTCTAATGGGTTTAAATACGAGGGATTTGATGGTAAGGTGAGTAAGCTAAACTCACGGTGCTCTTCAACCATGCACGTACACTGTGAGCATTGTGACACGTCCCATTGTTCTGCTGGTGGATGCCATCGTGCTGAGGAGAAACAGAATGCACATGGTCTCCAACGGTAGATGCATACTTGGGTTGAACAATTGTGCCTTCCAGAATGACATCATCACCCAAGGAATTCCTTCCGGCCTGGACCATTCCGACGATTGATAAGGCTTTCAGACGTTTCACACAGTACACGCCAAAGGCCATCTTACTATTTTGTCAAAAACTGACATTTCGATCCCGTCGCTGTATACAAAATATAGGTTGATTCTTACACAGAAGATGAAACCAACATGCGACTTTCTACAGTGCTATTTCTTTAATTAAATATCGCCGTCACCGATTTCGAACCGACAGGTTCATCTTTAGATGGCTCGTTCAGGCTTTACATTATCTTTCGCCTTTTGTTTTCCAAATTGCTCAAACTTCCTAGGATTGGTGGCGCCCTACATCCAAAACAAGATGTGAGACAATATCTTTTTAACTATAACTTTTCCTCACAACGAATTTAAGTGATGTAAACCACTTATTAAAGGGAAGATTTCATGGTTACTTACGATGAAAAATTCACGCCATTATGCTTTCGCAGCTGCAAGATCATAATCAGTCTGCACTGGAACATAATGGCGTCCGTTTTTGTTCGTAAGTAACCGAAACATCTTCTTCTTAATAATTTGTTTACATGACTTAAAATCGTCGCAAGGCACAATTACAGTTAAAGAAACATTGTGTCACTTTTTTTATTTTGGTAGCAGGTCACCAGTACACCCCAAGGCAGTTTCTGCAATTGGGAAAACAAACGGCGAAAGTTAGTGTAAAACGTGAACTAGCCGTCTGAAGATGAAACTGTCGGTTCGAAACCGGTAAGGGCCATATTTAAATAAATAAATAAATAGCATTGTAAAAAGTTGCTGATTGATGTCATCTTCTATTTAAGAGTCAACCTATGAAGGCCATCTTTCTTCTAGAGCATAAAACGTGATCCACTTACTGAGCCTCCATTTACGATATTGCAAATTCTGGTCTTCATTGGCGATGAACAGCAGTCAGCATGGATGCGGGACTGCACGAACCAGGCGCCTGCCGCGGAGCCCCATACGCAGAAATGTTTATCTGAACGGTCTTTGGTGAGACTTAGGTAGCTCCTTGGTTAATCTCGGCCGTCTATTCGCCCGTACACATCTCAGCAGCCATCAGCACGCGTGTTGTGTATGGACAGAGGCGCACCACAGTTGCCTCGGCGCCGGTTTTTAATAGCACCGTTTTGCCATACATGGTATTCTTACACCACGGTGGCACGCAAATGGTCCCGTCCCCCGTCCCCACCTCCCAACCGACACGCTTTATATGCTTTCCACAGCTAGTGCTGCCACCGGCCAACTCTGAGTGGTTATTGCACGTTAATATCGAACATACGCAGTGGTCACTTTAATGTGACTGTGTAAGTAGGCTGTTCAGGTTTTTATGTTGGTAACGCCACGTAGCGTTCTATATGAAAATCACTGACTGTGCTGTGTGCAGTCTGTGGCTGGTTTGCATTGTTGGAATTTGCTATTGTAGTGTTTGGCAGATGGCTGTTAACAGCGCATAGCGTTGCGCAGTTGGAGGTGAGCCACCAGCAGTGGTGGATGTGAGGAGAGAGATGGCGGAGTTTTGAGAGCGGATGATCTGGACGTGTGTCCGTCAGAGACAGTAAATTTGTAAGACTGGATGTCATGAACTTCTAACAACCCTACCACAACAAAGGTCAACATTTAATGATTGTGGTGTTGCTCACGCTGCTAAATACTGCAACAACGAAGTTATTATGTGGCAGGTGTCATTAGAGCACAGTTAATAAAGTCATTTCATGTAATAATGAATAAACTAGGCACTCATCTTTTCGTGTTTCCCACACTGGTCTCGTCGTAAAATCATGGCTCAATCGTCGAAAATCTAGGTGGTGATGATTCCAAGCTCGGATGCAAAGAGGCCTAGGTTTTATTTTGCTATATTCAAAAGCTTTGTAGATGCGCTTCACTAACCATTCTTGAAGATTAAACCTATCAAAGTTAGCACAATAGTGATGTAAAAACAATAATCAGCACTCCGAATTTAAGTTACACTTCCTGTTAATTGCATTTGTTGCAATATCACGTGACACACAACCATCACTTCACAATACAAAACATACTTGAAAACATCTTCCTCACAGTCACTGTTAAAGTTCACATTTTATAAGCGGACTACAATATCCGTCTTTCCAACAAGACGTCCAACACTTGACTTTCTCAAGGTCCAACTCTCTAACAACTCTCTAACAACTAACTAATAATCGCTTACGCGCCCAAAAATCTGAGTTACAAGTACGTCAAAGATCATAGTGACAAAAGAAAGAATACACATAATAATATCATTGAAATATAAACATATCGATGTATCACAAATGAAATCAAATCTGAATGTTGTCTCAGAAATATGTTAACTACTTCAGAGAAACACAGTAGAATATCGCTGGTATCGAGAGGTTCAGGTGAGGTGCCGTAATGGTTGCGTAATTCAAGAACCATTACAAACTGATTATATATATATAATGACTTTTAAACACTATTAAGGTAAATACATTGTTTGTTCTCTATCAAAATCTTTAATTTGCTAACTATGCCTATCAGTAGTAGGGATTTTCGAAAGTCAGATTGCGTTGTGCTAAAAATATTGTGTTTCAGTTTAGTGATGATCAGAATAAGTAAAGAGAGAAATGTCTGAGTACGTTCAGTTTTGCTCAGCTGTTTGAAAATCAAATAATGTAAGAGGTTTATCAGTACAGTCATTTATAAATTTTTCTATGAGGATGTTTCAACTGAACCGTGTATGTCCTGCAACAGCTGTCTGCAGAGCAAAAAGACTCTCATTTTAACAGTTAAAGAAGACAGGTACCAGGTATGCGAGGGCAAATACCGACCGACGACAAGTTTCCCGTTTTAGGGTACAAAACTGTCCCGCATAACGTGGGCGTTAGCGTGTTCTTTCTAGCAGCTCACTGTGTTATGGAGAGCGTCTCGTATCTGAAGTAGACTATTTTTCATTTTCTTCTCCCATTCCAGGAGACAGTTTCTAGAAATTTTATGAACGATGCAGCCATCTCTTTAAGGTGTAGTAATACGATCGGCTGTCCTACACTGACAATAAAAAGTAAATCCCAGAAAACATAGTCGTATGGTAATTTAAGTTTGTACACGAACACACTATAGGTGGATATGTAAATGATTAGGAACGCAATTCTGTTTGACAGGTAAAATTGACAATAGAGTGCGTTTTTTGATGTTAGACTGGTTTCCAGGCCCAGTACGCTATAAGAGGGACGGGAACAGTGAGATATACACTCGTGGAAATTGAAATAAGAACACCGTGAATTCATTGTCCCAGGAAGGGGAAACTTTATTGACACATTCCTGGGGTCAGATACATCACATGATCGCACTGACAGAACCACAGGCACATAGACACAGGCAACAGAGCATGCACAATGTCGGCACTAGTACAGTGTATATCCACCTTTCGCAGCAATGCAGGCTGCTATTCTCCCATGGAGACGATCGTAGAGATGCTGGATGTAGTCCAGTGGAACGGCTTGCCATGCCATTTCCACCTGGCGCCTCAGTTGGACCAGCGTTCGTGCTGGACGTGCAGACCGCGTGAGACGACGCTTCATCCAGTCCCAAACATGCTCAATGGGGGACAGATCCGGAGATCTTGCTGGCCAGGGTAGTTGACTTACACCTTCTAGAGCACGTTGGGTGGCACGGGATACATGCGGACGTGCATTGTCCTGTTGGAACAGCAAGTTCCCTTGCCGGTCTAGGAATGATAGAACGATTGGTTCGATGACGGTTTGGATGTACCGTGCACTATTCAGTGTCCCCTCGACGATCACCAGTGGTGTACGGTCAGTGTAGGAGATCGCTCCCCACACCATGATGCCGGGTGTTGGCCCTGTGTGCCTCGGTCGTATGCAGTCCTGATTGTGGCGCTCACCTGCACGGCGCCAAACACGCATACGACCATCATTGGCACCAAGGCAGAAGCGACTCTCATCGCTGAAGACGACACGTCTCCATTCGTCCCTCCATTCACGCCTGTCGCGACACCACTGGAGGCGGGCTGCACGATGTTGGGGCGTGAGCGGAAGACGGCCTAACGGTGTGCGGGACCGTAGCCCAGCTTCATGGAGACGGTTGCGAATGGTCCTCGCCGATACCCCAGGAGCAACAGTGTCCCTAATTTGCTGGGAAGTGGCGGTGCGGTCCCCTACGGCACTGCGTAGGATCCTACGGTCTTGGCGTGCATCCGTGCGTCGCTGCGGTCCGGTCCCAGGTCGACGGGCACGTGCACCTTCCGCCGACCACTGGCGACAACATCGATGTACTGTGGAGACCTCACGCCCCACGTGTTGAGCAATTCGGCGGTATGTCCACCCGGCCTCCCGCATGCCCACTATACGCCCTCGCTCAAAGTCCGTCAACTGCACATACGGTTCACGTCCACGCTGTCGCGGCGTGCTACCAGTGTTAAAGACTGCGATGGAGCTCCGTATGCCACGGCAAACTGGCTGACATTGACGGCGGCGGTGCACAAATGCTGCGCAGCTAGCGCCATTCGACGGCCAACACCGCGGTTCCTGGTGTGTCCGCTGTGCCGTGCGTGTGATCATTGCTTGTACAGCCCTCTTGCAGTGTCCGGATCAAGTATGGTGGGTCTGACACACCGGTGTCAATGTGTTCTTTTTTCCATTTCCAGGAGTGTATATCGAGCACTGTGAAGGACATGTAGTTGTGAACTCGTGTGAGGCACCTTTATCAACATCTGACAGAGTTTGAAACGAGTCTCATTATTGGTCTTCAATTGGCCAGCTGGTCGAGTCGTGCACTATCCCGGTTTGTGGGTCATTTGGCTATGACAGTGGGGCTGTGTTAGACTGCATGGAAATGTGAGGACAGCCATACCCGTTCAAAGTTCCTGTCCACTGCGTCTGATGATCACAAAGGAGGAAATCACAACGTATTCTGTGTCGTCACACACTATTAGTCGGTGACTAGCAGCAAGAGGGCCGGCCGGGGTGGCCGAGTGGTTCTTGGCGCTTCAGTCTGGAACCGCGCGACCGCTACGGTCGCAGGTTCGAATCCTGCCTCGGGAATGGATGTGTGTGATGGCCTTAGGTTGGTTAGGTTTAAGTAGTTCTAAGTTCTAGGGGCTGATGACCTCAGATGTTAAGTCCCATAGTGCTCAGAGCCATTTGAACCATTTGAGCAGCAACGCGACTAAGGAATTATCGTCACACGCGAAGGCTGCCGTTACCACCACAACACAAACGTCTGCGTTAGGAGAGGTGTTGTGAATGGAAAGCTATGACGGCTGACGAACAGCGTCGAAATATGTTCAGTGAAGAATAGCGGTTGTCTACTCCGTAGGAAGACCACCCACTAGTATGGTGGCGACCTGGGAAGCAGATCTTCCAATGATTTCTTGAGGCACGGTAGTATTACTCCTGCCGTCTTGGTGATGAGAGCGATCGGATGTTATCGATCGGGTGTCAGTGGCTGAGTGAACACTGACAGCTAAATGGTGAGTTATGGACATCCTGCGTCCTCATATGTCATCTCTCAAGCGGCAGAATCGTGGTACAATTTCTCAGCATGACAATACTCGTTAGCGCCGATATGTGCCTCTATGAACTGTCTGAATGATGTTGAGGTATTCCCGCACCTAGCAAGGTACTCAGATCTGTCGCCGATGGAACACAAGTGGACGCAAACTCCTGGATCTCAAAGACTAGTTGCACAGTAGTGCGCCAGCTTGCCACAGGACAGGGTACAATGGCTTCATGTGACCCTTACCAACCAAATCAGTGCATGCGTCCAGTCAAGATGTTGTGCTGTCTCTTACTGATTAGTGAGCTCATGTTGCCAAGATCAGAGTCACTTTGACTAAACCAATAACTGCAGTGTTAATACGATCTCAACCCAGGAAGTTTCATTCCATCTCGTCCTTCACTTCTAAGTGCTCCACTTTGTATGTCAGGCGGTCTGTCACCGAGATTACGTAGTTCACGGAAATATCGCGAGAAACGATCACGGAAAGGTACACACCTAGAAACTTTTATTCTAGTCTACTATCACAAAAGTTGCCGTTACATCAGCGATGTTCGTCTGCGATGACCACATACAATACAATATAATATATCCAGAGTGACATCGTATACTGGGAGATGTTTTAAACAGATTTGTAGATGGTCAGCGTGTGCGACAGCCCGACAACATTTTTGTGAGTAAAAGTAACAGTTCCTACACTTCCAGGATTGCTGTTTTTATTCCCGGTTGTGTCGCAGCTTGTGCAAGACACAAACCAAGGACGGAACCCACTGCGGAATGACTCAGTTATGTGCAGTATTTAGCTAGCTGTGCATGTAACTTATGACTCGCAATAAATGTGCCAACTTTACACAGCAAGAGCACTTTGTCTACATGCCAGAAAGAACAGACACCATATCCATATAACTATATAGTTCTGGCAATACCGGCCATGACCTTCTTCTTCTGTGCAGATGCACATATATTCCCCGAACTCTTACGGCACTTGGCAAGAATGTCTTCCACGAGTAATGAGTGTGTTTGGGTGGGACACTACGAATGTAGTGTGTGGACATACAAGGTGAGAAGGTGGGTTCGCGGGAGGCGTGCGCGAGATAGTCCCTGCAGTCGCGCTATGCTTTGTGCCCTCGGTGGCTCAGATGGATAGAGCGTCTGCCAAGTAAGCAGGAGATCCCGGGTACGAGTCCCGGCCGGAGCACATACACTCCTGGAAATTGAAATAAGAACACCGTCAATTCATTGTCACAGGAAGGGGAAAATTTATTGACACATTCCTGGGAGCCTACCTTACGTCATAACACACCCAAACAGATGGAGCATAAATGCTGCCAGAATGACCTATAGTAGCATTACTTCTGTGTAGTGGATTCGTTTGGTGAAGTCTCACTTCCAGTCATCAGTTGAAAATATAGCTAAACCTCGTCAAACAAAGACAACAGCCAAGTGAAGCAGATGTTTAGTGAACCACCATCAAGCCCTGATGGTTCCAGGCATCGAACTGGATCCACTGAGACGAGGCTGTCCACTGGGTGGCATCACTTGACACTCCATCCAGTGTCTGAGAGTCGTGGGCTCAACTTGGGACCTGTGTGTTTCCCGACAGCGTTATAGAGCGTCGGCAATTGCCGCCTGTATTGACCTTACGGCACCAAGCTGACGTCATAGCTCGCAAGGTCGCTGCCGCCACCAACCGCCGACGTCCTGGTATTCTGCTGGGTATACGAGGTGTCTGAGAAAAGTAATGAGACTGTTTTTTGTATCTACCAAAGTTTTTATTTTTTTCCAAAAAGCAATATTGTCCTCTTCATCGCAGTACCCTTCGGCAGCATACACCTGGGGTGTCGTTGTTTCCAGTCTTGGTAGCAGCGTTGATGAAAGGCTAGTAGGACCTTTAATATGTCGGTCACATTCTTTCGAATTTTCTCCAGACTCCAATAATGGTTTCCTTTTCAGACATTTTTCTATTTAAAGAAAATATCAGGTGAACAGGAGAAAATGGAAATGTCTTTTGAAGTCAAAAATTCCGTCGTGGATGTGGCCGTGTGGCGCGGGACGTTGTAATGGTGCAGCATCCACATTTTTTGCAATATCTGATCTCACTCGATTCACCCATTTTCTGATATTTTCAAGAAAATCTTTGTAAACCACATGGTTGACAGTTTGTCCTGGAGGAACAAATTCTATATGAACGATGACCGTACTGTCAAGAAAGCAAATGAGCACTGTTTTTATCATTGATTTGCTGCCGGACGTTGTGGCCGAGCGGTTCTAGACGTTTCAGTCTGGAACCGCGTGACCGCTACTGTCGCAGGTCCGAATCCTGCCTCGGGCTTGGATGTGTGTGGTGTTCTTAGGTTAGTTATATTTAAGTAGTTCTAAGTTCTAGGGCACTGATGACCTCAGATTTTAAGTCCCATAGTGCTCAGAGGCGTTAGAACCATTGATTTGCTCGTTCGAGCTTTTTTCGATGGAGAAGATATTTCATTTTGCCACTTTATCTTGGAATCGTACTAACAAATGCAGGATCCATCACCTGTCATCACATGACTGAACCATTCGTAGTCATTGGCAATCCTCTCAAGAAGATCAACGTACAAGTTTCCTCGATTCTCCGTGGAATCAGCTGCGAGGTTTTCGGCACCGTTTTGGCACAAACCTTTCGCAAGTGTAAAACTTCGATCAAAATTTGATTTACGGTGACAGTGTTTAACAGGTCACCCATCATCGTTACTCTTGAAAATCGATCTGATCTGACAATATCACGCGCACGCTCGATGATTTCGTCAGGTTTTGAAGTTGAAGGTCACCCTGAGTGAGGCTGATCTTCATCGGGTTCTCGGCCATCTAAGAATGCCACCGAAAAACTTAAGCGGTTGATAAGGAAAGTTCCCCGTACGCCAGTTTAGCTTTTGAAAGGCCACACTCGCGTATTCTAAAAGTTTAACACAAACATGATGGCATAACGTTGCTCTAAATTCCGCTGTTTATAACATGTTATAAAAACACCACTTCACTGATGGCGCTCTAAAAACCCACGTGATGGTCATATGGAGCTGAAATTCGGACTGACATCTACATCTACATCTACGTCCATACTCCGCAAGCCACCTGACGGTGTGTGGCGGAGGGTACCTTCAGTACCTCTATCGGTTCTCCCTTCTATTCCAGTCTCGTATTGTTCGTGGAAAGAAGGATTGTCGGTATGCCTCTGTGTGGGCTCTAATCTCTCTGATTTTATCCTCACAGTCTCTTCGCGAGATATACGTAGGAGGGAGCAATATACTGCTTGACTCTTCGGTGAAGGTATGTTCTCGAAACTTCAATAAAAGCCCGTACCGAGCTATTGAGCGTCTCTCCTGCAGAGTCTTCCACTGGAGTTTATCTATCATCTCCGTAACGCTTTCGCGATTATTAAATGATCCTGTAACGAAGCGCGCTGCTCTCCGTTGGATCTTCTCTATCTCTTCTATCAACCCTATCTGGTACGGATCCCACACTGCTGAGCAGTATTCAAGCAGTGGGCGAACAAGTGTACTGTAACCTACTTCCTTTGTTTTCGGATTGCATATCCCTAGGATTCTTCCAATGAATCTCAGTCTGGCATCTGCTTTACCGACGATCAACATTATATGATCATTCCATTTTAAATCTCTCCTAATGCGTACTCCCAGATAATTTATGGTATTAACTGCTTCCAGTTGCTGACCTGCTATTTTGTAGCTAAATGATAAAGGATCTATCTTTCTGAATATTCGCAGCACATTACACTTGTCTACATTGAGATTCAATTGCCATTCCCTGCACCATGCGTCAATTCGCTGCAGATCCTCCTGCATTTCAGTACAATTTTCCATTGTTACAACCTCTCGGTACACCACAGCATCATCTGCAAAAAGCCTCAGTGAACTTCCGATGTCATCCACCAGGTCATTTATATATATTGTGAATAGCAACGGTCCTATGACACTCCCCTGCGACTCACCTGAAATCACTCTTACTTCGGAAGACTTCTCTCCATTGAGAATAACATGCTGCGTCCTGTTATCTAGGAACTCCTCAATCCAATCACACAATTGGTCTGATAGTCCATATGCTCTTACTTTGTTCATTAAACGACTGTGGGGAACTGTATCGAACGCCTTGCGGAAGTCAAGAAACACGGTATCTGGAAGAGACGAGCATACCGGTCCCCTCAAGTAGAATAACACAGCGTTGCCAGATCGCTCGCATTGTTGTCAGGCACATTATTTTTCTCACACGCCCCATATCACGGAGTGCCTACTATCCACAAGAGGCTCCTGGGTCGCTTACGTCGAAGCGCTGCACAGAAGGCATCAAGTAATAAGGGTCGTCTGTGATGAGTAAGAATTATTGACTTTGCACTCTCTCCATGTTTTTGGAAAACTCGTCTCACAGCTTCCCACACAAGCAACACTGCTGCGCTGTAACACTGTGGAGACTGTGGCTTATCTCTATGGTTACTGTCTCACAGGGACGAAAACAGCATCTTTGCAAGGGCCTGCACGTTTAGAAGATGTAGCTATAAATGTGGTAGTAGCACAGACACCCATAACACTCTACTGCTTGTGCCACGTGGTCACATATATACGGTTTTTGATAGATAATGTCGACTGCAGCTATCGAGGAAGCAGTACCGAGAAATGAAGATATGTAAAAGGCTTGTCATTTACGACTCTATACAGACACGTAGCGATGTGCAAGAAGGGACAAAACAGGCAGAAGGAAGGAGGAGGAGGGGTCGGCCGGAGTTGCAGCAGAGTTCTCGCCACGGGTCGGCGGTGGCGAGTGCTGGCTCCGGGCGCGCGGAGTTGAAGCACAATGGCGTCTGCAGGGCACGTGAATGAAACGCCCAGTAATGGTTGGCGGCGGCGGCGAGTTAGGCAGCGCGGGCACGCCCCATTACCGCCCACACACACAGCCAGCAGCGCACACAGCCCGTCCGATTTAGCCGCGCAGTTGCCGCCGCGTTTCGCACCTCGGGGGCCCTCGCGGCCTCGCTGGGATATTCAGTGATACTGCGGGTATCTCGCCTTTCA
This sequence comes from Schistocerca cancellata, assembly GCF_023864275.1. NCBI lineage: Eukaryota > Metazoa > Arthropoda > Insecta > Orthoptera > Acrididae > Schistocerca > Schistocerca cancellata. Next base: position 629,611,158 of record NC_064630.1, read on the forward strand.
TGCTCGTCTCGAGCAGATCCGTTTCTCCGTGTGTCGGAGGAAGCCATGTTTGCGCTCCAGATACCTCGCAGCACTGTACTTGCTACAGCCTCGTAGGAAGTTCAAAGCAGAGGCGCACCCAAAGGATCTCTCCTAGACCTCAATGTATATAGGCGACATAGCTCACAAAATCAACTAACTGTTAAAGAATACGAAAATACAAATTGCATTTGAACCACCAACGATTTACAAACAAAGCTAAGATCAGGAAAAAGCATCGTCCCTGTCTTTTATAATCCAGATATTTCCAAAATTTCCTGTGATGACTGCAATAGTTTTTACATTGAACAAACAGGACGAAGGCTTAGAATAAGATTTAAAGAACACATGAAGAGATCACAATAGTGACCAACGAAACTTGATAAAAAAAACCACAGAGTGAATATAACTGATAACACTTTTATAATTCTACATAGGATACCAAAAGGTGAAATGAACAACATTTTGGAAGTAATAGATATTTATACACAGGCAAATACACATCCTAAACGAATAAATGGACATAAAACACAAAAATTATTTTGAAAACAATGTTAAAAATGGCTCTAAGAATTATGGGACTTAACATTCCCTAGACTTAGCACTAGTTAAACCTAGCTAACCTAAGGACAGCACACACTTCCATGCCCGAGGTAGGATTCAAAACGGCAACCGTAGCCGCGGCGCGGTTCCGGACAGAAGCGCCTAGAACCGCTCGGTCACAGCGGCTGGCGAAAACAGTGTTAATATAATAGAAAAAGCAAAGGGATGAACACAACACGATAAACAAGAAACAACAAAAAGGTTCAAATGGCTCTGAGCACTATGGGACTCAACTTCTGTGGTCATAAGTCCCCTAGAACTTAGAACTACTTAAACCTAACTAACCCAAGAACAGCACACAACACCCAGCCATCACGAGGCAGAGAAAATCCCTGGCTCCGCCGGGAATCGAACCCGGGAACCCGGGCGTGGGAAGCGAGAACACTACCGCACGACCACGAGATGCGGGCCAGGAAACAACAGACAACATTAAGATTGCGTATGTACACAATGAAAAACGTCTCTGGCAAGAATTATATCAGACGGAGTAAGATATACACTACTGGCCATTAAAATTGCTACACCAAGAAAAAATGCAGATGATAAACGAGTATTCATTGGATAAATATATTATACTAGAACTGACGTGTGATTACATTTTCACCCAATTTGGGTGCATAGATTCTGAGAAATCAGTACCCAGAACAACCACCTCTGGCCATAATAACGAGCCTTCATAGGCCTGGGCATTGAGTCAAACAGAGCTTGGATGGCGTGTATAGGTTCAGCTGCCCATGCAGCTTCAACGCGATACCACAGTTCATCAAGAGTAGTGTGACTGGCGTACTGTGAGGAGCCAGTTGTTCGGCCACCATTGACCAGACATTTTCAGTTGTTGAGAGATCTGGAGAATGTGCTGGCCAAGGCAGCAGTCGAACATTTTCTGTATCCAGAAAGTTCCGTATAGGACCTGCAACATGCGGTCGTGCATTATCCTGCTGAAATGTAGGGTTTCGCAGGGATCGAATGAAGGGTAGAGCCACGGGTCGTAACACATCTGAAAAGTAACTTCCACTGTTCAAAGTGCCGTCAATGCGAACAAGAGGTGAACGAGACGTGTAAGCAATGGCACACCATACCATCACGCCGTGTAATACGCCATTATGGCGATGACGAATGCACGCTTCCACTGTGCGTTCTCCGCGATGTCACCAAATACGGATGCTGCCATCATGATGCTGTAAACAGAACCTGGATTCATAAAAAAAAACGACGTTTAGCCATTCGTGCACCCAGGTTCATCGTTGAGTACACCATCGCAGGCGCTCCTGTCTGTGATGCAGCGTCAAGGGTAACTACAGACATGATCTCCGACCTGATAGTCCATGCTGCTGCAAACGTCGTCGAACTGTTCGTGCAGATTGTTGTTGTCTTGCAAACGTCCCCATCTGTTGACTCAGGGATCGAGACGTGGCTGCACGATCCGTTACAGCCCTACGGATAAGATGCCTGTCATCTATACTGCTAGTGATACGAGGCCGTTGGTATCCAGCTCGGCGTTCCGTATTACCCTCCTTAACCCACCGATTCCATATTCTGCTAACAGTCATTGGATCTCGACCAACGCGAGCAGCAATGTAGCTATACGATAAACCGCAATCGCGATAGGGTACAATCCGACCTTTATCAAAGTCGGAAACGTGATGGTACGCGTTTCTCCTCCTTACACGAGGCATCACAATAACGTTTCACCAGGCAACGGCGGTCAGCTGCTGTTTGAGAAATCGGTTGGAAACTTTCCTCATGTCTGCACGTTGTAGATGTCGCCACCGGCGCCAAACTTGTGTGAATGCTCTGAAAAGCTAATCATTTGCATATGACAGCATCTTCTTCCTGTCGGTTAAATTTCGCGTCTGTAACACGTCATCTTCGTGGTGTAGCAGTTTTAATGACCAGTAGTGTAATTTACTTGTAACTATAATGCATCGGTGAAACGATCTCTCATTTGACAACTGTCAAAAAATAACAAGAAATGTCTATAGAAGACGAATATGTAACTTATATTAACAACACAATAAATAAAAGAAATTACGTTCAAAGTTGTCTTACGTACGTCAATCCGTCTAGACGTAAGTATAAGATAAAAATCTCATAGTGCTGTTATATAGACGCACAATGAAATGCTTTATAGCCGTAATGTCAAGAGGAACATGTGGAAATGGCACAAATGCCGAAATAAGCTCTTCGTGAACCCATGTAAAAACGAAGAAATAAATTATTAGCAGCTAATTTTGTAAAAGTGTAGAAAAGATGTCTATCTGAGAACATTATCCCTGAGTGCAGTGAGATATTAGATAGTACTCACCATCCCCTTCATGAACATTAGCGCTTAACTGAACTTCAGAATGAAAAAAAAAACAAAATCTTTCAACACTCGTATTTTTATCCTTACGTAACATAAAGGATTTTTGTAGGTTTTTTAATTAAGCCACCAATTAATGAGACCACTGGTACTTCTTATTCCCAAGAACTTTCTGTTTTACACAATCATGCAGAAAATTCTCAGCGCATCACTCCGCCTCAGGGAAGAAATCTAACTATTCACATTCGAGGAAGGCACTTGTCACAAAGCACGTGACTTCTGCACCAGTCCTCTCCGTCGCGTCACTTGCTTCACTTACACCGTGAAAAAAATCAACCACGCTGAATTTGCGAACTCTCCACTTAAAGTTTATGAATCACTTGATTGCCGGACTCCTTATTTCTGAAGTGATATAAAGTGGAAGAATTCAGGCTGCCACTGCTATGTGTCTCACCATTGCTAACAGTTGTAGTAATAATAATGATCCATTGCGAGAACTACCTTCAGCTCGGAGGAGACATTTTCAGTGGATTTTAAGCATACAGACTCAGTTTTATTGTTACAGTTGCGCAGTACCGAGTACAAAATAGTGAATGTAGTGTGTTACTATGTGAGGAAGAAGGAAGATGCAATTTCATATGTTTCTTTCTAATCTCCACCAGATTTTGCATGTGTTAATGCTACTATCTGGGAAAAATATAATTATGTAAACAGTAATATTGGCTTAAGTAATAGTAATAATAGTAAGGGTCGTTCGAAAATTTCATTTTGCCCATCAGGTGGTAACTACCTCCAGATTTGGAACCACTGGTCTAGTAGGTAGATTGTGTGGTTATAATCTCTTGTTCTCACAGTACGCTGTTATATTTTACTCCATCTCCTCATGATTTCTATAATCGAAACAACATTAAATAGTCGCTGTTAACATCATGGCCTCGAAATTTACGGGTGTCATTGTTAATATCATTTGTCTGTTAACTATTACATAATCAGTAATTTTATTCCTCTTCAAGTCCAGGTGAATTTGTCTTCCAGAATACTAGTATGTAATCATCATCTTCATTTAAATTTGCAAATTCACTTGTACATTTCTCACTATAGTTACTTTGTCCAAAAGACCCTGTATAAAATATCTTCCACCCAATTGTGCCGTCTGGTACTGCGACCTTGCGTGGAATATTTGAATTACAAACAGTCTTGGTAGCAGTTTAGTCTTTCATTAAGATCACGTTTCGCATCATCAGATTATGTATGGGGATAACAAGATTAGCCGAAATTAGGATTTGGTCCCAGCTTCATGATTCTAAACGTGAATAAGGTATTGTTACTGACCTTAAAATTTTCCTTTTACAACATATTAAAAATCATAAAATCTGTCTGTGCTAGACTGAAGCACGCTCGAATCAGATGAATTGAAGAGGTTAATAGTCTAGTCGGCGTAAGTTGATCCCTGACAACTGTCAGCCCCTATTACCATGTTTAAACTACGAAGTGTAAACGGCTTCGGGCGAAGCATTACCCGTTGCATGGGGGCTTTATTAAATATTAATGAAAATATTTTTTTTTTTTTGTAGCTGTCTGTCCGATTACGCAAGTCTCGTAAACGGCTGGCCCTGACTAGTTTTAGTACGCAATCTGACTGCATAGAATAACAACAGACAATGAAAGAAAATTTTCGTTAACACAGTTAATTACTTAAGTCCCCAGCAACTATAAAATCTACGAAGCCAACATAGCACAAGTGTAGCTGTTCTGTGTGTGGAAGTATGACTCAACGTACACATCTGGCACGGTTCTTCTTCAACAAGACAAGAAATTTTAAATACCATTTATACTGACGTGATAAAAGAAAATTAGAAATACTATAATTGTGCAAGAAAACGAAAATTACACTCTAATACAAGAACACACGACAGATGCTTTGTTGACTGAACCTGTAATGACACACTTTTCAGGACACTAAAAGAATAAAAGAAAATAGAGTTTATTACCTCCATATATATTGACGAAATGCACTCTGACCATTGTTCGATTCCCGGGTTCGATTCCCGGTGGAGTCAGGGATTTTCTCTGCCTCGTGATGGCTGGGTGTTGTGTGCTGTCCTTAGGTTAGTTAGGTTTAAGTAGTTTTAAGTTCTAGGGGACTAATGACCATAGATGTTAAGTCCCATAGTGCTCAGAGCCATTTGAACCACTCTGACCATTACAATATCTCCATTAGAACAACATCTGCTATCTCTCCCATCAAACCACTGCATAAAACATGGAACAACACTCTCCACTACCACATCTCACTCTGACTTCACGGCAAGCAGTGTCCACCACAACTTCTCGGCAAGAACTGCCTGCCGCTACTTTTCAATAATCACTGCCAGTGGAGGCGGCGGAACAATACTCTCTGGCGCGATCTTTGGCGCTGTGGCTCAGTGTAGCCACCTTTCATATGCCCTTCCTCCACGGGCTAGAATTTGATGGTATTTTTGCCAGCATTGGTGGTGAAAATACCACCAAATTCGTCAAAAAAAATACAGACAAAAATAAAAGATAATATTAATACGTAAATATCATATAACTAGATAAAATTTTGGCTTTGCACTGACCTTACAATAGCCTAATATATAAAATACAGTAAGGAATACAAATTCTTTCATACATATGACTTTACATAATAGTTTACACGAATATCATGTGGTTAAACAATTCAATCGATAGCGTCAGCAATGACGAATATGAGCAGGTAAGAGTCTTATAACTTTTCACAAACAGTAATACACAAAAAATCAGTTTATACAAATATTCAGATGAAATGCTTTCATAACAAGTAGTTGACAGTTCCAGCAGTAGCACCCAGCATTGTGGAAAAGGTGCAGACTCCAACAGGTGACATCATTTCAGTAGAAGCAGTTCATCAGTGGCACCCAGCAATGTCGAGTAGGTGCAGACTCCAACAGGTGATATCATTTCAGTAGAAGCAGTCCATCAGTGGCACCCAGCAATGTCGAGTAGGTGCAGACACCATCCGGTGACATCATTTCAGTAGAAGCAGTCCATCAGTGGCACCCAGCAATCTCGAGTAGGTGCAGACACCATCAGGTGACATCATTTCAGTAGAAGCAGTCCATCAGTGGCACCCAGCAATGTTGAGTAGGTGCAGACACCATCAGGTGACATCATTTCAGTAGAAGCAGTCCATCAGTGGCACCCAGCAATGTTGAGTAGGTGCAGACACCATCAGGTGACATCATTTCAGTAGAAGCAGTTCATCAGTGGCACCCAGCATTGTGGAACAGGTGCAGACTCCATAAGGTGACATCATTTCAGTAGAAGCAGTCCATCAGTGGCACCCAGCATTGTGGAACAGGTGCAGACTCCATCAGGTGACATCATTTCAGTAGAAGCAGTCCATCAGTGGCACCCAGCAATGTTGAGTAGGTGCAGCCTCCATCAGGTGACATCATTTCAGTAGAAGCAGTCCATCAGTGGCACCCAGCAATGTTGAGTAGGTGCAGACAGCAGTCCATAATATTCACTATCACTGATCACACTGTTCATCAGCAGAAATTAAACATGTCCTAGTGCCACCAATCATGTAGAAAAAGTACAAGTAACAGTCCATAATATTTACTATCACTGATCACACAGTTCATCAGCAGAAATTAAACATGTCCTAGTGGCACCAATCATGTAGAAAAAGTACAAGTAACAGTCCATAATATATACTAACACTGATCACACAGTTCATCAGCAGAAATTAAACATTTCTAAGTGTCACACATCATGTTGAAAAGTGCAGGTAACAGTTCATAATATTCACCATCACTACTCAGACAGTTCAAGCATGGACAATAGTTTGAATGCACATTCAAATGCTTTTACAATGCTCTTACACTAAACATACAAATCATAACAAACACACAAATGATATCAGATAATTGTCATATTACTATCACAAATACACAAACATCAGTAAACCTATAATATTTATGGGTGTCAGTGCAAGCCACTGCAAACAAATAAAATAATACACTCCTGGAAATGGAAAAAAGAACACATTGACACCGGTGTGTCAGACCAACCATACTTGCTCCGGACACTGCGAGAGGGCTGTACAAGCAATGATCACACGCACGGCACAGCGGACACACCAGGAACCGCGGTGTTGGCCGTCGAATGGCGCTAGCTGCGCAGCATTTGTGCACCGCCGTCGTCAGTGTCAGCCAGTTTGCCGTGGCATACGGAGCTCCATCGCAGTCTTTAACACTGGTAGCATGCCGCGACAGCGTGGACGTGAACCGTATGTGCAGTTGACGGACTTTGAGCGAGGGCGTATAGTGGGCATGCGGGAGGCCGGGTGGACGTACCGCCCAATTGCTCAACACGTGGGGCGTGAGGTCTCCACAGTACATCGATGTTGTCGCCAGTGGTCGGCGGAAGGTGCACGTGCCCGTCGACCTGGGACCGGACCGCAGCGACGCACGGATGCACGCCAAGACCGTAGGATCCTACGCAGTGCCGTAGGGGACCGCACCGCCACTTCCCAGCAAATTAGGGACACTGTTGCTCCTGGGGTATCCGCGAGGACCATTCGCAACCGTCTCCATGAAGCTGGGCTACGGTCCCGCACACCGTTAGGCCGTCTTCCGCTCACGCCCCAACATCGTGCAGCCCGCATCCAGTGGTGTCGCGACAGGCGTGAATGGAGGGACGAATCCAGACGTGTCGTCTTCAGCGATGAGAGTCTGCTTCTGCGTGTTTGGCGCCGTGCAGGTGAGCGCCACAATCAGGACTGCATACGACCGAGGCACACAGGGCCAACACCCGGCATCATGGTGTGGGGAGCGATCTCCTACACTGGCCGTACACCACTGGTGATCGTCGAGGGGACACTGAATAGTGCACGGTACATCCAAACCGTCATCGAACCCATCGTTCTACCATTCCTAGACCGGCAAGGGAACTTGCTGTTCCAACAGGACAATGCACGTCCGCATGTATCCCGTGCCACCCAACGTGCTCTAGAAGGTGTAAGTCAACTACCCTGGCCAGCAAGATCTCCGGATCTGTCCCCCATTGAGCATGTTTGGGACTGGATGAAGCGTCGTCTCACGCGGTCTGCACGTCCAGCACGAACGATGGTCCAACTGAGGCGCCAGGTGGAAATGGCATGGCAAGCCGTTCCACAGGACTACATCCAGCATCTCTACGATCGTCTCCATGGGAGAATAGCAGCCTGCATTACTGCGAAAGGTGGATATACACTGTACTAGTGCCGACATTGTGCATGCTCTGTTGCCTGTGTCTATGTGCCTGTGGTTCTGTCAGTGTGATCATGTGATGTATCTGACCCCAGGAATGTGTCAATAAAGTTTCCCCTTCCTGGGACAATGAATTCACGGTGTTCTTATTTCAATTTCCAGGAGTGTATTTAGGAGATAGGTGGGTAGGATTAGGAAAGGAAAACACACAAAACACACTCACTCATCTTTCATCCACATTAAGTACTACTGTGTAATTGAATAGTGTTAACTGTGTAAATGCACTTCTGTCAAAATTTCATCTTCATCCTGTGTATCAAGTAGTAGTGACAGCAATGTATAACAGTCAATAATAGTTAAGTCAACGTCATAGTCATCATGTCAAGACCAATGTTTGCCAAGCCAGATCAAATGTACTGTTACTGAACAACTGTCAGTGTGCCAAGATATGCAAATGCTTCCTCTCTCCAAAAAAAAGTACATACTGCTTAGTGATTTAACAAAGTGTGTGTAGACAATCTTCCTTCCATTTTAGTGTTCTAGTCTGCTATCTTCATCCTCCTTGTTCCATATAGACCAACAAAAAATACATGCACCTCACTTATCTTACCTCTTATACACCAAAACTCCAATCAACTTCATATAATCTCAATACCTCAATAATACCTCTTCAATACGTCGATACATATAAACCTTATTGCCAGTATCATTTCAGTTCCATAACAACTCTTTCCTCTAGTCAGTCTCCTCGAACAGGTACAGATAAAATCCTAATGCAAACCTCATCATCCCATACAATCCGAAGACAAACTGTCAACACACAACCTCTGTGTAATCCATCTGACCAAAATCTTCTACTCATTATGAATAATAAACAAAGAATGCATACATGACCTCTAACAGACTTAGTTCGAATAACTCTCAGTAATTAAGTACGGTTACGGAGTGTGAATGATCCTAATTTTTCACAGTGTGGACACCACTTCAAGAATTATGGCAAACAGAAGCAAACATGTGGAGTATTTCTTGTGTCAAGTGTCACTTCCTATTTCAGTTGCTCACGAAAAATGCAGTGTAATAACTGTCAATGGTCTAAACCTAGTTTTGGTATGTCATATCGTTAGCTTCTTTCCTATTAGCATAAATTTATACAGCTTCCATAAAACCTCCAGCTCATGTGACTTCTATGATGTTTCTTGTACTAAAGTCGCTCGTCGAATTACTGCAGTTCATTTTCTTATGTTAAAATATAAAGCACTGAGCGTGAGCAAAACAAGCAATAGCGAGTAAATATACCAGTAGTGAACAGAATGTCAACAAGTGAATGCAGCACAATTTCTTACAACGAGGCTCTGCCAAGCGAACAATCTGTAACTAGTACCATAGTGTAACCTAAACTCTATGTTCATTCACAGTATATCAGCATTTATATATACCAAATTAAAGAGTAGTTGTGGCAACAAACAGAAATGTATAAATATGCAATCCATACGCAAAGCGCCCCCCATGAACCATGGACCTTGCCGTTGGTGGGGAGGCTTGCGTGCCTCAGCGATACAGATAGCCGTACCGTAGGTACAACCACAACGGAGGGGTATCTGTTGAGAGGCCAGACAAACGTGTGGTTCCTGAAGAGGGGCAGCAGCCTTTTCAGTAGTTGCAAGGGCAACAGTCTGGATGATTGACTGATCTGGCCTTGTAACAATAACCAAAACGGCCTTGCTGTGCTGGTACTGCGAACGGCTGAAAGCAAGGGAAAACTACGGCCGTAATTTTTCCCGAGGGCATGCAGCTTTACTGTATGATTAAATGATGATGGCGTCCTCTTGGGTAAAATATTCCGGAGGTAAAATAATCCCCCATTCGGATCTCCGGGCGGGGACTACTCAAGAGGATGTCGTTATCAGGAGAAAGAAAACTGGCGTTCTACGGATCGGAGCGTGGAATGTCAGATCCCTTAATCGGGCAGGTAGGTTAGAAAATTTAAAAAGGGAAATGGATAGGTTAAAGTTAGATATAGTGGGAATTAGTGAAGTTCGGTAGCAGGAGGAACAAGACTTCTGGTCAGGTGACTACAGGGTTATAAACACAAAGTCAAATAGGGGTAATGCAGAAGTAGCTTTAATAATGAATAGGAAAATAGGAATGCGGGTAAGCTACTACAAACAGCATAGTGAACGCATTATTGTGGCCAAGATAGATACGAAGCCCACACCTACTACAGTAGTACAAGTTTATATGCCAACTAGCTCTGCAGATGACGAAGAAATTGAAGAAATGTATGATGAAATAAAAGAAATTATTCAGATAGTGAAGGGAGAAGAAAATTTAATAGTCATGGGTGACTGGAATTCGAGTGTAGGAAAAGGGAGAGAAGGAAATGTAGTAGGTGAATATGGATTGGGGCTAAGAAATGAAAGAGGAAGCCGCCTGGTAGAATTTTGCACAGAGCACAACTTAATCATAGCTAACACTTGGTTTAAGAATCATGATAGAAGGTTGTATACATGGATGAACCCAGGAGATACTACAAGGTACCAGATAGATTATATAATGGTAAGACAGAGATTTAGGAACCAAGTTTTAAATTGTAAGACATATCCAGGGGCAGATGTGGACTCTGACCACAATCTATAGATTAAAACTGAAGAAACTGCAAAAAGGTGGGAATTTAAGGAGATGGGACCTGGATAAACTGAAAGAACCAGAGGTTGTACAGAGTTTCAGGGAGGGCATAAGGGAGCAATTGACAGGAATGGGGGAAAGAAATACAGTAGAAGATGAATGGGTAGCTTTGAGGGATGAAGTAGTGAAGGCAGCAGAGGATCAAGTAGGTAAAAAGACGAGGGCTAGTAGAAATCCTTGGGTGACAGAAGAAATATTGAATTTAATTGATGAAAGGAGAAAATATAAAAATGCAGTAAATGAAGCAGGCAAAAAGGAATACAAACGTATCAAAAATGAGATCGACAGGAAATGCAAAATGGCTAAGCAGGGATGGCTAGAGGACAAATATAAGGATGTAGAGGCTTATCTCACTAGGGGTAAGATAGATACTGCCTACAGGAAAATTAAAGAGACCTTTGGAGATAAGAGAACCACTTGTATGAACATCAAGAGCTCAGATGGAAACCCAGTTCTAAGCAAAGAAGGGAAAGCAGAAAGGTGGAAGGAGTATATAGAGGGTCTATACAAGGGCGATGTACTTGAGGACAATATTATGGAAATGGAAGAGGATGTAGATGAAGATGAAATGGGACATACGATACTGCGTGAAGAGTTTGACAGAGTACTGAAAGACCTGAGTCGAAACAAGGGCAAGGCCCCCGGAGTAGACAACATTCCATTGGAACTACTGACGGCCTTGGGAGAGCCAGTCCTGACAAAACTCTACCATCTGGTGAGCAAGATGTATGAAACAGGCGAAATACCCTCAGACTTCAAGAAGAATATAATAATTCCAATCCCAAAGAAAGCAGGCGTTGACAGATGTGAAAATTACCGAACAATCAGTTTAATAAGCCACAGCTGCAAAATACTAACACGAATTCTTTACAGACGAATGGAAAAACTAGTAGAAGCCGACCTCGGGGAAGATCAGCTTGGATTCCGTAGAAATACTGGAACACGTGAGGCAATACTGACCCTACGGCTTATCTTAGAAGCTAGATTAAGGAAAGGCAAACCTACGTTTCTAGCATTTGTAGACTTAGAGAAAGCTTTTGACAATGTTGACTGGAATACTCTCTTTCAAATTCTGAAGGTGGCAGGGGTAAAATACAGGGAGCGAAAGGCTATTTACAATTTGTACAGAAACCAGATGGCAGTTATAAGAGTCGAGGGACATGAAAGGGAAGCAGTGGTTGGGAAGGGAGTAAGACAGGGTTGTAGCCTCTCCCCGATGTTATTCAATCTGTATATTGAGCAAGCAGTACAGGAAATAAAAGAAAAATTCGGAGTAGGTATTAAAATCCATGGAGAAGAAATAAAAACTTTGAGGTTCGGCGATGACATTGTAAATCTGTAAGAGACAGCAAAGGACTTGGAAGAGCAGTTGAACGGAATGGATGGTGTCTTGAAGGGAGGATATAAGATGAACATCAACAAAAGCAAAACAAGGATAATGGAATGTAGTCGAATTAAGTCGAGTGATGCTGAGGGAATTAGATTAGGAAATGAGACACTTAAAGTAGTAAAGGAGTTTTGCTATTTGGGGAGCAAAATAACTGATGATGGTCGAAGTAGAGAGGATATAAAATGTAGACTGGCAATGGCAAGGAAAGCGTTTCTGAAGAAGAGAAATTTGTTAACATCGAGTGTAGATTTAAGTGTGAGGAAGTCATTTCTGAAAGTATTTGTATGGAGTGTAGCCATGTATGGAAGTGAAACATGGACAGTAAATAGTTTGGACAAGAAGAGAATAGAAGCTTTTGAAATGTGGTGCTACAGAAGAATGCTGAAGATTAGATGGGTAGATCACGTAACTAATGAGGAAGTATTGAATAGGATTGGGGAGAAGAGAAGTTTATGGCACAACTTGACCAGAAGAAGGGATCGGTTGGTAGGACATGTTCTGAGGCATCAAGGGATCACCAATTTAGTATTGGAGGGCAGCATGGAGGGTAAAAATCGTAGGGGGAGACCAAGAGATGAATACACTAAGCAGATTCAGAAGGATGTAGGTTGCAGTAGGTACTGGGAGATGAAGAAGCTTGCGCAGGATAGAGTAGCATGGAGAGCTGCATCAAACCAGTCTCAGGACTGAAGACCACAAGAGAGAGAACGCAAAGCAGCAAATATATACCTTACACAATAAACAGGTCATTAGCATCACATCGACATAAGCAAATAAATGTTCATTTGTGATCTTAATAAATAAACATGAAGGCGCAAGCAGATAAATCACAAAGTATAACTTACATACCTAACCACATCAGCACAATTAATCAGGTGACAATTATAATTTAAATAAATAAGCACAGCAGGCACATAATAAAAAAATATGACATCAGTGAAAAGCAGTGCAGCCAAGCGATGCATAATATACACAAGTTACAACTCAGTTCATTAATAATCATTGTCAAAATCAGTTAACGTACACAAGCACGTCGTTTCACAAGTAATTTCATAGAACATGTAATTAGCGCAAAGTATGAATCACGTAATCGCGAGCAGTAAATTACGTCTAAAGTACGTACCTAAGTGGAAATATGTTACCTGAAAAATAAACTCAATTAATAATTACCTTTTTAGTTTATTACTTTCTTCTTCGAAATGACATTTTTCCTGAAATTTTCTCGATAGCAAGTCGTCTTAACGTCGGACACGCACAGAATTTACCTGAAGTTCTTAAATATTTTATAGAACCGTATCCTGAAAAATACTGAATGTTAATAACAGAATTCATCAAGTCACTATAGCTTTATACTGAATTTAGTCGGAGAAATTAGACTGTGTATTTATTTACGGCTGCCAGTGCATTCGCACCGAGCGCTCGATCAGCTGTAGGCGCGTGACGTAGAAAGCAATTGTTTGCGGTCAACGACTGCCTTGTGCGGCGCGCAGACTTCACTGTTGCTTTGAGTATCTGCCGCCGCCGGAAAACGGCGCGGTATCCTTGCATTCTCCGTGTGTTTACATACAACTGTTAGTTTCTCAAAAGTATGTCATTCTACAAAAATTTTTCAAAAGTATATCATTCCACAAAAATTTTAACGTTAGATATATGATGTATTCCCTTAGAGCGTCGTGATTTAAGAGTTTCTACTTCGACAGTGTTATCATGAATAATTTTGCGAATTCTATATGGACCGTTATAAAGCAGAAAAAATTTGTGACACAAGCCTTTTCCTTTGTGAGACAAACGATGAGACTTAATTAACACCTTCTGACCAACTGACAAGATTTTTAAACGACCAGGACGCTTAGCTGATTTCTCTCTTCTAGCAGCCGCAGATGCAATATTTTGTAGAGCCAGATTCACAACTTCAGAATGCCGCAGTTTCCGTGAAGGCGGAAAAGGAACGATTTCAGAAATGCGATTTGTCGGTGCTTTATTTTTTAATATCAGTATAGGTGGTAAAGAAGTTTAGTCATTAGGGAGTTCATTCAGAATGTTTTGAAAAATATGAAGATACTGATCCCACGTTCTGTGATTCTGATGACAATAAAGACGACACAATTTATTGATTTCCTTCATCCATCTCTCTGAAGCGTTAGATTGAGGGTGAAAAAGTGAAATGAAGATTGGTTTAATTTTACGACGCCGTAGAGTACGAAGCCAAATTTTAGAACGAAACTGTGATCCATTATCTGATATAACCTTATCAACATGACCAACTTCTTTAAGAAAATGGTTAATGAAAGCATTAGATACTGAACGAGCTGTTGCTTTGCGTAATGGTGTAAAACACACATATTTTGATGTCAATTCCACTGCTACGAAAATGTACGCAAAACCATTAGTAGATCGAACCACTGGACCGAACAAATCGACTGCAGCAATGTCCTTTAATTTCGCTGGAATGATAGGAAACAACGGTGCTCTGTGAGAAACTGTTGGCGGCTTAGCCTTTTGACATAATTTGCATTTGGCAAGAACAAATCGAATACGTTTTTCCATATTACTGAAGTAGCAATTTTCTCGTAATTTATGAAAGCATTTTCTGGGTCCAAAGTGTGCATAACTGAAATGTGTGTTCCAAATCAATTTATTGGCCCACTCATCAGGAATAAAAACTAACCAAACAGAGTTGTCGACCGATTTTCGTTTAAAAAGAATGTCGTTGCGAACTAAATAATGCTGTCTAATCGCTACGCTTTCCTTTCTCCTCCACTTCTCCTTAATGTCTTTCCAGATTGGATCCTTATTTTGCTCCTTAGCGACGTCCTGGAGCGAAGACGAAATAAAGTTCTCAAACGCAACACCTTGAATATACATCAAACAATAATTGTTTTCCTTGCAGTCCTCTTCAGAACTTTGTTTCAAACCCATAGGTGCACGTGATAAAGCATCAGCAACAATATTTGAAGGGCCCTGTATGTAAACAATACTAAAATTAAATTCCTGTAGGTACAACGCCCATCGTGACAATCTGCCATGAGTTAATTTCGTCGACATAAGACACTCCAGAGCTCGATGATCGGTGTAAACCTTAGTATGTCTGCCAAACAAAAATGTGCGAAATTTTGTAAAAGCCCAAACAACAGCCAAAGCTTCAAGTTCCGTAATCGAATTATTCTTTTCTGATTTAGAGAGAACACGACTTCCAAATGCAATAGTTTTCTGGACTACAACGCCGTTTTCTGCTATCTCTTGAAATAAATGTGCACCTAGGCCTTTGTGTGATGAATCCGTCGCCAAACAAAAATCTTTAGATAAATCTGGATGTGAAAGAAGTGGAGCAGCAACTAAAGCATCACGGAGTTGTTCAAATTCTGACTGAGCTTCGTCATCCCAACACCAATTAGATTTCTTTCCAGATAGTTCACATAAACGAGGTGTGGCCAAATTGTCCAATTTAACAAAGCGTCTAAGAAAATTACAGACACCAAGGAAACTACGAAGATCACGTTTTGTGGTAGGAACAGCGTAATTACGAATAGCGTCTAGTTTCTCTGGATCAGGAAGAATATCTTCTGTAGAAATAATATGACCGAGAAATTTCACCTGTGAACGACCAAATTCAGATTTCTCCAAGTTCACAGTAATGCCAACTCTTGCAAAGATACGTAACAATGAATCCAAAATTTTGTTGTGCTCACTCCAAGAATGTTTAGCAATAAGAATGTCGTCAACATATGAAGTAATATTGTCACGAAGATAAACAGGTAAAATTTCATTTAAACTACAAATGAATGCTGCAGAAAATATAGTAAGTCCAAACGGTAATTTCCGAAGTCACTTTTGGGTAAAATAGTCATATCCGGTTATTTTTTACACGCTCTCTAGATAGATTGATAGTCGAAGAGTTGTTTCGATAGATGCAAAGAATAGTAAAAGAGTAGGCAGCGGTACAGAAAACTAAAAGGGAAATAGCACCACTACAGCTCGGGGCCCTATGCTTGCTACGACACATATTCACTTAGAGTAGTGAATCCCCTGAGGACATTAACAGCTGCTCATAAATTTTAGTTCGTGACTTAGTGGCAAATTGGCGGAAGTGCGTACGTAAATTGATCTAACCATGAACATGGATGTATGTCATTCTTAGAATTGCGGAAGATCTTAAATTTCCGAACAGTCAAAAAGTGTTTATAGTCAAAGTTTTCGCCTCGTGGCGACAAAGACCTACCGCGTCTGTCACAGTCCGAATGTCGATTATTGTAAAGTTCGCGCGCCTGGCGCTCTCTTGTTGCATCCCGTAAATGAAACAAATTATTTTCTTCAAGCCCCTCTGGTATCTGTGATTCTAAATTTCTTGTGCCGTCTTTTCCCACGATTTCGCCTTCAATCAGTTTGACTTGCTTTTTTAATGCCTCAAATTCCCTTTTCACGCGTTCATTAAATTTTCCCTGATTTTCAACATGCTTATTTATGTTCTGGTACTCTTCGGTTTCTGCAAATGGCAATGGTGCTGTATCATCTGAATCTTTGTCCCCATGTAAACTAAGATTTGTCAATTTATCTGATATCTCCTCAACTCTTTCCGCTAAATCACCTATTTTTTCTCTCTGTTTATTTACGTCTTCCGTAAGTGTCGCGACTCGGGTTTCGGTATTAACACATTTAGTAGTTAACTGTTCATACTGTTGTGTTAGGTTATTTAATCTGTCATTTGGTACGGATTCCTCGATTCTCTCAAATATTTCTTCCTTGTCCTTTGCACGTTATAAATTTAACTCTGAAAATTTCTGTACTATTACGCGATCTCTTTCTTCCTGTTCTCTATCCTGTTCCCTTTGTCTAATCTCTACTGCAACTAATCTATTATTGTGAGCATTCAAAATCGGTTGTACTTCTTCTCTGATTTCTTTCTTTAATTCCTCTTTCATATTTTTGAAACATGTCCCTATTCGTGAATCTAACCGTGTTTCCAAAGTTCCCATCTCTGTTTTTAATTCAGATCCAAACCGTGTTTCCATTGTTCCCATCTGTGTTTTAATTGTCCCTATCTCTGTTTTTAATTCAGATCCCAAATTTAATATTACACCCATTAACTGCTCCATATTAGCCGGTTCGAAATTCTTTCCGCCCCTAACATTTCCCGCAAAACTAGCTTCCTTCGACATAGCTGTAAAGCTATCTGTGTTCGATACTATTCCAGAATCTTCTATCGTTAATCTCGTATTCAGTGAATTTTCTGAATGAGAAAAATTTTGAAATGGTTCCGGACTATTTTCCCGACTTATTACATTGTTTTCCACATCATTATTCATCACACTGTTCTCCTGTGTTGGCGAGTTCGCCATGTTAACAATTTCGTCCTTCTCACTATTCATCATTTTTGCCTTTTTCATTGATCGCGTAATCATTTACAAAACATTCAGAACTCGTCACTGTACGAAAATTACACACAATGCCTCCTATGTCCAACAATACCATTCACTCGAAATGTTTCCCTCAAACACGATTGACGAACAATTGAAATAATTGCACTAAATCGTCAAACGCGTATACAAGACAACAAATCAAATTCTAAAAAAAAGAAAATACCATTAGAAGAATGACAATTACCAAATCTACACATGCAAAATAGACTACAATTACTAAACTACAAATTACTACTACATTACTACTGTCTACTATTTTTACAATCAGAAGATTCCAAGGGACGATCCGAAGCAGCGGTCGCCATGTGCATGGGGGCTTTATTAAATATTAATGAAAATATTTTTTTTTTGTAGCTGTCTGTCCGATTACGCAAGTCTCGTAAACGGCTGGCCCTGACTAGTTTTAGTACGCAATCTGACTGCATAGAATAACAACAGACAATGAAAGAAAATTTTCGTTAACACAGTTAATTACTTAAGTCCCCAGCAACTATAAAATCTACGAAGCCAACATAGCACAAGTGTAGCTGTTCTGTGTGTGGAAGTATGACTCAACGTACACATCTGGCACGGTTCTTCTTCAACAAGACAAGAAATTTTAAATACCATTTATACAGACGTGATAAAAGAAAATTAGAAATACTATAATTGTGCAAGAAAACCAAAATTACACTCTAATACAAGAACACACGACAGATGCTTTGTTGACTGAACCTGTAATGACACACTTTTCAGGACACTAAAAGAATAAAAGAAAATAGAGTTTATTACCTCCATATATATTGACGAAATGCACTCTGACCATTACAATATCTCCATTAGAACAACATCTGCTATCTCTCCCATCAAACCACTGCATAAAACACGGAACAACACTCTCCACCACCACATCTCACTCTGACTTCACGGCAAGCAGTGTCCACCACAACTTCTCGGCAAGAACTGCCTGCCGCTACTTTTCAATAATCACTGCCAGTGGAGACGGCGGAACAATACTCTCTGGCGCGATCTTTGGCGCTGTGGCTCAGTGAAGCCACCTTTCACCGTCTATAGAGCTTCAGCAGCACTGAGGTATTGCCATGGAGACATTTAAAGAATAGCGTAACGTGATTGTTTGTAGAAGGTGCACGAAGCTGCTGCGCCCAATCCGCTTCAGCTCTCAGGGATCCTCTTACAGCGATTCGACTATATGCCACCTATGTGCGTCCTCTGCAAGTATTGTATGCAAGTCTCAATCTATTGCTCGGCTGTGGCCTGCTTGAAGCTCCTGCCGTGAAGTTACACCGGAATCTCTGTGTATTCTGTTTAATGTGACTACTTATTTGTGGCAGTGGTCTTACCATTGCTCCGATGGCCAGCTACTGCACCCAGTCCGCTTCAGCTGTCATGGATCCTCTTACAGCGATTCGACTATATGCCACCTATGTGCGTCCTCTGCAAATATTGTATGCAAGTCTAACTCCATTGCTCGGCTGTGTGCCTGCTTGAAGCTCCTGCCGTGAAGTTACACCGGAATCTCTGTGTATTCTGTTTAATGTGTCTACTTATTTGTGGCAGTGGTCTTACCATTGCTCTGATGGCCAGCTGGTACGACTTTATTAAGCTATATCTCTTTCAGTTTGATTGTTTAGCTATCCCTTTAGACAATCTGAAGACACTCACGAAGGTAAAAGGCGTTGTTAATAAAATAATGAATTGTAGCCAAGACAGTTTTTAATTCAAAAACCATAGTATAATTTCAGTTACCTTCTTTGATGTTGAAGTCATCCGCTTTGGTTATTGGCCCGAAACGTCGTGACTTGAAAGTTGAATACTCGAACAAGACGACAGAGGCATAACGAAACAGGAAAAAGTATATTCACAAAATATTTGCATTGTAGGTGTAAAATATATATGCTTACCGAATTTTTGTAATGTAACCAGCCGGTCATGCAGCTCTTCACCTACGACGCTAATCAAGGCAAGCCAATCCGTTGCGTGGAAACAGCACAGTAACAAGCGCCGACGGACAGGCGTGGGAAAACCAGAAAGGAAGTACGCCGTTTGGACGTACACATGTACGCAACAGTGCATGTAGCTGCCCAATTTTTGGTATAACAGCACAGATGTGTGCCACTGGAGGCCTTACAGCACGACGATGGAACAATGGTCGTAAAATGATCCTTGTAGCTGTTGTACGCTTCAGTCCAGAGACTGGTTTGATGAAGCTCTCCATCCTACTCTATCCTGTGCAAGCTTCTTCATCTCCCATTACCTTCTGCAACCTACATCCTTCTGAATCTGCTTAGTGTATTCATCTATTGGTCTACCTTTTCAATTTTTACCCTCCACGCTGCCCTCCAGTACTAAATTGGTGATCCCTTGATTCCTCAGAACATTCCCACCAACCAGCCACTTCTTCTAGTCAAATTGTGCCACAAACTTCTCTTCTCCCCAATCCTATTCAATACTTCCTCACTAGTTACGTGATCTACCCATCTAATCTTCAGCATTCTTCTGTAGCACCACATTTCAAAAGCTTCTATTCTCTTCTTGTCCAAACAATTTACCGTCCATGTTTCACTTCCATACATGGCTACACTCAACACACTCCACAATACTTTCAGAAACGACTTCCTGACATTTAAATTTATACTCGATGTTAATAAATTTCTCTTCTTCAGATACGCTTTCCTTGCCACTGCCAGTCTACATTTTATATCCTCTCTACATCTACCATCATCAGTTATTTTGCTCCCGAAATAGCAAAACTCATTTACTACTTTAAGTGTCTCATTTACTAATCTAATTCTCTCAGCATCACCCGATTTAATTCAACTACGTTCCATTATCCTCGTTTTCTTTTGTTGATGTTCATCTCATATCCTCGTTTCAAGACACTGTCCATTCCGTTCTACTGCTCTTCCAGGTCCTTTGCTGTCTCTGACAGAACTGCAATGTCATCGGCGAACCTCAAAGTTTTTATTTCCTCTCCATGAATTATAATTCATACTCCGAATTTTTCTTTTATTTCCTGTACTGCTTGCTCAATATGCAGACTGAATAACATCGGAGATAGGCTACAATCCTGTCTCAATCCCTTCCCAACCACTTCTTCTCTTTCATGCACCTCGACTCTTATAACTGCCATCTGGTCTCTGTACAAATTGTAAATAGTCTTTCGCTCCCTGTATTTTACCCCTGCCACCTTCAGAATTTGAAAGAGAGTATTTCTGTCAACATTGTCAAAAGCTTTTTCTAAGTCTACAAATGTTAGAAACAAAGGTTTGCCTTTCCTTAACCTATCTTCTAAGATAAGTCGTATGGTCAGTATTACCTCACGTGTTCCAACATTTCTGCGGAATCCAAACTGATCATCCCCGAGGTCGGTTTCTACCAGTTTTCCATTCGTCTGTAAAGAATTCGTGTTAGTATTTTGCAGCCGTGACTTATTAAACTGATAGTTCGGTAATTTTCACGTCTGTCAGCACCTGCTTGCTTTGGGATTGGAGTTATTATATGCTTCTAAAAGTCTGAGGGTATTCGCCTGTCTCATACATCTTGCTCACTAGATGGTAGAGTTTTGTTGGGCCTGGCTCTCCCAAGGCTGTCAGTAGTTCTAATGGAATGTTGTCTACTCCATGGGCCTTGTTTCGACTTAGGTCTTTAAGTGCTCTGTCAAACTCTTCACGCAGTATCATATATCCTATTTCATCTTCGTCTACATTCTCTTCCATTTCTACAATATTGTCCTCAAGTGGTTCCCTTTTCTCCAAAGGTCTCTTTAACTTTCCTGTAGGCAGTATCTATCTTACCCCTAGTGATATATGCCTCTACATCTTTACATTTGTCATCTAGGCATCCCTGCTTAACCATTTTGCACTTCCTGTAGATCTCATTTTTGAGACGTTTGTATTCCTTTTCGCCTGCTTCATTTACGGGATTTTTGTATTTTGTCCTTTCATCAATTAAAATCAATATTTCTATTGTTACCCAAGGATTTCTACTAGCCCTCGTCTTTTCACCTACTTGAACCTCTGCAGCCTTCACTCTCTCATCTGTCACAGCTACCCATTCTTCATATACTGTATTTCTTTCCCCCATTCCTGTCAATTGTTCCCTTATGCTCTCACTGAAACTCTGTAGAACCTCTGGTTCTTTCAGTTTATCCAGGTCCCATCTCCTTAAATTCACACCTTTTTGCAATTTCTTCAGTTTTAATCTACAGGTCATAACTAATAGATGGCGGTCAGAGTCCACATCCGCCCCTGGAAATGTCTTACAATTTAAAACTTGGTTCCTAAATCTCTGTCGTACCATTATATAATGTATCTGAAACCTTCCAGTATCCCAATTCCTCTTCCATGTATTCAACCTTCTTTTATGATTCGTGAACAAAGTGTTAGCTATGATTAAGTTGTGCTGTGTGCAAAATTCTTTTTTTCCTTACCCCCATTCCGTATTCACCTACTACGTTTCCTTCTCTTCCTTTTCCTACTATCTAATTCCAGTCACCCATGACTATTGAATTATCGTCTCCCTACACTATCACTTCCGTTATCTCATCATACGTTTCATCATTCTCTTCGTCATCTACGGAGCTAGTTGGCATATAAATGTGTACAACTGTGGTGGGCGTGGGATTCGTGTCTACCTTGACCACAATAATGCGTTCACTATGCTGTTTGTAGTAGCTTACCGGCATTACCAAGATTTGATTTTGTATTTATAGCCCTGTAGTCACCTGACCAGAAGTCTTGTTCCTCCTGCCACCGAACTTCACTAATTCCCACTATATCCAGCTTTTACCTATCCATTTCCCTTTTTAAATTTTCTAACCTACCTATCCGATTAAGGGATCTGTCATTCCACTATCCGGTCCGTAGAACGCCAGTTTTCTTTCTCCTGATAACGACGTCCTCCTGAGTAGTCCCCGCCCGGAGTTCCGAATGGGGGACTAATTTACCTTCGAAATATTTTACCCAAGAGGACGCCATCATCATCTAACCATACGGTAAAGCTGCATGCCCTCGGGAAATACTACGGCTGTAGTTTCCCCTTGCTTTCAGCCGTTGGTCGTACCAGCACAGCAAGGCCGTTTTCGTTAGAGTTACAAGACCGGATCAGTCAGTCATCCAGACTGTTGCTCCTGCAACTACTGAAAAGGCTGCTGCCCCTCTTCAGGAACCACACGTTTGTCTGGCCTCTTAACAGACGTCCCTCTGTTGAGGTTGCACATGCGGTACGGCTATCTGTATCGCTGAAGCACGCAAGCTTCACCACTAACGGCAAGGTCCATTGTTCATGGGTAACCGATGGAAATCGACACCTTGTCAATTACAGTCGGTTTAATGCCCAACAGTAACTAATGTCACTGTAAATTTAGGACAAACTCAGCTAGATTGCTAACGAACCCAGCGAAAGTAACTGGCTACAAATTACATTTGGCAAAGGACTCTTCATGACAGCGATAGAAGTAGCTGCGCGTTTTGAATGCGCAAAATAATATTGGAACAGGGCAGTAACTGATAGGTGTTGTGTAGACGTGTGTCTAGACGAATTTGACTCTTTTCGTTAACGCAGGCAGTCGACTGCTCCAAAGGACAGATGACACATTAATCTTCAGCGTGCGGACGATGCAGTTCGGGTGTCTCTGTGATTTTTTAAGGGTACTTTACGTACCATATCTGGCACCCACTGATTGAGGACATCGAGCCCACGAACCGGGATGAGACACCGTGTCCAGGAACCGGGAGAAATGTTTGTCCCTCATATTCAGTGTAGTGGGACAGGGTTCGCAACTGTAGTAACTGCTTCGAAACAAACGGTGGCACCAGCTAATGTTTTATTTTCATCTCTACGACCTGTTTCAGCCATCAAGGACATTTTCAAGTAGTTACCTGCACAATACTGAAAAACGAGATACGAATGGAAGAAAGTGTACGAAAAAAAGTGACGACAAACACTATCGAAACAGGACAATGTTCTGTCGTATTACAACTTGCCCAAAATTTAAGAAAGTAATTCATATAACATCAGTTTTCCAGACAAGCCTTACGGAGGTACAGAGATCGGTGAGACTGAAATTTGCAAAGGAACACATTACAGTCTCGCATAGCATGAGAAAGTACGTGGTAATCACGCGGGCATACTCGTAATCAGTTTCTTTTGAACCTAAACACTGCGGTGAAAATTTATTTCTCGTCTTAAAGGATTTTCGATGTTTACGACTGCGACTCTGCTACTGAGTGCGAATCGTACATTATGTAGCACTGAGATTTCATTGTTCCATGACGGTGTTTACAGGAGATAGGATATTACTTTAATTACATTTTGTTGTTCGTATTAGAAAAGTTTAGTGACTGGGAAATGTGGAACCTCGAAACAGCACTAAAAAATAGCAAGTTCTCAGATTATACGAGGGCTTTTCGGAAAGTAAGATCCGATGAGTTGCGAAAGGGAAACCACAGTGCAAATCCAATGTAGCTTCGGATATATGAGTTGAACAGTGTCTCTAGTATGCCCGTCGTTCACATCACATTGCTCTTTTCAGTTATGAGCACACAGTGAGCACTAAAGATGCTCTAGAAAGCAATGTCTCCCGCTAAGTATGAGTGCCTTCGACAAATTTCGCCTGGTTTCATGCAGCCCACACAACGTAATTTTCATGCGTTTCCTTCTTCATGAGAATTATCGGTCGTACACTGCAGGAGAAGTGGGGACAGTCCTGAAGCGTTTTCTATGGAAAGTATTTGATGACCCATCATACAGCCCCAATTTGGCACCTCCCTGCAGACATGAACTTCTCGCTATGAAGACAACATTCTGGCACAGATAACAAGCTGCAGATCGTCGTAGTTAATTGTCCGAAAGCACAGGCGGCTGCCTTGTATAACGAGGCTATTGAAAAGCTTCTACAGTGCCACGACAAATGTCTCAGTCGGAGCGGCGCCTATTCAGATAAGTAGTTGGAACGCGTAGCTTACTGTTGCAGAGAAAACATTTTCGATGTTCACTACGGTTTCCATTTCGCGAACGATCGGACCTTGCTTTCCTAATAGCCCTGGTATCACGCCATTCTTCACTTATAATATGCTAACTGCGTGGTTCGTATTTTTGTCCTACGTAAGTTTCAAGAGTGTTTCTCGTATACAGTAGTTAAACAATAATAATTTTCCCGATAGTAAGAGCCATGGCTGTGGATGTCAGATGTTATACTACTGAACTATGAGATTCTTGTCACTACGAATGGAACAGACATAAGCCTTACATACGCTCCGCTATATAGGTTCATTTTTTCCACCGTGTGCAACCTGTAGGGATAGATCGATGAGAGAATATGGATCAAGAAAGGTCTGGTGACCGTATGTCTGGAAATGCATGGTTTGCATGCTAGAGACCATTTACCCAATCACACATTGTTACAGAGACTGGGGTCGAATGTACATAGCTTCCTCCTATAGGGTGGTACTGTTCCTCATTCGTCATGCCCATGAGCCCTCTCCTGCCGTAGTAGTTCTTCTCGTGCTGATTCACCTTGTAGTGGATGTTATACCGGCTTCGAATCAAGAGCTTCCCCACTTATGGAAAGGCAAACGGCAACGGGCGGCCGGCAGCAAGGTAGTATCAGGAGACTTACCCCCGCCGACAACAACCCCAACATTCAATGTTTGCAACAGTGTTTCGCAGTTTGTCTGAGACAGGGTCTTTTCAGGAAGCAGGATATCACGAAGGACGTACCCGGATTGTTCGGACGCCAGACTTGGAGGAAAATGAGGTTAAGACTATGGAAGGTGGCCGCAGGCTATTCAAGTTAAACCAGACGACCGCATGGAACATTCTCCTCGACAATTGTTACTACTCTCATCACTCACTGCGTGTGCAGGACTTACTAGCAATAGACTTTCCACATCGGGAGCAGTTTTGTCAGTGGCTTCTTCAACAGGCAACCACGATTACGCGATTTGTATCATCCATCCTATTCACTGATGAAGTCACCTTTACGTGAGTGGTATCTTCAACTTTCAGTCTTGTGTGGGACAGTATGCAGAACCCCCATGGTATGGTGACAGCGAATCATTAGCATCTGTGGACCCGAAATGCGTGGGCCGGAATAATTGGCGACCGCATTTTGGGACTAGTCTTCCTTTCACGTCACCTAACAGGCCAGGATTATCGGCGTTTCTTGCGAGAGACTTTGCCTCCACTGACGGAAGAAGTTTCACTGATGATTCGAAGAGTTATGTGGCCGGTGCCTGATGGTGCTCCAGTCAATTTCGCCGTTAACGCCCGGACCCATCTCAGTCGCGTCTTCTCTAGTACAGTAGCATGGCCTGCTCGTTCACTGGATATCACCCCGTGCGATTTCTAATTATGGGGCCGTCTCAAAAGTATTGTTTATTCAGAGCCCATTCCGTATGTAGAGACACTGGAGCAACGTATTCATGCTACCTTTGACACTGTTAGGCTACTGCCTGGCCGATGTGGACGTGTGAGACAGAACATGCTACGGCGCGTTCACGCATGCGTTGAGGCACGTCGAAACCACTTTCAACTCAATCTGTAACTGCGATTGGATGGTACAGCACGTATTAGACTGTAGTATCTGTAATAATAACGCTGTTGTTATAATGAATACGTTGTTTGAACATTTATTCAGTGAAACCGTTAAGTACACTGATCTACCAGAACACTATGAGCAGCGAGCTACTATCGACATAAATCCGTCCAGGTGATAGCAACGTCACATGGTGAGGAGTGACTGTTAGTAAGACACATAGTCGGCGCTTGTAGTATCGGTGAGCGTTCTGTCCATGTGTAGAATGTGGAAGGCGTCAGATATACCTGAGTTTGACCGTGGCATAGTGTGACGACCCAGAGACTCAGCACGAGTATTTCGGAAACCGCACGACTTCGAGGAGTGCTGTGGTGAACGTCTTCAACACGTGGCGATTCTATGGTGAAACCACGTCCACACGTCGTGGGGTTGCGCAGCCATCCTTCACCACAGATGTCGTACGTCATAGGATGGACAGACTGGTAAAACAGTACAGGCGACGAACTGTGGAGGAACTAACATAAGACTAATGCTGGGCGGAGAGCAAGTGTGTCTGAACACACGGTACACCGAAGACTCCTAATAATGAGATTCTGCAGACGACGACTCATGCAAGTGGCAACGCTAACACCACGACGTTGGCAACTACGAATGCAATGCACACGTGACTACCGGCCTGGACGCTTTGCATGGTCTTATGAATCCCGATATCTCCTCCTTCGCCATGCCGATTGAAGGGCGCGGAGCCGTCCTCGTGCAGGGGTACAGCTCCTTCACACCTGTAAGGCTGGACGGATATAAGCTAGCGGCGGCTGCGATATGTTCCGGGCAACATTCAGGTGGGAATCGATGGGTCTGGGTCCAATGAAGCTCACGCAAGGCACCTAAACGATCAAGGAGTGTCCTACACTGTTCTCAGTCCGTGTTTCCCACGGCAGTGGCATTTAGCAACAAAGTAGTGCACCATGTCACAAGACCAGAAGCATGATGGAGGTTTTCAAGGGACACCGTGGCGAGTTCCAGTTGATGTCCTGGTCTCCAACTCGCCAGATCTGAACAGTTACACTCCTGGAAATTGAAATAAGAACACCGTGAATTCATTGTCACAGGAAGGGGAAACTTTATTGACACATTCCTGGGGTCAGATACATCACATGATCACGCTGACAGAACCACAGGCACATAGACACAGGCAACAGAGCATGCACAATGTCGGCAGTAGTACAGTGTATATATACCTTTCGCAGCAAAGCAGGCTGCTATTCTCCCAAGGAGACGATCGTAGAGATGCTGGATGTAGTCCTGTGGAACGGCTTGCCATGCCATTTCCACCTGGCGCCTCAGTTGGACCAGCGTTCGTGCTGGACGTGCAGACCGCGTGAGACGATGCTTCATCCAGTCCCAAACATGCTCAATGGGGGACAGATCCGGAGATCTTGCTGGCCAGGGTAGTTGACTTACACCTTCTAGAGCACGTTGGGTGGCACGGGATACATGCGGACGTGCATTGTCCTGTTGGAACAGCAAGTTCCCTTGCCGGTCTAGGAATGGTAGAACGATGGGTTCGATGACGGTTTGGATGTACCGTGCACTATTCAGTGTCCCCTCGACGATCACCAGTGGTGTACGGCCAGTGTAGGAGATCGCTCCCCACACCATGATGGCGGGTGTTGGCCCTGTGTGCCTC
The DNA here is from genome assembly GCF_023864275.1 of Schistocerca cancellata. Lineage (NCBI taxonomy): Eukaryota > Metazoa > Arthropoda > Insecta > Orthoptera > Acrididae > Schistocerca > Schistocerca cancellata. The sequence continues at coordinate 629,639,051 of NC_064630.1, forward strand.
GGTCGTATGCAGTCCTGATTGTGGCGCTCACCTGCACGGCGCCAAAAACGCATACGACCATCATTGGCACCAAGGCAGAAGCGACTCTCATCGCTGAAGACGACACGTCTCCATTCGTCCCTCCATTCACGCCTGTCGCGACACCACTGGAGGCGGGCTGCACGATGTTGGGGCGTGAGCGGAAGACGGCCTAACGGTGTGCGGGACCGTAGCCCAGCTTCATGGAGACGGTTGCGAATGGTCCTCGCCGATACCCCAGGAGCAACAGTGTCCCTAATTTGCTGGGAAGTGGCGGTGCGGTCCCCTACGGCACTGCGTAGGATCCTACGGTCTTGGCGTGCATCCGTGCGTCGCTGCGGTCCGGTCCCAGGTCGACGGGCACGTGCACCTTCCGCCGACCACTGGCGACAACATCGATCTACTGTGGAGACCTCACGCCCCACGTGTTGAGCAATTCGGCGGTACGTCCATCCGGCCTCCCGCATGCCCACTATACGCCCTCGCTCAAAGTCCGTCAACTGCACATACGGTTCACGTCCACGCTGTCGCGGCATGCTACCAGTGTTAAAGACTGCGATGGAGCTCCGTATGCCACGGCAAACTGGCTGACACTGACGGCGGCGGTGCACAAATGCTGCGCAGCTAGCGCCATTCGACGGCCAACACCGCGGTTCCTGGTGTGTCCGCTGTGCCGTGCGTGTGATCATTGGTTGTACAGCCCTCTCGCAGTGTCCGGAGCAAGTATGGTGGGTCTGACACACCGGTGTCAATGTGTTTTTTTTCCATTTCCAGGAGTGTATAACAGATCTGGGATGTGATAGAAGTGGCGTAAAAGATCGTCGGCCCCTCCTCGGAATTTACGAGGATTAGGTGACATGTGTGTGCAGTTGTGGTGCCAGCTGCCGCCGGCGACCTACCAAGGCCTCATTCCTCCCACGCCGGAACGCTTGGCAGCTGTTATCCGTGCCACAGCTAGACATATCGGCTATTAGGCGTGTGGCCATAGCGTTCTGGCTGACCAGTGTAAGTAGCGCTAAACTCAGTATAGGTCTACGTACACGCAGTTCCACAATTCTGTAACATAAGTGGAATAACAAGGCTTCTTATAACGCCAAAGGTGTCCTCAAGAGGAGGCAAGAAGGTACGCTTTCCCTCTCCTGAAATCTTTGTGATGCATACATTTTACATATTACAAAAGCAATATTTGTCTGTGGAAATGGAAATGAGTGTTTGGCGTCATTGGCCGAGAGGCACCTTGCAGGGCAGGTCCGACCGCCTCGGTGCAGGTCTTATTACATTCGACGCCACATTGGGCGACCTCCGCACCAGATGGGAATGAAATGATGATGAAGACAACACAACACCCAGTCCCTGAGTGGAGAAAATCTCCGACCCAGCCGGGAATCGAACACGGGCCCTTAGGACTGCAGTCCGTCACGTTGCGGTGACCACTCAGGTATCACGGCGGACAATGTTTCTCTATGATTCTACTGAAAAGAAGATGCAGCATTCTCGAGAGCAACGGGAAATATTGTAAACTTGTTTCATTGTTCACTGTTCACGGAATATTACACAGTTTCTGCAGTCTTTTCCCTATCGCTGCTTCGTGAACCCCTTACGAGGATTAGAAACAGTCCTCTCCAACACACTTGCGTGCCAGTTCCAACGACAATTATAGCACATTATAAGCGTGGCTTCAGTATGCATACCCGCGACATCGGCCTCCATTTTCCACAAGGATACTACTTCCTCTTGCAGCACAGTGTAATCATAAAGGTAGTTCAGCATTCCTCTGTGGACAAAGAAGGGCCATCACCGAGTGAGGAGCCACCATTCAGTTTTACAGGGGAGCTATATTGCAGTTGATTCTGAAGCACTTATACAGCACTGTGCCTATAGCAGTCGAACGGAGAGAGGATGAAAATAAAATTTGTTTGCCTAAACGATCCTCCCAGGAATTGCAGGATTCCTAAACTCCATGGAGTGTAAAACAGGACAACATGCAATTACAGTGTTACAATTTTGTAGTCCAGTTGGTGTGGCTTCTCGATAATGAATCGAACTATCTGGAAACGTGATGACCCTCTCAATTCAGCCCTATGCTGTTAATTCGATTTCAGGCGCCGACTTCTGGGAACTTTTACAACGTTTACCATAGGATTGTTCTGATCCTCTCTAACACCACAAGAAACTTACGTCTGAAAACATTACTTTCAGTTTTAACCCATGCGCTCGCGCGCGCATGTGTGTGTGTGTGTGTGTGTGTGTGTGTGTGTGTGTGTGTGTGTGTGTGTGTGTTTGTGTCTTTCACATCTCCTCCATGTGTGTGTCTGTTTTTCACATCTCCCTCTAAATAACTGGACCGATTTGAACGAATCCTGGTTACATATACCTTACTGTAAGACGAAAATCGCTGTGGGGATAAGAACAATGTACCTATCAAAGTGGTGGGGGTGGAAAAGAAGCAACTCGTGAATTCCCAGCGACTTACAACAAACTTTACACATAATTTCATGTCGTTAAGAATTGTTTTCTCGCTAACACCCTCCACAAAATAATACAAATGTGCGTAAATTCCTTCGGAACCAATCTGCTTAGATCTTCGGTCCTACGCTTACACACTACTTAAACTAACTTATTCTAAGCACAAGACACACACCCATGCCCGAGGGAGGACTCGAACCTCCGGCAGGAGGGGCCGCGCAATCCGTGACATGACGTCTCAAAGCGCGCGGCCACTCCACGTGGCCAAAATAATAAAAGGAAAATGTTTATGGGTTACTACTTTTCCGTTGCTCGTGCAGTAAAAGTACGGGATAAGGCATGAAGTTTTAATTTATTACTTCCCTACTACTACCTGTATTCACGACACATTTTGCAGACGATATGCAATATAACACTGAATGTAAATGCTAAATTATATGATTGTACGACACATAGTTCAGAAGATATGGCTTAAAAATAATGAGATGCGTAAAATCTGCAGCATCGTTCATGACGTCTAAATTTATGACTTCCTTGCTACTTACTCCGTTCGCCACAAATTTTGCATACGGTATCCACATATGCCGTTAAATGTACCTACACAAACATATCATTGTACGACACATAATTGAAGAGATATGACGTCATAAACATTAACCATAAAGACATATTGTGTGGTTTGGGCGTGGACGCACAGCTGTTAGTACTTAGGCAACTCCGCTTTTCTCCGCTAGTTATATTATACTAATTAAGACAAGTCGTGAAAACAATGCATAAACCCATTAACATTTACAAGGATGAAGTGTTTTTAGCAAACACAGCGTTATAGTTGGCGCCATTGTTAAAAACAGTTTTTTTAAGTTGGTTTCATGTTTCTCTGTTATGATAAGAATTATTGTTTCAGTTTTTACTGATAACTTTTGATGCGGTTGCACCCGTGGTCTAGGGGACAGTCTGGCTTTAGCGGTCACCCGCAGTGGACGCGCTGTACTTCCGCCCGCGGAGAGTGTGTGCTCATGTTTGTTTACATTGCGACTTGGACAGCGCGCGGGCTTCGCGCACAGAGGTCACAGCAAATAAGTTCAGAAAATCGACATTACGTTTAAAATTATTCCTTGGTCGTGGAACGTATCGCCCTTTAAGTCGCCGCCTGACGTCCGGCGGCCTACGAAATCAGGTGAACAGTTGATGGATAGTGTTACGCTCCTTCCTGAACCGGTTGGGGACGAGGTGACTGACGATATGACTTTCGAAATGCCCTTAGTTACGGTGGCTGCTTCTGCTACGCGCGTTGCCGTCGCTGATGTCAAACGTGACTCCTTGGTCGACTCTATGGCTGTGTCTTTGTCCCTGACCGGCGAGATTCCCTCCAGTCTTGTGACACGGAAGGATGATTGCGCAAAAACGCTTCCCTAAACGGCGCAAAAGACGGCATCGTGCGAAGTAAGAAGGGACTCTTCCCCCTGACCAATTGATAGACTATCTGTTAAGGAGATCATGAAATATGGCAGTGTCAGTAGCCGTTGAACATGTGGATGCCATGGCAGCCGGCCGTTGTGGCGGAGCAGTTCTAGGTTCGAATCCTGCCTCGGGCATGGATGTGTGTGATATCCTTAGGTTAGTTAGGTTTAAGTAGTTCTAAGTTCTAGGACACTGATGACCTCAGATGTTAAGACTCATGTGCTCAGAGCCATTTGAACCATTTTTGATGCCATGGCGATGGAGTCACCACGGGCGTCGAGCGAGGATTATTCAAGAAACAGCAAATTCCGTGCAGAAGTCGTCACCGTTAAAGGAGACCACCTGCTGATGTCCACTTGTGCGCCGTGCGAGGGTCGCCGGTAGCTCCTGCTGTCGGCTGCCCCGGCATCTTCACAGGAGCGATCAACATCCCTCCAGCCTGGTAGGACGTAGCTCCAGTCGTACCGTATAGCGTCAATGAATGTCTACGTGTTTAAAAAAAACAAAAACAGATCGGACCGATAGTCTGATGAAAAAAATTGTGACCATAGACGTGAGGTAACGGAAATTTATTCTACATTCGGGTCACTGTTCAATTCGCGACCATGTCGCAGCTTGTGAAAGTGAATGTCAACGGCGTCCGAGCGCCGGTCAGGATATCTCTTCTGAAAGAAATGATACGGTGTTCGGAGCTAAACCTCGCATTGTTATACAGGAGATGCATATAGCAGCGCTGCCCCGGATAGCAGGATACGAATTCTATGCCTCTCAAGGCATTCATCTTGACCATGGATTGGCGGTCTATGTATGCGAAGGCATCCTGATTGGAGACGTCATCTATCTCCCATCTGCCAGGGGTATAGCTTTTACGATTCACGCCACGCGTGTCATTAATGGGGGAGGAGATTAGTGTTTAACGTTCCGTCGACAACGAGGTCATTAGAGACGGAGCGGAAGCTCGGGTGAGGGAAGGATGGGGAAGGAAATCGGCCGTGCCCTTTCAAAGGAACCATCCCGGCATTTGCCTGAAGCGATTTAGGGAAATCACGGAAAACCTAAATCTGGATGGCCGGAGACGGGATTGAACCGTCGTCCTCCCGAATGCGAGTCCAGTGTGCTAACCACTGCGCCACCTCGCTCGGTGTGTCATTAATGTTTATGCGCCTTCTGGTACTGGATGTCGGCGTCAAAGAGCACGATTTTATGAGGAGGAGATTGTCCCACTGTTCTTAGGTCGACATGAACTCCTTCTCTTTGGAGGGGACTTTAACTGTGTGCTCGGCCGGATAGATCAACACCCGAATTTTACACCGTGCCAGGAGCTGTGTCTCATTGTTCATGACCTAGTCCTAGGAATACCCGGGATTCATGTTTCACACGAGCCATTTGTCTAATCGGTTAGACCGAATTTATTATTCCTGTAGACTGGTTGATGCGGTGCTCGATGTAGCGCTGGTCCTTGGTGTTCTCTGACCACTGCGCGTACCTATGTACATTCCTCCTTCCCCGCCAGGAGGTTGGCAGGAGTCTAGCACCACGGAAACTTAACGCTCAGCATCTGCAGGGTCCTGATCGTCGACAACACATCACTGAGGTGCGGACAAGATGCAAAAAACGTCTCCGATTCTACGCATCCGTCCTGGACGTGACAGAAATATGCCAAGCCAATCCTTCGGCGCACTTTCGTCACTTGTTACAAGGAGGTAACCGCTTGGCTCGGGCTCACTACAAACATCTTCTTCAGCGTTCTCCGTGACCTTTATGGCCAGACAACTCGACCGGAAGTACAAACTGAGCGCAGCATGATTAAGGTGAAGCTACTAGCGATTACACGCCGGAAACTACAGGTGGCTGTAGTCCGTGCCGGCAGACCTGATGTGCTGTGGCTGGAGAATCGCTCCACGCATCATATTGTCCACGATCGCAGACAGCACAAACAAAACTTAGTCAACGAACTCGTGATCATCGTGCGCGGCTAGGTCGCCTGCCAAGCGGACATAGTCGACTGCTTTGTCGAACATTATCGCCGAGTCTACCGAGACGATGATGGGGCTGTCTTGGACTACGGTCCTACTGCCGTGGACAATCGGCGCACCTTCTCGCTTGAGGAAAGGGGTTACGTTAAAGGAACCTTTCACCTCCGAGGAAGTCACTATCTCTTTCTTCAGAGGGTGCGCAGTCAATTCACCAGGCATCGACTGATTCTCTACTGAACTTTTTGTGGTCTCATGTCTGCTTGATGTACGGAGATGTACAATGAACTGATCAAGTCTGTAGTTGCGAATCCGCCAGCCTTTGTCGAGGGCATTATTGTTCCTGTTCGTAAACCGACGCCTGGAATTACTGCGGTCCTTTACCGTCTTATCTTCTTATCAAATAATGATTACAAGATTTATGTGCGGTTAGTGGAGCGCGCTGCAGACCCCTCTTGACACGTGTCCCCTCCACCGCGCAATCTACGCCAGGTGGCACAGCTAACACCCAGGCAGCAACTGGAGACTGTCGTGACGTGACTGCGCTGGCAGAGACGTCCAGACTTTGTGCGGCGACTATTGCCGCAGGTTTTGAAAGCGCGTTCGACAGGATGCGCCATGTCTTGCTCTATTGTGTCTTAGAACGGATGAGCTTCCCTCCCCGCCTTATCAGCGTCCCTTCGGAGGCTCTTGAGCAGCGAGCGTTCTTTGGTCCAGGTCAATGGGCGTCTGGCAGCTCCGATACCGATTCAACGGTCGGTCCGACGAAGCTGAGCCCGGCCATTTATCTTTAGGCAGAGTCGCTGGAGCCGGTCATAAGCCTGCTGCCTGGACTTCCCTTAACGGTTACACATTCCGATGTCGTGCATACGCCGATGATCACCTGCTGCTGGCTGTTTACCGGGAGGAACTCGCACGGATCATCGATACCATCAGGGTTCATGGGAGGGTTACAGGAAGTATGACGAATGTGTGCAAATCCACGGCGCTGTCTGCTGGTTGCGGGCTACCCCCGGAAGTTCTGGCACTTCTTCCCTGTGTCCAACCTTCACGTCGTCAACGTTTCGTACAGCGGCGGTCAACTTTCGTCAGGTTTTGAGAATTACCAACATCATAAACGACGCCGCGGTGCAGGGACGTCTGTGCACTGACTTTCCGTGATACAGCCTCCTGTCAATGCCGTGAAAATACCTTACTTTAGGCATCACTTTATGTGACATGCATTTCATCAGTCACAGCTCCCTACGCCGCCTTTGCAGCATGTTGCCTACCTGAGAGCCTATATAGCATCGAGAAGAGTTCATATTGCGCAGGTTCTACCGCTGCCGATTACTATAGGACGTTGTATTCAAGCAGTATTCGGATACTTCTGACGGCTGGGTCCACCTTCAAAGTACGCCGTGACACCCCCCCCCCCCCCCCCCCCAACGCGTACAGGAGGGCATGGTCTCAAGAGCGTCGGCTATCATGCAGCGGCACTTCACATGGCAGCAATGGGTAAACAGTGGAGCACTGCCGACGCCTCCTTTACGCACCATTTACTTGCCGTTCTTGTGCCGATATCCCCCTCTCGGCCGGTCGCGGTCGGTAGCATCTTGCCCACGTTTGCACGCATCGCGGCCTTCATAGTGCAGCTCAGCTATGTTCGCGCCATACTCCCACGAGCGCCTGTCTTGGGCGAAGGATTTTTACGTCTTTTTCCTGTGCGGTATCGCCTCTAACGTTGTAGAACGCAAGTTCCCGTTATTGCTTTGGACTGTGATTTGTCACCACATTCATCATAGCTTATTTCCGACGCAAATAAGAGACTTGCTATTATGCTACCTGTGGAAAGCATCTAACTAATCAGCGGTTCCATGCCACACGACTGGCGGTATCTCCCCTCTGCGCTGTCTGTCACAGTGTCGACGATGATCACCTCCGATTGAGCAGCGTAGCCGGTGCGGATATCTGACTGCCGCGGAGACAAATGGTCGCGTGTTTTCTAAGACTGCAGCCGCATGTTATTGACCCCGAGTCCTTTCTTTACCCAGTGGTGGAATATTTTCCTGTAACAAAGCGTAGGACAGTTTTCTGGACTTTGGCCTACCTATTTGGAGATATTCATCGCTCGCGTCTTGATTTTTGGTAATACTTGCAGAGTGCACATGTGAAGGTTTGCGCGCAATTCCCGTTAACACCCGTATTTTGTCCAATTATCTTACCAGCGTTTTTACCAGGCCTCCACTAAGTTGGCGCGTTCCTGGCGTGTCAGGTGTCCGTCCGATTCGGAATGAAACATGAAGCGATTACGCCTTGGGTTCGGGCCGTCTACCATCGTTTCTCTCCTTGCGAAATTTCCAAGATTCCGGATGGGTGGACATGTTTTAATTTCTTTTTCCTCTTCATATATGTGCACAAAAAAATTAAATAAATAAATAAGTAAAATTAATAGGAACAATGTAAGGCTGCAGCACGAAGGCAGGAAGGACGAGGCATCGTGGACAGCCCTCGGGATTCGACCCATGCGACCTTGTCTCCTCCAACATATAGCTCACTGTGGCACTAACAACAAAAAGAAGAAGAAGAAAGAAACGTAATAGAAGTAAAAAAAAATGTAGCGTCTTTCTTTAGTAATCAAAACGTCCTCGGTCCCGGGTTCGAAACTCGCGACTGATTAAATTTTGATTAATATCAACATTGGCGACCGAAGACATCAGGCGTAAGAAGTCAGTCTCATTCTGCCAACGGTCTTTCCAAAGCGGGCGGAGGAGCGGAGAGAGTTTCAGGACACTCTCTTGTCCTTTGGGTGGGAAACTGCCCCTGAAGGCGGAAGAATCAGCAATGATCAACGGCATGAGGAAGCAAAATGCAATGAAAACCACTGCATTGAAGGCAAGTAACGGGTAACCACAGGACATGTGGCCTGTAATTGAACAAGTGTTATCATGATCTCTCCAAGGGCGAAAGATTCCGAAAAATTCCCATCGGATCTCCGGGAGAGGATTGCCAAGCGAAAGTTGACCTTAAGGAAAAGATTCAGTAATAACGAAAGGATAACATTCTACGAGTCGCGGCTGAAATGTCAGAAACTTGAACGTTGTAAGGAAACTAGAAAGCCAGAAAATGGAAATGCAAATGATCATTCTACATATAGTAGGGGTCAATGAAATGAAATGGAAAGAAGGCAAGGATTTATGGTCAGATGAGTATAGGGTATTATCAATAGGAGCAGCTCCGCGGGGTAGCCGTGCGGTCTGGGCGTCTTGCCACGGTTCGCGCGGTTTCCCTCGTCGGAGGTTCGAGTCCTCCCTTGGGCATGGGTGTGTGTGCTGTCGTTATCGTAAATTAGTTTAAGCTAGATTAAGTAGTGTGTAGGCCTATTGACAGATGGCCTTAGTAGTTTGGTCCCATAGAACTTAAAACAAATTTCCAATTTGCCAACAGAAGCAGAAAATGGTATAGCTGGTGTAGGATTTGTTACAGATAGGAAGGTATGGCAAAGAGTGTGTTACTGCGAACATTTCAGTGATAGGGTTGTTCTTATCAGAATCGGCAGTAAACCAACACCGACAACGATAGTTCAGGTATGCATGCTGACGACGCAAGCTGAAGATGAAGAGAGAGAGAAAGTATATGAGGATATCGAAAGGGTACTACAGTACGTTAAGGAAGATGAAAATCTAATAGTCATGGGGGACTGGAATGCAGTTGTAGGGGAAGGTGTAGAAGAAAGGGTTACAGCTAGGGACAAGAGAGGAGAAATAATAACTGAGTTTTGCAGTAAATTTCAACTAGTGATTGCGAATACTCTCTTCAAGAATCACAAGAGGAGGAGGTACACTACGAACAGGCCGGGGGATGGTGGAAGATTTCAGTTAGATTACATCATATTGAGACAGAGATTCCGAAATCAGATACTGGATTGTGAGGCGTAACCGGGTGAAGATACAGACTTAGATCACAATTTCGTACTGATGAAGAGTAGGCTGAAGTTTAAGATATAATCAGGAAGAATCAATACGCAAAGAAGTGGGACACACAAGTACAATGGAATGACGAGATTGGCTTGAAGTTCTCCAAGGCTACAAATACAGCAACAAGGTAGAGCTCAGCTAGCAGTACAGTTGAAGTGAAATGGACATCTCTAAAACGGACCATCACAGAAGCTGGATAGATAGAACATAGGTGCAAATAAGGTAACTGCGAAAAACCATGGGTAACAGAGGACACATATCTGTTGATCACTGAAAGCAGGAAATACGAAAATGTAACGGGAATCTCAGAAATACAGAAATAGAAGTCAGTGAGGAATGAAATAAATAGAAGGGTACGGAAGGTAAGATAAAATGGCTGCATGAAAAAGGGGAAAAATCGAAAAAGGAAAGAGTGTTGGAAGGACTGACTCAGAATACAGGAAAGTCAAAACAACCTTCGATGACATTTAAAGCAACTGTGGTAACATTAAGAGTGCAGTCGGAATTCCGTTGTTAAATGCAGATGAGAGAGCGGATAGGTGGAAAGAATGCACTGAATTCTTCTATGAGGGGGAAGACTTGTCTGAGGCGATAGAAGAACGAACAGAAGTCGATTTATAAGAGATAGAGGATCCAGTATTAGAATCAGAATTTAAAAGAGCTTTGGAGGAGTTAAGATCAAGAAGGGATAGATAACATTCCATCAGAATTTCTGCAATCATTGGGAGAAGTGGCAACAAAGAGACTATTCACACTGGTGTGTAGCATGTATAAGTCTGGAGAAATGCCATCTGACTTTCTGAAATATGTCATCCACACAATTCCGAACACTGTAAGAGCTGAGAAATGAAGTTGACGATGTGCTAGATGACTATCAATCTGGCTTTAGAAAAAGTAAATGCACCAGAGAGGCAATTCTGACGCATGCCTAAAGAAAAAGCATGCCTAAAGAAAAATTAAATCACTTTTATAGGCTTAGTTGACATGGAAAAAGCGTTCGCCAATGTAAAATGGTGCAAGATGTTGGAAATTCTGAGAAAAATAGGGGTAAGCTATACGTAGAGACGGATAATGTAGAATATGTACAAGAGCCAAGAGGGATTAATAAGAGTGGACAACCAAGAACGAAGTGCTTGGATGAAAAAGGGTGTATGACAGGGATGTAGCCTTTGGCCCCTACTGTTCAATCTGTAGGTAGAAAAATGATGGAAATAAAAGAAAGGATGGAAATAAAAGAAAGGGTCAGGAGTGGAATTAAAATTCAAGGTGAAAGTATATCAATGATACGGTTCGCTGATGACACTGCTTCCTGAGTCAAAGTGAAGAAGAATTACATGATGTGATGAATGGAATGAATAGTCTAATGAGTTCATAATATGCATAGAGAGTAAATCAAACAAATACGAAACTAATTAGAAGTAGCAGAAATGAGAACAGGAGAAACTTAACATCACTATTGATGGTTACGAAGCAGATGAAGTTAAAGAATTCTGATACCTAGGCAGCAAAATAACCAGTGACGGTCGGCGCAAGGAGGACATTAGAAGGAGACTATAACTGTGAAAAAGAGCATTCCTGGCGAAGACAAGTCTACTACTATCAAACATAGTCCTTAACTTGTGGAAGAAGTTTCTGTGGATATACGTCTGGAGTACAACATTGTATGGCAGTGTAACGTGGACTGTGGGGAAACTGTAACAGAAGAGAATCGAAGCATTTGAGATGTGATGCTACAGATGAATTTTGAAAAATGAAAGTATAGAACGAGGAGGTTCTGCACAGAATCGGAGAGGAAAGGAATATGTGGAAAATAACTGACAGGTAGAAGGGACAGAATGATAGCACTTCTGTTAAGACAGCATGGAATTATTTCCATGGTACCAGAGGGAGCTGTAGAGGGCAAAAACTGTAGAGGAAGACAGAGATTGAAATGCATCAGGCGTATAATTGAGGACGTAGGTTACAAGTGCTACTCTGAGATGAATAGGTTGGCACAAGAGCGACATTTGTGGCGGGCCGCATCAAACTAGTCAGAAGACTGATGCCACCCCTCCCCCACAAAAAAAAAACTTTTTTTGCTTTGCAACAGCATTTTCTCTGTCATGATAATTTATTTTTCTGTTCAGGATTTTCAATTTTCAATGTAAAATCCATTATTTTAGCCACTAATTAAAATACAGTAGACATATGTGTGAGTAACTCATTTGATACCATGAATATAATCATAAACTAAATTAATCGTGAGGTAACCATCATATTAAGAATACAAATAGATAAAATTTATATTAATAAAATATGATTACCATGTAGGAATCAAAGTAAACTACGTTCAGAAAATTTTTGATTGGTTACAAACCAGTCACATGATGTGCAATAAGAGGTGTGATCGTATTGTCCAATTTGGTTCTTCGGGCATTATGTGTTCTCAAACTCATCGGATCAGTTTCATGAGAAAAGGTAATTTTAGTACCTTAGGACATTTTGAATAAATTTCTGAGGGCGTCCGTGTTTGTGTCAACTAATCATGTATACCTGTATATAATTCTGAAATTTCTCCTTAAATACGCCACTATAATTAATCCAGCTCTAGATTTCATTTCTGTTTTAGTTTGACAGCAGATGAGGAAATGTGTGGAGCAGTAAAATACCTTATCCTGGGCTCTCTTTGGATAACATTGAGTAGGATATTTACTTTTTTAGTCCACAACATGACTGCGTAATATTTAAATCAGTGATCTAAGAAATTATGTTCTCCTTAACACAGTCGGAAACACGAATGAAACAGAATACTTATCCCTTTATTCATGTATGTTTGGTCTAGGATTAGAATATTATCCTTGTACACTTACATTTCACACTTTCGGCTGCAGCACAACTAAGTAACGATGGCGGTTATCGCTGAAACGACCAGATTTTGCTCATGTAAGTTTCTTTCCACGCTAGTTTAATTGACTGTTAATACCCCAAATAACCGGTTTCTGAAATAACCGATTTTGGATTTCTATTTCTCTTACTTCTTAATAAACGTGGAAAACGAAGAATGGAAAATACTGACCCACTCAGCTTCACGATCTACAGACTCAAAACATAAAATTAAGTAGGAAGTAAAATAAAACATAGTCTTTCCACTTTTCGCTGCTTTTTTAGAAAAGTGATAAGTGGTTGAATACAATTACGAGTAGTCAGTGCTAAAGGGTGAAAACTGAGGTTGAAGAGCCCTAATTTTCATATTAATTTGTCCGTTTTCAAAGGCTACAAGCAGATAAAGGCATATTATGGGGTCACAGTCTGCAGATCAGCTATTTTCTATTTTTATTGTATTCTATGAAAGAATTGTTGTTAAGTTTTTATTTTATGTCATGTTATTATTTATTTATTATTTTTTAATTTTTATTATATTTATTTATTGTTATATTATTTATATTTATTATTTATTTTATTTTATTACATACTTATTATTATCTTTCTCTTTTATTATTTCATAGAAATGGCAGAAAAACCCTTAATCTTATAAAGGAAATGAACCATTTCTAGAATAACGCAATTTTTTAAACAATTCGAACTTTACGAATAACAATTACTCCTCTTTAACGAAGGTTTGCTTAAAAATGAAAACTTTTAGCTCTGCTGTTACGGCTGATATTTGGTTTTTTTACTCGGTTATTGATTGAAAGACACCTGTTTTAATCAAGACCAAACAAATAGTGAAAAATACCGGTTTTTCAGAAATGAAATCGGTTTTAACCGCCTGGTTTTTCCCATGCCTACAACTACGATGTTAGGTAAAGAAATGTAATGGATTGTGCATAAGTAGGCAGAAGGATCCACTTTTGCTCAGTTACATGGATGACGAACAATTACTGTAACCAGTCACATCCCTAAATATCTGTGAGTACCTATATGAGCGATTTAAAGAGGAACGACTACATAAACCGAATAGTGGGAGAGGCTGCCGCACACTCAGATTCACTGGAAGAATCCTCTGGCAGTACAGCCTGCCTACGAAGCTTACACAATTCTCCTTCGACTGCTTCTTAACGCATTTTTCTCTCTGGGAGGCTTACCTCTGTGTCGTCCGAACAAGACGCGCACCACAGGCGCAAGGATGCGAGCTGGTGCCATTGCCACAGAGACTAGCCACTTGCGAGAGCTCCACCAGCGCCACGGGCGGCGCTGAGGATGAAGATATCGACTTCGATTCGGCCAATTGCCGCCCGAATGCAATCTGACAATGACAGGACGACAATGGCAGATGCATACACGGAAGACAGAAGAGCAGCTTTCTCCCAGTTGGTTATAGGTCATCGTCCAGGAATGACTTAGACAGGGAGCGTCGTTCAGTTCGTTAACAGACATTTGTTGTACACTGCATTTACTACGTACTGTGAAATTTACCTACGATTATTTGCACTCGGCCATTGAGGGCTTTTTTTGTGTTATATTACCTGTAGTGTTGCAGACTTCATTATTCAACAAATTACGAAAATAAGTAAACCTTTTTAAATCATTTGTGTGTCTTCGTTACTAATTTGTGGGAGTGTTGGAGAATCTTCGTTCTTCTATCCTGTTACCTGACCCTGGGGCAGCGCTATGTAATAGTGGTAGGGAAAAATTGTCTTAGCGGTGCACTGCACAAGAAGCCGTTTCACGAACTCACAAACTCGGCCTGTCGTAATAACAGTGGCAATTCGGCCTCCATAGCAATAGCGACGAGGCCTTTACAAAACTGGCGACAAGGATTTACAGAATTACCTCCTAGTACCAACAGACGCAATGGATCCAAAGAACAGTACGTTTCTTCACAGGTTCATTTAGTACACACGAAAGCGTCGCACAGATTTTAATCCAACTCAATATCCAGTGGCAGAGGCTACAAGACCGACGTTATGCGTGGCTTACTTTTAACATTCCGAGAGAGTGTACATTCCTAGAACAATTAGCTGACATAGTAGATCCGTATACTTATAAACTGAGTAAAGACGATTGAAATCGAAACAATCAGGTCTCACACGGAAGTTGATCAACAGTTTTTATTCTCAAATACAGCATGGGGTAAAAAAAAGTGTCCCGGAGAACATTGGTCCAGGGTACACTGAAACACGGCAGAGTAAAGGAAATGCAGTAGAAACTTAACTATGAATATTGAAAATGACCATTCATCTCGTGGCACTTTTGGACCCTGGCCAGCAAGTTGTCGAAACCGGATCGAAGCTGGACTACTGGAATTGCTGCAGTCTCATCCGAAATGTTCCGCTGCACTTCTGGAAGACTATGAGGAAGGGGAGAAAAGAGAGTGATATGCACGGCAACATCCAATAAGGCGGTTTGCGAGATATATTTGTTAAAGATGTACACCGACATATGGAAACCATATGAAATTTTTCTCAGCATGCGTTTTAGCAGTTAGGTCTAACACAGTCCGTCACCTACTTTCTCTTCCTTTGTAACCGTTTTCATCAGTTTCTTAGCCACACAAGGGCAGCTAAGAACTTCTCAAAACTACTAATTTCACACATAATTTTTTATTTGGCAGTACAGTACTGGCATAGTTTAGAGGCAAAATTAACTATTGACATTTTCCTTTTACAAAGAGCATTCCCAAATATCATGAGACAGTTAACAGCTGTTCACGAAGAGTTTAATAAACTGTTTGCTCTCAGGGCAACAGTGAATTTTAGAAATTAAAATTGTGGAGCAGCCGCAAGCCGAATGTGTCTTTTTCTTTATTTTGATATCTTTCACTCGACAAACGTGAGCATCTTCAGAAATATACCTAGCCGAGGGCCACACACTACAAATCTAGGGCGATGTATAGCGCCGCCGTCACACATGAAGTATGTCACACATGAAGTATGTCATACATGAAGTATGTCATACATGAAGTATGTACGACGGCGGCGCAACCTGTGGCTCTCAGCTTGGTAACTTTCTGAACATGCTTGCGTTTCTCGAGCGAAACGTGCCGAAATATAGGAAAAGTTACATGCGAATTATCTGCAATTTGACATTATTTATTATTATTATTATTGTTAACACTCCCAAAATGAAAGACGACTTTGTGCGAAAACAGCGAAGTCACTGTTTCGAAGGCGAGACATGTGGTCCGCTGCCGACATTTGTTCTTTTTTCCACCATCTTGTGGCCTCGAATTTCTACTATTCTGGTCAAGAGCTTCTTCCTTAACTCTTATAAATTCAGGAAGAAATCATGAACTCTCGTTTGTTCCTCTGGTGCGTAGAAGCACTGGAAGGCATGCGATATAATGTCGGCGATGCAGAATCTCAGCAGTTTCACAACACGGAGACATCTCAACAGCTCTAGTGTCCTCATAATCGAGTATGCTTCTGCGTTGCAGACAATGGACTCAGTTTGTAAGCCGATTTAGAGCAGACGGCGGAGCAAGGCAGAGAGAGAATCAAGGCTGTGCGTTCCCTCTTGCAGTTTAATAATTCCTAAACAACTTTGACAAACATGCGTGAAGCTTACTACGGTTTCATATTGCTGGTGCTATCTTAGCACGCTCGCGTTGGTATTTTCTCTATGTATTCCGAAATTAAGACTTCATGAAGAAAAGAAGGAAATGCTGACAGGCGCTCCAGATGCGCGCATTTCAAGGTCAGCACCCCTGATTGGTGTGTAGTAGTAGACATTTAAGAGTTGCGATGTAATAGCATATGGTTAATAAGAACAAGAAACAGGTGGTTTTTATCCATAACTGGGCTTCACATGGACGGCGTTCAAAGCATCAGTACCAAGAAGGTATTGGCAAGAGATAACATCAACACACACACTCCTATGGCTACACGGTTCAGCACTTAAAAGAAACTGTAATGTTAGATTGTTACTGTTTCCGACCTATTAGTAATATGGAATGCAATGCTTTTAATATTCCAATGTATGTAATATATTTCCAGCGCATGACTTACATCCGTCTTGGAGATTTCTCTACGATAAAATATGGTGCCAAACTGTGAAATGAAAAAAAAAACGACTTCCTACGTGCACAATATACCCTTCCAGTTATGTGTAGCGTCCACTGTTCGCATCCGAACAGGGTTCAGAAATTATAGAATGCTCACATCAGTCCTATAGAAGATGATCGTTAGTAACAGAGAATACCTCTTACAAGCAAACAGATAAACACACATCAGTGTGGTTTGACATGTGAAATTACACTACATGCAGCCACTAACTCTGTAAACACTACATCTGTCAAGCTGATGTACATACGAGGATTGCAGTGCCTTGCAAACACCTGTCGCTAACTTTTATTCACTTTCGTTATGAAACTGAAGTCTAGATTTTATATCTAAAATGCGACATTGGAATGGAGTACATGACATAAATCTCCGCTTCGAAAGAGGATATTCACGTTTCATCACACTTGTGATGGAAGTCCTCCGATGGCAGTGAGGTTTGCTGTTAACGATCGCAAGTCTTTTGCCTCATCAAATGGGCCAAAATAACTAACTGGTTTAGAAGTTGGAGTTCTAAAAACTTGTTGGTCGACGCTGACACCTCTATATGTGTTGTCGTTAGAAGTCTGAAGGATCCACGTTGACCGTGAAGTTTTTGGAACTCTACGGAAACCGAGGTTACTGAAAGAGGATTGATAGAAGTGGTGTTCAAATCATTCCAAAATCTGAAAACTGGAAATCTTTTTCATAGCTACTATGAGTTACCTACGATTATGATACTGAAAAACGTATTCATCCTCTAACACACACAAAAAACGTCGCACCACTAGGGAACTATCCGGATGTCCTTAGATGTGATGTACACATACAGATAAACAGATGGTTGGAGTTTGAGAAAATTGGATAATTTCTTCAAGAGAAACGGCTTCAGATACTAAGAAAGTCAACGACGCGTTGGTCCTCCTCTGGCCCGTATGAAAGCAGTTATCCGGCTTGCGTTGTTGGATGTCGTCCTGATGGCTATCGTGCCAAATTCTGTTTAAGTGGAGCGTTAGATCGTCAGAAACTCGATCTCGTTGTAGGACTCTGCCCATAATACACCATCCGTTCCCAACCGAGGAGAGATCTGGAGAGGGATTGGGCAAGTACTAAGACAAGGTGTAGAAACTCTATTCTTGTGCAGATGGCAATTATCTTGCTGAAATGAAAACACAGGATGGCTTGGTTGGGAGGACAACAAAACAGAAGGCAGAATACCCTCGACGTTCCGCTATGCTGTGAAGGTGTAGCTCATGGCCACCAGAGGTGTCCTGCTATGAAAAGAAATGGCACCTCAGACATCACTCCTGGTTATCGGACCGTACAGTGGGCCACAGTCGCGGCGCCTCCAGACCGTCTTTGCTAGACATCGGGGCTTATTGGAAGCGGGACTCATTACTGACGACAATTATCTTCCAGTCAACGAGATTCCAGTCCGAAGACGTGTTTGAGGACGCCCCAAGCAGCGGTAGTTCACCAACTTGATTGCCGCGCGCCATATAGCCTTATAGTTAGGAGTGATGGTCTTGGGTGAGATTTCTTTCCATAGCAGGACCCCTTTGGTTGCCATCCACGGCACCCTTACAGCACAGCTCCAAGTCGACGATTTTCTGCGTCCGTTTTTGTTGCCTCTCATGGAAAGCCATCCTCGACTTACATTTCAGGAAGTTAAAGCTCGCCTGCACGCAGCGAGAGTTTCTACTGCTTGCCTTCGTGCTTTCCAAACACAACGTTGTCGCGGAATGTCGTTGGATCTGTCACCAACTGACAATGTTTGGACCATTATGGACACGGCCCACCTCCAACCATCACAGGATTTTGACGATCTATCGCTTTAGTTGGCAGAATTTTGCGCAATAACCCTCAGAAAGATATCCATGAACTCTCTCAAACAATTTCGAGCCGAGTATCTACATGTAGAAGGCCTAGAGGTGAATCACCACGTTACTGAGTTGCTCAATCTGTGAAGCTCTATCTCTTGAATAAATAATCCCAGTTTGTGAAATTGTAATCACTTGTTTTTTGTACATGTAATTCGGCTATTTCCCTCGTGGCGTGTCGTTTTCTCTTAGAATATAATTGTGTTAGCTATTACTGATACTATGAAAAAAATACTAGACTTAGCGAGACTTTTATTTTTAACAAGAAACCACCCATATTCCAATTGCGACGATTACGAAAAATATTTTGGTCCCAGCAGAAAGACCCTGATCTTCCAGAAAGACCCTCATCTTCTTCTGGGGAAAAATGGTTCAAATGGCTCTGAGCACTATGGAACATAACTCCTCAGGGCATCAGTCCCCTAGAACTTAGAACTACTTAAACCTAACCAACCTAAGGACATCACACACATCCATGCCCGAGGCATGATTCGAACCTGCGACCGTAGCGGTCACGCGCCTTCTGGGGAAATGGCTACCATATCCAGAAGTTTTAACGACAGTATGCGGTGAGTAGAACTACTACACTGAAAAGATTAAGGTTTTCTACAGGACCTGCAGTGTTCACTTCCTAAGTAGTTTATGGGTAAGGCATTATGTAAAGGAGGATGTTAAACTGGATGTTCTATGCGTACATCAATATAATCCTTTCTAGCAACATAATAGAAAATTTAAGTTTCATATGTATAGCTCTTAATGGCAGTACAGATTAAGCTGTAGTAAAACGCGTACTTTCATTCGTCGAATTTGGTGCTGTACGTTTCTCAGACATAAAATGTTCGTTGGCACACAAGTGTTGAAAAAGGATTAAATGTTGTATATATCACCAGCCTCTAGTACATAACCGTTTAAACAATAAGGTTGACAAGAGCTTGTCAGTACACGTATACTCAATAACTTACTTAACGTCAATCACAGGTAATCAAAGTTTATAAAGCGCTTGTTAAAACGAGCTAAAATATAATACAGCATCACGCTGCTCGATGATCACCATGTGACTATACCCTCATTAACAGGGAAACACACGATTTTTGAATATCCTTCAGCAAAATCTCACGTTTTCTACATCTACACCGTGTTGTGATCAGAGGAAACTACTTTTGTCCGGCCATAACCGAGGCTTCTTCGATTGCTCTGGAAGAAGGTTCAACTAACCAGAACACGTGAAATATTAGTTCTCTTTATTACATTAATGAATAAAAGATTTACTCCACTTTCACACACTTCTTTGCCACAGGAGTACTGGACAGTTTACAACTGGCACTGATTATGAAAGTATTTCTTGATATACAGATTAACAAATGGTTTCTTACAGTACAAAATGCAACATTTACAACAGGACTTTTCACAGAAGCTTTAAGTGTCACTGTCCTACAAGCTGATGCTGAGTGCTGTAGCTGAAGTCTCAACTGGTCTCAACTCTTGCCTGCTCGACATATATCGTCCTCAGTGTGAGGGCAGTGCTGTTGCTGAGATGGAGGCCTGGTCTTCGCGATCGCGTCCCACACATTGTCGGAGACTGTGGTATCAATATGTGTTGCTCACTTTGGTGTAGCACCGAGATCTGTAGACAAAACGACACTGTACAAACCAATGTGATGTGTATGATAGATGGTGCTTCCCTAAGGTCCCTTCTTCCATTCGAGACATACTGTCAATAGTACCCTCTGAACATAAAAATTAAGGCTTATAAGGTGGTAACCTTATTTAAAGTCCACGTGCTTTATGGTTTTGGATGAAATTTCAAATATTTCATAATGTCATCTGCCATATGTGTTTCTGTCCACTGGAAATCAACAAAGAAATTAGTTGGTTCTGGAAGAAAATTCAAATATTTGCTAATGTTATCCACAATATGTGTTCCTGATCACTGGAAACCAGCAAAGAAGTTTGTTGGTCCATTTAGTAACTCTTCTCCTGGCCTGGAATGCGCTGCACTGTAAGATCCCTGCTCTAATCTTAGAGTTTATATAAAATCCTGTCCGGGTGCTTGGCTGCAGATACCTAGTAAAAATAGCAACATTTCCGCTGCTATTGCCATCACATATTGTAATAGTTACGGGAATGAAGTGCCCTATTATTGGTACCGTTTCCAAATTTTAACATTTACACTAATTTAGCAGTATCTAAATTATTGCACTTTTATCAGGGAATGTTGGAATACTACCATCGCAAGAAAACTTCTAGATAATTTCTCCTTACTTAATAGCAAAACAAAGATTTAAAATACCTGATTTTTACCTCCGGAAAATGTGGTTACCTGGGTTTTCGGGTTTCCAAATTACACTCTGTAAATAAACACTATAATTTAATGAATTAGCACCACAGCCTTTATTCGCACATTTTTCAGAAATAAAGAAGCTGCAGAACAGTCGGTTACTCTGCAGAGTTATCAGCTATAACTAGAAAAATTCTCAGTCTTTGTGATTTTTTATACAGAAGCCTTGGTATGCCCCCTCTATTTCCCTGGATTGCTCTAAAACATTTTTAAAAGGAGGTAACGTCGACACTACTGTTTTACCTGCCCTTGATATTGGGTCTGATGGCGGAAGTACAGGAGGTGAGCTGATTTCAAAAGCAGAAACCGATCGTTTTTCATTCCATTAACTTCAGTCGACATCGGCCAGATGCTTGTTTGTGAGACGTCATTTGCTGCTGACTGCTGAGGAGGAAAATGAAGAGATGAAGAAACAAAGAGGTGACAAGGATAGGTCACATATTTCTTGAACCATTTGCAGCCACTTGCATTGTGGCGGCTCTCAGTTGTGTCGATTCCATCAATGGCCCAACGTCTCTGTCTCTTAAACACTGCAAATGTGGCACCTGGACTGAAATTCAGAACATATGTTTATATAAACTGTCGCCAAATTTCGAGTACCCGAAATAGAGTAACCAATTACTACCCGCCATTAGGGACCTTAGGCACAACCTAACCCTTAAGTGAACTGTAGACTACTGTCTCATATAAAATACACTCCTGGAAATAGAAATAAGAACACCGTGAATTCATTGTCCCAGGAAGGGGAAACTTTATTGACACATTCCTGGGGTCAGATACATCACATGATCACACTGACAGACCCACAGTCACATAGACCAGGCAACAGAGCATGCACAATGTCGGCACTAGTACAGTGTATATCCACCTTTCGCAGCAATGCAGGCTGCTATTCTCCCATGGAGACGATCGTAGAGATGCTGGATGTAGTCCTGTGGAACGGCTTGCCATGCCATTCCCACCTGGCGCCTCAGTTGGACCAGCGTTCGTGCTGGACGTGCAGACCGCGTGAGACGACGCTTCATCCAGTCCCAAACATGCTCAATGGGGGACAGATCCGGAGATCTTGCTGGCCAGGGTAGTTGACTTACACCTTCTAGAGCACGTTGGGTGGCACGGGATACATGCGGACGTGCATTGTCCTGTTGGAACAGCAAGTTCCCTTGCCGGTCTAGGAATGGTAGAACGATGGGTTCCATGACGGTTTGGATGTACCGTGCACTATTCGGTGTCCCCTCGACGATCACCAGTGGTGTACAGCCAGTGTAGGAGATCGCTCCCCACACCATGATGCCGGGTGTTGGCCCTGTCTGCCTCGGTCGTATGCAGTCCTGATTGTGGCGCTCACCTGCACGGCGCCAAACACGCATACGACCATCATTGGCACCAAGGCAGAAGCGACTCTCATCGCTGAAGACGACACGTCTCCATTCGTCCCTCCATTCACGCCTGTCGCGATACCACTGGAGGCGGGCTGCCCGATGTTGGGGCGTGAGCGGAAGACGGCCTAACGGTGTGCGGGACCGTAGCCCAGCTTCATGGAGACGGTTGCGAATGGTCCTCGCCGATACCCCAGGAGCAACAGTGTCCCTAATTTGCTGGGAAGTGGCGGTGCGGTCCCCTACGGCACTGCGTACGATCCTACGGTCTTGGCGTGCATCCGTGCGTCGCTGCGGTCCGGTCCCAGGTCGACGGGCACGTGCACCTTCCGCCGACCACTGGCGACAACATAGATGTACTGTGGAGACCTCACGCCCCACGTGTTGAGCAATTCGGCGGTACGTCCACCCGGCCTCCCGCATGCCCACTATACGCCCTCGCTCAAAGTCCGTCAACTGCACATACGGTTCACGTCCACGCTGTCGCGGCATGCTACCAATGTTAAAGACTGCGATGGAGCTCCGTATGCCACGGCAAACTGGCTGACACTGACGGCGGCGGTGCACAAATGCTGCGCAGCTAGCGCCATTCGACGGCCAACACCGCGGTTCCTGGTGTGTCCGCTGTGCCGTGCGTGTGATCATTGCTTGTACAGCCCTCTCGCAGTGTCCGGAGCAAGTATGGTGGGTCTGACACACCGGTGTCAATGTGTTCTTTTTTCCATTTCCAGGAGTGTATAAAAGGGCATTGCATTTGTGAAGCTGCCATTTGTACTCAGGTTCTTCACATGGAAAAGTTTACGACGTGATAATGGCAGCACGACGGCATTACCTCTCACCACGGACAACGATAGGGCCGACGGCCTTCAGTTAATTACCGAGAGCAGCAGTGTTTGCGTAGAGGTGTCAGTGCTAACAGACAAGCAGTTTTGCTTGATATAACCACAGGAATGAATGTGAGATGTACAATGATATTCCTTAGGACGATTCCGTGAAATGTGACGTTAATGGACTACGGTGACAGACGGACGAAGAGAGTGCCATTACTAACAGCATAACACTGCGTGCTGCACCTCTACTGGGCTCTTGACAATATGGGTTGGACCCTAGACGACTGGAATACCGCGACCTGGTCGGATGTCCAGTTTTAGTTTTGTAAGAGATAGTGGTAGTGTTCTACTGGGGCGCAGACCCCACAAAGCCATCGACCTAAGTCGTCGACAAGGCACTATGCAAGCTGGTGGTGCCTCCTTAATGTTGATTACGTGGAACCAATCAGATACTGTAAATAGTTACGTTCGTCCATTTGAGGACCATTTTCAGCCGTTCATGGACTTTATGTTCCCAAACATTAGTGGAATTTTTGTGGATGACAATGTGCCATGTTAATGGGCCACATTTATTCGCGACTATTTTGAAGAACTTTTTGAACAATTCGAACAATCGCTTTACGACCAGATCGACATAATGCAGAGATGAGTTTGTGTATAAAATTCTACACCGGCAACACATTTGTTTCTATGGGTGGCTATAGAGGCATCTTGGCTCAGTATTTCTGCACGAGATTTCCAGCGACTTGTTGAGCCTAGCCACGAGCCACGTCCATAGAAAGAAAGGAAAGCTGCAAAAATGGTTCAAATGGCTCTGAGTACTCTGGGACTTAACTGCTGAGGTCATCAGTACCCTATACCTTAGAACTACTTAAACCTAACCAACCTAAGGACATCACACACATCCATGCCCGAGGCAGGATTCGAACCTCCGACCGTAGTGGTCGCGAGGTTCCAGACTGTAGCGCCTAGAACCGCTCGGCATCTCCGGCCGGCGGAAAGCTACAGCTGTTGATTCCACTCTCTATTGAATTGATAAGGAAAAAAATGCATGAGACAGATTTTAATTACGGTTTCTTCAGACTTTACCTTATGTAGTTAAGAACTCTGCAATGAAACACATATTCCTAGAGTTAAAAAGTTGGGACAGCATAAGAGAATCTGGAATCTGTCGGCTCCATTTCTAATCAGAGGGAATTTCGATAAATTTTGTAGAGGAGTGACGATTCTCAAGAATACAGGTGTCATGAAAATATCTCGTAAAATCAAGATGAATAGGTGCATCTCACTGCTGGAATGCCTTGCGCAGTGATCAAATTGCAGTAGAGTTTAGCTGTCTGTACAAAGAAATTACGAATCTCATCCTGTCTGCCCCAACTCGAGAAATATACAATGAGAACAGGCAACAGAAATTCTATACAATTGTAACTGACAATAACTGACCCCTATCTAAACATGCCCTGATAATTACAAAAGTGATCTTCACCTGCAAAATATCACTGCGATCAAACACTGAATTAAGATATTACTGCTGTCCATGGTAGCGTAATGTCCGACATCGAGGCGTGATGCGTGTAATAGACGATACCAGAAGAAATTGGCACTACGTTTTGATGACTGCAACATGAAACAAAAAACTGGAAGAACTGAGTGACGTGGTATCAACTGAAGGGGAAATAAACAACGCAATAGCTGATACATTGGATAAAATTCTAACTTAACGTGGAATGAAGGAACTGAGCGCCTTTGTTGAGGTATACGAGGCTAAACTATAGGAATTTACCTTGTGTTACACCGAAACAAAAAAATATTTCTGAGCGATTCTGTCGTCAAAGTCTGACACTACGTTCAGACATGTAATCTTTCGTTTGCGTAAAGCAAAAATGCCGGGTGATCGACTTGAATCTTGAAGATTGTACTCCGTGTTTAATAAATGCGTGGTCGACAGTCAATCTTCTTTCAAGTCAATCTTCTCAGTCTTGCACACTGGAGTACGCATTACATGAACACCAATTACGATGGATACGAACAATGACCAACAGAAAAACCGTCCTGAATTTCTCAGGCAGGGTATTCTTTGAAGATGTGTGTGAGGGTCGTATAAGTTATGTATGTAGAAGGTACGTGAAATTACAGTTAACTATACATTTTCCATGAAATTTTTACTGTGTATACTGTTATACAATGTGTTAGCCATATTCCATTTGAGTGATGTACGCGTAATTGCCACGTATCTTACTAGAAATTACATTCGCTTAACGGGTGCTGTTATTACAAATAAATTGTACTCAACATTATTTTAGTTTAATACGATGCACGATCACACTTTCACAGTCCCAACACCTTCGGAAGCATATTTTCAGTCTTGCAAAATTATTACTTTCTGCGAATATTCACACGTACAATAAACGAATCTAAATGCATGGACATAGCTTTTGGTCATAATAGAGTTCTTATTAATTATTACCAGTTTTTCTGTCTTTAAGTTATTGCACTCAATGTGTGTTGTACATCAAACACGTTCCGCTTTTACTTACAGAGCATCTTTTGTGATCTTTCTGAAAATATGGTATGTATAATAACTGTAAACTTTGTTACTCATATATCAAATACAATTTTTCTTCATAAAATTAGCGCATATTTTACCTTTGATGATTTTTCCTCTTGTTCACATATTATAAAGTCCGTTACTTACGCTAGCGGAGAATGAGTTCGAACGGAACTCTATTGCCAATTCATATTCCATAATGTATCGATTTATTTGAACAGGCGGTTACTTACGCTGTGTCTGTGTTTATTTTCCACTTCTCATATTTGTAAACTTAAGAAGCACAGTGTCCATATTTATTTGTTTCCCGTGGATGTTGCGAGTACTGCTAACTTACGAATGTAGCTTTTAGAGATTTTTTCGTTTCTGTGTGTGTACCACAGAAGCAGCTCTGTAGGGGCATTTGAGAGTGAAAGCGAGACTGAAGCAAAATCAAGGATGACAGTTTATAGGGTATGTCGGCCTAGAAAAAGCGTTAGTGTTAAATGGTGGAAGATGCTCTAAATTCCGAGAAAAATAGGAGTAAACTATAGGAAAAGACGGGTAATGTAAGATATGTACAGGAGTCAAGGGGGAACTGAATTAGTGGAGGACCAAGTACGCTGTATTCGTCTTAAAATGGTGTAAGAAAGGGATTCAGTCTTTTTCCCCATCGGTTCCCAGTCTATGCATCCAAGAAGCAGTGACGGACACAAAACAAATTTTCAAAGGTAGGATTAAAATTCAGGGTAAACAATGTTAATGATAAGGTTCGCTGCTGACATTGCTCTCATCTGTTAAATGGACTGAACAGTCCATTGAGCATAGAACCTGAGTTGTGAATAAACCAAAGAAAGACGATAAAATGAGAAAAAGCATAAAACGCGAATAGTGGGAACCATACCATCAAAACTGGTGATCAGAAAGTAGTGGAAATTAAGGGATTCTGCTACGTTGGAAAAAAATGACCCATGACGGACAAGGGAAGGAGAACGTAAAAAGCGGTCTAGCACAGGCAAAGAGGGTATTCCTGGCCAAGAGAAGTCTACTAGTATCAAACATAGATCTTAATTTGAGGTACAAATCTAAGATAATTTACGTTTGGAGCAAAGTACTATACGCTTGTGGATCATGGACTGTGGGAAAACCGAAACACTGGTAAGAAGAAGGCCCAGAATATTTGGACGTGTTTTAATTGAAGACGTAGGCAGCCAGTGCCGCTCTGTGCTTTGAGATGAAGAGGTTGGCTCAGGAAAAGAAGTCATGATGGGCTGCATCAAACTAATGAGAAGATGATGGAGAATAATAATAATAATAATAATAATAATAATAATAACAATATACCCCGTGGAGGCCCGAGAAAAGAATAGGCCTCCGGTATGTTCTGCCAGTCGTAAAAGGCGACGAAAAGAACAAACCACTAAAAGGGCTACCCCCCTCTTAGTGTGATTAGTTGGTTCAGGACAGAACTAATGAAGCCTCAGACAAGCGCTGTCATGGTTGGGGACGACGCTTGAACCCTATGCCCGTCCACAATGGTAACTACACTGCTAGCCACATGGAAAATTATTTAAATCCAAATAGAGGTGTTTTGCAGGATGTGCTTCCTGCAACCAATCTAGAAGGAAAACAAAGACAGAGGATGATATGGTCAGAAGAAGTTAACCGACACCTCATGTTCTGTTATTACCAAGCAACAAACTTAGGAACCAAGACAACTGGATACAGATCACAAGTATACACAACATTTATTACCAGATACCCAGAATTAAAATTTTTAACAGAGCAACGACTAGCTGATCAGATCCGTGTAATAACCAAAAATAACAGGATACCCCAGTCAGAATTAGATAACAGCAAACAACAAGTACAACAAATAATGGAACAAAATAATGTGCAATCAGAAGAAGAAGAAAATACAGTAATGGACTCAAACATCCCAGAGCAAACAAACAAAGAACAACACACATCAATTAAACAATCAGATGAAAACGAAATCTTAAGACAGCCACCAGAGAAGCACAAATAGAACACGAAGTGACACACATGTTAGATATAGAAGAAAAATTTCAGCTGTCATATACAGAATACAAAGACACAAATACAGACATTAGACCATTCTTGCACAGACCCACAAATAACCCACAAGTCGAAACAACAATAACAACTATCAACACAATCATACACAACAAAATAAATGAAAATACACCTATGGAAGAGTTACAACTACTGGTTTACATAGAAACACTCACTACACTAAATATACACACTAGGCAGAGATCAGAACCAACCAACACACAGAAGAAACCCACAAAACCAGCATGGCAACATAGGCTACAGAAGAGAATTGAAAAACTGAGAAAAGACATTAGACAGCTAACACAATTTATAAGAAATGAAATATCAGACAAAAAACGAAAAAGGTTAGGTAAAATCTCACAACAAGAAGCGATAGAGCAATTAGATGAAAAGAAGCAGAAATTACAAGAATTGGCCAAACGACTTAGAAGATACAAAAAAAGTGAAAATAGAAGGAAACAAAATCAAAAATTCAACACAAACCCAAAGAAATTTTATCAGACAATCGATAACACACACATTAAAATTGACAATCCACCAAACATAACAGACATGGAACATTTCTGGAGCAACATATGGTCAAACCTAGTACAACATAACAGACAAGCAGAAACAGACACATACAAGATGACATCACAAATGCCTGAAGTGATAATTTTGCAACATGAAGTCACCTGAGCAATTAATCCTACGCACAATTGGAAAGCCCCTGGAAAATATAAAATAGCAACTTCCTGGCTAAAGAAACTCACCTCGACAGATTCACATCAAACTAAATTATTTAACAGTTACATTGCAGACCCATACACAGTCCCTGATACACTTACACAAGGAAGAACGCATCTGAAACCTAAAGATCAAGCAGACACAGCAAACCCAGCAAAATATCGTCCCATAACATGCCTACCAACAGTATACAAAATATTGACTTCAGTCATTACACAGAAATTGAGGACATATACAACACTGAACAAAATTATAAATGAAGAACAAAAAGACAGCTGCAAAGGAGCATGAGGGTGTAAAGAGCAACTGATAATAGATGCAGAGGTGACATATCAAGCTAAAACTAAACAAAGGTTGCTACAATATGCATACATTGATTACGAAAAAGCTTTTGATAGTGTACCCCACTCATGGTTACTACAGATATTGGAAATATACAAAGTAGATCCTAAATTGATACAGTTCCTGAACATAGTAATGAGAAATTGGAAAACCACACTTAATATCCAAACAAATTCAAATAATATCACATCACAGCCAATACAGATTAAGCATGGAATATGTCAAGGGGAGTCATTAAGTCCTTTCTATTTGTGCCTTGCTCTGAACCCACTATCCAACATGCTAAATAATACAAATTATGGATATAAAATTACTGGAACATACCAACACAAAATCACACATTTGCTAT
The DNA here is from genome assembly GCF_023864275.1 of Schistocerca cancellata. Lineage (NCBI taxonomy): Eukaryota > Metazoa > Arthropoda > Insecta > Orthoptera > Acrididae > Schistocerca > Schistocerca cancellata. Next base: position 629,668,331 of record NC_064630.1, read on the forward strand.
ACATGGATGATCTAAAACTACTGGCAGCAACAAATCAGCAACTCAACCAATTACTAAAGATAACAGAAGTATTCAGTAATAATATAATTATGGCTTTTGGAACAGACCAACGTAAGAAAAATAGCACAGTCAAGGGCAAACACACTAAACAAGAAGATTACTTATTGGATAACCACAGCGAATGCATAGAAGCGATGGAAAAAACAGATACCTATAAATATCTAGGATAGAGGCAAAAAATAGGAATAGATAATACAAATATTAAAGAAGAACTAAAAGAAAAATATAGACAAAGACTATCAAAAATACTGAAAACAGAATTGACAGCAAGAAAACAGACTTAACTATAAATACTTATGCAATACCAATATTGACCTATTCATTTGGAGTACTGAAATGGAGTATCACAGAACTAGAAGCACTTAATACACTTACATGATCACAATGTCACAAATATAGAATACATCATATACATTCAGCAACAGAAAGATTCACATTAAGCAGAAAGGAAGGAGGAAGGGGATTTATTGACATAAAAGCCTTCATTATGGACAGGTAGACAATTTAAGAAAATTCTTTATAGAACGAGCAGAAACTAGCAAAATACACAAAGCAATCACCCATATAAATACAGCGACTACACCACTGCAATTTCATAACAACTTCTATAACCCTTTTAGATCACATAACATCAACAGATACGAAGAAAGTAAATTGGAAAAAGAAAACACTACATGGCAAGCACCCGTATCATGTAACACAGCTACACATCGATCAAGACGCATCCAACACATAGCTAAGAAAAAGCAATATATGCATTGAGACGGAAGGATTTATGATTGCAATACAGGATATAACAATAGTCACTAGGTATTACAGCAAGCATATTATTAAAGATCCCAATACCACAACAGATAAATGCAGACTTTGCAAACAACAAATAGAAACAGTAGATCACGTCAAAAGCGGATGTACAATACTAGCAAATACAGAATACCCCAGAAGAGATGACAATGTAGCAAAAATAATACATCAACAACTTGCAATAAAACATAAACTAATAAAACAACACGTTCCCACATACAAATATGCACCACAAAAGGTACTGGAGAACGATGAATACAAATTATACTGCAACAGAACCATTATAACAGATGAAACAACACTACATAACAAACCTGACATCATACTCACCAATAAAAAGAAGAAATTAAAAAAACTAATCGAAAAATCCATACCCAATACAGCAAATATACAGAAGAAAACAGGAGAAAAAATTGAAAAATACATCCAACTGACTGAGGAAGTCAAGGACATGTGTCATCAGCATAAAGTTGACATTATACCAATTATACTATCAACTACAGGAGTCACACCACACAATATTCACCAGTACATCAACGCAATACAGCTACATCCAAAATTACATATACAACTACAGAAATCTGTAATTGTTGACACACGTTCAATTACCCGAAAGTTCCTAAATGCAGTGTAACATATACTTTTAACCAGACATAACGTCTGAGAAAGACGTATGTGTCTGTGTGTTTGTGTGTGTGTGTGTGTGTGAGAGAGAGAGAGAGAGAGAGAGAGAGAGAGAGAGGGAGAGAGAGCGTGCGTCTGTAAGTGTGTGTATGTTTGTCGGAACATATCGATATTCAGTACAGATGTGAACTGTAGGGTACAGGGGAGTTAGTAGTGGCTATAGTTACAGAGGGGGGGGGGAGGGGAGGCTAAAGAGATAAGCAGCAAGGGTGAGATGGTAGGGATAAATCTGAACTCAGTGAGGAGTGATGGTATTAGTGAGTGGGCTACATAGGTTGAAGTATTGTCATATCTACATTGCTCGCATCATGAAGGAATTATCAGTACATATTATGTACGAGTACAGACAAACAAATAATTACATATTTTAGAAAGATCGTTTATTCAGGACAAAGAGCTTCACAAATTAAGAACATTAGTAATGCGTTAAGTCATCTCTGACTAGGCCGAATGGTGTGCGACAGTCAAGCTGGTATCTCACAGCAGTGTCGGGGATTTGCAGACACGTCTTCGACCTCAGATCTCATTGACAGCAGTAGAATTGTCTTCAGTGGTGAATCCCGATTCGAACTGACCCCAGTGACCAACAACCAGGAGCTATTGTCAGGGTGCTGTTTCTTTTCATAACGGGGACTCCTTCAATTCTCATCCGCCGCAGCCTTGTAGCACAGCGATACGTACACGGTATTCTACGTCCCGTTTTGTTGCCCTTCATGGCGACCACTCTTGGCTTACATTTCAGCAAGATAATGCCCGCCCTCACACGGCGGGTGTTTCTGCACCTTGTCATCAAGCTTCCCAAACCCAACCTTGGCCAGCAAGGTCGCTGGGTCTCTCACAAGTGGAGAATGTTTGGGACGTTATGGGCAGAGCTCTTCAGCCAGCTCGAGATTTTGACGCTTTAAAGCACCAGCTGGCTACTGGACAGAATTTGGCACCATATCGCTGAGGATAAAGAAAGTTGTATACATGGAAGAAGCCTGGAGATACTGACAGGTTTGAGATAGATTATATAATAGTAAGACAGAGATTTAGGAACCAGGTTTTAAATTGTAAGACATTTCCAGGGGCAGATGTGGACTCTAACCACAATCTATTGGTTATGAACTGCAGATTAAAACTGAAGAAACTGCAAAAAGGTGGGAATCTAAGGAGATGTGACCTGGATAAACTGACTAAACCAGAGGTTGTACGGAGTTTCAGGGAGAGCATAAGGGAACAATTGACAAGAATGGGGGAAAGAAATACAGTAGAAGAAGAATGGGTAGCTCTGAGGGATGAAGTAGTGAAGGCAGCAGAGGATCAAGTAGGTAAAAAGACGAGGGCTTTAGAAATACTTGGGTGACAGAAGAAATATTGAATTTAACTGACGAAAGGAGAAAATATAAAAATGCAGTAAATGAAGCAGGCAAAAAGAAATACAAACGTCTCAAAAATGAAATCGACAGGAAGTGCAAAATCGCTAAGCACGCATGGCTGGAGGACAAATGTAAGGATGTAGAGGCTTATCTCACGAGGGGTAAGATAGTTACTGGCTACAGGAAAATTAAAGAGACCTTTGGAGAAAAGAGAACCACTTGTATGAATATCCAGAGCTCAGATGGAAACCCAGTTCTATTCAAAGAAGGGAAAGCAGAAAGGTGGAAGGAGTATATAGAGGGTCTATACAAGGGCGATGTACTTGAGGGCACTGTTATAGAAATGGAAGAGGATGTAGATGAAGATGAAATGGGAGATATCATACTGCGTGAAGACGAGGGCTTTAGAAATACTTGGGTGACAGAAGAAATATTGAATTTAACTGACGAAAGGAGAAAATATAAAAATGCAGTAAATGAAGCAGGCAAAAAGAAATACAAACGTCTCAAAAATGAAATCGACAGGAAGTGCAAAATCGCTAAGCACGCATGGCTGGAGGACAAATGTAAGGATGTAGAGGCTTATCTCACGAGGGGTAAGATAGTTACTGGCTACAGGAAAATTAAAGAGACCTTTGGAGAAAAGAGAACCACTTGTATGAATATCCAGAGCTCAGATGGAAACCCAGTTCTATTCAAAGAAGGGAAAGCAGAAAGGTGGAAGGAGTATATAGAGGGTCTATACAAGGGCGATGTACTTGAGAGCACTGTTATAGAAATGGAAGAGGATGTAGATGAAGATGAAATGGGAGATATCATACTGCGTGAAGAGTTTGATAGGGCACTGAAAGACCTAAGTTGAAACAAGGCCCCGGGAGAGACAACATTCCATTAGAACTACTGACAGCCTTGGGAGAGCCAGTCCTGACAACACTCTACCATCTGGTGAGCAAAATGTATGAGACAGGAGAAATACCCTCAGACTTCAAGAAGAATATAATAATTCCAATCCCAAAGAAAGCAGGCGTTGACAGATGTGAAAATTACCGAACTATCAGTTTAATAAGTCACGGCTGCAAAACACTAACGCGAATTCTTTACAGACGAATGGAAAAACTGGTAGAAGCCGACCTCGGGGAAGATCAGTTTGGATTCCGTAGAAATGTTGGAACACGTGAGGCAATACTGACCCTACGACTTACTTTAGAAGCTAGATTAAGAAAAGGCAAACCTACGTTCTAGCATTTGTAGACTTAGAGAAATCTTTTGACAATGCTGACTGGAATACTCTCTTTCAAATTCTGAAGGTGGAAGGGGTAAAATATAGGGAGCGAAAGGCTATTTACAATTTGTACAGAAACCAGACATCATTTATAAGAGTCAAGGGGAATGAAAGGGAAGCAGTGGTTGGGAAGGGAGTGAGACAGGATTGTAGCCTATTCCTAATGTTATTCAATCTGTATATTGAACAAGCAGTAAAGGAAACAAAAGAAAAATTCAGAGTAGGAATTAAAATCCATGGAGAAGAAATGAAAACTTTGAGGTTCGCCGATGACACTGTAATTCTGTCGGAGACAGCAAAGGACCTGGAAGAGCAGCTGAGCGGAATGGACAGTGTCTTGAAAGGAGGATATAAGATGAACATCAACAAAAGCAAAACGAGCATAATGGAATGTAGTCGAATTAAATCGGCTGATGCTGAACGAATTAGATTAGGAAATGAGACACTTAAAGTAGTAAAGGAGTTTTGCTATTTGGGGAACAAAATAACTGATGATGGTCAAAGTAGAGAGGATATAAAACGTAGACTGGCAACGGCAAGGAAAGCGTTTCTGAAGAAGAGAAATTTGTTAACATCGATTATTGATGTAAGTGTCAGGAAGTCGTTTCTGAAAGTACTTGTATGGAGTGTAGCCATATATCGAAATGAAACGTGGATGATAAATAGTTTAGACAAGAAGAGAACAGAAGCTTTCGAAATGTGGTGCTACAGAATAATGCTGAAGACTAGATGGGTAGATCACATAACTAAAGACGAGGTATTGAATAGACTTGGAGAGAACAGAAATTTGTGGCACAGCTTGACTAGAAGAAGGGATTGGTCGGAAGGGCATATTCTGAGGCATCAAGGTATCACCGATTTAGTATTTTAGGGCAGTGTGGAGGGTAAAAATCGTAGTGGGAGGCCAAGAGATGAATACGCTAAACAGATTCAGAAGGACATAGGTTGCAGTAGGTACTGGGAGATGAAGAAGCTTGCGCAGGATAGAGTAGCATGGAGAGCTGCATCAAACCAGTCTCTGGACTGAAGACCACAACAACAACATCCCTGAGGAAGACATCCAACAACTCTGTCAATCAATGCCATGTCGAATAACTACCTGTCAGAGGTGGACCAACGAGTTGTTGACTTGCTCAATTTGGGAAGTACTTTCTCTGCAATAAATCATTAAAATTTTCTGATATTGTAATCATTTGTTTGTTTGTAAATGTCCACCTTCGTAGTGCGCCGTTTATTTTTTTCTTTTTTTTTCCTATACTGTACTTACCATGTTTTCATCTTTATAGTTGATGGTTTTCTAGGTTTGTATGATCATTTATGAGTTACTTCATTTCTCCTGTTTGCATGCATTGTACGAAAGTGTTGATCGTTGTTAATCCTTACGATTTATATGTATGTGTCTCTGGCAGTAATTTTGAGTTGGTTTTAGTGCAAGACCTTGGGGAAGGGCCAAAGTTTTACTCTTTAATTTCCCTAGTATCTGGTGTCAAAAATTCCCTCGGTTAGACTTATGTATCTTCTATCCCACATGTTACATTTCTTGCGGGCTACTACTAATTTCAGACGAATTCGTTTGTTTTTTTATGTCTTGAAAAACAATCTTTGAATTTAATTGCTGGTTTGGTGAGCAAATCGTTACGTCTTTTATTCTGGGACTATCGGACTTTCTCTGTTTGTATTTGTGGTAATATTATACACCATCTTTTATTTTCTTTTTCATTATAGGTCTATGTTGTTAGTGTGGGATCAGTCGCGTTGCTGAAAGATGGGTGTCTTACGTTTTCTGTTACTTTGTTTTACTGTTCACCATTGTTAGAAAGATTACTTTATACCCGTATTTCTTGGCTGTTTTAACTATAGTACTGGCATGCTTTTTTTTGGTAGTTTTCTGTGCCTAGCGGTACTGTGTTTAGCTTGTGGAGCATGTATCTAGGAGCAGCTTATTCCTTTGAGTTTGGATGATTTGTTTCTGTTATATTGTTGCATTTGTTGTTGTGGTTATTTAATATACGTGTATTTGGAATACGTTTATGTTGTACTGAAAGCATACAGCAATGTCCAACAAATTTAAATGTCTATTACACTCTTTTGTATCATGAAATTAATCTCATCATGAATCAGTTTTATGTGTCCCTGTAACTGATCAGTTTTTTCTGCTTGTTTCTTCTATGAGGCACAGAATATCATACATATATGTAATGGAATACGGGCTGTACTACCTATTTAGTGCTGGTTAGATAAATATGACCTGTTCTATACGGTTCGTAAACATGTTTGCTGTCATTCCACACACTGGAGATGCCATTGGAAATTCTTCACTTTGTAAATAGAATTCATCTTCGAAGTCGAAATATTTCTCTTCAGTTATTAGTCATAGCATATTCCCTGTTTCTTTGATGTATTCATGTGGAAGTGCACTGTGTCTTTTTGGATTTTATTCTGTGAAGATTATTGTTCATTTTATTGCTGTATAAGTTAACATGTTCCCTACATCACACTAGAGAAGGGGGCTATGTGTGCAGTCTATAAGTTCTTTACATACCGAATAATTTTGTACTGCAGTTAATCCTCTTCTACGTAGAAGTTTCGTGGTACCAATCTGGATACAAATTTTTGGCGACCTCAAACTACGCTAGCTATGAAGGAGGAATCACTTCAATTCAAAATTTGTGAAGAAGATGCAACAGCACTGCAAGTAATTTATAACTAATTACTGTCTGTAATTTATTGAGAGCAGAAATATTTAGATATTATGGATACCATATTTCTAGAACGAATAGAGAAGTTGTTTCATAATCAAAGCGAAAGGCATTTGATGTGAAATATTAAATGCAGCAATCTAAATACGGAAACACCATTAATAATTAATTTTATATATAACAGCTGCTGCAGAAGATAGCCACGCAAGCAAACAAGAGCATATAATTTTTATGACATCATTGCTTATTTCTTTTAACTTTCCCTTGGGAATACAATAGGACTGCTAAATTAATGTTAGGAATAGCTTACTGATTAATGGTATTAATGTAATGGTATTAATATGTAATGCAGGTAGTAGTTGTATGATCCATTCCTTAAATTACATATTTCTGAAATTACGTATGACATCGCCCATCAACGGCGATCGTAGTCTGCCGTTCGTGCTATGGGAGCTCATTTAGTGTATTGTCGGCGTACTGATATTACGAGAATGAATGTCTGCTCTGCTGTGGCGTGTGCGAGTGTATGATATTTGCTGGATGATTAGACTTGAGACCTCGGTATTTCGCAAGCCAGAATTTATTCGAACTGGCCACGAATAATTCGCATATTTCATATGTAATCACGAATTCCCATTATAAAACAGAAAATTAAATAAAGGAATAATAAGAGCCAATGGAACAGAATGTTATTTGCAAAGTAGCAAGGGGCTTTATTCAAAGAGTTTCGAAAGAACGTCCCTTTTGTTTCACAACTATTATGTAAACCCAACGCACGTACTGTTGAGATCTTTAGCGTCTGGGAGACTTGTGCTCGAGATTTTAGCATTTTATCATCCGAGCTTTTATCGTTGGAATGCCAAGTATTGGCGTCTTTTAAGTTCATGCACCCCAGCGTGAGATAATTAACTTCATTGGAAGCCGTAAAAATTGAACTTAAGTTTCTGCTCGTTCGATTTAATGTCAAAAGTACGAAAACTGACAAAACTGAGATAACGCTAACATCTGTCGATAAATGGTCGATATCATTAATTCCAACTTAAGAATTTAAGTTGTTGCTGAATATACTATTCAAACATCGCTTCGCAACCTGACTTCCATTATAGACCCTGTGTGGACATTTACTAACGGACTAAAGTTTGACCATTCATAGTAGTGAACCATATCAAACAAACTGTACTATTAAAATAAGAGTTAAGCCCTAAGATTTCGAGCAGAGTATCACTAGAGGTGAACCTTGTATTGGATTATCTCTGGACAATAATAATAACAATAATAATTTTATATTCCACTTTAAAATGAAAGGTAATAAGTTTCATGGGACGAAACATCGTGCTGTGTTAAATGAACCATGTGGCTTTTGAAGAAATTAATTCGCTGTATACGTGTTAACAAGTCAAAGATATAAATTCATTTTGAAACGCGAATTGGCAGCCTAGTAACTGTTAAAGAGCATCTTTGGTGTGCAATCGCTAAACGACGCAGCTACCCGATAGTAACAGTTTGAAGCTAAACTTTATAACGAAAGAGTCTGACTCAAATTAGTGCAAAGATCGGACATAATTAAGAAATATTGACTGCATTAACAGATAGTGTTGTGCCGCCTCGCTTTCACATACCTCGACGAGGTGAAGAACACTGGCTGGGCGTAGAAAAAAGACATTACACTTTCAGTGATCTTGGAAATGCTAGTAGGCAGCAATAGAAGGCGTCACAAATCCTGCCCTCCCAATCTGTAGAGGATAACTTTGCTACCATGTGCTAATCAGCATTCTTCTCTCTCCATCGATTGTTACTTTGTCCTACATGACTGGATGAGATCCACGTTCGTCCTTGCATTTTGACGAACCCTTGACCCCTGTTTCGCAAGTCTTATAGTTCGCTAAAGGAGAAAAGCCGCGAAGATTGGATCTTCTTGAAGGGAAGAGAAAATTTAATGCAGCAGAGGAAGAAAGCTGCTCTGCTGATCGTGACCAGAACAAGTGCGTTCGTTAAAGGATTGGCTTATTTCGTTTTCTGCGCGTAGCTCCGTCGAGAGACGCTTCAATTACTGCAAAATGCCCTGAATAAAGCCTTACGTAATAGAACTGCCAGCAACAGCTGAAGATGGAAATAGGAAAAGGCAATGCCCTGGTAACGGGGACTTGACGTATAGAATTAAAATACGTGAAAAACGACCACCAAGCAGAAGCGTGGAGGAGAGAAGGAACGTGCAAAGAGTACCCGAGCACTTAGTATCGCGGTTCATTATTACAATAAGACTGCAATAAAAGACAATGAAAGAAAATTCCATAGGAGGTGACTGTTAGAAGGATGGATTTCAAGACGTAACATGCAGGAAGAGAAATGAAAAAGACACAGACAGAGAGTGGGAGCGGGCGGGATAGGGGGTAGGGCGGGAGAGTGAGGAGATAAGAAAACTACCCATCCTCCCAGTTCCTTTACTTTTTAAGTATTTCAGAAAGTCGCCGATGATGGAACATTGACCCATCTAAATAGGCGCAACATGTTAATCGCCACTGACTTTGGCTTTCATATACGATTCTCCACGGAGAAAGCAATAAGGTGCATAACAATCTAAGCATTAGGAAAGCTAAACAGGACAAACTCTACAGTTGGTAGGTTATGCTACCATGCCAAAGTCTTCGATTGTGTGTCACAAAATTTGACCTAGTAAACTAATATCTTATGGCATTAATCGGATCCCATTTATACATGTGAAATCTTACCTTTGGAACAGGAATCAGGGGGTATAATTAACAGACTACCTTATGCAAGAAAATAGCCTCGGAATGGGTTAAGTTGATGACAGCGTATGACATCTTCAGTCTGGAAGAAGAGAAACCACGAATATGTCTTTTGCATAGTTTCACATCCCATCGACTTCTGTAAACACCGCCTTCGGCAGTATACCTACATTTACATCTGCATCTACATGATTGCATTTACATTTAGCTGCCTGGAAGAGAGTTCGTCGACCACCTTCAGACCATATCTCCACCATTACACTGTCAGACAGTGCGCAGAGAAAAAGGAACTTTTAAACCTTCCCGGGGAGCTCTTATTTCTCTTACTTTATTAAGATGATAATTTCTTCCTATATAAGTGGCAGTAAGAAAAATATTTTAACATTGGTAGGAGAAAACTGGTGACTGAAATTTCGTGAGATAATATCGCCGTAACGAAAGACGCCTTTGTTTTATGATTGCCACCCCAACTCGTGTATCATACCCTTGACACTCTCTCCCGTATTTTTTGTAAATATAACTCGAGCCCTTCTTTGAGCTTTTATAATGTGCTCCTTTGGTAAGGATTGTACACCGCGCAGCAGTACTCCAGAAGCGTATGTACAAGCGTTGTCTTTGGTAGAACTGTTGCATCTGCTAAGCGTTCTGCTAGTTAAACGCATTCTTCGGTTCTCCTTCCCCACGACATTACCTATGTGACTGTTGTTCTTAAATTACGAACCGCCTCTTCCGTGACAGGCGTTCACGAATCCAATCGCGCAACGCAGACGATGCTCCATAGCCACGTAATTTTATCAGAAGTCGCTTGGAAGGAACGGTGTCAGAAGCCTTCTGAAAATGTAGAAATATGGAATAAATTTGAGATCCTCTCTCTACAGCAATCATTACTTCTGTCGAATAATGGGCTAATTGTGTTTCACAATAACAATATTATCTAAATCCGGCCTGAATTTGTGTCAGTAGATCATATTCTTCGAAGTAATTCATAATGTTCTGAGATCGTATATGTTCCAAAATCCTGCTACATATCGACGTCTCTGATACGTGTCTCCCATTTAGCGGGTTACTCCATTTTTTTTCTTGGGTATTGGTGTGACCTGTATAACTTTCATATGGGTTTGCAATCTCACTGTGGTGTGCTTTTCCATCTGGCAAGACTACATGTTGACGACATCTTTCTTATCCTTCTTCCCATGTTGTTAAAGTAGCATAGAGTTTACCTCTTTAGGTGCCACTTTCATGGTCCGAGATGGCCATTGCGAAGATGCGTACGCCAAATAACTGTTTACCAGCTTCTTTGGTATACATAGTCGACAAACGGACTCGTTAACGTTGCTCCGCTGGAGCAAAATTCCCTTCTTCAAAAGAGGAAATTGCCAGATGGTCGCTTGAGTCTTGCCCTTTCACCTTCGTTTCGATGCGAGCAATGCAGGTTCTCTGTCCTGCTCCTCCTTAACATTCTTCATTCTGTTGATCACATAGTTCTCAAATGAAACTTTCTGTGTAGAAGAAAATGGTTTCTTTTAAATCATCAATCCCATTTCCAACAAGGCCACCAAATGAACTAGACACCGCATCCGCGTTTAAGTTGCTTTTTCCCGGTATTTGTGTGATCGTAAAGTCCAATTCCTGAAGGACGAGAAACCACCTGGCAAACCTACTGTGGATTAATTTTGCACTGAGGAGAAATTCCAAAGAGTTGTGATCGGTATATACTTTTGTTTTTCTGCCGAATAAAAGGAGTCGAAATTTCTATGCCAGTCCTTCCAGTTCAGTTACTGAGTATTTCTTCTATGCTTTGGTCAAAACTCTTCAAATGAATGCGATCATTTTGTGTACAATATTCCCTTCTTCGTATTCCTGAAATAACATAATTAGAAGTCCCAAATAGTCGCTACCCGAGGACATATAAGATTCTCGGGAAATGATGGGGTGGCCCCGAATAGGTATATTAACTAGTGCAGTTCAGAGAGACAAACTCTCGTTCCTTCAGCAGAAATGATGTACCCTTCCTGTACACAAAACTTGATATCTCTGTATTAGCCATCACACAATGTTCTCGAAATGTCTGCAAAACATCTCTCATGACTCTGTGGTGTTCCTCCAAATTCCTTTCGGCTATTAGCAGATTGTTGATGTAACACGTGACTCTTCGTTTCAGCACTTCACTTAGAATACTATCTGAAACACGAATGAATGCAGATGAAGACATATTTTACCCACTCTGCAAACGTTTAAACTTGTAACAACGCTCGAGTGCTGAAAGGTGGTGTGCTGTCTACACTCTGAGTGAAGTTCGGCCTGCCAAAAACTGGTGCCTATGTCTATCGATGAGAAAACTGACACCACATGGAAATTCTGCAGTAACTCCTCTGACTTCTCAGCTTTATCTCTCTCTGCGTCAACAATTGTATTGACTTGGCAGGAATCAAAAACTATTCGATGGTTCAAATGGCTCTGAGCACTATGGGACTCAACGTCTTAGGTCATAAGTCCCCTAGAACTTAGAACTACTTAAACCTAACTAACCTAAGGACATCACACACACCCATGCCCGAGGCAGGATTCGAACCTGCGACCGTAGCAGTCCCGCGGTTCCAGACTGCAGCGCCAGAACCACACGGACACCGCGGCCGGCAAACTATTCGAATCGAAGCATCCTTCTCCTCTACCACACACAGAGGGCTGATGTATGTCGACATTGCAATCTCCATAACCCCATCTTCCAACATCCACCGAATTTCTAAAAGCGATCGGTGTCTGTATGCAAGTGGGACATTATACGGTGGCACGAAAAATCGACATTGTTCCTTCACCTGAAATGAGAGTTGCAAATTCTTTATTTTGCCACGCTTTGGTGAAAGTACCTCGGAATTCTCTAACAAAATATCATACATTTCGTCCCTGTCTTTCTCTCCCATGTTTGCACAGACCGAATTTTCTGCTCTATTGAAGCGTTAACTTCTCGTCCCAACAATTCTGTGTCTGTTAGATGGATGTCCCCATGTTCTGTTCTGTCGGAAAAGCTAAATTTCAAGCAATTCTCTGGAATTACTTTCTTGATTGCTTGCTCCTAAAATCGAATTCGAATTAAGGATGCCTTCAGCACTACGACCTCACCTCTACCAATGTCTATCATGGGTTTTTGTTCGTTAAGGGAATCTACCCCTATAGTAAGTTCGATCACCAAATGTGGCATCACCGAGAAACTGGCTTCTAGTGTGTGTTATTGATATATAAACTCGAGTCGTGATTACCTTCTGACTTCAGTGCGTTTACCCCAAAGCCCCCTTAATCTTTGTTTTCTGGAGAGACAGAGTCGGCCATGATCGATTACGAGACCATCTTTCCAGTGCTGATTCCGTAATGGCGGTAACGCGGCTTCCACTGTCCACAATGCCTTTTAGCAATAAGCCTCCTACTGTAACTTAGATTAGGGGATGTACATCGTTCGGTACGATCTCCTCTCTTTCTTCTAGCAACAGTCTGCCTCTGTCTTTACACTCTAACTGGAAAATCTGGCTGAGTCCGATGTTTTGCCTGGGAGAATTTCGAACGGAGCCCTCTCTATTATTCAGTCAGCTGCGTCGTGGGTGGCCGTATCGATTCTCGTTCCTCGGATTTAGGCACCTAATCTCAACTAGCTCTGGTGGTGGGTTGCTCCTGTTCGGCTCACGCCAATTTCTATCATGACATCCGGTATTGTTATTATACAAGCTGTTGAAATCAATCCAGTTTCCTTGTCTTTTGGGTGGTGGTCCAAAGTGACGCTGTTTAGCTGATCGCCTATTCCGACTGTCCCTTCGAACACTGTGTCTCCTAGACAGCCGACAGTTATTATTTTCTGTCACACCTCTTCTCATTTGCATTTTGGGAACCTTAGGCGTACTCTATCTATTGGAGATCGTCTCAGCATCTACCAGCTATAACTTTCTGATACCGGATCGAGAATTTCATATAAGAGAAACATATAATGTCACTTGAGCTACATGGTGAATCAACAGGTTGAATCTTCTTCGTCACTGACACGAAAAGTTTCGCGGGCTTCAGGATCCTGATGAGTCCAGGTCCCTGCGCGTCATGATATACAGCTTCATCTTATGATGCATTTGTTTCGATCAGTGTACTCAAAGTGATGCATACCTGAATTCCTCATATGAACGACAAGTGACACAATATCTCTCATAGTAACCTCCAGCGAACCGTCCATGTGCCAAAAAAAAGAAAAAAATAGTTTTGAAACTTTTGCATGGATATAAGATGTTTGAGGGCGAAACCCACGTCCTCTGTTGCGTGTGTGCTCGTTGCGGTCTCTGTTACTCTCACGCGTTCGATATTATGTGAAACATAGTCCTGTCGACTATTATGGTTGTGCAATTTGACTGCTCCCAGCATAGATTTGCAAATCAAACCTTCTAATCGGCGAGCAGCTATGTGACCGCTTCGTTACTGCGGCACTGCGGCGAGGCCTGACCCTTGCGTTGCGCATGCTCGTGGTGGGGAAACATCAGTAGATCTCTACTTTGGGGACTCAACGATATTTACCGATTCAGTAATATCGGATCAGTGCAAGTCCTACTCGTCTCTTCTTCGGTTTGTCTCTGATGTTCCTCGTTTATTAACGCCCTGTATTTCCAATATTTTATACTGCCGCGTGTGTCTGTAACATCAGTTAAGACCTCCAATTGTCACGCTCATGCAGTGACCAATGTGTGTGCTGGTCTTTGAGTGACTTAATTTTCTTAGAGTGTTGTGAAACCTATTCCTGTGTTTCTCGAATTATCTCGCGTCCCTGTTTCTGCATTGTGGTAAGAACTTTCCAAATTTGAAGGACAATACTTTTGGCTGTCCTAGCATACTCTGCTTGCTTCTTGCACGTAACTGCCTCGCCTAACACATCCTGGATTCTCTGTGGTAACCTAACTTCGAATTCTGCAACCTCTCTTTTCGTTTCTTCTGCTTCTCTATGCCTTTTTTCTCCTTCTCTTCTCAAAAAATCGACGATGCTGTCCGTCGCATTGCTACTTCTGGTATCTGCTTTCGGAGATGGGACTCCCCTTCTGCCGTCAGCCAGTGACGGTGTCTGCTTTTAACTACTGTATGACATGACAAGTGTCTTCTGCATCTTAACCCCACCTTACTTCACTGTCGGCTTGAGAGCCCTCTAAACGCGAGGCTGAACCACGCCTATTTACCTCTGAATGTGATTTTTCCGTGGAGAAAGTAACCACCACATATCCTGATTCGTCCCGATCTATAATATGATTGTTGTCTATGTTAAGATAGAACATAAAATTAAATCCACACTGATAGTGAATAGTGAAGGTAAAGAGGGCCAAGCCAAAATGTTAGCATCTGGGAATGCTTCAAGGCCACCATAATCTTCTTGATTCCCCCATACAACAGCAAGTGTCAGGCAGGTACTACCTCCAAACACTGCTTGTACATCACAGGTAAAGTTCAGATGGAGTCCACGAAAACCATTTGGACCTCCAATCAATTGCTGTTTATTAAACTGTCCAGCTACTTCGTGCTTTGCATTAAGACTCTCTCCCTGATTCGCGTTCTCATTCAGATCTTGAACAAGAATGTCGAACCATGAACCTGCGAACAGAATTCCCCTAAGTACCATCCCTACTGAAAACGCTCAAACATATCAGGAAAATATCCCCCCCACAAAAAAAAACCAGAACACCGTTGTCAAATCCAACAATCAAAGAGCAGACATGGTGCAGAAACCACAAAGTACAGGCACACTTGAAAAGAGAGTACATATATTAGTACGTATCACGGCAGCAACTTACCGTGGCCGGCCGCTGTGCCCGAGCGGTTCTAGGCGCTTCAGTCCGCAACCGCGCGACTGCTACGGTCGCAGGTTCGAATCCTGCCTCGGGCATGGATGTGTATGATGTCCTTAGATTAGTTAGGTTTAAGTATATCTAAGTTCTAGGGGACTGATGACCTCAGATGTTAAGTCCCATAATGCTCAGAGCCAATTGAACCATTTGAGCCGGCCGCAGTGGCAGAGCGGTTAAAGGCGCTACAGTCTGGAACCGCACGACCGCTACGATCGCAGGTTCGAATCCTGCCTCGGGCATGGATGTGTGTGATGTCCTTAGGTTACTTAGGTTTAAGTAGTTCTAAGTTCTAGGGGACTTATGACCACAGCAGTTGAGTCCTATAGTGCTCAGAGCCATTTGAACCATTTGAACTTACCATGACTGGATTTTGTTCACAATCACTTTCAGACATGAAATATTAAAAAGCAGACGCTGCTGGGAAAATGCTGGAAGGCTTCACCAGTTTGCTTTCCTACCCTTGTTACGTACCTTCAGCTCACAAAAATTTGTTACAATTTCAAATGGTCAGGTTGAATAGGTAACTGAAATGAAGTAGTGCTCTTTTCAGTCTTAGTTTGTTACAAATTCCACATGTGCAATCCCAGAAGTAGCACACAGATCAAATTACATAAGACAAACACGAAACAAAACACACGGTGACAGGTCATGTCGATGGCTGACAAAATTATTAAAGGGGAAGGGGGTCAATTTAAAGCTATGCCTTCCTCAGGGCAATAGCAATAACGCTTCCTGACTGTATGTGAGGTACTGATCAAGATTGTGATCCATTTCCTGAACGCAAGTAAGACATAAGTTGGTTGAAATACAAGACTACCAGGTCTTATGGACTCACAGTAGTGAAGACTAAGTCCTCAGTCAAAGATTGCTAATAGGCCCAAGCTGCCGATATGCTCACCACTGAACTACCGAACAGGTGATGTGGAGACGGACCGTAGGTGCGCAACTGCAAAGTCCATGGCCAGCCTAACATCGCGCCGAGATGTGCGATCACGACTGGCGCTCTGAAAGAGCCAATACTGTCCTCTGCGGCGGCTCTTCGCCAACTTGCCGAATGTACAACGTAGTGGGACGAAGTGCCCAGACCGTTCTCTACAGTGAACATCCACCGAATACCTCGAATATTTCTCCTCTCCTTCCTCGTCGACACCAAATCCTCGAGGCGTCGCCAAAAATTGCCCCTACAATAGCCAAGCTGCTTGCACCAATTGCTCCAATGGCGTACTTACAAAACCACGCCAGAGCTTCCACCTAAATACGGTATAGCGGTATTCCTCCAATGAAAAAGTTTGCCATCAAACCTGTGCTCTCCCTCATTAAACGTGGGACCAGAGAAACGTGCGTACATTCCACACCTGTGGCGGACAATGCTCTCCATGCCAGAGCAAATCATAAAACTCTGTCCGTCACACACTCGTGGTGGACAATACGCCTCTGGAATGAAAGCCGCTGGCCATTGTCCTGCTGCAGACCAGGCCACCGTCGTGGGCCGACTTTATGGCGAGATGCCACTGCCTGCGTTTACAAGCAGCGAGGTCACGCTTTTGTGGAAGCCTTGGTGCTTTCCCGGAAGAGCCTATGGCTGTTTATGTCACTACTGCCGCCCTGGCCAACTCTCCCTATCGTCCTCACCAACAAAGAAAAACTGTAGTGCCACAGCTATTATTAGTAGCGGCAAACGAACTGTATTATTGACTGTCTTATCTGTAATTACTCGTCCTGATGGCTCATTGCTTAGCTGAGATGGCTACAGTGCCTCTACAGGAACTACGTAATTAACAAAGGTGAAAGATGGCGTGCTCAAAGGGTCACCACCTTCCAACAGTTTAGTTTGGTAGTTTTCTGGTTGTTCGTTCGCGGTTCCTACCGGTTCCATGGCAGACTTCAGGTTATTGATCCAGCGTCTACCTCCAGGCAGGAAAGTCGTGTGTGCACTCCTATCAAACTACTGAATTCTTCTCTTATTTAATGCTCCAATCTCAGAGTTATTTGAGAGTTAGTTCTCAACTTTTTAGTTGGCTGCTCTAAGGTGTCGGATTTGTGGCGGCGTTCATTTACTTGCTATGTAGCTTCACTTCAGGTGCCATGCCCTGCATGTATTATTACTGGAGCGCACACTTTCATTTATTACCTTATGGATGTTTATGTTAACACGTCTGACTTTTTTTTATTGTCTGCATAGCTCTGTGTGTCTCGCTGGGCGTTGGATTGCTACGTGCACTTGTGTTAACATACCACAGCAATGCCTCTGCAACGTGGTTACCGTTGTCGCTGGCGGCGCAGTGTACCTGTGTATCGCAGTTTGAAGGCGATTGATATTGACTTGGCTGGACAGTTTAATAAACAGCAATTGATTGGAGGTCCAAATGGTTTTCGTGGACTCCATCTGAACTTTACCTGTGATGTACAAGCAGTGTTTGGAGGTAGTACCTGGCTGACACTTCCTGTTGTATGGGGAAGTGAAGAAGATTATGGTGGCCTTGAAGCATTCCCAGATGCTAACATTTTGGCTTGGCCCTCTTTACCTTTATTATTCTCTATCAGTGAGGATTTAATTTTATGTTCTATCTGCTGTTAGACAGGGGTTCGTCAGTCAACCGAACGCGTTTGCTTGCGGTTTAGTGCGCCACTCTGCACGGCGGGTACTTGTTTACCCCTCCCCCACATGGCGCTAGTTTGGCACAACTAGAGGTTGACAATCGTACTTCCTGCTTGGTAACTGTAGTTGGAAATGTGCTTAGATTTTGGACGCCTTACAAGTTCCATTGATCTGAGTCCGTTAACTCACTGAAAAATTATTTACTTGTGTTTCTCGTGGCTGTAATTTTGACTGTCGTGCAGTGCCGTTCGTTCTGTAGTAGATGCCTGGCCCAATTCGTGTACTAAATTCTGAATTTATCTATTAAACAGGCTACCATTTGTGTTTCTTTTAGTGGGATTTGAGTGAAATCTGCCTGGTTGACAGAGCAGGCATAGCGTTCAAAAGCAGGGCCAAGTCCACATTCGAGCGAAGGGCCAGCCTGGTGAAGATGGGCCCGCGCCACTTAATCTTTCCTAGCCGATTAGGTCTTGCTAAGACGGGGTTCTATACCACTTAGATGTATTTATTTGTGTCTTAATCTTTGGGAGCGCCTACTGTGGCCGTCCTTTTAATTTTTTTTTATTTACAGGTCAAGTTGAAGTGTTAACATCCTAATTTGCCAATTGAGTAGTTACTAGTTTTGTTTACTTAAATGGTTTATGCAAGTGTGGATCGGTCAGTTATTTATCTTACTCCTTGTATGCGCTGTTCGGTTTTGAACTGGCAAAACACTAAGACATAAGATCTGTTAATTTCGTGAAAGATCTCACCGACTATTTGTACCATTTACTAGGCAATATTTTGCATCAATTTTGTCTGGTTATTTCTCTTGCGTGCCTTGTGCACCTCTGCTATCCGGCTGCATAGCAATTTTTTTTTTTGTATGGTGCTTATTTGCGGAATGTACTTCTATTCTGGATTGTAAATATTAAAGTTTCCTTCGACAAAGAATTTTTAGCTCTTTTATTGTATTGCTGTACTATTTATTATTGTATTTAATCTGTTTGCTGTTACACAGTCTGGTACAGCCTGACGACTGTAAATTATTGTTTGTTAGTAGTTAATGCCACTGGAGGTTTTCCTCCAATTGATATTTAACAAATGTAACTATTAGCTACTTATGTTTTTTACTTTTTGTTCATGACTCCATTATAAGTCCAAGTTTGTTTAACGACAATTACTGTGCATTGCCTCCATTGATGTAATATGATGATTTTGCACTAGACTGATTATTTAAGCTATTTTACTTCTGTTCGTTCTCATTCCTCTTTTATTTCTCCAAATAATAACTGTAACTTCATGTCTATTGCCATTTTAGGATCTTTTTGTGACTATATGCACAGTATCCCTTAACTTTTGGCTGCTTACGGTTTTGTTTTAAGACTATTGATATGGGTCCATGATGTATTATATAGTAGTGATGTAACCTATATTTCCGTACATCTCCATCTGTTTATGGAATTTCGTGAAATATTTATCACTGTAAACAATTATGTTCACAGTTCTTTTAACTTTAGTATCCCATGCTCGTTGCTTTATGTTTTGACTATCTCGATGGGTCAATAAGATATTGTGCTTAGTCCTTTTGATGTAACTTATTTTTCCATTCATGACGTGTGATTTAGGCCGGCATCGGTGGCCGAGCGGTTCTAGGCGCTTCATTCCGGAACCGAGCGACTACCACGGTCACAGGTTCGAATCCTGCCTCGGGCATCGATGTGTGTGATATCCTTAGGTTTAAGTAGTTCTAAGTTCAAGGGACTGATGACCTCATATGTTAAGTCCCATAGTGCACAGAGCCATTTGAACGTGTGATTTACCCTACTTTACTTGTTGTATTGCTGGTTACATGGTTAGTGTTATCTGAGGGATCTGACACATATTAAGACAGTTGTTTTACTTGCGTGCCAGTATTTTGCAACAGCTAGTCACTGTCTCAACTTTGAATTCGTTTTCTGTTCAAACCTCACATCGTTACCTCCACGCCATTTCTGTGGTAAACAACGGCGTCCCTCAAACCGTATTTTCACTAGCACTACGATCTAGGAGCAATCTGCAGTACCTGGTACGCATTTCTACATGTCGGTCTTCATGCCAGTACGTATTTAACATCCAGTCGCTGTCGCAGCTCTGAAAACGTCATCTGCTGGATGGTGCATATCGATACGTCAACGCCGTCCCCATGGGAACCATTGACGTCGCTTAACCACTATCTTTGCTAGCATACAATCTGCAATAATGCGATAAATTCCCACATATGGCTATCGATGTTGTCACAACCAATTATGATTGATTATCTCATTTATCTATATTGTTATCAAATAACGACGAAGCGCTGTTTCTAACAGTTACTTTATGTAATGTAATCCACATATTTTTTCATATGTTGTTAGCTTTTGTATAACTGATCTGCATATACCATATTGTAATAACAGTTTTGCGTCGTGTATACCTGATTGTCTGTCACTGACGTAATTCGGTTTGCAGTGGACGGAGCTCCACATATTGAAGCGACAGTTCTTCTTAGCAGTTGACTTTCGCAGAGCTACAACATCCGCTCCATTCACGTCCACCGCCTACCATCAGGGGTATAATTTCTTCTTTTAATATTTGTTACATATAATGTATTTTATATGTTACTACTATTAGTAGATGTCACATTAAATCCATTCTATGCTCGTATTTCAGTATGAGAGTCTAAGGATGGTCAAAAAATGACCTAAACCGGCTAAAATCAAAATAAATAATTATGCGGTCGAGAGCATGTCCACTTTGAAAGTAATTTTCGCCAGATCGCTGTGGCCCACGAGATATGTTCTCAAAAAATTACCATAACTGAATAGTTAATGGGCCCGAGAACACTTACTCATAAGTATCAAAATTCGATGATTTAACTTAGTCAAAACCAACTGCCTACCAAAAGACTGACAACTCTCATTCCTGGCCACCTATGTCGCAAACTATCATGATTTATGCTGTAGGACAGAGTAGTGTAGACGACTGCCGACAGATTGGCATCTAGATACCGTATCCTCGTTCAGAAGTAATCTTGTCTCCATCCAGGCCCACGGAGGAAGCTGCTATCCCAGGGATGTACAACCCATGAGTTGCTGTAGAGCCTTCTTGTGGAGCTGTCGAACCAGAGTACCTCGGAAGAGCTGCATCCTCTCTCCTTTCCTCAAAGTGCATATTACCTACACCTCACCAATGACAAGGCGCCGTTAAACTATGCTTAACGAAATGTTCATAACTGCTAAACTTCTATCCTACGGGAAGTGTCATCAGCCCACCAATGGTTTTTGCTTCCGTGAGTACAGTTGCTAAAACTCAACACAACTCACATGTTTTCTGTTAGACAATCCGAAATTCTTCTATGTGTGTAATTTTTTAGGGGAAGCCAATGGAGATCTTTCCCACATTTTCTGTGATACGAGAGTTCGTACAGTCTGGGCAGAGAATGTTTTTAGCTAGCAACAATTTGCTTCCACAAAGGGAGAACAGAAATTCTAAAACGAACAAATATTTTTCTCCCCATGAAAAAGGGCTCTTACGCCGAATGTCGTCACACTCTTCTGGTTTCCAGGCTGGCATCCAGTCACAGCAACCCGCATTCAATACAGCCTTGCTCTGACCGAACAATTTGGCATGTAAAATTACGCAGTATTCTGCACAGGGTAAAATTTCCTTCGTAGCTCATTTTCTCTGCGTTTTAGGGTGGACTCGGTGGAATTTCGTGCGGTGCTGATCACCGTATTCTGGAAAAATGTCTGCTGCCACTGGAGGTCGGCTACTGGCCGAAACAAAACGGACGACAGCCTGCCTGCTCTCCATGACGCCCATCGACCCTCGACGGCATTTCTCTTGGAAACAGAAACGATCGCTGGGGATCTGTCTGAGAGTCACCGAAACACGCCTGTTCTCCCTTAGCTCATTACGCGACCCATAAATGCACATCATCATCATCATCATCATCGTTTATGCCTTTAAGCGTTCAGTCTGGAGCATAGTCCCCCTTATAAAATTCCTCCATGATCCCCTATTCAGTGCTAACATCGATGCCTCTTCTGATGTTAAGCCTATTACTTCAAAATCATTCTTAACCGAATCAGGGTACAATAAAATTTCACATGCAACTACTGCCTGGTGTGGAGACAATTGACTGCTTAATATTTGCAGTCACCAAGGCCTCTCGTAATATTATATATTTAACCAGCACAGCAATGTCCTAGACGTGAAAATGCACGGCACAGACGGACGCGTTTCAAATATTGTCCTAAGATTCGATGAACATTGCACAAAATCTCCAACGACAGTGTAGAAAAACCCAAACCCAAAGACCTTCTAGCCGTACGAAAATTTAATGTTCGGACTGGCATGGATGAGACAGGGACTTAAACTGAGTGTAGGAATGCAAAAGCGAAAATGGTGAATTTCATTTTCAAATGTTCATTTACAATGAAAAACCCAGAAATACGGCCCCAATTTAACTGTCATATAACATCAATGATGACTGAACTAGAAGTTAATAACAACGTCCTTGAGAAAGAGCTGAACTTTCTGTACCTTTCTATACCAAAGTTCCTTTTTTAATCATAATATATCGTCGATTATTTGAACAAGAAGCCGTGGAAGAAAGTAGATGCCACACCCGCCTTGAAAGAGAATAGCAGAAGCAATCGTTCAAACAACTGTCCGCTAGTCTTCTATTAGTTTATCTCTTTCTTCCCCCTCTTTCTGTCAATCTCCATGACCACCACTCTCTGTCCATGTCGTTCATCTCCCACTTCTGTCCACTTCCTCCTCTCCTTCTCTTTGTCAGTATCCTCTTCCTCCTCTCTGTACCTATCTCCTTCTACCCCTCACTGTCTGTCCATAAAGTAATAAAATAAGCCGCCATAAATCCCGTGACAGTTTCACTGCGAGGACAGCGGAAATATAGTACGAGTAAGCGATAAACATTTTTGCTTTCTTCATTTTATAGGGGTCGCCAGAGAGAAAAAGTTTCGTACAGGTTTGATATTATGATTGAAGTTTTTTGCAGGTCTCTGAATGCTCTCATACGTAAGCACATACATACATACGTAAACGTGTACATTCATTTTCATAATTTGCATGGATTCAGAGAACAAAAATTTGTATCTCAAACAGAACGGCCTGTTTCATGCCAACCAGCATATATTGCAAAAACATCGATGTGAAACCCAACTAGCGCTTTTCTCGTATTATGTCCTGACAGCCGTGAATACTGCAAATAGGTGTAGTGTTTACTGACTAGGAAAAAAGCATTTGACTGTGTACTACACACACGCTTATTATCAAAATAACGGAACAGCAGAGTGTTAATCGAAATATGTGACAGGATCGCGGATTTCTTGGTACTGAAGATGCAGCATATTATTTGTATAGTCAGATATATGTATAGATATAAAAGTAACTTCAGGTGCTCCATAGAAATGTACTGGGACCCTTGGCCTTCATGTTGTACATTAATGTTATGGGAATAAACTTTTTACAGATGATGTAGTCGTCTATATTGAAGTGCAGTGTGAAGAAATATGCACAGATATTCAGACAGATGCTGATAAAGTATCTATGTGCTGTGAAGATTGACCGCTTGCTTCAAATGTTCAGAAATGGAACTTATTGGTATTTCACAAAATGGACGAACGCAGTACCTGACAATATCTGTGAGTTGCAGTCTGAACCGGTCAAATCACGAAAATACCTGAGTGTAAAAATTTGTGGCATCATACAATGGAAAGATGACATAGTCAGACTTAGGTTGGTTGGCAGAACACAAGGGAAATACAGTCATTGTATAAAGTAGGTTTCCTACAAAACACTCGTTCGACGATTCCTGGAGTATTGCTCTGATCGTGGCACCGGTGCCCAAAAGGATTGAACGCTCACAAGAAAGACCAGCGCGACTTGTTTTAGGTGTGTTTCGCTCATGAGAGAAAGTCACGGAGAAGCTGAACTGACAGACTTTTGAAGAAAGACTTTTTAATCTAGGAACATCGTAAAATCTCCTACCTATAGCTGTCATAGGAATTGCAGAGGGAAGGTTAGAGCACCTGAGTTACTCCCGGCATATATAATCTTCAACTAACTCGGGGGAATGCAGCCGGGTGACGTCGTCGACAACCGCCAATATTTCGACAGGAGGGCACCCTTCCATTTTCAAGGTAAAACTGCAGTAAGTAAGCGCACACACACACACTAGCGCCATCTCAAACTAAAAATGAGCGACGTCAGAAATTATCGATAGTGAAATTAATAATCAATACGTGAGATAGCAAGATTACATGCAGAATTTAAACAGAAACTTGCTATTTCAATTTCAACTGCTCTCTTAATAACACTAATGCAATAGCTGGAACTGCATGCCAGGTGCTGTTATGTGCCATAGGGTGACCGCTGCCAAGACAACAATCTGCACTGGCGGATTTTCTCGGATCTTATAAGCGTGTGTGACGCTTATGCGGAGTACACCGGTCCTCCAAAATCCTGATGGTCTCACCATTGTAAGACAAGCCAAATCTCCTAGAAACACGGTAGACACCCACCGAACGTAAACCAAGGTAATCCGATAAGGAACCGAAAAAGATTTACGGTGGTCGAAGCACACATTTCGCTTCATATTTCCTGCTCAACGTGGGGGTGTGCTGCGTACCTTGGTTCTCCGGCCCATGTTGTCTCTGACGCTGGAAGTGTCACCTTTCGTCAGAATGGATGCAGTGAGAGGCAAGATAAGACGGGGCGTTGCGCTATCGATCAACTGTTCGTTGGGGGAGTGGTGATAATATAAAGGTTGTACCAAAGTATACGGCCTTTTTGCCTTAGGCAGGGAGCATCTCGATTAGAATCGCTTGTATTTTGAGGACACCTGTTCTGAAATGTGTTTTTTCACAGGTCTAAGATCAGTGTACTTTTAGGTTCCCTAAAGGACGTTCTTGTTTTGTGTAAGGCGGGTGTTTAACTTATTCTTCATAATTTTAACATGTCGTCTATTGGTCAGACTATACGGACTGCGGGGGACCGATGTGCTGAGTGTAACAGTCACACGCCCTTGCAACAGCTGAGCAAATCCGCCACCTCAGAACATCGTCTTAGCACCTATTCTTGACACCGATCACCCTGTGGAATGTAACAGCACGGTGATTGTGGTGTGCGCTTCCAGCTATTGGGGTAGTGATGTTAAGGAAGCTGCTCTCTCACTTGTCAAAATAAAGAGGATATAGTTTCACTAGTAATTTCACTGTCGATAACTTCTGATGTCGGTCATACTTGATTCTGCGCTTGTGTTTACAGTGTTTCGTTTGTGTGTGTGTATGTGTATGTGTGTGAGTGTGTGTGTGTGTGTGTGTGTGTGTGTGTGTGCGTGTGTGTGTGTTTGTGTATCTTTTCGGAGTTTCTCTGAAAATCCAGGTTTTAAATACCTTAGCATAGAGTTTATTATCTGAAATTTTGCCCTGAAAATGACAATGTGCTGTCGAAATATCGACGGTTGTCGACGAAGTCACCCGGGTGTGTTCCTGTAAGTTATCTGAAGACTACAGTAATTGCGTATCAGAAATTACTCCTCCCTGGTTCCGTGAGAGAACAAAACCAGAAAAGTCCTAATAACTGGTAAGATAGGACCTTCACAATGCAAATAATAGATGTGATGTATATGTAAACTAGCAGTGGTGTGGTTCAACTACGTTTATCGCTCTTTCATGCTTACTTTTGAGTAATCCTCAATCCAACGTACGAAAGCAGGGAGCAGCTAATATTGTTATTAAGCACCCTCAGCCATACACTGCCCAGTAGGTGGGCAGACGGTGGAGATGTAGTGGCGCTGCAGAGCAGGTGGTACGTAGCCGGCGCCGCTCATCTGGCTAATGGCCGGGCCAGCGCGCACACTGCGCGTGCGCAGAGCGAGGGCGTTATTTATCCGTAGTCGCCTCGCATTACTTGGCCCTTTTTGCCGGCGTCCGCAGCAACTGTCGCCGGCTATTGGAAGCAACAGGAGCCGCCGGGCACCTGTGATTTAGTAGTCCGCCACGCCCCCATTACCCAGGCGACGCTCCCCGGCAGTCATTAGCCGCAATAAAACACCGGACGCTGCGCTTTACAAACACTGCGCAGCTCCGATTCTGCTGCGCCGTGCTGCCTCGCTTCACAGAGCGGCCGGACCGGGTCCGGCTAAATGTCTCGACTACAGCTTGGACGCAAGATTTACGCCTAACCATTTACAATGCTCAAAAGCGGAAGCCTTAAAACATATCCGTCTCTATTCGCTTTTTAGCGTGCATTCGCAAAAACTAAAAAAGTTGTAAGGAAAAATGACGAAACTAAAGCAATTAACGTAAATGTCAGAACTGTTGTTGTATGCCAAAACCTGAAAAAATGAAGACAACATGTATTTTCACAAAGGGCTTCGTGCGAAGCATTAAGTAAGGAAATATAAAATGAAAGTATACGTTTGGACGAGCGGTTCTTGGCGCTTCAGTCCGGGACCGCGCAGCTGCTACGGTCGCAGGTTCGAATCCTGCCTCGGGCATGGATGTGCCTGATGTCCTTAGGTTAGTTATGTTTAAGTTGTTCTAAGTCTAGGGCACTGATGACCTCAGATGTTAAGTGCCATAGTGTTTAGAGCCATTTGAAAGTATACGGATCGAGAGATATTTCCAGTGCCTCATTCATAATGTGTATATACAGACGATACTCCTGCTACTAGGAAAATGCGCGAACCACTATGCCACCCTGGCACAGTGGCTTTGGGTAGTTGTATTGTGACTATCCCAACACGGCTTCCATGCTCATCGCAACTTCCCATTCATGTTTCAACCCACTTAGCATTCCCCCTGAACTCAAGGAGCATAGTAGAGGCTCTCCAACTGTACTGGAATACCAAGTGGGCTGAGAGATGAATGGGAGTTTGTATTGAGGAGGGTGGAGTGCTAGGGTAGTCCGTTCAGTGCGGAAACCCACTGTGATACAGAGGAGTAATTTTAGCGTACCTGCCTAATGAGTAAGACAAAATGGTTCAAATGGCTCTGAGCACTATGGGACTTAACTTCTGAGGTCATCAGTCACCTAGAAC
Source organism: Schistocerca cancellata (assembly GCF_023864275.1). Taxonomy (NCBI): domain Eukaryota; kingdom Metazoa; phylum Arthropoda; class Insecta; order Orthoptera; family Acrididae; genus Schistocerca; species Schistocerca cancellata. Next base: position 629,695,492 of record NC_064630.1, read on the forward strand.
TTAAAACTACTTAAACGTAACTAACCTAAGGACATCACACACATCCATACCCGAAGCAGGATTCGAACCTGCGACCGTAGCGGTCGCGCGGTTCCAGACTGTAGCGCCTAGAACCTCTCGGCCACCCCGGCCGGCGAGCAAGACACCCAGGCTCGGATCCCGCACTTGTTACAAACTTTTAATCGTCACTTCAGTCTGCATATATAGGATGAACAGTAATAAAAGTGTCAAACTGCAGGGACGCTTTCCTGACTGGAGATTGAGAAAAGAAAGTTATGAACATATTTCCGGAAACGCATCGTTGTCACGGTAGACTGCGCTGACGAATACCAGTTCCTCTGACCACGTGCTGTGTGTTACTTGCGTGTTGCAGGCTGTGTAATTGACGCAGCTTAGTGTAAGCAGCAGAATGGACCGGTATTTATGTCGGGAAGAAGCCGAGATGATGTTTGTGCATGGTGAAGCAGATAGAAACGGTAGAAAGGCAGCACGGCTTCACCAAAACATGAACCTCACAAAAACCAGCCACATAACACATTTCACTTTATGTGATCATGAGTCCTTTCAGACAGACGAACATGGAGAGAGACGGCCCACAGTGCCTACACAAGATTTGGAGGACCGGATTCTACAGGATATTCAGACGAACCCTAGTACAAGCTACAGGCAAAAGTACGAAAAGTACGGTTATGTGCATGACAATCGCTACTAACCCTATCACCTGTAATCTCGTGGAAGCCACTTTGAAGGTCTGTTTTGGATGCAATGTAGCTCTGTACTGTGTTTCCGGACGATTTGAGCCGTTGCACGCACATCGTCTACTTCCAAACATATGCTCATAGGTCGTCTTTTCTTCCAGTTTCAGTCAAGAATCCATCCCTCCAGTTTATCGGTTTTATTCATGTATAAGTGTTTGAGTTTCATTGGATTAAAACTTACACTATGTGACCCGGACAACCCCAGAAACATAATTCTTCATATTAGTTGCATTGCGCTGCCACCTACTGCCAGGTGACCCATGTCATCGACCTCAGTAGTCATTAGACAGTAGAGAGCAGACTGGGCGCTCCGCCGAACTCTCGGTCTTCGAACATGGACAGGTGGTGATTGGGTGTCACTTGTGCCATACCTCTGTACTCGAGATTTCCACACTCCTACAGATCATTAGGTCCATTGCTTTCGATGTGATAGTGAAGTGTAAACGTAAAGGGACATGTACAGCAAAAATGCCTACAGGCCGACCTCGTCTGTTGACTGACAGAGACCGCCGACAGTTGAAGAGGTTTGTAACGTGCAGTAGGCACACACCTATCCAGACCATCACACAGGAATTCCAAACTGCATCAGGATCCATGGTACTTGCAGAAGTACCATGACAGTTAGGCGGGAGGTGAGAAAACTTGGATTTCATGGTCGAGTGGCTGCTCATAAGCCTCACATCACGCCGATAAATGCCAAACGACGCCTCGCTTGGAGTAAGGAGCGTAAACTTTTGACGATTTAAGAGTGGGAAAACGTTGTGTGGAGTGACGAATCACGGCACACAATGTGGTGATCCGATGGTACGTTGTGGGTATGGCGAATGCGCGTTGAACGTCATCTGCCAGCGTGTGTTGTACCAACAGTAAAATTATGGTGTGGTCGTGTTTCTCATGGAACGTGCTCGCACTCCATATTGTTTTGCGTGGCACTATCATAGCATATGCCTACGTTGATGTATTAAGCACCTCATTGCTTCCCACTGTTGCAGAGCAATTCGGAGATGGCGACTGCATCTTTCAACAAAATGCGCAGCCTGTGGCGGAGTGTTTACACGACAATAACATCCCTGTAATGGGCTGTCCTCCTGTGAGTCCTGAGCTGAATCCTGTAGAACACCTTTGGGATGTTTTGGAACGCCTATTTCGTGCCATGCCTCGCCGACCGACATCGATACCTCTCCTCAGTGCAGCAGTCGGGTGAAGAATGAGCTGTACTTCCTGAAGAAACCTTCCAGCATCTGATTGGAACGTGTGCCTGCCGGAGTGGAAGCTGTCATGAAGGCTAAGAGTGGGCCAGCACCGTATTGAATTTCAGCATTACCGATAGAGAGCGCCACGAATTTGCAAGTCATTTTCAGCCAGGTGTCTGGATACTTTTGATCACGTAGTGTATATGTATGGGTTTCAGGCAGGATCCAAAGTTTCGTTTCATGCTGAGATGCTATTTCACTACAATCGGAGAGCCTCAGCAATGCTATTCCAGTTTAGGGAGGATGCGAAGTGGGCTGAGACATGAACGGGAATTTGGAGGCGTGCCAGAGCTGTCCGCGAAGTTGTGCAAAGCCAGTGTGCCATGGTGGCGTATGGTTGCCGCATCTGCCTAGTGAGCAGGAGACCCGGGTTCAAATCCCAGCCTCGATACAAAAGTTCATTCCTCCATTCAGTTTGCATATGTATCATAAAGAGGTACGGTAAGAGATTTAGAATTATGGAAAAAATTCCCGTGAAATACACATAGGTTTGACAACTAAACATTGAAAAGATTAAATATTGTGCCTAAAATAACGAGCGTCATTTTCCTTACAAAATGGTCCCCAGAATCGAGGCGTAAGAGGAAGACACAAATTTAGTACATTTCGTCCTACCAGAATCAAATGGTTCAAATGGCTCTGAGCACTATGGGACTTAACTTCTGTGGTCATCAGTCCCCTAGAACTTAGAACTACTTAAACCTAACTAACCTAAGGACATCACACACATCCATGCCCGAGGCAGGGTTCGACCCTGTTACCGTAGCAGTCCCGCGGTTCCGGACTGCGCGCCTAGAACCACTAGACCACCGCGGCCGGCCCTACCAGAATCGACGTGTAAGAAAAACACAAAAATTTAGTACATTTCGTCACTAGATTAACTTAACGAAATAAAAAAAAATCAAACATTAAAATTACACTAAATTGCTGACACAAGATCTATTGCAAAAATAGATTTCACCCCACACGATCTATTACACACAACTTTCTGAATATTTCTTTTATGTATTTCAGTAGACCCCTTCGGCTACTACTTACACTCTACATAGTCTGGGAGTCCTTGACCTTTCATTCTCGTTCAACACGTCTCTAAGAACCTAGCTGTGAATGGGACGTTAAACCCTAATCTTCCTTCCTACTAACTGCTTTGTGTTGCGTCTTGTGGATGTTTCTTATATACTTACTTTGCTCAGTACTTCTAAGATCTAGCACCACTTTATACCAACGAAGGCATTTTCCATTAAAAGTGAGTTGACTTTCCGTAAGCCTTGTTCTCATTATGAAGTGTAACATCCGAACAACTTCTCTGATTTCTTTATCTCCACAACAGCCAAACTGATCATCATCTACACCATCCTTAATTTTCATTTGAATTCCTTCATATGTTATTCTGCTCAGAAATTCGGATGCATGAACTGTGCGATGAGGCACGATTCTAACGTATCTTGTTCTTGTTGTCATCACTGTACTGTTGCATTTCCGAATGCTAGTCGTCATCTTTGAGCACGTACTGCACTCTGAATCCATTTTAGCGGGGTAGAACGTCAAACGGGCCAACTTGGAGCAGGAGAAGTACTATAGGACATTTTAATTTCCACTGTCTATAATTTTACAAAGAAATTCATAAAACTTCGTCAGCATGCCCAGGAAGAATTCAGGATTCACATTCATAGCAGTCGAAGTGCAAAAATACGAGTATAACAAAATAATTTTTTTCAATGCGAAATTTCGTCATTTTTTCACTTACTATTGGCTGCAAGTGTTGCAATAGGTACACTTTTTTTCATAAGTAAGAGAGATTCCTCGATGAATTTTGCACTGCTCTGCAAAACTCTAGAATTTTACAAATCTATTAAAAACAGTGGTAAAATTTTAGATAATTAACTATAAAATTTGAGTTTTTTCTAAACATGAAGTTTAAAGTGTAACAGCTCATTCATTTTTTTATAAATTAAGTAAATTCTAGAGTTTCATACAACTGTAAGTATGGTTTGTATTTTGTGCAAAATTCATGGAAGGATCCCTCTTACTTATGAAGACAAGTGTACCTATATCAACAAATGCAACCAATAGTATGTGAAAAATTATGAAATTTCGCATGTAGAAAAAGAATTTATAAGAATTTATTTTGTTATGTTTTTGAAGTTCCATGCTATGAGTTTGAATACTGAATCCTTCCTGGTCATGCTGACAAAGTGGTTTGCCATTGCCTTCTTCCGACCGTAATGGGGATGAATGATGATGATGATGATGATGACACAACAACACACCCAGTCATCTCTAGGCAGGTGAAAATCCCTGACGCCGCCGGTAATCGAAACCAGGACCCCGTGCTCGGGAAGTGTGAACGCTGCCGCGAGACCATGAGCTGCGGGCTGTAAAAATATAAAGAATGTAAATTAAAATGTACTGTCGTGTCTCCTACTCCAAGTCGGAACAATTGACGTCCTACCCTCTTTAAACCTGATTACTGCATTAATGCCTATATAGTTTTTGCCCTCCCCGCCAGACATTTCCCCACTCCTCCCAATTTGCTGACACTTGATGCACAACAAGGACAACAGTCCCTAGAATAGCTTCACTGATTCACTTTGTTCATAAGTAGATGAATTTGTCCACTTGACAACAAAAAATGTGGGTCACTGCCGAATACAACCAACATCATGTAGCTGTGTTGCAGGTCCTCTAAACACTAAAACCCCGTGGGGTACAGTCGTTTGACTACACACAATGGGTACCGCAAGAGACTACTAGAGGCCAAAGGTCTCTATGGCAGTCAGTCTAAGCGTCAACTAATTTCGTCATACAAAACATATTAGAAAACACGTCCTAAGCGATGAGACACCCCATAACACTCATAAACTAACCTTAATTACAACAAGTGACATTCCAAAAGTTCTGAGAAAACGGATTATTTTACGTATATCGTACAGTAATCCTTAGTCAAAATTAAATACTTGAGACAATATGTTGAGTTACAAAGCTGTACGCATACTGGAAAGAAGTTTTTCGCTTTCTAAAAGGTTTTGCATCCACGTGCTGAAGGTCGCTCAACGGCGAGTGGCTCTGGAAACTGGATATTGGACGAACCAGTAGAAAAACGCTATTAACAGCAACAAGCACTCTAAGGAAATCTCAATATTAACAGCGAATCACCAGTAATATAATTGTTCTCATAACACATCAATAGCTACATGTACACAAATTTGTACTTTAAATGACATGACCAACGTCGTCGTTCTGGACCTGGATTCAAACCCAGCACCTATTGCCATTGCTAACTAAGCTAAGCTTTGTTTGTGCCTTATTGAGACCCGATCACTAGGCATAAAGAGACGTGAAAGATAGACATTTGCACCAGTATCAGTTATCAGTTATCATAACGCAGCTGTCTAGCAGGTCCTCTAATCGCTCCTTGGTACAGTCGTTTGACTATTGAAAATGGTTCCAACAAGTCACCACTAGAAAACACTGCTCTATATCGCAATAACTCAAGATGTAAAGTAATACCACTTTACTACAAACATCAGGGAACACCTCATCACACATAATACTGTACTTAAGGCTTGTAAGCTCACATTTATTGCAGTAAATGACATACCTGAATTGTTAGCACTCTCATTATTACGTCAGATAGGTAATGCCCGTAGTAAGTTCGTCGTATTCATGATTTCCTCTTCAAAGTAAAATACCATACTTGTTATTTAACACAAAACGTCTGTAAAAATTTACGTTATTCACGAGCAGCTAGTTCAGAATATGTATGCACTTCAAATGACACGACGAACCGCCTCGTTCTGCATATGGATTCATACCCAGGTCATGCAGGCTAAGATTTCGTGGCTGACAGAAATTAACAGTCATTCCTGACTAGGCATAAAGACAGTGATATACCTCATTTTTGGACAGTATCAGTTAACAAATATCAACTTTAAATTACATAACGTAAACATTTTTAACGGACGCGAATTCCTACCCAGCATCTATTGTCTCTGTTAACGAACTACGATAGATGTTAAATATTGCTTCTTCACAAGTAACGTACATGAAATGCAGTGAAGCAAAGCTTTGTGTTGGACAGGGATTCGAACCCAGAACATAATCGGATTTTTATCGAAGCACAATCAACTTTGAGATATCGGATTTTCTCGGCAGTAGCTAGATGTGTTAACTGAAATGACGAGACGAAACATTAATTTTTTCCTTCCCAGGACTCCAACCCGGCACGTATCGCTGTTATAATTCTAGAGAAAAGGAACGTTAAGTATGGGTTTGTTACACCAGCAGCGACAAGTGAGCATGTTTGAAATAGAAATAATATGACGAAGAGTTCAGTGCTGACTGAGAATCGAACCCCAAACATCTCGTTGTTGACTACACACAAAGAGACGTCAGCTACCGAATTTTTCTCCACCAGCAGTTCGGAATAACATCCTTGAACTTACAGTGATCTCGCAAATAGTTCTGTGTCTCACTGGGAGTCAAAAACGTCATATATCGTTAGTGTTGACAACGAATGAAAATGCATTAAAAATAAAAATTATTATCCACCAGCAGATAGGTGTTCTCATGCTAGAGCTTGATAATTTGTTTTGTTGTTGTTGTCTTTAGTCCTGAGACTGGTTTGATGCAGCTCTCCATGCTACTCTATCCTGTGCAAGCTTCTTCATCTCCCAGTACTTAGTGCAACCTACATCCTTGTGAATCTGCTTAGTGTATTCACCTCTTGGTCTCCCTCTACGATTTTTACCCTCCACGCTGCCCTCCAATGGTACATTTTTGATCCCCTGATGCCTCAGAACAAGTCCTACCAACCGGTCCCTTCTTCTTGTCAAGTTGTGCCACAAACTCCTCTTCTCCGCAATTCTATGCAATACCTCCTCATTAGTTATGTGATCTACCCATCTAATCTTCAGCATTCTTATGTAGCGCCACATTTCTAAAGCTTCTATTCTCTTCCTGTCCAAACTATTTATTGTACATGTTCCACTTCCATACATGGTTACACTCCATACAAATACTTTCAGAAACGACTTCCTGACACTTAAATCAATACTCGATGTTAACAAATTTCTCTTCTTCAGAAACGTTTTCCTTGCCGTTGCCAGTCTACATTTTATATCCTCTCTACTTTGACAATCATCAGTTATTTTGTTCCCCAAAGAGCAAAACTCCTTTACTACTTTAAGTGTCTCATTTCCTAATCTAATTCGTTCAGCATCACACGATTTAATTTGACTACATTCCATTATTCTCGTTTTGCTTTTGTTGATGTTCATCTTATATCCTCCTTTCAAGACACTGTCCATTCCGCTCAGCTGCTCTTCCGGGTCCTTTGCTGTCTCTGACAGAATTACAATGTCATCGGCGAACCTCAAAGTTTTCATTTCTTCTCCATTGATTTTAATACCTACTCCGAATTTTTCTTTTGTTTCCTTTACTGCTTGCTCAATATACAGATTGAATAACATCGGAGAGAGGCTACAAACCTGTCTCATTCCCTTCCCAACCGCTGCTTACCTTTCAAGCCCCTCGGCTGTTATAACTGCCATCTGGTTTCTGTACAGATTGTAAATGGCTTTTCGCTCCCTGTATTTCAACCCTGCCACCTTTAGAATTTGAAAGAGAGTATTCCAGTCAACATTGTCAAAAGCTTTCTCTAAGTCTACAAATGATAGAAATGTAGGTTTACCTTTCCTTAATATATTTACTAAGATAAGTCGTAGGGTCAGTATTGCATCACGTGTTCCAACATTTCTGCGGAATCCAAACTGATCTTCGCCGAGGTCAGCTTCTACCACTTTTTCCATTCGTCTGTAAAGAATTCGCGTTAGTTTTTTTTCAGCTGTGACTTATTAAACTGATATTTCGGTGATTTTCACATCTGTCAACGCCTGCTTTCTTTGGGATTGAAATTATTATATTCTTCTTGGAATCTGAGGGTATTTCGCCTGTCTCACACATCTTGCTCACCAGATGGTAGTGTTTTGTCAGGACTGGCTCTGACAAGGCCGTCAGTAGTTCCAATGGAATGTTGTCTACTCCCGGGGAGTTGTTTCGACTCAGGTCTTTCAGTGCTCTGTCAAACTCTTCACGCCGTATCGTATCTCCCATTTCATCTTCATCTACATCCTCTTCCATTTCCATAATATTGTCCTCAAGTACATCGCACTTGTATAGACCCTCTATATACTCCTTCCACCTTTCTGCTCTTGATATTCATACAAGTGGCTCTCTCTTCTCCAAAGGTCTCTTTAATTTTCCTGTAGGCAGTATCTATCTTACCCCTCGTGAAATAAGCCTCTACATCCTTACATTTGTCCTCTAGCCATCCCTGCTTAACCATTTTGCACTTCCTGTTTGTATTCCCTTTTGCCTGCTTTATTTAGTGAATTTTTATATTTTCTCCTTTCATCAATTAAATTCAATATTTCTTCTGTTACCCAAGGATTTCTACTACCACTCGTCTTTGTACCTACTTGATCCTCTGCTGCCTTCACTACTTCATCCCTCAGAGCTACCCATTCTTCTTCTACTGTATTTCTTTCCCTCATTCCTGTCAGTTGTTCCCTTACGCTCTTCCTGAAGGTCTGTACAACCTATGATTTAGTCAGTTTATCCAGATCCCATCTCCTTAAATTCCCACCTTTTTGCAGTTTCTTTAGTTTTAATCTACAGTTCATAACGAATAGATTGTGGTCAAAGTCCACATCTGCCCCTGGAAATGTCTTACAACTTAAAACCTGGTTCCTAAATCTCTTACTTACCATTATATAATCTATCTGATACCTTCTAGTATCTCCAGGATTCTTCCAAGTATACAACCGTCTTTTATGGTTCTTGAACCAAGTGGTAGGTATGATTAAGTTATGCTCTGTGCAAAATTCTACCAGATGGCTTCCCGTTTCATTTATCTCCCCCATTCCATATTCACCCACTATGTTTCCTTCTCCCCCTTTTCCTACTCTCGAATTCCAGTCACCCATGACTATTAAATTTTCGTCTCCCTTCACTACCTGAATAATTTATTTTATCTCACCATACATTTCATCAATTTCTTCATCATCCGCAGAGCTAGTTGGCATATAAACTTGTACTACTGTAGTAGGCATGGGCTTCGTGTCTATCTTGGCCACAATAATGCGTTCACTATGCTGTTGGTAGTAGCTTACCTGCAATCCTATGTTTTTATTCATTATTACACCTATTCCTGCATTACACCTATTTGATTTTGTATTTATAACCCTGTATTCACCTGACCAAAAGTCTTGTTCCTCCTGCCACCGAACTTCGCTAATTCCCACTATATCTAACTTTAACCTATCCATTTCCCTTTTTAAATTTTCTAACCTACCTGCCCGATTAAGGGATCTGATATTCCACGCTCCGATCCGTAGAACGCCAGTTTTCTTTCTCCTTATAACGATGTCCTTTTGAGTAGTCCCCGCCCGGAGACCCGAATTGGGGACTATTTTACCTCCGGAATATTTTACCCAAGAGGATGCCATCATCATTTAACCATACAGTAAAGCTGCATGCCCTCGGGAAAAATTACGGCTGTAGTTTACCCTTGCTTTGAGCCGTTCGCAGTACCAGCACAGCAAGGCCGTTTTGGTTAGTGTTGCATGGCCAGATCAGTCAATCATCCAGACTGTTGCCCCTGCAACTACTGAAAAGGCTGCTGCCCCTCTTCAGGAACCAGACGTTTGTGTGGCCTCTCAACAGATACCCCTTCGTTGTGGTTGCACCTATGATACGGCCATGTGTATCGCTGAGGCACGCAAGACTCCCCACCAACGGCCAGGTCCATGGTTCATGGGGATAGGAGCTTGATAATATATAGTGAAAGCTTTAGTGCTGGGCCAGGATTTTAACTATTCATGCACAATATGTGGAGATGTTGAGGTATCTGCACTTTTGAACAAAGAAATGGTTGTAGTCGAGCTGTATTGTCACGAAGGAATCAAATTCCGCGTTAAGGGCGGTCTGAGTTGCATTCCCTGTTCAGAACCAATTTTATCGACATGCAGAATCTCAAATAAAAGAAGGAATAGGTGTGCTGGGACCATACACAGGGTTTGTTTAGTCACTAGAAATAAATAAGTAGTATAAGAAAAGTTACGGTGATAGAGTTTCTAGAAGTCGACACTCTTTATTTTATTGTTGTTCCACCTAACTTCTACTTGGTAGAGAAGGAATATCATGTTTAATGTAATTTTCAAACCACAACGCCATTATACCTTCTTCACTTGGCGTAGCCAGAAGAGAATAGAATCTGCCTCTACCTATCAAAAAACACCGGCATTAGTTAGAATCGAACCCAGACCATCATCATATGAAACTATCATCAGTCCAACAGACCACCAAACCCTAATCTCTACGCCTCATTTCTCTATCAAAACACCGGTTTGGCACGCAAGATGAGAATTCTGACACACAGGCTACCTGTAGTGGTTTGCAGGATGTTCAGTACATTCATTTACTTCGTTAACCAAATCTCCATGAACTAGCTGCCTTGGCTACCCAGTGCATATATTCGACTCTATTTTGTAATCACCGAAATAAAATAACGTAACTGCCACCTACACAGAACTGCCACCAGTGTATGATGCAGAAATTTAAATAGGAAGTGTTCCTTTTCATTTGAGCTACTCTATTGCGCTATCTGTTTGTTGAAACCGTCGTGCACAGCAAAAGAAAAGCTGTAACTGTCTGTCTCTCAGAAGTCTAGATCCGGCCGTATGCATTATCTCACAGCACTGTGGAATGCGGAAGTTCTGGAGAAACTGTTGTTCACTTCCAGAGCTGCTATAGCTACGTCACAGCTAGTAGCGTAACGGTAAGTGTTGCGCAATGTTGATAAGACGTTATGTGTTCTATTACATTCGCTGCTACATTTTTTTTTAAACGCAATTCTGCTGTCTGCTGAAGTTATCAATTTAATGGAATTTTGAACATAATTCTCTTCACTTCTCAACCCAAAATAGTCGCATGTGGAGAAAAGGCTAACTTCTGCGTCATTTTGTTCTTTTCAGGTTTAATAGACGGCCAGGCAGCAGATGCATCTCGAAGCTTTTGTATTATGTATGGGGAGAGCGCATAGTGCCAAAATAGCCAGAAAAATATTTTCTACATTAGCTGTCGTCTGTTAATGACATTTTATTCTGCTTCAAACCTTATTTGACAACTTTATCTTAGAGCAAGTTTCCTACATGCATGTAATTAATAAACTGGATGTGCATTGTCAGACTGTTATAGATAACATCAGAGAATTCGCATACATCGTTGATGATTAATTTCTCTCTCATGTTTAGTATTGTTTTAACAACACTAAAAGAAACCTTACGAAAACTGTGCAATGTATTTTCAGAAATGAAATAAAACTACCCACGAAAACCTTACGACGACAGTCTGTTTTAACAAAACCGAGTATCTGTACACAAGCATGCCTCTAGCTTCACGAATTAGTAAAATACTTCTCACTTAGATTTCGATTGGGTCTGTGTTTAAATGGTATGCTGTGTCGTACTCAACAGGTATGCAAATGTGGCATTTTATAAATGAAGTTACGTATTCCTAGAAACCCAAAATTTGCTTGTCAGTAGTGGAAAGAGGCGTTACCTGTTGTGCAGCATTGTAAGTTTCTCACCATTGCACTATGAGCTCAATGTAATTTCTTACGATTTGCTTATCGATGTTTGATCTGACTACTTGCAGCTCTTACACAGAAGGGATAAAAACGTTCCATTCAGCGAGTCTGGAACCGCTAATCATAGTAGTCGCTCTTCTGGAGGTCAGCACGTCAACACAGAGATAGCGGATAGACATGCTTTACGCCTTCCTCTTACGAGGCCAATAGGGGTTAGAACTCGTAAACCGCTATTTACAGGACTAGATGAGTTGCGATTGCCACGTTCAATGACTATGCTGGGCTGAAAACCGTGAATTTACAATCTTGTGTTACACCTCATGCGATAATAGCTCAGATTATTTAATGGAAATGACAGGCGAAATCAAGTGAACTTTGAGGCTCAATTTCGTGCGCACCAGGAAGTAACTTGTCGATCACAGAGTTCCCAAATATACCTTGCGTTGTTGCCAAATCTCAGTTACAATACCAGCAGGAAGAAGACTAACCGTTGTGATCCTACAGCGGGCTGGGAAGTCACCATAGCTGGCACCTCAAAGACGCGGCTTCTACGGCCTGGAATACGTAATGCGTCTGATTCGCATTTCTGTAACTAGGTTTAGGGACTGGAGCTTACTTACTAATAATACTCAGAACTGACTGCTACTAAGCATCATAAATCAGTAACTCTCAGCTGGCCAGAGTGGCCGAGCGGTTCTAGGCGCTACAGTCTGGAACTGCGCTACCGCTACGGTCGCAGTTTCGAATCCAGCCTCGGGCGTGGATGTGTGTGATGTCCTTAGGTTAATTAGGTTTAAGAAGTTCTAAGTTGTAGGGGACTGATGACCTCATAAAGAAATCTGTCAATAAAATGACTCGTTCCACATCATTACGAAATGTCGTATTAATGATCTATGGAACAAGTATTAATCTGATCTAATCATATCATATTGCTGACTATCCATGAAGAGTCATGAAGTACCGAAATTTTCGCCTATATCAGTAACCAAATCTAAACTTGAAAATAAACGACGACAGTTTTTTTAATAAACCTGGACTCCTATCAAGATCCTTTCATCCCTGTTAACTAACCATGAAAGATGTCTGATATACTTCAATTCAGAAGTAACGAAATGTCTATGCATTTAAAGATGAAGCGCATGATGTGAAGTTCTGCGACGGAGATACGAACCCAAGACGTAATCGGATTGTTAACTAAGTAAAATCAAATGTTACGTATCGGTTTTTCTTGCCAGCTGCTAGGTGTTTGAATCTTTTTGTGCCTGAGCGACAATCGAACTGCACTCCTATTGTTCTTCTTTATTGTCGACGAATATTGCTTACGTATCAGTTGCTTACTCACCAACAGTAAGATGTGTGTGTGTGTTTGTCCAGATATTTTTGAGAACATGAACAGACATTACAAAATGCACGTTAATTTTCCCTAGCAGTCCGGTGTGCACGTGATAGGGCTTGAAATGAAATTATGAATATTTTTGTACTGGATCATGATTCGGACCCACATATTTACTTTTGGAGGAGACCTAGAGAAGACTGCAGTCTTGGGAAAAGGAACGAAATTATTGAACTATACTGTTCCGAGAGATTCAGATCCTCGAAAGAGGAGATACGAATTCGAATCACAGTCCTGTACCAAATTATTCAACGTCTCTAGTTCAATAAAGCACAAGTAAAATAAGAGCCCTGTTATTTTAACGGCTATCAGTTCATCAAATAAAATAAAATTATCTAATGTAAGTAAGTTTACTGGCGACATTATTTCTGTTTACCCTGACCTCCACCTGTGTCATTTTCCAACGTAAACCGGCTCTGCCCACTTTGGAATGAAGGAACGTAATGGTTTAATGCGGATTCTGGATTACAACAGCTTCCTCCTGAGGTTACCAGAGGTAAAGTAAATCTATTTGTGCCTCTTAAAAGTAAATGCCAGAACCCACGCATTGCACTTGTGATAGTTCGTTCCACCAGACCATTGTGGCCACATTTCCCAGCCCCAGGAGGCTGTAATGGATGATGTGCTTAGCTTACAAAACTAGTCACGGTGGAAAAAAACGCGAGTCTATTAAATGGTTAAGTAGCAGCGAGCTTCTGACGTGGAGATTATGCTACTCTCATGTCATCAGGATGTAAAGACTCCTCTAGGTGTCATAGCCTCGATTTGAAGCCATTTTGAAATTTTCACTAATTCAGGAAATTTCTTAGTTCGAAAAAATCCACTGTGAAGTGTGAAGTTACCAGATAATTCTATTGTCACCGTCATTATTACTATCATTTTCCTCATACCGCTGCTGGAACACATGTGCTTGAAGATCATTTAAGGCCTTTTGGTCATTATAGAATCTTTTTCGTGTTAATATCAAACATCAGCAATTATTTGTAGATTACATTACAAGTAAAGTAATTGATGAAGACGTTACTTGATAACGAAAACGCGCTGCCATTCTTCATTTACTTGCGCCTAGAAATGGCTGTCGAATACTGCCAAACCAAAAGCCAAGCCATCTTACTGCCTTCCGATATACTTCGCTGTCGGTTCTTCCATATGATTTGGTCGACGTGACCTGTTTCAAGTTGTGTATGACAGAGAATATTTTAGAAAATCAATTGTTTTCCTTTGCAATAAACAGAAAGATTTTCATTCTAAGCTGTCCAAGTCCAAAATTTTCGCAATATTACTTCAAATTTAATATTCGCTTCCATAATGTAAGGAAAGTATTTCACAGTTGCAAAACCCGCATCCGACTCACTGTCTTTACACTTAGTCGCTGACCGTAAATTCTTGCTCAGAGTGACGCCAGTTTAAGTAACCTAATGTAGCGAAGACTGTTTGACAGTGCTTTTTCTCACTGGAAAATATACAATTCACTCATTGGGCTCCATCAGTACACTGTGTGGTGTCACCGCCAGACACCACACTTGCTAGGTGGTAGCCTTTAAATCGGCCGCGGTCCGGTAGTATACGTCGGACCCGCGTGTCGCCACTATCAGTGATTGCAGACCGAACGCCGCCACACGGCAGGTCTAGAGAGACTTCCTAGCACTCGCCCCAGTTGTACAACCGACTTTGATAGCGATGGTTCACTGACAAAATACGCTCTCATTTGCCGAGACGATAGTTTGGCATGGCCTTTAGCTACGTCATTTGCTACGACCTAGCAAGGCGCCATATTCAATTACTATTGATTTTGTGAATCATGTACCGTCAAAAGCGACGTTCATCATTAATGGATTAAAGTTAAGTATTCCACCAGCTACGTCCGTTTTCCTAAATTCTAATTTCCTTGTCCTGTTCCAGACCTCACGCCAGCCTGCGTGAGCTAAAACACATGCCTTTCGGCCTCCTCTAGTAACACGGTGTTGGCTCTCCTGCCAACCACAACATTGGCGACGAGGCAAAACCGCGTTCTTCTCTAAACTGCCCTGATTTACTTGTGTAATGGCTTCGCCACAATCTAGAGATGTGCTGTCCGAATTTTATCGCTTACAGAATCAGCAGACGCAGGCCATACAGGATGCCCTTGGACAGCTCGTCCATGGTCAACGTGCGATGCAAAACGATGCGGCAGCAGCCGCTCCACCGCTAACGCAGCCACAACACGCAGTTGCACCAACTCTTCGACCTTTTGATGCTGCACTGGAAAGCTGGACAGAGTGGTCACGCCAATTTGGATTCCATCTCGCCGCCTACAGAATTCATGATAACGATCGGCAGCCTTCTCTCTTATCATCGGTCAGCATACAAACATACTGTGTGATAGTCAAACTATTTTCCCGACGCGATGTAGCAACTCTGTGCTACGAAGAAATTTTGTCTGCATTAGATGCACATTTCAAAGAATCAGTCAATGTAGTTGCGAAACGGTATACCTTCTTTTGTGCAAAACGTACGGCAGGTCAGATGAATCGGGAGTGGGTTGCAACCTTGCAAGGCCTTACTAGGGACTGTACTTTTGAGTGTCAATGTGGACTCCCTTATTCAATTGTCTATAGTGATGCAATTGCACAGAACGTTACTGATGTTCGTATAAGGGAACAGATTTTGAAACAAGTCAATCCCTCCCTTCAACAAGTAATGAACATGTTGGATCGACAGTATACACTTGACTTTGCTCAGGAATCATTTGAAACTTCAACAGCCGTGTGTCAGGTTAACCGGCCCGTCGGGCGAGCCGCACGGAGCAGTAAACAGTCCTCGCACCCGGCCGCGCCACTGCCGCAAGGCTCTCAGCCACGTGTGCCGCGCCGGCAGGCAAATGCAGTGCTCAAATCCTGTCCGTGGTGCGCTACTAGACATTCATGTGAGAATTGCCCGTCATGCCAAGCTATTTGCTTTTATTGTAATAAAAAAGGACTTGTTCAGAGTGTTTGCCAGAAAAAGCTTGGATCGGAAGCTCAAAACCATCCCAGGCCCTTTGCTTCGCGCCGTAATCGGAATCGAACCAAGGATACTCAGGCTCGTGCAACTTCGCCCATGGAAATTAATGTAGTTCAATCCACTCAACCCAGTGCCACTCTCTCTAACAGTGACTGTGTTCGTCCCACAAATAGTGTGCGTTGACATTGGCAGAAGTCCCGTCAAGTCGCAAGTGATTATGTACCAGTGTCAGTTCACGTTGCACGAGACAGTCACTCTTGTCATCAGCAGGACAATAAACTTTTTGTGGACTTGGACATTAATGACAAAGTGATACCATTCCAGCTCGATACCGGGACTGCAGTTTCACTGATCAATCAAGACACTTACAAACTGTGGGGCACACCTCCGTTGCGTGCCGCAAATGTTAAGTAAACTAGTTATTCAGGTCAAGATATCCCTGTGTTAGGACAGTGCAGCCTTCTTGCAACATACAAAGGACAAACAAAACTTGTGTAATTTTACGTCCTTCGTTCTTCTTCTGCAGTGAACTTGTTTGGTTTCGATTTATTTCAGTTGTTTAACTTGTCTATAGTAAATCAGGTCCTATTAGTGAACCAGACTGTGCATTCAGACAGTATTTCTCGTCTATGTGAAGAATTTGCAGACATTTTTGCACCTGGCCTCAGTTGCGCTAAGAACTATAAAGCACATTTGGAACTGAAAGTAAACACGCAACCGAAATTTTTCAGAGCGCACAATGTTCCCCACGCATTGCGTGATGAGGTCGCAAAAACATTACACGATTTGGAATCACAAGTTGTAATTGAACGTGTGCAGGCTTCTCTCTGGGCATCACCCTTAGTAATTCTGCCAAAAACTTCCGGAAAATTGAGACTTTGTGTGGACTTCAAGGCAACAGTTAATCTACAACTAGTGATTGCAACTTTTCCTTTACCCCGCCCGGAAAATATTTTTGACAAACTGTGCCCGGGTAAATGTTTTCCGAAGTTGGACCTAGAAGATGCGTACTTGAAAATACCGGTGGACGAAGAATCCCAGCGCGTTTTGGTGGTTAACACGCATCTTGGGCTGTATCAATTCAAACAACTGCCATTCGGGTGTGCATCCGCCCCTGCATTGTTTCAGCAATATCTACAAACTATGTGTGCGTCGGTCCCTACTGCAGCAAACTATCTGGACGATATTGTGATCTCCGAGAAGAAAGAAGAAGAACGTTTAGCCAATCTCAGAACATTATTTCAGGTCTTGCGACAAAATGGTCTTCGCTTGCGGAAGGACAAATGAGTGTTTTTTGCTCGTGACTTGCCATTCCTGGGACATGTACTCAATGCCCAAGGCATACATCCCAGTCCCGAGCACCTCCGTGCCATACAAGACTTGTCTTTGCCCCAGAATTTGAAGCAGCTACAGAGCGTGCTGGGAAAAATCTACTATTATCACCGATATGTTCCACACGCCTCTTCCATTTAAGCTCCGCTTCATCGCTTACGCCGTAAAGGTGTTCCGTTTGTCTGGACGACGGAATGTGAACGCGCCTTTCGCCAGTTGAAATCAGCGTTGCTTTCCAATACTTGCGTTACGCCATTCGATCCCCAGAGGCCCATTTTGTTGATGGTGGATGCATCGGATTTCGGGATAGGTGCTGTGCTTGCGCACAAAGATGGATCGCACGATCGCCCTATTGCCTTTGCGTCCAAATTGCTCTCGTCTGCGCAAAGAAATTATTCACAGATCGAGAAAGAAGCATTGGCTCTCGTATTTGGTGTTACAAAGTTTAATGATTTCTTGAATGGTCGTCACTTTACCATCATCACAGACCACAAACCTTTGACATCGCTTTTTCATCCGAACAAGCCTGTACCTCCATGTACAGCGCAGAAATTCATTCGCTGGTCTATTTTCCTCTCACAGTACCGCTACGATATCTTGTATCGGTCCGCTGCTAAGCACGGAAACGCCGATGCGTTGTCCGGTTTGCCTGTTCCTGAGGATAGAGCATTCGATCCCTCCGAACTTGCTTGCATGTTCATTGATTCGGAAACCGATGACGTGGTCGAATCGTTTCCGATTGATTTTCGTCTTGTAGCTACAGCCACAGCTGCCGACCCTGTCCTTGCTACCGTTCTGCGTTTTTATGCTACACAATGGCCCTTGTCAAAGTCACGGATCGGGGATCCGTTGGTTCGCCGATTTTTTGCTCACCAGGAGAGACATTTTGTACGACGTAGTGTTTTGCTGTTGCGTTCTGACAATGATCAGTCCAGGGTCGTGGTCCCACGTTCGTTACAGTCCTCTGTCTTACAGCTTCTCCAACAAGGACATTGGGGTATAGTGAAAACGAAACAACTTGCTCATCAGCACTGTACTTGGTTCGGAATCGATGCTGCGATTACGAATATGTGCTCTCCTTGCATGGTGTGTGCCGAACAACAATCAGCACCACTGCAGAAATTCTTTGCATGGCCAAAAGCCACTTCCCCTCGGCAACTCTTACACATCGATTTTGCTGGTCCATTCTGGAATGCTCGATGGTTGGTTGTGGTAGATTCATTCAGTAATTTTCCTTTTGTTGTCCGGATGTCTTCCACGACGTCATCTGCCACCATTCAAGCGTTATCTGCTATCTTTTGCATTGAAGGTCTTCCACACACTATTGTTTCCGACAATGGCCCACAATTCATGTCCGCAGAATTTCAGTAATTCTGCAAGGCCGATGGTATTCAACATCTGACGTCCGCGCCGTTTTCGCCACAGTCAAACGGTGCCGCTGAACGATTGGTCAGGACTTTCAAGTCACAGATGTTGAAGTTGAAAGAGTCGCATTCTCGGGAGGACGCGTTATTGCTCTTTTTGTCCTCGTATCGCTCTCAGCCCCGAGATGGTCGCTCGCCGGCTGAGTTGCTCCACGGTCGCCCTCATTGAACCTTGATGTCTTTGCTACATCCGCCACACCAGGTTCCTGTACAGCGGCGGACATCTGCTTTTGCCCCAGGCGACGTTGTCTACTACCGCCACTATCGAGGTTCACGGCGCATTCTTCGCTGCCTCGGACGCGCTATGTATCTGGTTTTGGGGGCCTCTGGAGAGGTGCGCCGGCATCTCAATCAGCTGCGCCTCTGTTGTCGCACGGGATCTGCCGCTCGCCGTCTGCTTTCAGCGACGGTGCCGTCCAGTCAGCGCCCTGAGGACCCATCTACTGGCTCGCTTCAGCCCCAAGTGTTACCGACGCTGCCTTCCATTTTTCCCCATGACGACGCGCCGCCACCGCCACCACCTGTTCTCCCGCCGGCGACGACCGCAGTGGACGCTTCGCTGCAGCCGCCGGGCTCCTCCCTGGGTCACGCGCCGCCGATAGCTTCCCGGGACCAGTTGTCCTCCGACATGGAACTCTTGCCCGCTCCGTACCATGTGTCGTCTTCGCCCGTCGGGTGCCCCGGCCCGATGGAGGTCGACCCTTCGGCCCCTCCTGTCTCTCTACGGGCACATACACCGCATGTTGGCGTGCACCCTGGAGCAGGTTTTCAGGCGTTTCCTAGCTCCCCGCGGTCCGAATGGCAGGGTGCGCATGGCAAAGCCTCGCCTGTTGTTAGGCTCCCCACCTCGTCTCATACGTCAACATGGGGTCCTCCCCACGGAGGGCGGAAGCCTTATGCCACAACCTGTAAGTAGGCTGTTTATGTTTTCTTTATGTAAGTAGGCTGTTTATGTTTTCTTATTGGCAAAGTTACGTAGCGCTCTATATGAAAATTATTGGGAGTAGACTTTTTGAATGAATACAAAGCAATCTTAAACTTTCACGATGCTGAAATAAGTTTAGAGAAAAAAGGTAAGTCAATAGCTTTGAAATTTGAAGATAGGCTCTCAAACCATGACGAGGAAATTAATCGGCTTTACCTTCTGTTAGACAACAGTTCGGAATTTTCTACGGAACTAGACACTAACAATCATTCTGCAAGTACTGACAGGGATGATATCGACGGCATATTTGAAATTAATGAGTTAATTCAGAATAAATTTCAAACAATTGAGAATTGTAATGACACTGATAGGCAGGACCTTTTTGAGATTTTACAAGCACATTCCACAGTTTTTACTCACAAAACAGGAACAATCAAGGGATTTCAATACCAATTTCGTGTTCGTGAGCATACTAAATTTTGTGTTAGACCATACGTAATTCCAGCTCATTATAGGGACCGTGTTAGAACAGAAATACAATCTATGCTTGACGAGGGCATTATTGAGCCTGCAGTAAGCTCATACAACAATCCGTTACAAGTTGTTGAGAAGAAAAATGGATCGATCAGGCTTGTCTTAGATTCGAGACAAATCAATACTATCATTATTCCTGAAACAGACAGGCCGCAGACGATTGAAGAACTTCTTCAAAATTTTAATGGTGTAAAAGTGTTGTCTTCCATTGATCTCAGATCCAGCTTTTATCAGATCGAACTTCATCTAGAATGTAGAAAATACACAGCTTTCCTTTGTTTCGGCGTTTGTTATCAGTTTCGGAAACTTCCTTTTGGTTTGAACATTTCTTCAGCAGCATTCATTCACGGGCTAAATTCCATATTACCTGAATTCTTAAAACGTCACATCACCTTATATGTGGACGATATTCTGATAGCAGAAGCTTCATGGGAACAACACAATCGCATCCTCAACAGTTTGTTACGTATTTTTGCAGAATCTGGAATTACAGTTAACTTGGAAAAGTCTGAATTCGGTAGGACAAAGGTGAAGTTTTTGTGACATATTATTTCTTCTGAAGGCATTCAGCCGGATCCTGAAAAGTTAGAAGCAATCAGAGCCATTCCAGTTCCATCCACAAAAAGACAAGTCCGCAGTTTTCTAGGTCTCATAAATTTTTACCGTCGTTTTCTGAATATGCAAATTCTGGTTACACCAAAACTTTGTTCTCTCACTGGAAAAAATACTATTTGGAACTGGGACGAACAAGCACAGTTGGAATTCAATTCTTTGAAAGAAGCGTTACTTCACGCGCCAATACTAGCTCATCCAGATCTGTCACAAGATTTCTGCCTTAGCACGGATTCTTCTAAAGTTGGTCTTGGTGCCCATTTATTTCAAGAAGCCATAGAAACTGACATTACTGTTCAGAAAACCATTGCTTTTGCTAGCCGAGTGCTAACAAAATCTGAAAAAATTATTCCGTTACTGAATTAGAAGCTTTAGCTATCGTTTGGGCATTTAACAAATTCCGTTTCTTTCTTTCTGGTAAGCACGTAAAAGTATACAGTGATCATCAAGCATTACAATTTCTTATGTCGTCAAAATTAAATTATGACAAGTTAAAACGTTGGGCATTGCTTCTGCAAGAATTCCGCTTCACAATAGTCTACATTCCCGGCAAGGAGAACATTGTTGCGGACGCGCTGTCACGCGCACCGGCTGGGTTTGAGAAAAGTAACACAGAAGGCAATCTCGAGAAAAATTTCAGTATTCTTTACATTCATAAAGTCGCCTTTGAAAACTTCATTGCCACATCTTTAAAGGACATTGCTCATGAACAAGATAAAGATCCGATTTGGAAAGACATCAAGAGCAAATGGCATGAAAAGACACACACACAGATTCGGCATTATTACCTGGTTAGAAACAACATACTCTTCAAACGCTGCACTGTTGATGACAAGCTATGGGTACTTTGCATTCCAGACGATTTTGTTAATAAGCTCATTTGGTACATTCATTTCAGCTACGCACATTTTGGCCCACGAAAATGTTATCATATTCTTCGAACGGCTTGTTGTTTTAACAATATGGAAAAGCGAATTCGAAGAGTCTTGTCTATTTGTAAACTTTGTCAAAAGGCGAAACCATCTACTATCTCACATCGTGCTCCGTTGTTTCCTATTATTCCTTCTAAATTAAAAGAATTTGCTGCTGTTGATCTCTTGCGACCCCTTGTCAGAACGTCGAATGGATTTTCGTACGTTCTAGTCGCTGTTGAACTTACTTCAAAATTTGTTTCTTTCACTCCGTTACGTAAAGCCACTGGACGGTCTGTATCCAACGCCTTTGTTAAAAATTTCTTACGTGAAGTTGGACACGTTAGTAAAGTCATTTCAGATAACGGACCACAATTCAGATCTGCTGTTTGGTCACGCATGCTTCGGAACCATAAAATCAAACCTGTTTTTATTTCATTGTACTCACCACATTGTAACCCGTCTGAACGGATTATGAAAGAAATCAATAAGCTTTGCAGACTTTATTGTCACAGAAAGCATCAGCATTGGGACAGATATTTACACTTATTTCAAAATGTGCTGAATGAAATGCCTCATGATTCCACTGCTTTACCACCTACTCTGGTACTGAAGAATGAAGAACCACCGAACAGAATCAGAGGGCTTGTACCTTTCCTGAATACACGTAAACTTCGACACAAAGACATAATTGATATGGCTCTTCAAAACATAAAATCTGCAGCAGACAAAGGAGAAAACTACACGGTAAAGCAAATGCAAAGAAAGTATATATTGGTCAGAAAGTTCTCATTAAAACTCATTCATTGTCACATAAGAAGAAACACTTGAGTCACAAATTCTTTCTAGTTTACAATGGACCTTACAGAATCTGACGTATACCACATGATAATTGCGTTGAAGTTGAAACTCTGCGTTCTAGGAAGAGTAAAGGTTTACACCACATTTCACATGTAGAACCGTTTATTGAAAGATAATCTGCCTTTTAACTTTGTCTTTGCCATATAACTTTTCACTTTACATTACTAGTATGCTTTGTCAGACTTAGAATCTGTTTGCGGTGTTTCTGTTTCATATCTGCACAGTTTTTCTGTATTATTCTGGAAAGTAAAACATGTTTTAGTAGTAACTTTTGTGGTATAGCTACAATGAGACAGCCTCTTTCGTAGCACAACAATACGTTACAGCACAGTACGTTCTTCACCACAACAATAAGCGTAATAAGTAAGAAATCTATACGCAAAGCATTTCACTTTTGTTTATCATGAGGTAAGTACATTGGCTTCTGCAGAACTTAGCTTTCGGAGGAAAATAACTACGACATTTCCACAGAGATTATCTTACAACAAGATGCACCTTTAGCGCTACAGGACACGAATTTCAGTGATTAATTTTGTATTTAAAACATTTATTTTTAAAGATTTTTGAATTACAAAGAAAGTTTTCCGTGATACATTTCATTCCATTGCTGTAATCTGTAACACCTGAGGGTATAATTACATTAAACCTCAGGGGGGTACACGCCTACTTTGTGTACCATGTGTTTGGCAAGCACAAGGAACCCTAGCTAATATGGTATTTGCTTCTACAACTTTACACATCGGTACCATATTTCTCTAAAACACAAATTACACAGCTATCTGATCATTTAACTGAGAGAGACAAACTTTTTTATTACGTCAGTAACACATGTTTACGTAATTACACCGTTGGGTAACTTCACACTTACGAAATTGTATTTTGTCTGTACTGTGTGAACTCTTCATATTTTTTCGGAACCATTGTGATACTATGAGAGCTTTGAATGATGTATTTGGTATGAGATCATGATTTTTAAAGTACGTTTGAGGTAGATGACACTATTGAAATGAGCAGAGAATTTTCTTTAGGTTTTGAAATTATTGCAGAAAGCTACGACGTTTTTGAGATTTGACTGAGGTGTTATGATGTTATTATTACGGCGATGATGTGTATTATGCTGCTGAGGTATGTTTATGATTAATAGGCTGATGCTATATGAGTTATTTGATTAAGCCACGTAGCTGTTATGATGAAATATTGAAGAAGTGTCGACGAATAAGGTAAGGAATAATGAGTAGTATTTAGGGACTCTGGTTTGTGAAGAAGGTTGTTGGAAACCAAGAATCGTACTTTAAGAGTTATGAAATGTATGTAAATGCATGAATGTATTACAATGCCGACGAAAGTTTTTTGGACATTGTTAAATATCAATAGCATTTTGTTTCTACAGATTTGTAACGCAAATTCTTGACTTGTGAAATATTTTTATATGAGACTGTCACTGTAGCGGAAACTGCTGTCATAAATATTTCCGTAAGAAAGTTAAGTGACCACCTGCACGTAATGTGTCGTGAGCACCCAGCGTGTCAGACGCCGGGAGAACAAGTCATTAGTGAGTGCCTTTCAGAAGCACAGGTAGAAAAAAAAGGGAGGCCATTATCCTCGCTATTGACATTTCTTAAATACGACACACTCAAACATGGAAACATATGATAACACTGTGGAGCTCTTAATTTATGATATTTACTGAAATGCCTAATGAAATGACGAGAAATATTTTTATGTCTATACACCTGATTATGACAAGTGTCTTTCTACGAGAGTTGAGAGAATTTCTACTAACTTATGAAATGTCACATGACTATTGAATTATATTTTTATGCTTTGCTTTTCATAGTTGCTTATTTGATTTGATATCTAGTTTCCAGCTGTGTTGCAGCATTGGTTTTATAAAATAAAATAAAATGCATTTGCTAATGTGAACACTTTCTGTCAACAGATCTATTAAATAATAATTTTGGAATCCACATTCTTAGAAAAGGAGCACTTGGAAAGGAAAGAACAATTAGAAGGGACTAGTAACAGTAACTGGACACATAATTTTCTTTTCAAGTACATGGTAATATTATTTTTACAATAAGTTGTTGTGGTGCACCACTTTAATTACATAGACATTAAGATGTGAATATACATTTCCCTTATCTGCATTGTTGTTTTTACTGTAATATTTTTTCTGCTTGACCTATGTCATGTTTAGATATAAGTTGCTGCTGCTGTTTGCCAGGCATAGTGCAATGTTGCATTTTCTCTGTTAATTTAGATTTACTGCTGCTGCCAATTTGAATGTTTTTGTCATTGATGTTTGTGTTAATCGTTTTGCGCTGCAGCATTGCCTCGTCCCTTGGTATATATATCTGAGTTCAGTAGATTTAACTTAGCTTAAGAGGGGTAGACTATATAAGAAACTAACTATGATGACTTGGAAGAAATGTATTGAGAAGCTATATGAAAATGGTTTGGGCAAAGAAAAAGGATACTGTACAGTGGAGAAAAACTATTTTTGACAGAGGATGTGAACAGAATACAGAAAGCAGGCTTAGATAGGACTTTTTGGGAATAATGATGAACAAAGGGAGATCTCCATGCAAAATACTGCAGTAAAACAAACCCTGTCCTTTCCCTTTTGTGTTATCCCACTATATGTTTGTGTACCCTTGTGTATTTGTGTTTTTCCTGTCTTTATGTGTTTAGCTAATAAGAGTTATGTTGTAGAATTTTTCTGATAATATGTTATTTTCTTTGTAAAGATGTTTAGACATTATGTATCCTGTTCTGTTTTAATGCTCATGTGTAAAGTTGCTGTTTCAAATGTTATTCTGATCTTTTATGTATGTACTCATGTCATAATTCCTGTAACACTGATGTATATGTTAGTTCAATTCTTTTGTAAAGCCCATATTACCACAAATGTTATCTGTATTATTATGTTTTTAATGGTGTATTTTGTATCTTTGTAATTGTATTCTTATGTTATAATATTGTAATTGACACCATCATATTATTAACTTGTAAGTTCCATTTCACTGCACACTTTTCTGTTGGTCATAGTAATGCACAATGTGTGAGAAGTTGTGACTGTTAGTGTTTGCACGTGTATTACTAATTCAGCAAGGGACTGGATAACAGCATTGCTGGTTCTAAGGACAATTCCAAAATTTTTGTGAGTGCACAAGTTGTGGTTTATGGACTTGCTATCTTCTCTGCAAGACTCTTCGATGGTGATTGTGCACCTGCACAGTCGCAACAGATGGCTGCTGGCTGTCTCTACAAGGACTACAGTGGGTCTGCATCTTTGATGACCCACCAATACCATTATTTCTACAAGGACTACAGTGGCTCTACACCTTTGCTGACTCACCAGTACCATTATTTCTACAAGGACTGCAGTGGGTCTGCACCTCTGGTGGCCCACCAATACCACAATCTCTACCAGGACTACAATGGGTCTACTCTGTGATGACCTACCTACCAATCTTCTTCAAAATGTCGAATGACTCTGCTGTGGGTTTGCTCTGTTGTGGCCCATTACCTGTCACCATGTCAAGTGTCAGCACTGTCTTTCCGTTGGAAGGACAACACTACTTCTTCAAGACTGCACGGAAATCCACTACTTCTGTGTGCAATTTCTTTTACTAATGAGACTTTGTAAAAAAAAACTGTAATTACTATTATGATGAATGATCAGGACTATCTTTATGGACTGTGAGAAAATTTTAGCTTTTGACCAACATTGTGTTAATAAGTGTGTGCATTTGATATCTTTGTTATTGTAATTATGAAACATTTTTTCAAATCATTATTGGCCACTGCCCAAAAATATTTTTTAAAATTTTTTGTGGGGAGCATGGGGGCTATGTAAGTAGGCTGTTTATATTTTCTTTATGTAAGTAGGCTGTTTATGTTTTCTTATTGGCAAAGTTACGTAGCGCTCTATATGAAAATCACTGGCTGTGCTGTGTGCAGTCTGTGGCTAGTTTGCATTGTTTTCTGCCATTGTAGTGTTGGGCAGCGGCAGCTGGATGTGAACAGCGCGTAGCGTTGCGCAGTTGGAGGTGAGCGGAAGTTTTGAAATTGAACTGCTATATATATTATGATTATTAAGGCAAATACAGTGTTTGTTCTCTATTAAAATCTTTCATTTGCTAACTATCCCTATCAGTAGTTAGTGCCTTCAGTAGTTTGAATCTTTTATTTAGCTGGCAGTAGTGGCGCTCGCTGTATTGCAGTAGTTCCAGTAACGAACATTTTTGTGAGGTAAGTTATTTGTGAAAGGTATAGTTTAATGTTAGTCAGGGCCATTGTTTTGTAGGGATTATTGAAAGTCAGATTGCGTTGCGCTAAAAATATTGTGTGTCAGGTTAAGCACAGTCGTGTATAAATTGTTCTAAGGGGACGTTTCAAACCGTACGCCGATTTGCGGGGGAGGAATGTGGTGTCACCGCCACATTTCCCAGCCCCAGGTGTGTGCTGTATTAAATGGTTAAGCAGCAGCAAGCTTCTGACGTGGAGATTATGCTACTCTCATGTCAGCAGGATGTAAAGACTCTTCTAGGTGTCATAGCCTCGATTTGAAGCCATTTTGAAATTTTCACTAATTCAGGAAATTTCTCAGTTCGGGAAAATCCACTGTGAAGTGTGAAGTTAACGGATAATTCTATTATCACCGTCATTATTACTATCATTTTCCTCATACCGCTGCTGGAACACATGTGCTTGAAGATCATTTAAGGCCTTTTGGTCATTATAGAAGTAGTTGCCCAAGAACAAGATCTTTCCCTGTCTACGGAATCTTTTTCATGTTAATATCAAACATCAGCAATTATTTGTAGATTACATTACAAGTAAAGTAATTGATGAAGACGTTTCTTGATAACGAAAACGCACTGCCTTTCTTCATTTACTTGCGCCTAGAAATGGCTGTCGAATACTGCCAAACCAATAGCCAAGGGATCTTACTGCCTTCCGATATACGTCGCTGTCGGTGTCACCGCCAGACACCACACTTGCTAGGTCCGGCCGCGGTCCGGTAGTATACGTCGGACCCGCGTGTCGCAGCTATCAGAGATTGCAGACCGAGCGCCGCCACACGGCAGGTCTAGAGAGACTTCCTAGCACTCGCCCCAGTTGTACAACCGACTTTGCTAGCGATGGTTCACTGACAAAATACGCCCTCATTTGCCGAGACGACAGTTTAGCATAGCCTTCAGCTACGTCATTTGCTACGACCTAGCAAGGTGCCATATTCAGTTACTATTGATTTTGTGAATCATGTACCGTCAAAAGCGACGTTCATCATTAATGGATTAAAGTTAAGTATTCCACCAGCTACGTCCGTTTTCCTGAATTCTAATTTCCTTGTCCTGTTCCAGACCTCACGCCAGCCTGCGTGAGCTAAAACGCGTGCCTTTCGGCCTCCTACAGTAACACGGTGTTGGCTCTCCTGCCAACCACAACACACTGTAACAGTAATTTCTGTGTGTATGCAATGCATACGGATTGTAGAATTTAGTGGTGCTCTCTCTTCCACTTCTGTGTGCAATATGCCTGACCTAAACGGGCCCTGGGCGATGCAACATCATATTGACGATAGTATTGTGCTTATACTGACAACCTCATTGTTCGTTTTACCCGATTTTGCAATCATTTAACATGACCTTCGAGTGGGAGACATTTCGTCCCCCTTTTCCTTCTGTGAAATTTATCAGTAAGCTTTTTGCCTTCGAACCAGCGAAATGCGGCAGAGTACGGCTGGTAAACGATTTACAAACCCTGATTTAGTGCCGTTAATACGATTTCTTTAAACATTCTCGTAGCTGAAGGAATTTAGTTTCTTCTTAAATCGTATTATGTAGCAACGTTCACAAATATCTGAAATAGGATAAGCTCTTTATCCAGGTACTTAGGTTGTAAAACAAACTTCCCACAGTTTGTGTCAGTTTGATCTTTTCGTCTGATAGCACTGCGTAAGTATTTTATCGAAGAGGTATTAAAGTAGTGTTCCTGTAGCTGTGGGAATCATTGGTTGAAAACGAGTTTCACACCAATGGGTACAGTACTGATAAATATTCAAAATGATTATCAACCTAAGTCTGCGTTCATCCACAAACTGAGGCGTATTTGTAATATTGAAGCTAGACTATGTATCCTTGTCTTCCTTGAGTGGGCATTGGAAGGCGTTTACATACACGTATACGAGGGTAATCCCAAAGGTAAGATCTCCTAAGGGACACGCAAGTGCCAACGCAGGCACAAACGAGAGATCCTTAATTTTAATGGCAAGCAGAAACCACAGTGTTAGGTGCATGGTGGCAAGGTGATAAAGAGCAAGAGTATGGATACGAAGGTCTCAGGTTCGATCCCTCACCAGTCCCACGATTTTTATATGCAGTTTTACACATATTTCCCTGGGGCAGTGTTTGTTGATGTGAAAAATGCCGAGTTGCATTGTGGTCCGAAAGCCACGTAAAACAGTAGGTCCCCCTATTAACTGGCTAGGTAAGTCAACTCAAAGGTCGGATGAAAGCAACAGCATACCACCTCCAACAAGACCGTGCCTATTAAAGCACTGTGGTGTTCAAACCATTCTTCCGACTGATGACTGCTTTACTTTCTATGAGTTCCAAAACTAATGATCTTCGGGATATTACCATTTTTGTGTTTTCATGCTGTAGTTTTGGTACCAGTAAACGTAAGTAACCGGCCGAGCAATGTCACCGTTCGAGTTGTCAAGGTGGTAGACGACCATGCTGTCGACCCCAGTTACAATTTTGGTCATGGCTATGTTTCAGTCGAATACCTTATGGGCATTTCTGCGTATTTCAAGATATACTCTTATACACTTGGTACGCTTCCAAATTGATATCTGATAGAGTTGTATTTAGCAGCTCGAATCAATATGTTTTCCGTGGAATATGTCGGACAACACTTTAGTGCAGCGAGATTTCGTTTATGTGTTGCGCATGGTGCAAGAAATATTTATGTTTTGCTTCCTTCTGTGACAGATTTCACCCCACTGAAAGCGAGCAAGCTCACGAACAGACTGTCAATAACTGGAATTACGCATTAACACACTTAAAAGTTGTATTTTTGCATTATGTATCCCGATGAAAATAAACGTAAACAGTTTATATGCCTACTTGCTTATTATTGCGCTTCTCGATGCTTTCCTCAAATAATTAAAATTAAAATAAAAAGAGACAGAGAGAGAGACAGAGAGAGAAAACAGAAATGTATTTCAAATATCAGCTCAGTGACGCCATGTTCGTCTCGTGATGTAAAGCAAGGATAGTTCATAGGTAATATCTTGTTGTACTAGCGATATGTATGGCTACGGGGTTATTTGTTTTCTCTCTGCCTACAACTAGAACAGAATTCAGAAAAAAAGTGGTAAGAACACCTACTCAGTGTCCCAATTAAACACTCAGCCATTCTTGGTTATTTTGTTAATCGTCTGTAACGCAGTAAACATCCTTGGTTATTGATTTGTAATTACTACCACTGTTATTGTTATTCGTCACCCCACAACAGCTTTCATATCACTCATTGCCGCCGATGCACGTAACTAATGGATCAGGATGGATGGAATGTGGGATGTTTTGTCACGGAGAGTATACACATTTATCTCGGCGTCTTGTGTTCAGGGTAATATGAAAATCTCAATAAGAGAAGACGACAACGGTATACCGGTGATGCAGGCAATAACACCCAACTATTTCTGTCCACTTAACACCATGACGACAGACAAATTGGCGTCTCACTGTATTTTGATTATAATTCGTCAGCCTTTTTGCGACCACATTTTAATACCTCGTGGGAGCAGGCATAATATTTTGCTTTTTGAACACCGAACAATAACACACAAATATAGTAGATGGAAGGATACAAAGAAAAATTCAGACTCATGGATGTGGATCCAGTTCGTCATAAAAAGACTAAACAAGAGAGAAACATTACGAAAGCAATGAATACGCTGGTTAGTATACATTATTTGTATAGATCTGAAGATGAAAACCCGAACATCTGCACAGTGACCGCATCTGCACTCTAGTTTCAGTCTTAATGGGCATAATTTTTAGTTTCTTCTCTTCTGAATCATCAAATGAATTGATTATTACGTGATACAGAATAATTAGGTAACTGTGTTTCTTGCAGCTTTCATTCGCACCAAAATTTTTCTACATTCTCGCGCAATTCATGAAATTCTACTTGTATGATCACAAGATTGCACATAGATGCAATCGACTTCGTGGTGCAAAGTGTTTGTTATCTTACTTTTCGTGACAGGTGGGCAAAGTTGATTTCCAAAGACATTTTATTGTGCTTAAATAATCTTTTGTCACAAAGTAACAAGGTAAGTGTGCTCCTATGACACGAGCACAGGATTCTCCTCCTATAACGCTACAGAGCTGTTCCTAGCACAGCTGAGAATTGGCAACATCGTCATAAACATTTGGCAACTCTGTGACAGTGCAGTCTCATCCGCATATGGTACTGAATTGACTCGTTAAATTCACTTGATATTCCCTTTCCATTAGAATGACTCGTGGTATATAATCCTCACGTAAACTAAGACACTGCGACAGATATTTCAATATTTTGGCTAAAGAAATGCTAATCTTCACATAAGTGACAACTTTTAATATCTTATGCGTTATGAGGCTGAGCGACCAATACGATGATGAGAGTGGCGTGCTGGCAGCAGTGTGTCCGTAGCCCCTTGGTACCGTGCGTGTCTCGTGTACCAACGGTTAAGAGAATCGTCAGTTCTAACCATGGTAGCGGCAGCACGTGTCAGCTTTTTTTGTGTATTATTTCATGGAGCTGCGAATTCCCAGAAAAAATTCTGTAACAAAATCAGAAGAAAACCTTTACACATCAAATCCTCATGGCAGCTTGGCTCAGTAAGTTGTGTTAATGTTCGTAGATCTCGGCTTTCTGACTGCCAAGCTGCTATACAATACAAGCGTCTCTGAAGAAATTCGAATCGACCGTCAACGATAAGAAATTCGATGCTGTTCTTCACTTAAGACTCACATGCCAGGGTGATAAGTATGAAGGAAATTATTGATTAGCAAATCGCAAGAAAGTACTTTCAGCTCAAAGTGCAATGGCGAAAAACTTACAATGCTGCACAACAGGTAACGCCTCTTTCCACTGCTGACACGCAAATTTTGGGTTTCTAGGAATAAGTAACTTCATTTATGAAACGCCACATTTGCATACCTGTTGAGTATGACACAGCATACCATTTAAACACAGACCCAATCGAAATCTATGTGAGAAGTATTTTACTAATTCGTGCAGCTAGAGGCATGCTTGTGTAGAGATACTCAGTTTTGTTAAAACAGACTGTCATCGTAAGGTTATCGTGGGAAGTTTTATTTCATTTCTGAAAATACAGTGCACAATTTTCGTAAGGTTTCTTTTAGTGTTGTTAAAACAATACTAAACATGAGAGAGAAATTAATCCTCAACGATATGCGAATTCTCTGATGTTATCTATAACAGTCTGACAATGCACATCCAGTTTATTAATTACATGCATGTAGGAAACTTGTTCTAAGTTAAAGTTGTCAAATAAGGTTTGAAGAAGAATAAAATGTCATTAACAGACGACAGCTAATGTAGAAAATACTTTTCTGACTATTTTGGCACTATGCGCTCTCCCCATACATAATACAAAAGCTTCGAGATGCATCTGCTGCCTGGCCGTCTATTAAACCTGAAAAGAACAAAATGACGCAGAAGTTAGCCTTTTTTCCACATGTGATTATTTTGGGTTGAGAAGTGAAGAGAATTATGTTCGAAGTTCCATTAAATTGATAACTTCAGCAGACAGCAGAATTGTATTTTAAGAAAAATGTAGTAGCGAATGTAATAGAACATATGACGTCTTATCAACAGTGTGCAACACTTACCGTTACGCTACCATCTGTGATGTAGCTACAGCAGCTCTGGAAGTGAACAACAGTTCCTCCAGAACTTCCGCATTCCACAGTGCTGTGAGATAATGCATACGGCCGGATGTAGACTTTTGAGAGACAGACAGTTACAGCATTTCTTTTGCACTGCATGACGGTTTCAACGAACAGATAGCGCAATAGAGTAGCTCAAATGGAAAGAAACACTTCCTAATTAAATTTCTGCATCCTACACTGTTGGCAGTTCTGTGTAGGTGGCAGTTACGTTATTTTATTTCGGTGATTACAAAATAGAGTCGAATATATGCACTGGGTAGCCAAGGCAGCTAGTTCATGGCGATTTAGTCAACCAAGTAAATGAATGTACCGAACATCCTGCAAACCACTACAGGGAGCCTGTGTGTCAGAATTCTCATCTTGTGAGCCTCACCGGTGTTAGGATAGAGAAATGAGCCGTAGAGATCAGGGTTTGGTGGTCTGTTGGACTGACGATAGTTTCATATGATGATGGTCTGGGTTCGATTCCAACTTGTACCGATGTTTTTTGATAGGGAGAGGCAGATTCTGTTCTCTTCTGGCTACGTCAAGTGAAGAAGGTGTAATGGCATTGTGGTTTGAAAATCACATTAAACATGATAATCCTTCTCTACCAACTAGTCGTTAGGTGGAACAACAATAAAGTAAAGAGTGGCGACATGTTGAAACTTTATCAACAGTAACCTTTCTTATACTAGTTATTTATTTCTAGTGACTAAACAAACCCTGTGTATGATCGCAGCACACCTATTCCTTCTTTTATTTGAGATTCTGCATGTCGATAAAATTGGTTCTGAACAGGGAATGCAACTCAGACCGCCCTTAACGCGGAATTTGATTCCTTCGTGACAATACAGCTCGACTACAACCTGTTGTTTGTTCAAAAGTGCTGATACCTCAACATCTCCACATATTGTGCATGAATGACTTAAAATCCTGGCCCAGCACTAAAGTTTTCACTGTGTATTATCAAGCTCCTATCCCCATGAACCATGGACCTTGCCGCTGGTGGGGAGGCTTGCGTGCCTCAGCGATACAGATGGCCGTGTTATACGTGCAACCACAACGAAGGGGTATCTGTTGGGAGGCCACAGAAACGTCTGGTTCCTGAAGAGCGGCAGAAGCCTTTTCAGTAGTTGCAAGGACAACAGTCTGGATGATTGACTGATCTGGCCGTGCAACACTAACCAAAAGCCGTAATTTTTCCCGAGGGCATGCAGCTTTACTGTATGGTTAAATGATGATGGCGTCCTCTTGGGTAATATATTCAGGAGGTAAAATAGTCCCCAATTCGGATCTCCGGGCGGGGACTACTCAAAAGGACATCGTTATAAGGAGAAAGGAAACGGGCGTTCTACGGATCGGAGCGTGGAATATGACGTTTTCGACTCCCAGTGAGACACAGAACTATCTGCGAGATCATTGTAAGTTCAAGGATGTTATTCCGAGCTGCTGGTGGAGAAAAATTCGGTAACTGTCGTCTCTTTGTGTGTAGTCAACAACGATATGTTTCGGTTCGATTCTCAGTCAGCACTGAACTCTTCGTCATATTATTTCTAGTTCAAACATGCTCACTTGTCGCTGCTGGTGTAACAAACCCATACTTAACGTACTTTTTCTTTAGAATATAACAGCGATACGTGCCGGGTTGGAGTCCTGGGAAAGAAAAATTAATGTTTCGTCTCGTCATTTCAGTTAATACATCTAGCTATTGCCAAGAAAATCCGGTATGTCAAAGTTGATTGTGCTTCGATAAAAATCCGATTAGGTTCTGGGTTCGAATCCCTGTCCAACAAAAAGTTTTCCTCAGTGCATTTCATGTATGTTACTTGTGAAGAAGCAATATAGTTTGTTAACAGAACAATAGATGCTGGGTAGGATTTCGCGTCCGTTAAAAATGTTACGTTATGTAATTTAAAGTTGATATTTGTTAACTGATACTGTCCAAAAATGAGGTATATCACTGTCTTTATGCCTAGTCAGGCACGAAATCTTAGCCTGCATGACCTGGGTTTGAATCC
The DNA here is from genome assembly GCF_023864275.1 of Schistocerca cancellata. Classification (NCBI taxonomy): domain Eukaryota; kingdom Metazoa; phylum Arthropoda; class Insecta; order Orthoptera; family Acrididae; genus Schistocerca; species Schistocerca cancellata. The sequence continues at coordinate 629,730,103 of NC_064630.1, forward strand.
ATATGCAGTATGAGGCGATTCGTCCTGTCATTTGAAGTGCATACATATTCTCAACTAGCTGCTCGTGAATAACGTAAATTTTTAAAGACGTTCTGTGTTAAATAACAAGTATGGTATGTTACTTTGAAGAGGAAATCATCAATACGACGAACTTACTACGGGCATTACCTATGTGACGTAATAATGAGAGTGCTAACATTTCAGGTATGTCATTTACTGCAATAAATGTGAGCTTACAAGCCCTAAGGACAGTCTTATCTGTGATGAGGTGTTCCCTGATATTTTTAGTATCGTGGTATTACTTTACATCTTGAGTTATTGCGATACAGAGCAGTGTTTTCTAGTGGTGACTTGTTGGAACCATTTTCAATAGTCAAGGAGCGATTAGAGGACCTGCTAGACAGCTGCCTTACGTAGGTTGCATGGGAATCAGGCGAAATGCAATTTAGGTCGTTCGGATACTTTTGGGCACGACTGTACATAAAATGAGAAGGGAAATATCAAATGTTTTCACCAATAGCAAGATGCTGGAACCTTAAATGACGATAGAATTGTTTTTGCCTGACTGGGATTCGAATCCAGCATCTAGCACCGTCGTTTTCTAGCCAAGAAGCAGACGATAAATAACTATTGTCGGTTCACCAGCAGCGAGATGGGCGCAAGTTTAGCTAGACATCAGGCGACGAAAAATTCTGTGCTGAATGGAATTCAAACCCCGCACACGTGGTCATGAAGAAACTTTAACTATCAAAGTCTTTTCCAATAATTTCTAGGAATGGCATGTTTGTACTTTCAATGATGTGATGGAAAATACTCTGCTGGCTAGAAGTTGAATCCACAACATATCGTCGTTGGTGATCACAATGAACACAACGTCAAACCCAAATCCGTTTTCACCAGTAGGATGGAGAGGAATGTTTGAACTTGAAAAGATGTAAGAAAACGTTTGATCTTGTAATGCTGTGAGTTGAAACAAACACGTTACAGCTGACAATGCACGAAGAGACGTTAAAAATGCAACTATTTTTTACTAGTAGTTCGGAGTGCACATGCTAGGGCTTGAAATGAAATAATGAATATTTTGTGCTGATCAGGATTCGAAACCAGATAGGTACCTTTCGAGGACGCGTAGAAGAGTTTGCAATCTTCGGGACCACAGTGCAATCGAATTCTAATCCCAGTCCAGCACAACAATTTTCAACGTCTCAGTTTCAAATAAAGTAAGAGCTTTGTGAACTTACATGCCATTGGTTCATTAAATGAAATACGTTTTCTAGTTTACGACGGCTTGCTGGTGACAAAGTCTCTGCCTTACGGGGTTCCTCCATCTGACACAGCTCAAACGAATGCCACTCTGCCCCAGTCGGCAGCGAAGGGATGTTATCTTTCCTGCGGATATTGAACTACGGAGCTTACTGGCGTTCTGCACTTGGCGTTACTTGGGGTGAAGGAGAGCCACTTGTGTGTGTTGGCCGGCCGCGGTGGCCGTGCGGTTCTAGGCGCTCCAGTCCGGAGCCGCGCTGTTGCTACGGTCGCAGGTTCGAATCCTGCCTCGGGCATGGGTGTATGTGATGTCCTTAGGTTAGTTAGGTTTAAGTAGTTCTAAGTTCTAGGGGACTGATGACCGCAGTAGTTGAGTCCCATAGTGCTCAGAGCCATTTGAACCATTTTTTGTTGTGTGTGTTAAAAATCTACGCCTGACGTGAACCTACACGTTTTACACATCAATACAAGATTAATACACCAGACCACAGAACCCCCTGCCAAGCACATAATTATGAATTGCAGAGAATTCATTTAGATGTAGATGAAGATGTCAAGGGACGCGTAACAGGAAGAAGGGCGGGATCTGGGAATGGATAGAAGTGCAGAAGTGCAAAATATAAGCGTGAAATGCGCGCAAAGTATTGCTTACTTAGATATGTGCCACAGTTCGTTTTATCTTAGTATCGAGAGATAAGGACTGTTCTCAGAACGAATAATGGGTAGGGGAGATCAAAGAATACGGTTTCATAGGTTTTGAGAGGACTGATAGAGAGTAAAGACAGCAGCAATTAAAAGAGAAAATGTAGCGTCGTTGGAAACCGCTAGATTTGTTTATAAAATTTTTGGGGGAGTGGAACAGAAGGGCACTTGTGGCGATAGTGTCAGAGAGAGAGAGAGAGAGTGTGATAGAGAATAGAGGAGATATTAACAACGAGTAAACATAAATGTTCAAATGTGTGTGACATCTTATGGGACTTAACTGCTAAGGTCATCAGTACCTAAGCTTAGACAGTACTTAACCTAAATTATCCTAAGCACAAACATACACACCCATGCCCGAGGGAGGTCTCGAACCTCCGCCGGGACCAGCCTCACAGTCCATGACTGCAGCGCCGCAGACCTCTCGGCTAATCCCGCGCGGCGAGTAAACATAATATGAAATCGTTTGCGTATTGTGCGGAGGACGGAGGGTGTATTTATGGATGGAGGGGAAGAGAGAGACGTATTTGAAATAACAAAAACTACTGTGACAGAGTCCATTTACGCTGATTAGTTTGTAAGTATGTAGACAGGTTATAAATGAAATCAAAAAAGAATACTTAACAAACTGTATATTCAAAAGAAACCCACTTGAATTAAAAGGGTAACTCAGAGGAAAGCTAACCCATATTGTATCTTTTCTGTAGCCACGCGATCTTCCACTTGCTCCCAGTGAGGAAAAATGACGAAATGGAAGACATAACAAAACGTTTTAAGGACTCTAATATTTTATCCAGACTCCTTCATTATTTTGTACTTAAATTACGCGTCTTGGCATAGAATGTATAAGCCGTCGGACGTAACAGCCTGAGGAAGCAACTTCCTCCCAGGCTTCCAGGACGCAGTCACAAAGAGCGTCCGCAGTAGTTGGTTGGTTTCATGGCCAGTTCTATGTTAATGTTCTGGCGTCCTCAGTCTGCATTTTTTCCATTGAGTTCATATCAGCCGCCCGTGGCGGCCAGTCCATGACGTAGACGCCAATCGTGGAGAGCCGCTGCTGAACAAATGCAGACTTGTCAATGGGAGAATGGTCCTCTTCCAATGTGATGTCTCCTTCTGCGTGCAGCATTCACACTGACGGAAGCATGACATTTTCCACTATGTGGGTATACTGCACGCTGTCCTGTTTTCCTTCTATTCTGTGAAGAATTCCCGCCCTTCTCGCAGAGATCCAACCCCAGCAGGTAACAGATAGCCGGCCACTTCTTCTCGTCGTGGTTACATATTCGCGTCGATGGCGAGACCCTTGCGGCCTATAAACGATTCGTGGACCGTCGTTATTGGTGGAAAACACCTTCTCAGCAGTGAAGATGACGTTGTCCCATGACGCCCTCAGATGGAGCTCCGCAAATGCTAGCCGGTATAAAAAGTTGTCTTCACTGAGCTCTTGATTCACGGTGGATCGTCGTGCATGCAGTCCAGCGTCTCCCAGCCTTCGGCGAATCGTGTCACTGGAGCCGGGGAAGTTGGTCCCCCGCCGCAACTGCTTCGCGTTCAGAAAGGGATTTTCTCTGCTCCTAGACACTAGGTCCCTGTCTTCCTGCTGTGAGATCACTCTCTTCCTGCCTGAGTCGGGAGCCCTGTTCGTGGTGCCTCTTTCAAGGCAGATCCTCCACCATCTCGTTGCAGTGGTATGTGGTACGCCATACCGTCTACCAGCTTCTCTGATGGAACATCCTCCTTCCTCAATGAGAGGGACGACTCTGCCTCGTGCGGCCAGAGTGGCCGAGCGGTTCTAGACGCTTCAGTATGGAACCGCGCAACCACTACGGCCGCAGGTTCGAATGCTGCCTCGGGCATGGGTGTGTGTGACGTCCTTAGCTTAGTTAGGTTTGAAGTAGTTCTAAGTTCTAGGGGACTGATGACCTCAGATGTTAAGACCCATAGTGCTCAGAGCCATTTGACCCATTTTTTGAGTCTGCCTCGAATAGACCTCTCCCAGTGAGCCATTATGGCAGACAGCCTGATGTGTATTTCTGCTTGCCACTCTTATACTGATTCCAGGAGAGGAGGTAAACGTATTTACTTCAAACGGAGCGGCAGAGGCAGAGGCATGCGGCGCAGCCGTGCTGGCTCGTCCCGGGCTGTTGGCCCACCAACGCCACCGCCAGCTGGCTCACTTGCGTCTCGCCTCGGCCAGCCTGGCTGGCCCGTAGCTCGCGAGCCGCGGCTAGTACAGACCCGGGCCGCAAGGCCACGATCACCCCTTGAAGGATCAAAAGTTACACCTAACCTACCCAAGTCTGTAGCATAAACCAACGCAGCTACAGCTATTATGCTATAACATGTGCAGACACACCTACAGTTGACGATTCATTCAAATATTTGACGAAAAATACTTTCAAAAATACATTCATTTTAAACATAGCTACCACAAAATATTTCACCTAGCTAGCAATAGCATGACGCAGGAAAATAAATTTTCTTGTAAGCGCTGTGCATTAGATGTAGCCTTATGAAAACCTGTATTCAACCACGACAACTAAGCAGAATGTATAAGTAAACAGGTTTGGCGGCAGCTTCTCCAAATAATAGTATATACTCAGTATACAGGGTGTCCCAGCTAGCCTGCCGGGGTGGCCGAGCGGTTCTAGGCGCTACAGTCTGGAACCGCGCGATCGCTACGGTCGCAGCTTCGAATCCTGCATCGGGCATGGATGTGTGTGATGTCCTTAGGTTAGTTAGGTTTAAGTAGTTCTAAGTTCTAAGGGACTGATAACCTTAGAAGTTAAGTCCCATAGCGCTCAGAGCCATTTGAACCATTTTTGTCCCAGCTACCTTGTCCACCCAAAATATCTCTGGAACAATAACATCTATTGGAAAACGACTTTCACCGGTATCAATGTAGGGCTGGGGCCCATGAATGTACATATTTGGAAACATTCTAAAACGAAAGCATATGTGTTTTTTAACACAAAATAATGTTTTTTTAAATGGACCTCCTATATTTTTTCTTCAGCAACCATAGCATGACAAAGCACATACACAATGGCGTTGATTGCATCGCAATATTCCCATTACATCCCGAGATATTGAGACGCGAAGTTGACGCTTGAAACACCCGTCATGCGCTGCTAGCGCACGTCCTGAGGCTCAGGCGTGAACCCCATGCTGCCCGTCATCGCGATGTGATTGACATGTGTAATCACACTTCCATACTTATCAAGAGGTCCGAAACAAATAATACGGTCTGCTGCCATCAACTCTCATAAGCACATAATGGTTTCCTTCTTGCACGTTTTACGTATCTACGTACACAATATGAACCAATAACGATCGGTGTACACCCGTCAGGTTGTCTTATTTATCCTGCACACCAAAAATAAGGTTTATCTAATGCGTTATATGACCCATTGTGCCTGTCGCGCAGGGCCTGGCTCTACCTAGTGAAGTGTCCAACGTAGTTCCCACTACTGCCACAGTTACCACTTCGCCTTGTTTATGATTTGCGACCCATGCAAACTCCTGTACTACACCGCCGTCCGAGCATCCCATTTGTTGTTGCTTTGGCGTGCAGTACACCGCTTGCCAGTGTAGTCGTGCATCAGAGTAATCCAGTGACGGCACGGAGGTACTACACATTGTGAAAAAACGTTGTGTTGTGGAACTTATACTGTACAGTATAATGTACACACATGAAGATATGGTAGAAATGCTGCTGATCTATGGAGAATTTACGTTGATGGGAAATACGTTATGAGATTGCTTGTTTGTTGATAATACTGTTAGCGAACATTATGATTATTAAGTTAATATGTCCTGTACTGTACCGTGTTGTAGGTGGACGAAACGCTGTTCAGGTAGAACGACTGTACAGAAGACGACTCCCTGACAAGCCATCGCCTTCGCGGCGGATGTTTGGTCGTCTCACATCTCGTCTACGTGAAACGGGAAGCTTAAATCCAAGACCTCGACATCGTCCTAGAACACGGACAGATGAACGTGCTGAAGTTGCTGTGCTCGCTACCATAGCTGTGATTCCTCAAATCAGCACACGTAAAACTGAACGTGAAGTTGGTGTGTCGAAATCAAGTGCACAGCGTATTCTTAAACGTTATAAATTTCATCCTTACCATGTTCATTTACACCAGGATCTTCATGGAAATGACTTCCGCAATAGGGTAACATTTTGTCGGTGGGCTCAGCAAAAACTTCTGACTAATCCAAATTTTTTTGCAGATGTTCTCTTTACCGACGAGGCATCATTCTCCAACAAAGGAATTGTCAATATGAGGAATATGCATTATTGGTCCGCAGACAATCCAAAATGGCTCCGTCAGGTAGAGCATCAACGTCCGTGGAAATTTACTGTTTGGTGTGGGATTATTGGAGATACCATTATCGGACCTTTCTTTATAAATGGCATCCAAAATGGCAGACAATACTCCAGATTTATACGACACGATCTTCCTGTTCTCTTGGACACCGTACCTCTGAACCGGAGAATGGTCATGGGGTATCAGCATGACGGATGCCCTGCACATAACGCCTTACGAGCACGACGACTTCTGAACCGTAAGTTCCCTGGTAGGTGGATTGGACGAGGTGGCCCAGTTAGGTGGCCTGCCCGATCTCCGAACCTTACACCGCTGGATTTTCTTTGGGGAGCAGTGAAGGATGCTGTTTACCAACATGAACCAACAACACCGGAGGACATGAAGCAACGCATTATTGATGCTTGTACAGCCATCAAAGAGGAAACAGTAGCACGAAGTAGGGCATCCTTCATCCGTAGAGTGACCCTATGTATGCAAGCCAATGGGCATCACTTTGAGCATGAGATGTGAACGCTATGTTTAGTATGTAGTGCTGGTATCACAGTGGAAGTTTCTACAAAGGGCCATTTCACCCAGTGATGTTAAGAAACATTTGTTTGCAACAATTTCTCATTTAACGCATTATATAAACATAACATTGATAATTATGTGTTAATAAAACTAATTGGTTAAAAATGTTCACATTCATCTTCTATGTCCTACCTGAACTTCCCAAATCAAAACATTTTTACCTAAACAACGGTAAAAGTTTTAGTCCACTTGCTCGTTTCACTAAAACCACCAACATGAATTTTACTATTACAACTGAATGATTTACTGTCACTTCCGCTACATCTACAGTAAAGTAAAGTTTTAACATTGAACGGCATTACCTTCTTAGTAACGGATTAACGATAAGCGAAGTTAACTTTGTGACTAACGTTGCGGTACACAGATATGTTACAGAACCGCATCACCCCTAGCCTATGGGATAAATACCTGCTGGAATGTACGACGTTAATGCAGGATGGCAGCAGACCGTATTATTCGTTTCGGACCTCTTGATAAGTATGGAAGTGTGACTACACATGTCAATCACATCGCGATTACGGGCAGCATGGGGTTCACGCCTGAGCCTCAGGACGTGCGCTAGCAGCGCATGTCGGGTGTTTCAAGCGTCAACTTAGCGTCTTAATATCTCGGGATGAAATGGGAATATTGTGATGCAATCAACTCCATTGTGTATGTGCTTTGTCATGCTATGGTTGCTGAAGAAAAAATATAGGAGGTCCATTTAAAAAAACATAATTTTGTGTTAAAAAACACATATGCTTTCGTTTTAGAATGTTTCGAAATATGTACATTCATGGGCCCCAGCCCTACATTGATACCGGTGAAAGTCGTTTTCCAATAGATGTTATTGTTCCAGAGATATTTTGGGTGGACAAGATAGTTGGAAAACCCTGTATAATACACGTTTTGTGCACTTATAACATGTACTCAGTGTCTCTGAAACAATACGTGCTGCACGACGGAAGTTACTTTCTGCTGAGGCACTTCATTTACATCTCAATGATACACGACTACCAGAGAACATCGTTCTTTACGGCAGTCAATCCACTTGTAAATTAACATCATGATATCGCAGATATTAAGTAACACGTTACTAGGGATGAGGAAGGCCTTAACGTTTGCAACTAAACATGCTACTCCTAGCTACTACTGAATATGAAGTTGATTATTAACGTGTCTTCATAACCATGTGTGCGGCGTTCGACTTTCAATCAGCATAGACGTTTTCGTCACCTTATTCCTAGTTAAACGTGTGCACACCTCGCTGATGGTGGACAAACATTGGACATTTCTTGTCTGTTCCTGATTAGACAGCGACGGCGGTAGGCGCCGGCTTCGAATCCCGGTCAGGCAATACAACTTCAGTTGTCATTTAAGGTTCCAACCCCACTACTGGTGACAAACTGTGATATCTACATTCTGATTTTACGTACTTATTCAACAATCCGATTAGGTGCTGGGTTCGCATCTTTGTCCCCAGCATTATATGATGGCATTTCAATTTCAAACATGTGCATCCTTTGTTCCTTAACAATGCAACACTATACAACGTCTTTCGAGGTTAATTACCAAGAAGGTAATTGTCATGTTAGGGTTCCTGCTTTCGTACAAACATGATCGTCATTTACGTTCAAGTTGAGAATTGATAACTGATACTAGTGCAATCGTCAATATTTTACGTCTGTTTCTGCCTAGTGATCGAGTCTCGATAAGGCACAAAGCTTTGCTTGGTTAACAATAGCTTTACGTTCTGGGTTTGCATCCGGATCCAGAACGAAGACGTTGGTCATGTCATTTAAAGTACAACTTTGTGTACAAGTAACTGTTGATGAGTAATGTGAACAATGATATTACTTGTGATTCGCTGTTAATGTTGGGTTTTCCGTAGAGTGCTTACCACCGTGAATCATGTTTTCTTTTTAACTGCTCAGTATTACATAAAGTTGATGCGAAACCACTCCCCATTGAACGTTGAACGACGTTCAGCATGTGTTGGGTAAACCTTTTAGACAGCAAAGAACTTGTTTCCAATTGCCATACAACTTTATAAATTCATAAACTGTCTCAAATATTTAATTGTGCATAAGGATTACTGAACGATTTATGTGACAAATTTAGTTGTCCCATAACATTTGAAATGTCACTTATTGTAATTAAGTTTAGTTTATAAACGTTAAGGACTGTCTGATCTCTTCTGTACTATCGTGGTGTTACTTTACATCTGGACGGACTGTAATAAAGACCGGTGTTCTCTAGTAGTACCCATTGTGTATATTACGACGACTGTACTGTGGAGGGTTGCGACGATGTGCAACACAGATATGCTATGTTGGATGCATACATTCAGGTGTAGCCTACATGTTGGAATTCAGGCGTGACCCACTGTTTTTTGCTGTCGAGTGTACATCTATGCTCCACACAAAAACCTGTGGTATGTGACTGAACCTACTTCATACACTTCCAGCCATCCAGTTTAAGTATTAGAGGAATTCCAGGAAGTGTGACAGTTGTTAAGACTCTGTGTGCATCATCTTTCCACGAGATTTCTATAGGAGGTTGCGACATATTGGTAGATCCTTGTAGGATAGTACACCCGAGAAATTTTAACAATAAACCACCTCATGTTGCACAACACTTATCTTGCAACATCTAGCGCTGGATTTGGATCAGCATCCCCGTGACGCTTTCGGACTTCGTAAGGCTACTTCTAATGATACACGTTGTTCTTCGCATTTCCTCCGATTTCGGTAAGCGTTCCAGGCTGAGGAGTTCTGCAAAGCACTTCCTTTCTAGATGGACTGTATTTCCTGAGGCGACTTTGAGAGAGGAAAAGTAACTCTCACTTATTTTCATACTCAATGCTACTCTTTAGTGTTGTTATTACACACTAGATATCATATTTTGTGAGACGACAGGAAGTTATCAACATAAGCAGACACTGATGGGAGCATGTACATTGATAATGCATGTGAGAACTTTATGGTAGCTCTCCTTCAAATAGTATTTTATAGACATGAGAATAAGCAGACGGTTTGGTCATTTAACAGTAAATCTCGGAACGGACATTTTGGGCTTGGAAACCATGTGCAGTTGTAAGGGAGAGGAGCATCTCAAAGCACTTACCAGGGACGGAATCCTGATCCAAAGAATTTCTCGCACCGGTGCGCAGACAATGCTTTCGGCAGGAGAAGCGAAAAACTGCTTACCTTCATCTGTCTGTTAGGCATTTCTAGCCATGGTAGGAACAGGGGAGCTGGAGATTAAATGGGTCACTTGGTCGAGGTGTTTCGGCAGTGTCCATAAAAATCCCTGAGTTTCCAAATCTTCCTTGGATCGGACGTTATAGACAGAGCCTTGAGGTGGTGTCGTCCCTCTGCTGCCAAGTTTTTGTGGCAGCCTCTGGCTCTCAGAAGAATTTTAGTGTGGAACACAACGTTTATGGGGGCTCTGAAATGGTGTATAACGGGACAAAAAAACACTTCTCTTAGTTTAACTGAGAACGCTGGTTGAACATGCTGTAACGATTGGTCCATAAAGATAATGATATACGTGTTGTTCACTATTTAAATGCAACTCCCAAAAGAAGACGCTGCCTAAAATTGCCACGAGAAACACAGTTTGGGAGCATAACGTTCCATGTGCGGAAATTTACGCTTCAGGGATTCGCTGCTTCTACATCAGGGAAAAGAATATGAGTAACTTCGGTTAGGATTGGCTGGGAAGTAGAGCAGACGAACTAGAGGGAAGGAATGGTAATCGTGGAGTCTTGTCAAAGGCACAAAACCCACAGGGAGGAGTGGGGGTGGCAGTTGCGTTCCTGCACTTTTGGAGTTTACCGAGTTCTGATGGAAGGGGACGAGCGAAGGAACGGGACTTCTGATTCAGGCTCTAGTTTGGAGAGAAGAGTCTGGTCTCGACTCTTAGTACGAGTGGGTTACACGTGAGACACTCATCCTGAACGGGCCTTCACACTGGCAGTGGGCTTGACTGTACAGCCAACGGTGAAGTCTTGGCTGTACTGACAATCATCTTGTACAACTCGCTGTACCAAGGACAATTTACAAATGGCTCTGAGCACTATGGGACTTAACATCCGAGGTCATCAGTCCCCTAGAACTTAGAAGTACTTAAATCTAACTAACCTAAGGACAGCACACAACACCTAGTCATCACGAGGCAGAGAAAATCCCTGACCCCGCCGGGAATCGAACCCGGGAACCCGGGCGCGTGAAGTGAGAACGCTACCGCACGACCAAGAGCTGCGGACAAGGACAATTTAATTCGTATCAAGTCTGACATTTGACATTTGACATTTGATCTCCTTCTGCACACTGCCGTTTAAGTGAGTCAGATTGAGGCATGGTATGGCCAGCGAAAGGGAGGGTAACCCAATGGAATCTGCCGAGGTTGTAGGGCTCGATCTGAGAATAATTGTGATCCGTCTAACAGATCGCCTGCCCAAGACTTTGCACATTTTGTGCCTGTGATAACGAATTACAGGCGCGACACATCCCTACTCTGCAAATGGTTGCACCACGTCCATCAACTGAGACAGTGCTATACATCGGGAAAGGGGTATGGTATTGCTACTCCAGCTTCTTAGGGCAAACAGAACCACAGTCTCACCACTTGTTCTGTTCTGCACCAAGACAGTGTAAGTTCTGTGCAGAATAAGTGTATCATAGTCTATTCAGCGTCAGATTGAAATGTTAATTATATGTAGCTTCTATTTGTGTTGGTAACAGCCATGGTTTATTTACTATCTCGCTTAAAATGTATTGAAAAATGGTTCAAATGGCTCTGAGCACTAAGGGACTTAACATCTAAGGTCATCAGTCCCCTAGAACTTAGAACTACTTAAACCTAGCTAACCTAAGGACATCACACACACATCCATGCCCGAGGCAGGATTCGAACCTGCGACCGTACCGGTCGCGCGGTTCCAGACTGAAGCGCCTAGAACCGCTAGGCCATACCGGCCGGCTAAATTGTATTGTTTGTCCTATTTTGTGATTCATAAGCTCATACCATTTTATAAAAGATTAATGCATGTTCATATGTATTAATTACCTGTCAATAACTGACTGCAATAATGACAGGGTCACCATTTCATTAAAATTTTTTGAGAATTAAAGTTCTATTTAAGATTATGATAACCTCCAATGCAAGCTAGCAACAACAGCCACTGTCAGAGGGCAGAATCAATTTATCAGACACATGTACAGGTAGACAAGTGAAAGGCTTGCAAGTTAAAGTGAGTGTCAGAGTGTAAACTAACAGTCACCTGTAACTTTTCAAATCAAACTGAAAGACCAGTGCAGTCCTGCAGCTTCCAATAGAGCGGTCAGGCATCACATAGCAATTTATACTTAAGGTGTTACAACGAAGTGAGCCATTGTAAAAGACGTCACGCTGTGTTTAACTAGCTTCCTCTTGCGCTACTACTCCGGCACACCTGCGGTCCAGCACTCCAGAAAAATGTACAGTGATTGTAATAGAAAATTTCGTAAACCCTTATGCCTAACTTTTCACATTAAATTCTAGGGTTTCTGAGAGTCCTAAGAATTTCTTAACGAAAGTTGAAGTGTAAGTAAAACCCTACTGTAATGGGGAAACCTCGGCGCCACAAAATTTCCAATAAGGATTTTAGAGTCAGGACAGGAGCACAGGGTTTGGATCGTCATTCACCATTTATTGCACACACAATGATCTATTCATAAAAGGTTTCTGAATTTTAAACAAGCAATAAACTTCACATGAAAATGTGAAGGTTCTTTAAACTCAAACACAGTTTAAGATTTTAAACAGTTCTAGAATATGAAGCTTTCAGACAGAAAAAAGAAACAATAATTTAAAGGAACTTAAAAATTGGTTTGACTAACCTTAACCTCAACCCCTTAGACGACAAGATATCAGTAAGTAACACTTCACTTAACGTGAACCAATTAATGACAATTTTAGCGATTAGCAAACGGTTCCGAATATTAATTCTCAAAATGTATTTACAGTTTATAAAAAGCCCCAAGGGGCGCAATCACGCTAATAATAATTCTCACACAGAAGTAACCAGATGATGGCAATAAAGGGTAAGACCTTGATCCAGGAAAACGAAGGGATCACAACGCCTGCTTATTAAAATAATTTTGAACAAATCATGATAATCGCTATTATCGGGGACAAGAGACGCCCGTACTCCTAGTGCATACCACCGTCGAAATTCTTGATATCAAACAACATTTTTACGAAACCATTATCATATGAACCATTTTAATTTTATAAGTATAAAAATATAATAGTAAAAAATATTGCAGTCCCAATACACAACTCGACTTTGTGGTAACATACAAAATTAAAACCTTTGTCCTTAACATAGAGTTTAATGACCGCAAACACTGCAAAATCGTGTCAAAGACTCTGACGCGTAGTACAAAACAAATACAACTTACCTTATGTATAAATTCCGCGCACGGAGGAGCTCCGATAAGACCGTCACACACAACGGTAGACACTGTTAAAGCCTCGCTAGCCTGAGCTCTCGACAGCCGGCGGAGGGACAAACAGGGCACAACTACACTACTGCCGTGCGAAACGAGAATCGCGACCTCTAACCAAGCTCGAACACTCACGCCCGGGGGTAGCACTACAAAATCCACAAGCAGTCAAGTTTAGCTTAGACAACCTGGAGTAAAGACCATACATTAGTAGAAAATAAATTACAGAGACGCCAACCGCGTGCACACAAAATCATATTAACTGAATTAAGCCCAGAAGACTTCAATGAGCTCGTAAGTGCGGTGACACAATTTACACTGAATGTACAAAATATGAAGTAAAATCACGTTGGGGGCTACTGCCAGATCAAGTGAACGACCCAAGGAAATTTAAATCTTAAGGGGAGGCGGAAGGCAATTTTTATCCCTATACTGCCAATGATTATTTTAGCCTTTGAATAGGTAATCTTTTGAAAAGAACTATAAGTGATAAAACAATCAAATTTTTACTGCTTATATATGACATATATGCATCAATTTACAAGCAAAATGAACATAATACTTCTTATGGTTTTGATTTTAAAAAATTTATTCTTTCACTAGTAAAATTTAACTTTTTTTGTACATTAATTATTATAAAACAGTTACTGATTGTTTGGTGTTTCTCAATTTACTTGTAACAACTTAATACCATCTGCAATACAAATTGACAAAATTTCATGTTTCTAACCCCATTAGTTTATCACATAATTGTACCTGAAAGTAAAAAAAAACGTAGTTTTGAGGAAAATCCATTTCAAGTTTAAAAATGCAATTCTAGTATAGTTATTGATGAGAGTTACTTAACACTAATATTTTCCTGTACCATACTGAGCATCATCTGAGTCATACTGATCTTCTTTTCTTCTCTTGGTCCCTCTTCTTTTCAGTCTGGCTTCTTTTGTGCTTTTTAAATTACCAATATCTGCTTTGTGGATTATCTCTTTATCTATTTGCACCAAGGATTTTGCAGTATTTCCACTAGATTTTATGCCCAATAATTCCAAAACATCCAGTTTTCTAATTACACCACCATTGAAGCATAAAACAGCATCATAAACACCAAACTTGAGGGATGTAAGCTGTACAAGAACAGTTTTCGGTAACCTCTTCCTAATGACATACAACCATTAACGGTAGAAACCAATAATAAACACGATCGGAAAAACGAGTATCAATAGTAGATTCAGGGTAGGAAACATTGAAGCGATAAAAGAAGAGAAGCATGAAATAATATACAAGGAGCAAAAGAATGATGTACATTATCTGTGCATGGTGGAAAAAGGAAAGCGGGGCATTTAAATGCCAGATTGCAGAGAGCGTCAGAGAAACAATCACATCTCACGAAAAAATTGTCGTATTTATGTAAAACAAAAACTAGTTCACTCACGAGAGCCCAGGCATTTCAAATATGCTAAAATCTAAAAATCGAATTTCTGAAGCCCACTAGCCTTCCGTCTCCCCTTAAAGTGCTCGGATCAAAACCACACTTAAATTTGCCAAAAAACTAGTTCACAAAATAACCAGTTACCAATCTGCCTTACAGTCAGTGCTTATCCAGTGCAGAGGAAACACCCAAAATTCCCCAGAAAATATCTGGTGGAATAATAAAGCTGTCGAATACGAGCTCTGTTCGGCAATACACAGTGCTACCTGGAACAGACTAAATGCCACTACTGAGAGAGGACAAAACAACGACTACCCACAATCATCATAGACTTTCAACGTAACGATATCAGTGTAAGAACTCAGACTCTAGGGTGGACGACTTGAGTTACTATTCAGCACCACTCTAACCGACCGGCACAATATATCATGCATATGAATTCAGAATTTAGGAACTGCACTTAAAACATCTTCCCAACAAGGCGATCACCTACTACTCCTAACCAGACATTCATTGAGATAAGTCACTGATGTGGTGGTAATTAAACACAACAGTGACTCCTACTTCATCCACAAATAAAATGTTACCGTCAAACGTACGATAATTTACAGCATCTTGTTGTAGAGTCTACCTGAGTAAGACACTGAGCTCGTTGGAGGTGCTACATGTTGTGGTGCACAACGTAAGGAGAGGTGGGCTATAGAGTGATGTGGCGACTGCCGTCGTAGGAAAGCTGGACAGGAGCAGATATGATTAGCCACAACGTAATGCCATAAACAGAAATTTTTCCAGTACGCCACGTTCAAGCAGTACCCCACCTCTTTCTGCAGCTTGTGCAAAACTCACAGATTCGCAGACGCATTCATGGACCCTTGTAAACGTTCGACTCTCGACGTGTCTTCAGCTGGGGTATGTTACTTGTTATAAGCGTGCAGCTGCCTGGCCAGTGCCTTGCACCTGTGCACTACCACACACGAATCAACAAATGACATTAGAGCACGCTGTCTATGTGCTGTACTGCCGTATCCATTCTGTTTACAGCTTCACGACCTGATAATGTAAACAAAACCCACATCACAAACTGACATATGGTCTTTACACAGAATCATACCATCAGTGGCTTGCAGCTACTAAGTAGTAATTATCTCTCGAATGTTTCGTTTACGGGCCTACGTTTAATGACACTTTTTGCTACTAGTACCGTGTACTTTCAACTGTATATGGTTACGCCATTACTTATGATACTCTGTGTACAAAAAAGTTGCAAGACAGAAAACTATAGCGAAGTGCAGGAATACTTGTGAAGATTAGTGGAGGGTTTGTCAACCGAGCGGCAGCGCAAACGAATTCAAGGAAATACCCATAAACAGGAGTTATCCATCTCTCTTGTTATTCACTACTAAGGAAAAATATCTCTGAATACATCAAAAGCCGTAAGCTGTTACGGAGTATCCCCCGTAAGGTATATAAGGTGGTTAATAGCTTATGGGACCAGTGTAGCTTAGATAACGGGCAGAGATTCGTAGGAATCTTCTTATAGAAACGCAATTCCGCAAGGAAAGTGTTCGAATCAAACCTGAATGCTCCTATTGGGTGTGTGAGCCTTTTCTGGTACGAGTTGTATAAGAATTAGCAAACAAGAAATTCATAGAGTGACATCGTGATTCGTTACAGTGTAGTTTAGGATGTGCGAAAATTCTACGGAGATACTCTTCAGTCTCCAGTGACAGTTGTCACATGAGAGACGATGTGCATTAAGAAGAGCGTTATTGTCAAAACGATTTGTAAATGCACTGGAACCGTGGCATCCGGGAAGTGTCTTTGTCTAGTAATCAAAACGACAGGCGGCGCACGCTCTAACCACGGCAGTGCTTAAATTTTGAACAAAAATTATCAGCAATGGTGGCTGGAGATTTCCGGCATAAGAAATCATCCTCATTGTGTCAACATTCTTGTCAAAGGGGGAGTAGGAGCGGACTGAGTTTCAGGGCACTCTCTTACCCTTGCGTTGAGAACTGCTCCAAAAAGGTGGAAAAATCAGCAATGATCAACGGCATGAGGATGAATAAGGCAATGGAAACGACTGAAGTTAAAACTCACAGCACATGTGACCTGCAATAGCTCAAAAAGTGACATGATGATCTGCCCATGGACAAAAGACTCCAGATTAGTGTTCCATTCGCATCTTTGGTAGGGACTACCAATGAGGACGTAGACATGAGGAAAAGACGGAATGAACTACGAGCGGATAACATTTTACGAATCGGAGCATGTATTATCGGAAATCTGAACGTAGCAGGAAACCTAGAAAATCTGAAAATGGAAATGCAATGGCTTAATGTACACGCAGTGGGAGTCAGTGAAATGAAGCAGAAAGAATTGAAGATTTCTGGTCAGTGGAATATAAAGTAATATCAACAGCAGCAGAAAACAGTACAATGGGAATAGGATTCGTTATGAAAAGGAAAACAGGTCTGAGAGTGAGCTACTGTGGACGGTTGAGTGACAGGGTTATTCTCATCAAAAAGCGACGCCGCAACCATAGTGCACGTATACGTGGTGACGTCGCAAGCAGAAGACAAAACTATAGACGAAGTATATGTGGATATTGAACGGGTAATTCAGTAGGTAAGGGAAAATGAAAATGCAAATGGTTCAAATGGCTCTGAGCACTATGGGACTTAACTTCTGAGGTCATCAGTCCCCTAGAACTTAGAACTACTTAAACCGAACTAACCTAAGGACATCACACACATCCATGCCCGAGGCAGGATTCGAACCTGCGACCGTAGCGGTCCCGCGGTTCCAGACAGTAACGCCTAGAGCCGCACGGTCACCCCGGCCGGCACGAAAATGCAATACTCATGGGGCTTTGGAAGGTGGTTGTAGGGGAAAGAGAAGAAGAAAGCGATATGGGAGAATATGGGCTTGGCCGTAGGAATGAGAGGGGAGGAAAGACTAGTTGAATTCTGCCATTAGTATCAGGTAGCAAAAGTAAATACTCTGTTCATCATCGGGAAGGCCGGGCAAGAAAACCAGTGGTGCGATTTCAAAGGAGTCATCAAGGCAGTAACTTGAACCGGCTTAGGCAAAACTCGGAAGAGGTAATTCTGGAGGACCAGACGGGGAATGGAACCTCCTTTCGATTGCGACTGAACAGCCTAATCACTGTTCTACCTCACTGGTGGCGCTCGAGTACGTGCAATGAAGTCAACTGAAAAATGACGACGTGTTTGAATAGATATTTTTATTTAAGTTGATGGAACTAGTATCGAAGTGAGGCTCTTAAGGTACTGTAATTACGCATTGTCCATTTAGAGTAAAGAGTTTATCGATAAAATATACAGGTTAGTACGTGTTGGGAGCACCAAGACTCGTTCAGTTCGAAAGTAGAAAATGATCATCCAAACACAGCACATGAAAAGCACTAAATACTGAGCACAGTCTTCCGGCAAGTCTGCATGAGTGCTGTTCCATAAAACTCCATAAGAGTCCGAAACACAAATCATGGCAACGTTTTCCCATGTAGAGCTTGCCAGTATATACCACGTAGTTTCTTTCATCTTCCAATGCTCTGATGTGGTGTAGTACCGTCCTGACAGGGAAAACTAACAATAATTTTACAGTTAATCGTTTTGAACACAGACAATTCTAATGAAATACATGTGTAATGGTATGTCCAAACCGAGTTCTTCACTCCACTGATTGTGACGAAACCGTTCTATATTTGTGATGCTTTGTACTTGCACTAAGGTGGTTTAGGACGCGTTCCATTCATTCCTAGAGAGCTCACTTAATGGACTGCTCATACACTTTTACGCATGTGATTTCAGGATGCCAACAGCCTTCCTCAGTGATAACGTCGGTTCCCGTCAAAACAACGAACCCTGTCGTGCTTGGCTAACACTTGGAAGGGGCACCGCCCGGTTCTGCCGAATGCTGTAGGCGTGCGGGGTGCACTCAGCCCTTTTCTGCATCTACATCTACATTTATACTCCGCAAGCCACCCAGCGGTGTGTGGCGGAGGGCACTTTATGTGCCACTGTCATTACCTCCCTTTCCTGGTCCAGTCGCGTATGGTTCGCGGGAAGAGCGACTGTCTGAAAGCCTCCGTGCGCGCTCTAATCTCTCTAATTTTACATTCGTGATCTCCTCGGGAGGTATAAGTAGGGAGAAGCAATATATTCGATACCTCATCCAGAAACGCACACCCTCTCGAAACCTGGCGAGCAAGCTACACCGCGATGCAGAGCGCCTCTCTTGCAGAGTCTGCCACTTGAGTTTGTTAAACATCTCTGTAACGCTATCACGCTTACCAAATAACCCTGTGACGAAACGCGCCGCTCTTCCTTGGATCTTCTCTATCTCCTCCGTCAACCCGATCTGGTATGGATCCCACACTGATGAGCAATACTCAAGTATGGGTCGAACGAATGTTTTGTAAGCCACCTCCTTTGTTGATGGACTACAATTTCTAAGGACTCTCCCAATGAATCTCAACCTGGTACCCGCCTTACCAACAATTAATTTTATATGATCATTCCACTTCAAATCGTTCCGCACGCATACTCCCAAATATTTTACAGAAGTAACTACTACCAGTGTTTGTTCCGCTATCATATAATCATACAATAAAGGATCCTTCTTTCTATGTATTCGCAATACATTACATTTGTCTACGTTAAGGGTCAGTTGCCACTCCCTGCACCAAGTGCCTATCCGCTGCAGATCTTCCTGCATTTCGCTACAATTTTCTAATGCTGCAACTTCTCTGTATACTACAGCATCAACCGCGAAAAGCCGCATGGAACTTCCGACACTATCTACTAGTACTAAAATGTAAACTTTCACGGCCGGAAATATCATGTCCATTATAATTATCCGGGCTGTTATGCCGTGGTCGGTTGATGAATGCTGTGGTGATTCCCAACGTTTCCGACTGCGGGAGACATCTTCAAGGGGGTCCGTAGCTTGATGGAAGATCCAACACACACACTGGCAGTAGCGAGCCAGTGTGTGTGTTGGATCTTCCATCAAGCTACGGACCCCCTTGAAGATGTCTCCCGCAGTCGGAGACGAAACGTTGGGAATCACCACAGCATTCATCAACCGACCACGGCATAACAGCCCGGATAATTATAATGGACATGACTATCTACTAGGTCATTTATATATATTGTGAAAAGCAATGGTCCCACAACACGCCCCTGTGGCACGCCAGAGGTTACTTTAACGTCTGTAGACGTCTCTCCATGCTGTGTTCTGTTTGCTAAAAACTCTTCAATCCAGCCACACAGCTGGTCTGATATTCCGTAGGCTCTTACCAACTGAGTAACTACTTGACTGAGAAGTAGCGTCACCGATCACGAAAACTGACAACGGCCGGGAGGGCGATGTACTGACCACACGCCCCTCCATATCCTCATCCGGTGACACCTAAGGGCTGAGGATGAAATGGCAGCCCGTCGTTAGTGTTGGGCCTTCAAGACCTGTTCGGGCGATGTTTGCTTTCTGTATGAACTAAGGACGTTTAGAGCGACAGGGGTACAAATCACAAAGAAGAACACTTTGTAATTTGAAGGTGCGAACTGTGTTGACCAGTGTAGTGATATCATTGGTTGTGAAAGTGGGATCAAGAGATAATGACCTCGACAGAACTTCGTAGCTGCGTGAAGGTCCTCTCACGGCCAATGGTAGCTCTTCGTGCAGCAGAGGTGAGGTTGAGGGCCACTCTGGGCCTAGAAGCCACAGCCGGTAATGCGTCCTCTGACCGGGCTCTTTGACGGCGGGGCAGATATTACGTCACCTGCAGTGTGCGCGCGATTGACCGCCGCTACCTGAACACAAAGCGACCCTCCCGCAAGGTAGCCGAGACTCGGGAAGACCTCTCCATCAACGCCGTTCTGCAACTAGTTAACCTGTCGAAGTATATTCAGTGGCAGAGCCACTGATGCCACTGTTGTTTTCCTAATTGAGGCCCAGGGATTCGTTTAAGTAATATGGTCACTTGACACAGCCCTAATTCTCTGCCATTGTCGTCGAAATGATTTCTACATTACCATATTTCTTGTAGCGTCCTCAGCAATTACTACATATGTGATCACTGTAGTTGCGTGCTGTTTGCATTACAGATTCTGCAGACTTCCAACAACGGTAATTTAACGGTCTCTTCGCATTCATATCCATTCCTATTTATATAAGTCTTCCTTACCAATGGGGGCAATCTTTGGACTCTTTGTCTTCATAAACTTGTTAGTCACACTGATCCTCAAGCGACGGGATAAAAAGGCAGTTTTATTGTTTTAGAGATCGACACGATACAAGTGTTAAAAACTGGAACGCAGAATAAAGGAACTCATGCATGAATACGACGATTCATAAGCCTGACAGACACGGAATTAATATAAAACTGAAACGTTACGAGTAATCACATAATCAATTTGACTGAATGCTTGAAAATTTTAGAACGAAGAACTCTCTTGTGTCACATTCAGTATCTTGTCCAGAAATGAAACTTTTCCGCACTCACTATGAGAATAATCTCCTTCTTCTATTAAGCGATAGCTAAGCACCGTATTATGTTGTATGGTAAAGTGTTCTTGCGGCAACTCCCTACTTTTGTAAAGAATACGTTTGTACTTAGACGTAAATTTTTAAGACATTTGTCTAATCCTCTGGTTTATTACTGCGGCTTTCGATATGACAAAATGTTGACTGTCGTTTCTACAATTTCGTAATGTACTTTATTGTACTTTGTACTACTGCGATGCATATTTTAATGTGCCTATGTGTAACCGTACAACATATACTTTTAGTTTTTATTGGTTACTGTTTTAATTTTTAGTAAATATATCAGCATTTGCACAGTCGCAATGCCGAAAGGTGGTGCCCTCTTGCACCGCTTGGTTTACCTAGCAAGTGAGAGTGCACTGAAGTAGCAGTTTTCCGTAGTCCTTCTCACGACCACCATTCCCATATTCCAAGTTTGAATTGTAGGTCACACCTTTTGATTGATCAATTTATGAGTAATGAACAAACTGTTAAAGTTACTTTTGCTATTAATGGGTGTGTATTGGACCTGACTTCGTTCGATTTTCCCCTTTGTTGTTAACATTTGGTATTTATTTTTTAAATCTACAGTTATTTTTGTTATATTGCTTACACTAGGATATCTGATGATGGGCAGAGCCCAAAACATCTCATTTGGAATAAATACACCAAAAAACAACTAGTTCTCATTCTTTGCGGCTACTCAGCTTTTCTAAAATGAAGTCAGTTATATTTTCAGGGCATTGGTATCGGAGCTGTGTTAGCTGTGCACTCATTTTTAAGCCTGACAGGTAGTAACAGCTTTCAAGTTTACTTGTGTTCAATCATGAAGCATACTTTCGATGTTTATAAATGTGAAGCACAGATTCTGTCTTGCGAAGTGCATTATCTTACTGGGAAAGATGGTCATCTAAATGAGTTTCATGGGACTCGTGAGTTACTTTTCAGTAGGGCGTGACCCCATGAACAATTGAAAATAACGATTTGCATTTGGAGCCGGCCGAAGTGGCCGTGCGGTTAAAGGCGCTGCAGTCTGGAACCGCAAGGCCGCTACGGTCGCAGGTTCGAATCCTGCCTCGGGCATGGATGTTTGTGATGTCCTTAGGTTAGTTAGGTTTAACTAGTTCTAAGTTCTAGGGGACTAATGACCTCAGAAGTTGAGTCCCATAGTGCTCAGAGCCATTTGAACCATTTTTGCATTTGGAACTTATCCTAAGACTAATGTTCGAAGTCCACCCATCAGAAACATTATACCACCAACAAATCTGTTCCTGCCAGCCAAATGAGAGCTAGTGACCCTCTTTTTCCACTGCCAGGTTTGGTAAAGTTTACGTCCCAGATGAAGCAGAACCTAGAACGTGTGAAGTGGCGATCGCTGCTGAGATGGTATTTGCAGGGGGCTTGGTATGTAATGAAATATCGTGTGGCTAGGCCACCCTGCAGGTAGACCCAATCATCTGGTGCAAGTCTTTTGTGGTGACCCCGCTTCGGCGATTTGCGCGTCGATGAGGATGAGAGGAGGATGATGAAGACGACACAAGCACTGAGTCCCTGAGTGGAGAACATCTGAAACCCAGCCGGGAATCGAACTCGAGCCCTCCCACCCCCCCCCCCCCCCCCTCCCAAGGCACGACAAACCGGCGCGCTGTACACTCAGCTACCGTGACGGACGGCTTAGTGGAATGCATTCTGAGCCGTGAGTGACTCTTCTTCCCGTCATGATGTATTTTACACCCTGTTTTTAACGTACTTCCACCTCACTAAGTTAATATACGAAATTACTACTGTTACTGAGTTGCTGCTTTGCCTGACCGTGAGCGGCGTTAGCACCTCGTATCGATATATCCCCCTTCCTGGTATCTTTGCTGGACTGCTATTACTTCCTGGTAGTTGACTGTCGTGAGCGAGTTCGGGTTGCAAGTTCGGGTCTGCCAGTCAGTTAGAACGCGTCTGGAGCGCAGTCTGGACCTGGCAGTCGGGGAGTTCTAATGCGGCACTAGTGCAGTCGGGTTGGACCAGCAGCGAGGTCTGCGACGACATGGCTCGCCCGACCATTGCCACAACTCATCACTTGCGCCGGGCCACGGTCTTGGTGATCGTCGGTCGGTCGTCCTACTGGACGACGCGTTTTGGCTCGCCGATCGTCGATTAGTCGGCTGTGTGTGTGTGCATCGCCTCCCAATGTGTCTTCGTGTGTGCGTAGTTACTGTTGTGTATGGTTCAGTCTTCGTGCAAGAGTTTGTCAGGTTGTGTGTGTAGTTGGCGTTATTTCCACTGACGACCATATGAGATGTTGTCGGAATTCTGAGGCAGTCGGTCGGTTGTTGAGGACGAGGGAAGTTATCTCCGCGCGGTGTAGTCGGCTGGGTCCGCTGGCAGCCCCTGCGCAGTGTCGGAGCGTGTGTGAAGCTGTCTGAGCTGTCTGATCGCTACGAGGTTCGTGGTTCACCGATGCGGGACGTCAAAGTGGAGTAGTGGTTTCAACTACCCAAGCCACGTCCATTCATGTTATGGTGGTTCGTTTCAGTGATTTGGTGTTGGGGGGGGGGGGGGGGGGTTCCTCTGAGCAACACCGAGTGTTTCATCCGCCATGGGGTGCAGTTAACAATTTTGGTTGCCTACAATTCGAGTGCACCAGTGGAATTTTCTGCCTAGTGGCCGTTAGTGTTCCGGTTACTTGCCCTGCCCACTAACGTAATTTCAGGCAGAGTCCTTTCCTCACCTGTTGTCGCTATCCGACATGGTGTGTAATTTTGACACCTAATACATACTCCATTGTGGATTATCACGTTCGTAACCTTTTCTGTTTGAGTTCCCATGTACTGCTTAATGGAAAGCAAGTTGTTGTGTCGGTCGGTCCGTGGCTGTCCCCTGGTTGGGTTCCGACAGATCAAGTGTAGTTGGGCTCATCACCTGTCTTGCCAAAGTGAACGTGGACAGACCAACGTTCCTGGAGGCTTCTGAGTGCCACCGGTGTTTAATTATCTGTTTTCAGCTGATTAAAATGTTATGGTTATTTTTTCTTTTCTCTTAAAAATTTTGCAAAACTAATTCTTAAATTTATCTTTCAAGCTTAAACATTGCGGCCTTCTGCCTTTAAAGGTCTATAGAAATACACTCCTGGAAATTGAAATAAGAACACCGTGAATTCATTGTCCCAGGAAGGGGAAACCTTATTGACACATTCCTGGGGTCAGATACATCACATGATCACATTGACAGAACCACAGGCACATAGACACAGGCAACAGAGCATGCACAATGTCGGCACTAGTACAGTGTATATCCACCTTTCGCAGCAATGCAGGCTGCTATTCTCCCATGGGGACGATCGTAGAGATGCTGGATGTAGTCCTGTGGAACGGCTTGCCATGCCATTTCCACCTGGCGCCTCAGTTGGACCAGCGTTCGTGCTGGACGTGCAGACCGCGTGAGACGACGCTTCATCCAGTCCCAAACATGCTCAATGGGGGACAGATCCGGAGATCATGCTGGCCAGGGTAGTTGACTTACACCTTCTAGAGCACGTTGGGTGGCACGGGATACATGCGGACGTGCATTGTCCTGTTGGAACAGCAAGTTCCCTTGCCGGTCTAGGAATGGTAGAACGATGGGTTCGATGACGGTTTGGATGTACCGTGCACTATTCAGTGTCCCCTCGACGATCACCAGTGGTGTACGGCCAGTGTAGGAGATCGCTCCCCACACCATGATGCCGGGTGTTGGCCCTGTGTGCCTCGGTCGTATGCAGTCCTGATTGTGGCGCTCACCTGCACGGCGCCAAACACGCATACGACCATCATTGGCACCAAGGCAGAAGCGACTCTCATCGCTGAAGACGACACGTCTCCATTCGTCCCTCCATTCACGCCTGTCGCGACACCACTGGAGGCGGGCTGCACGATGTTGGGGCGTGAGCGGAAGACGGCCTAACGGTGTGCGGGACCGTAGCCCAGCTTCATGGAGACGGTTGCGAATGGTCCTCGCCGATACCCCAGGAGCAACAGTGTCCCTAATTTGCTGGGAAGTGGCGGTGCGGTCTCCTATGGCACTGCGTAGGATCCTACGGTCTTGGCGTGTATCCGTGCGTCGCTGCGGTCTGGTCCCAGGTCGACGGGCACGTGCACCTTCCGCCGACCACTGGCGACAACATCGATGTACTGTGGAGACCTCACGCCCCACGTGTTGAGCAATTCGGCGGTACGTCCACCCGGCCTCCCGCATGCCCACTATACGCCCTCGCTCAAAGTCCGTCAATTGCACATACGGTTCACGTCCACGCTGTCGCGGCATGCTACCAGTGTTAAAGACTGCGATGGAGCTCCGTATGCCACGGCAAACTGGCTGATACTGAGGGCGGCGGTGCACAAATGCTGCGCAGCTAGCGCCATTCGACGGCCAACACCGCGGTTCCTGGTGTGTCCGCTTTGCCGTGCGTGTGATCATTGCTTGTACAGCCCTCTCGCAGTGTCCGGAGCAAGTATGGTGGGTCTGACACACCGGTGTCAATGTGTTCTTTTTTCCATTTCCAGGAGTGTATATTCTAATATTTTGAAACATAATTGTTGCCTTCTGCCATTAATATTGCACCTTGCATATGTTTGTTCTATCTACCTTATTTTATTGCTATCTTAATTGGATTTTTATCTTGTTGATTTGTTAAGATTTCTTGTTTGGAGGCCTTCAGCTGTGAAAGAGTTGCATTCCGTAAAGGTCTGGCTATGTGCTGCTTTGATTGTAAAAGTGTTATCAAATTACTATAAATTACAAGGCGAAACCGACCCCACCTAATTACCAGTTCTGCCCAGCGGGTTTAGAGGGCGTATCACATGCAGTTCATTCAAATACTTTTTTTGTGAACACACTGTTTCCCATTGTTATCCATCTGAATAAAAGATTCTTCTCTATTGATCTGCTACTATTTGCTTCTTCGTTTCTTTATCACTTTCCCTCCCAGTCTGATGAAGCCAATCGAGATTAGCTCCGTTGTATCATTCTCACACTTCAGAGGAGCGCTTATACAGATTTGTTGCATATTTGAATGTCTGTGTTCGACTACAGATTTCGTCCTCCGCTGAACCATATAGTTCAACGAATCTATTCCTTAACGTCAGTTTTTTCCCACACGTCCCATCCGTCTCCGAGAACCTTGTTTGCTGACAGTCATACCAACTGTTGCGATTCCTTTCTTACCAGATTTTTCTGAAATCCAAGATTCACTTCCATAAACGCTGTATTTCAGACGTACGTTCCCGGAAATTTCTCATTGAGGCATGTGCTTATATTTGAGGCTAGCTGACGTATTATGGCGGTGAATATTCTCCTTTGCTGAGCTAGTCATATTCTTATACCATCCTTGATTCGTTCATTTTCTATTTTCCTTCTAAGCGCGATGAATTCTTTCATACCCTCCATTGCCCTCAGTTTCGATGGTAGTATCCAATCGAACTGACGCGATTTGTATTTGTGTCTTCCCTTGGTTTCAGTCCATGCTTATCAGTGGATTTTTTATCCGTTTCAGACTGCAACTCTACGAATAGCTAGTAATGTCACCAGCAACAGCAGTGGAGTGCAATTACGACGTCCTTGCCTTACGTCATTTATAATTCCTGTACTCTTCCCGTACATATTATAGATTACACGTATTTCTTTACAACGAAAACCTATTTTTGCATGATGATTTCAAAAACTCTTGCACCATTTTTCCTTTTGAACTCTTATATGGTGTCAAAATAATTTTAAAGTGTCCTGATTTTTTCTACCAAATCTTGTTTGTCATACTGGATGACCTCCAAACACACACCCATTTCCCTTTATCTTCCAGATGTTGTCACATGTACTTTCAAATATTCCAAAAGATATGTCACTCGCTTCTACACTGAAATTTTCTTCTAATGAGGATTGCATTTGGAATCTATTTACCCTTTCCGGTACATTCTGTTAATTTCATTCGTTCGTCATTTATACTTTTGTTTTCCGTGGTCTGAATGGAAACACCTGTATTTCACTTTTGGCCAAATGAAGCAATTCTTCCGTTCCTTACAATTTCTTCGCAGCTACATTCCTTGTGCCTATAATTTGTATTTTAAATGTCTAT
Organism: Schistocerca cancellata; assembly: GCF_023864275.1. NCBI lineage: Eukaryota > Metazoa > Arthropoda > Insecta > Orthoptera > Acrididae > Schistocerca > Schistocerca cancellata. The sequence goes on from NC_064630.1 coordinate 629,757,520, forward strand.
GATCTCACATTTTGGAGTTATCCTTCTGAATTGAGCTACCTGCGGTGGTATTCACTATCGCAGTATCTACATCATTCCTTAGTAGTTCAATAGCCCACATTCTTCTACATTGATTTCACTAAAATTCAGCCTGCTCTTTATCACTACTGAAGTGCTTCGGAGTATTCCATATGTATAGCAGTTAAATATCTAACTTCGAAATCTCTCTCACACCACTTAATTGACAGTTAAGTAATCTCATACCTTCTCGCAAACTACTTCTTTGTTTTCATTCGAGTCAGTTCTCTGTAACTCACTTAGGCTATCTAACAAAAGTTTAACTCTTCTTCTACAGTCGTGTTTCCAATTGTCTCCTTGGAAACTTTTGTAATTCACTTTTGATCAATTGAAACAGTTCTGTTCCCTAAAATTTCTTCCAATTACATTCCTTATTTTGACAAAACGATAGATATGTCTACAAAATTCCATTTATTGTCACAGATGCAGCAGACAAATAGAAAACAATATATTCTTGTACGCCGTTACATAAACACGGTATTTTCTTGTTCAAAACAGTACTGCTTTTTTAGAAAGTATTCAGATAAAATGGATTCTTAGTAACTCTGTCCTTTCCTGTCTATTATGATATTACTGTATTAAGTTTCACATTATAAGATATCCTTTGACTAATGTTCATGTTTATGTTTAACTTTCATTACTGCTTGCACTTTGCCCTCCTGGCCTAAACCACTTTGTTTTCTTCACTAAGATTTCCTTTTTTTTTGCTGAGATCGCTTTGTTGGAATGTGATTTATTAGATTTCTATTAGGTAATGTTGGAACCCCGCCAATGTAAAGAGCGTGATTATATAGAATGAATAAAAAGTAGCGGAAACACGGTTCTAATTCATGTGAGACTTTATTGACGGACGTTCACCTTATGACATGCCCTCAATATAATCGCCCTGCTTCTCGATCGCCTTTCCCCACAGAGATGGAAGGCGTCGTGCACCTTCAACGCATCCATCTCTGTCGATGACTCGCAAGCACCGTCCTATGGCATGGATGAAGTGTTATGTTGCAGCTCGTGACAGAAATTCCTTCTTATTGGCAAACAGGACGTAATCACAAGAACTGATTTTGGATGAATAAAGTGCATGTTCCAGTATCTCCCATCCCCACATACGCAGGAGCTCATGCATGGGGTTCGCCGTGTGCCATCGTGCATCGTCCTGGAGGATGACTTGGATACAGTGCCAGAAGAAACGTTCTTGTGCCACTTCAGCCTTGATCCGAGTACGCTGTTCGTTATTCCTAAACATAGGCCTACTGTTAGCTCGCTTGAACTGCCTTACCTCACTTTCAGGCATTACACATTTCAGCTGACTCAAGCACAGGCGTCCCTGCTCACTGAACTATTTCCGCTTACGAACGGGTCACAGTTATTATCCAAAATTTCCCACTAAACCTTTATATACGATGAGGGTAAAGATATACATAGCTAGAATTCTACCGACGTCGTTAACCTTCTGCACATTTCTGCCGCCAACTGATTCCTCAGAAAACTGTTCACCGTCACTGTCTACAAATTCTACATCACATACTCAGGCTCTTAAAGCGCCACTCAACGACTACCTTGGTTGACAGACTCAAAATTCCACATAGATTAAGCACTGCAGAGACGCTATCTACTGTCACCGGAGAGGTTTATCCTTTTTTCCACTGGCTTTTAAGTCTATATTGACTACTCCCAAAGTGAAAGAACAAGTGAACGTAAGTACAGAAATGTCCTATGTAAGAATTAGATCTCCACGCACAATGATATTACACATAAAATTGAAATAAAAGCTTCGTTACTGATTCACAGAAAGCACTTTAAACCATTCCCAGTTATGATTTATTTAAAACAAGGTGCTCGTGCTGTTTTGCCTTGCGTGTAGAATCGTATCGGTGGAAAACAGGTGTGACAGCGCCTGCTGAGAGCCGTGGTGACAGGTAGACGCCCGGTGACGGCTGCTGCCGGCAGAACTTGCCTGCCTTCTCTCAAATCGTATTCGCAGGCGCTATTCCGCGCCGGGCGACGCCGCGCCGCCGCGATTGATGGAAATGAAAGAGCCGGAGGGCCACGCTTTGAAGTGTGTCGCGGGGCTGCATATTCATCAGGCGCCGCCTTGCCGTCGGCTGCACCTGCGCCACGGCTGCCGCCTGCCTCCTTGCAGACATAGCGTTCTGGCTGGAGAACTCAAGACTTGCTGGCATTCCTGCACCTACTGTGTCAGTTTCATTTTTCTTTAAATATCAGTTTTGTAAAAAATGAACAGTTACAGACGTTCTGATTTCATTTGCAGTTTAATATAGTGTGTTTACTAAAACTGACTTCGTAGAGATACATGGATGAACCAAATTACAGGGTAGCGCAAAATTCGTTGACATTTCAAAATACCTGATAGAATAATATAAACGTTATTTACCGTTTCTAAAACATTTAAGGTATTGCGGTCATAGTTTATAGTTCTACATTAAGCAAACTTTCAGAACATACCATTAAAATTTTAGCAATTTAAAAACAAGTCCGCAGGCCATTCAGAATATCTTTTATTTCTTCAACAAGGAATAAAAGATATTCTGATAAATACAACCGCTTGGAGTTCTAGAATCTTATATGACAATTCAAATCTAGAAACAGGATCCCGACTACTATAAAACTAAGAACATGGCGTGTAATCAAGACAATTACTTATAAATGCATCGCCATTAACATACTGCCTCTACATCAAAAAGCCCGTTTATTTAAAAACGTAGCCACTACCAGATAACAAACCTTAAGGAAAAACTTTACTAATTATGAAGCGGCCAGTCACAGCTCTTCAAAAATGTTGACCTGGTCAGCACCAGATGATAAAATTTAAGGAAATTTAACGACATGGGCAACAGCCGTTCACGGCCCTGCAAAACATTAACTCAACATAGTGAAACTCTTAAACTCACACAAATGAAAACACGAGTTAGGATGACTTCTCTTTTGAAAAAGGAGAATAAAACAAAATATAATAATTATTGTGGCAGAGCCCCGTGACAGAGTTACATATTTCATTCCTAGCGGCGTGAAGTGTCTGAAGCCTTCTGGAAATCTAAAAATGTGGAATCAGTTTGCATCCCCTACCAATAGCACTCATTGTTTCTTGAGAATAATGAGCTAGATGTGTTGTGAACCCGAGTTGGCAGTTTGCTAATAAATCGTTTTCTTCGAGATAACTCATAATGTTGGAACACACTATGTGTTCCTAAACCCTACTGCAAATCATGGTTAGTGATATGGGTTTGTAATTCAGCGGAGAACTCATATTTTCTTTCTTCGTTATTGGTGTGACCTGTGCAACTTTCCAGTCTTTAGGTACGGATCTTTAGAGGAACAATTCGTTGTATATGACTGCTAAAATGGAGCTATTTTATCAGCATTCTTTGAGAGGGACTGGGCTTTACTTTTATTAAGTGACTTAAGCTGGTTTTCTACACAGAGAATATTTACTTCTAAGTTACTCGTGTTGGCAGTTGTTCTTTGCTGCTCGAATGTTTCAGAGTTTACACCATCCTTGGTTAAGGATTTTCGGGAAACCGTATTTAGCAACTCTGCGTTAGTGTCACTACCATCGGTAGCTTCACCATTGTTACCGCATAGTGAAGATATTAACTATGTCTTCCATATGGTTTACTTTCATACCAGCAGAATATTTTTGGATTATGTACCAGATTTTGAGACGGGATTTCATCGTGGAAAGTAATAAAAATATCTCGTATGGAAATTCGCGCTACTATTTGAGCTTCTGTAAAACTTCACCAGTCTGTAACGCAGTAGAATAGTGATTCCTCACGGCATGGATTCACAAGACCTTATTAATATTTGCGAGGTATGTTGCAAAAAAATTACTCTCACAGGTTATGCGATACCTGTACGTGCTGATGGTTTTTGACACCGGAGCTGGTGCTCGATAGCAACTCAAGTACATTCTATCCGGCTTAGATCAGGCGAATCTGGTGGAGAAGACATCGTTGTCATTTCACCATCATCGTCCTCAAACCACTATAGCATAGTTGTGCTCCTGTGTCACGAACGGTTAACTTGATGGAAGCTGCCTTCATCATCAGTGATGACAACAACTTTGAAGGAAAGCAAGTTTTTTGCCCTAATCTTCAAGTACTCTACGCTGCCTTGTTGCGTTCTATTATTTCGTGCTGTGATATAAGTTTTACATCGAGCAGCCTTTTGGAACTTCTCTACTCTTTAAGCCGAAATTGTGTAGCTCGTGGTATAGCAGGACAATTCATGTGAGAGATGCATTTAAATCTGTACAGTCTAAAGCAAACATCGCAAAATTACAATGGTTGGCCTTGCGTCTTCTAGAGTTGGTGTCCCTTTGTGTAATGCTAATAGAAAATTGACCAGGGCGAGTTGTAATATAGTGTAACATGACTAAAGACCTGCTGTTGTTTAGCATATTGAGTTCACTTGGATGACAGCGTATCCAGAAACGACCGTCAACATAGTGTAACAAGAAACGTGATTCAAATGATCAGGCCACAGGTTTCAAACGATCCACAGTTCAATCCCGATGATCGCATGCCCACTGCAGTCGTAAATGGCGATGTTGTTCGATTAGCTTGTAAATATGTAATGGTATTCTCATGAGGAGTTCAACAATATGCGCCGAATGGTGACAGGCGTACGACGAAACACTTGTGCCTTCAACAGCAACGTGCAACGTCGTCAGGTCCACCATGTATAGGAGGATCTGCCACACACCACCAACTGTCCTGCCTTACATGTTAGGCAAAACTTGCGACGTCCATGTTCTGCGATGAGGCGTGATTTCTCAGTCCCTTTCCAATGATCTTCGTTATGGTATTACGCGAGCAGCGACCCAGCTTCCTGGTTTCCCACATATTCTCAGGCGAATTTTCGTAATGAGCACCCTTTGTCGAAATCGTTTGTGTCATTCGTTTTCTCTATTTTTGTTGTCCGTATAATCGTTAGAAAGTTTTCCCATTGATGTCTCAACTCCATATACTCTTCCTATACCATATCACGTGCCCACAACTCATTCAGTCTGACTGTAGGAGTAGTCACAATACAATGTGACCCAAAAGTTAGTTAAGACTTCAAATTTCGCTAATTCACGGAGTAATGTAGGTAGGGAAGTAAAAATTGTCAGAAATGTCTGAAGTGACATGGGGCTTTGTTGACGTCAATAACGAGAGCAAAAACTGACCAACAGATGGCGCAAGACGGCAACACGATAGTGACATCGCATGAGAATCGTGTGTACATAGGCTGTAGTGATAGAGGGAATCAGATCATCCCCCCCCCCCAAAAAAAGAAAAAAAAACGTAGGCGCTCCACTTCATATTGCTGCTAAACATGTGAAAGATCTCTTGCGCACCTCGGTTGGTGAGGACCGCTCGCTGAGCCGTCACATCCGTCATGCGCATCCCTCCAGGTCAATTCGTGTCACTATTGGTTGTGTGGTTTCATGAAGTCTCGTGTGCTGCAGGCAACATTCCATGCCAATTTCTCACCATACCTACTAACATGCTGTGTAGTGCTTCTCACACAATTGTTCCTCGTCCACAGGTATTGGTGGTAATGGCGGACATTTTGAGCAGTTGCGATAAGGAACATCGAATTTCCTAAAAGTCAATATGCTAATTATTGCTTTTGTATCATATAAAGCTCCACTCGTCGGTGACATTGTGTACTTTCCTTTGGTTTCAATAAACCACTTGTCATTTCACGCATGTGTTTCAATTTTTACCTCTCTGAGCCGTCGCAGCTTCTTTCTTTCAAATCTCCCGCCTTGCACACTAGGGAACTAGCAGTTCCCTGCCACAGAGAGGGCGTGACAGTGACGCCGCGAGCGGCCCTTCGTTTGCCGTCTGTGGCAGTGTGGTGTGCAGCAATGTGTCTGACTCAGCTCTTCTCGGAATGCTGCAATGCGCTGCATGAGGCCCAATATGGTTCCGTTGGCCTTTAGCATTTGGTACGACGCTGGTAGATACGGTGGTTCTGCGACGTTATTCTCGAGCGTGAATTATTGTAGTGATCTTGGTCCCATGAGTTCCATGAGCGCAAAAAATTATTTCAGTTACATGTTTAACTCATTTTTCTTTCATTTAGGGGTTCGGTTTGTATGACCAAATATATGGAGGGTTTGGTGTTTTGGAGAGTTGATTCATTAGCTGATTTGACCTTTAGGTTATGAGATCACTGTGCTGTCCTTCAGCCAGTAAGCTTGGAGCTGGTTAAGCACGATAGACGGGCTAGGTCAGAAGAATGCGATACTTATGTTTGGGTTTGTTTCCTGTCCCGGTATCTTGCGTCCCGTTGCAGAGCAGAATAAAAGGGCTTCAATTGCTGAGGTGAGGTTCTAGTAAGCAGCAGTAAATCTTACAGGAGAAAAGCATTTAAAATTGTACTAATGATTGGTAATTCCCTGTACGAACAGCTATTGACTTTAGTGGCGGTCGTGCCTGCTAACGGAGCGCTGTCCTGACCGTACACCAGATTAACGCGGATTGTGAAAAGGGCTAGTGGTGCTGAACTTAGACGCTCACTTAGTCTGTTCCTGTCTTACGACTGTTGTCACACATCAGAGGACATCGAACCGGTTGGCCCCATAGTTTTCTTGTGGACATGCTGACTGTGGGCATCGGCTCCCGACATCGTGTTACCGAGCGTGCTGTCTCCTGCGTCACCCCAGGCAGCAAGGACTTAAACCTTCTGCAGCAACACTTGCCATTTTATTCTCCTTTTTTCGAATAAGGAGATACCATCCTATCTCGTGTTTTAATTAATGTCAGTTAAAGAGTTTCACCCTGTTGGGTTAATATTTTGCAGTGCCGCGAACGACCGTTACCCAGGTTGTTGAATTTCCTACAAGTTTTTCATCTAGCGCTGGCCAGGTTTACATTTTTGAAGAGCTGTGGTTGACCGTTGCTTAATTTTATAAGTTTTTCCTTGACGTTTGTTATCTAGTGCTGTCCAAGCTTTTAATTAAAGGGACTTTTTCATGTAGAGGCGGTTTGTTAATGGAGGTGCGTTTATAATTAATTGTCTTGATCAGACACCATGTTCTTCGTTTTATATGAGTCGCAATCGAGTTTGTAGATTTGAAATGTGGAATGAGATTCTATTCTGAAGCGCCAAAGAAACTAGTATAGGCATGCATATTCAAACACTGAGATATGTAAACAGGCAGAATACAGCGCTGCGGTCGGCAACGCCTATACAAGATAACAAGTGTCTGGCCCAGTTGTTAGGTCGGTTACTGCTGCTACAGTGGCAGGTTATCAAGATTTAAGTGAGTTTGAACGTGGTGTTATAGTCGGCGCACGATCGATGGGACACAGGGACTCCGAGGTTCCGATGAAGTGAGGATTCTCCCGTACGAACATTTCACTAGTATACCGTGAATATCAGGATTCCGGCAAAGCATATCTTCGACATCACTGCGGCCGGAAAAAGATCCTGCAAGAACGAGACCAACGACGACCGAAGAGAATCGTTCAACGTGACAGAAGTGCAACCTTTCAGCAAACAGCAGCAGATTTTTAACGCTGGGCCATCAACAGGTGTCAGTGTGCGGACCATTCAATGGAACACCATTGATACGGGCTTTCGGAGCCAAAGGCCCACTCGTGTACCCTTCATCACTGCACAACGCAAAGCTTTACGTCCCACCTGGGCCCGTAAACACCGATATTGGATTGTTGATCATTGGAAACATGTTGCCCGAGTCGGAGGAGTCTCGTTTCATATTTTATCGAGCGGATGGACCTGTACTGCTATGGAGAGAAACTCATGAATCCATGGGCCCTACATGTCACCAGGTGACTGTTCAAGCTGTGTGTGTGTGTGTGTGTGGGGCGTGTGCACTTGGAGTGATATGGGACCCCCGATAAGTCGAGAAACGACTGTGACGTGTACGTAAGCATCCTGTCTGACCACTGCAGACACTCATATTCATTGTGCATTCAGACAGAATTGGGCAACTCCAGCAGCTCAGTGCGACTCTTCATATGTTCAGAATTGCTACACAGCAGCTCCAGGAAAACTCTTCTGAGTTTAAACAGTTCCGCTGGCCACCAAACTCACTGGAAGGGAACATTTTTAAACATATCTGGGATGTCCTGCAACATTTTGTTCAGAAGGTACCTGCGGCCCCCCCTCCCCCCCCCCCCCCGTACTCATACGTATTTATGGACAGCCCTGCAGGATTCATAGTGTCAGTTCCCTCCAGCACTAATTCAGGCATTAGTGGAGCCAATGAGCCAATGACACATCGTGATACGGCCCTTCTGCGTGTTCGCGGAGGCCCTATGCGATATTAGGCAGGTGTATCAGTTCCTTTGGCTCTTCAGTGTATAACGCCATCTGGTCATCTTCATTGGAATAATTAAGCCACATAATGACAATGACAATTTTTTCCTTTTCCAAATAAGTAAAATTCAATTTTGAACTAAATTCTGTTAGTTCCCTTTCAAGATTTATTTAAGGGCGCTGCGGGTTTGTTTTTAAATTGTTAAATAATTTTCTATATTCACTCTATTTCGACTATTACAGCTTATAATCAAATGGCGTGCCTATGGACTAGCGTCCCAGTTATGTGACTGGATTCGTGGTTTACTGTCAGGAAGGATACGGTTTCTGGTCTGCATCAACGATTTAGGGGACAATCTGAGTACCATTCTTAGACTGTTTACAGATGATGCTGTCGTTTGCCATCTTATAAACTCATAAGATGATCAAAACAAATTGCAAACCGATTGATGCAAGATATATGTATGGTGCGAAATGTGGCAATTGACTCTAAGGAACTAAAACTGTTAAATTATCCACATGAGTACCAAAAGATATCGGCTAAATTCCAGTTACACGGTAAATCACACAAATCTAAGGCTGTAAATGCGAATAAATACTTAGGGATTACGATTACGAGTAACTTAAGTTGATGCGGCTGGTTCCGGCGGAGGTTCAAGTCCTCCCTCGGGCATGGGTGTGAGTGTTTGTCATTAGGATAATTTAGGTTAGGTTGTGGTTAAAGCAAACCAGAGACTACGATTTATTGGCAGTAAACTGAGAAAATGCAACAGGTCTACTAAAGAGACTGCCTCTTCTACGCTTGTATGCCCTCCTCTAGAGTATTTCTGTGCTTTGTGGGATCCCCATCAGACGGGATCGGTAGTGGACATCTAAAAAGATCAAAGAACCTCTGCTCGTTTCGTACTATCATGAAATAGAGAAGAAATTGCCACGGATATGATGCGTGAATTAGGGTGGCTATCATTTAAACACAGGAGTTTTTCGTTGCGGCGGGATCTTTCTTCTCAGAGTGAGAATATATTTTGTTGGTGCCCAGCTACGTCTGGAGGAATGATCATAATAATAAACTAAGAGAAATCAGAGTTTACACGGAAGTGTTCATTATCCACGCGCACTGTCCGAGAGCGGAACGGTAGGGAAATAGTATGAAGGTATTTCGATGAACTCTCTGCCTCGCACTTAATAGTGAATTGCAGAGATCTCAAGTAGATGTAGATGTATAAATTCGGACCAACACGGTATCAAGTAGGTAGTACCAATGTCTGGGCTCATAAGTATGCACGGTGTTCCATTTATCTTGACCACCCTAACTAACTGTTTGTCCAGATGCCAATTACGAAATGTTTCAAGCAAATATTCTTTAGCCGTCAGGGGGTCATCAGTCACCAAGATTGCCTTCGTTTTAGCTTTGTTTTTTACAAAGATATGAACAGTGGTATGACTTTTTAAAATAGCACCCTGTATTGTTTATTCGGTAATTCATTTCCTCTCCTAAAGACCTGTTCAAAAATGTATCACAGTGTACCATTCCCTGAAACACAACGTTATTAATTACATAACACAACACTGACGTTGACGCTCCCAGCGCTTAGTACAGGTACTCGGGGTAATGGAACACATCCACGTGCTGACGTTGACAGAGGACAAATGTAAACATAAGTAGAATGCACATCCGTCATTCCGTCAACCATCGTCAGTTGAAGAGTTTTTTGAGTAGAACGTACACCAACGAAGAGAAGGTAGAAATGCTACTCATCTATGGGGATTATAAATTAGCGGAACAGTAATAGCAATATAGTTTTCTTATGTACAGGTACATTTAGTACAGTAGTTTAGTTATTTTAAATACTGTTGTGTAGAGTAGGCATACAGTAAAGGCTGTCCTTCCTCCAAACTGCATCGACGTAACGTTTCTTTTATTGTTGTTGTTGCTGAAGGTAGGCGAAATGTACGCAGGCAGCGGTACTGTACAGAGAGCGATATCTTGACAAGAATCCACCTCGCCGACGGATGTTTTCTCGTCTTGTTGAGACGTTTCAGGAAACGGGAAGTTTCAGTCCACGACAACGCAGTCGTCGTAGCTCTCGCACATACGAAGCTGCCGAAGTTACTGTTCTCGCTTCTGTTGCTATGAATCCACATGTGAGCACGCGACAGCTTGAACACGAGATTGGCATTCCTAAAACCAGTGTACATCCTTACCATATAAGCGTTCATCAAGAATTGAGAATGATTTCCAGAATCGCGTATAGTTCTGTCAGTGGGCACAGCAGCAAATCCTCGCCATCCCAAACTTCTTCTCCAATGTTCTGTTTACCGGTGAATGTTCCTTCTCAAACAAAGGACAGGTAAATACAAGGAGCATGCATTATTGGTCCAGTAACAATCCACAATGGCTTAGACAGGTGGAACATCAATGTCAATGGAGAGTTAACGTATGGTCTGGGACGCTTGGTACTGGAATTATTGTGATGGTCTCCTGGCTGTAAAGCATGTTCCACAACAGCTGATCTGTCAGTCTCCCCCGTTCTGTAATTGCCCTTGTGCTCTTCGAGTCGTTTTTGACAGTTCTTTTTTGTAGCAGCCAACAATGCGGAAGCTTTTCTCAGCATTTGGCGGGCATCCTTGGCCGATTTTGATCTTATGCCGGCCCCTGCGGCTGAGCGGTTCTAGGTGCTTCAGTGCGGAACCGCGCTGCTTCTACCGTTTCAGGTTCGAATCCTGCCTCAGGCATGTGTGTCTGTGTGTGTATGAGGTCCGTTAGGTTTAAGTAGTTCTAAGTCTAGGTGACTGATGACCTCAGATGTTAAAGTCCCATAGTGCTTAGAGCCATTTGAACCATTTGATGATATTGTATCTTCCGTATGGGTGTGCAAATTACCGTGATTTTCTGCTTCCAAAGATTTTTCCTCTGCGGTC